>NC_135532.1:80911915-81546915 GCF_045843805.1 Urocitellus parryii
CTGAGCCACAACCCCATCCCCTTCAGGGCTCATTTTGAATACTACCTCCTTTGTAAAACCTTCTGGAGATCCTCTTTAGGCAGGAAAAAACACTCCTTTGTATCACCACTGTTCACTCTTCCATGTCAGGCACACTTTATCACTTTACCATACCATCTCTCTCACTTTTTTTCCCCCTGATTACTGGTGACATATTTGTCTCACTCTACTAAAGAACTAAAGTGTGGAATCATACAGTAGAACAATAACAACCCTGGAAAGTTATAGTTCCATCTCACAAATAGGTAAACAAAGGCTCAAAATAGTTGAATGATTTGCCCAGGGTCACAGAGTATATGAAGTGTTGACATGATTTGAACTAAAAATTTGTTTGCACTTGTATTTCCTATAATGTCTCTCATTATTATTCCTTATCTCAATGCCTGATGCACAATAGCAATGCTTAAGAAATGTTTATTGTTCCAGGTACAGTGGAGCGCGCCTGTTATCCCAGGGACTCAAAAGGCTGATGCAGGAGGATTGCAGGTTTGAAGACAGCCTCAGCAACTTAGCAAGAACCTGTCTCAAAATAAAAAGGGCTGGAGATGTAGTTCAGTGGTAAAGTGCCCCTGAGTTCAATCCCCAATACATAAAAGAAAGAAAGGTTGGTTGTTTCACTGCCTCAAAATTCAGTTTTGACTAAAATCTCTTGATAAAATTAGAGAACACAACTATTTCCTTAACAAAACAAAATATATCTACTTCAATCCCAAGCCAGCATAATTTATAACACTAAAAAAATATTCCTACTAAAGTCAGGTACAAGTTTTTGATTACTTTTTTCTTTTAAATGTTGTTTTAACTCAGATATCTTAGATTTGTCAGGGAGGGCCTGGGATAGTTAGATCTTATGTATATCATTTGTATCCCACACAGCATTTCCTACCAAAGTGTACACTAAAAACATTATCATTTCCTTACTAGTATAAAAACTGAAAAGAAACAAATGTTACCACATTGTTGTTTTTGGTATAGGGGATTTAATTCTGGGCACTTAACCACTGAGCCACATCCCCAGACCTTTTTATTTTCTATTTTGAGATAGGGTCTCATTAAATTGCTTAGGGCCTTGCTAATTTGCTAAGACTGGCCTCAAACTTGCAATTCTCCTGTCTCAGTCTCCTGAGTCCCTGGGATTATAGCAGTGTGCCACAGTACTCAGACAAATGTTGCAACTTTTTTTTTTTTTTTTTTGAGAGAGAGAGAGAGAATTTTTTTAATATTTATTTTTCAGTTTTCGGTGGACACAACATCTTTATTTTTTATGTGGTGCTGAGGATCAAACCCAGCACCCTGCACATGCCAGGCGAGTTACCACTTGAGCCACATCCCCAGCCCATGTTACCACTTTTTGAAGCTAAAATAAGTTTATTTCTTGCTGGTCAAAGAAAATAAACTGAATAACTATTATAAACAAGAGGTCATAGTGTACGAAATCTGATATGCAGAATCAACACATTTCCTATCAAAAATCTGATAAGCAGAATCAACTCATTTTCTACTTCTTGCAATCATTAGAAGTGACAGTTGATCTCAAGTTTTACTTACAAAGGTGTCTAAAATATAAAATATATAAATGAAAGAAATGAGCAAGACTTACATAGGTAAAAACATTTTAATTCTTTGGAGGGACACAAAATAAAATGTAAACAAATGGAAAAGTAATGTTCTCCATAGGATGAGTCATCATTCAAATGTTAATTGTCCCTTAATCTGCTTTTTCACTTTTTTTTTTTTTTTTTGCATTGCTAGGATTTTTTGCAAATTTTTTTTTTTTTGAGAGAAAGAGAGAGAATTTTTTTTAATATTTATTTTTTAGTTTTCGGGGGACACAATATCTTTGTTTGTTTGTGGTGCTGAGGATCGAACCCAGGCCCCACACATGCCAGGTGAGCATGCTACCACTTGAGCCACATCCCCAGCCCAGCATTGCTAGGATTTAAACCCAGGTCCTCATACATGCCAGGTAAGCACTCTACCACTAGGCTTCATTTCTGGGCAAATCTTCTCCAATCATAAGTTTATCCCAATAAAGATTTTTAAAAATAATTTGATGGACTCTAAAGTTTATTTGTTTAAAAAAAAACTTGCATAAAGAAGTAGGAAAATGCTGAGTACAGAGAATAATGAAGTAAGACTAATCATGCCAAATACTAAAGCATGGGCTGGGGTTGTGGCTCAGGGGTACAGCGCTTGTCTAGCACCTGTGAGGCTCTGGGTTCGATCCCAGCACCACATAAAAATAAAGGTATTGTGTCCAACTACAACTAAAAAAAAAGTACAGTCATGTGGGGCTGGGGCTGTAGCTCAGTGGCAGAGCACATGCTACTGGGGCTGTAGCATGTGTGAGGCACTGGGTTTGAGTCTCAGCATCACATAAAAATAAACAAGTAAAATAAAGGCATTCTATCCATCTACAACTACAAAAAAAATAATTTAAAAAAGTACAGTCAAGTGTTGCTTAACAATGGGAACATGTTCTGAGAAGTAACAATTCCAGTATTATGTGAACATCGTAATATAGTGTTTTAATACACATCTAGATAATACGGGTCAATCACTATGTGGTCTTTTGATGTAATCAAGAGATGCAATAAGAGCCAGGTACAGTGCTTCATGCCTGTAATCCCAGCGGCTCTGGGAGGCTAAAACAGGAGGATTATGCATTCAAAGCCAGCTTGTCTCTAAATAAAATACAATAAAGGGCTGGGGATATGGCTCAGTGGTCGAGTGCCCCTGAGTTCACGGCCCAGTACCCCTCCCCCCCAAAAAAAGAGAGAGAGAGAGAGATGCAATAAGGTCAAGGTGGTGCACACCTATAATCCCAGAGGCTGAGGCAGGAGGATCTCGAGTTCAAAGCCAGCCTCAGCAATTTAGCGAGGCCCTAAGCAATTCAGTGAAACTGTGTCTCTAAATAAAATACAAAACAGGGCTGGAGATGTGTCTCAGTGATCGAAATGACCCTGAGTTCAATCCCTGGTACTCAAAAACAGAAAAAATTAAAAAAAGAGAGAGATACAATAAGGATGAGATATGTGAGGCTGTTACTGATATAACATGGTATACTGTTGGGTAGCCAAGATTATTTTGTAAGTAGGACTCTAAAAATATAAAAAGTATAGTACAAGCCAATCATGGTGGCACAAGCCTATAATCCCAGAGACTTTGGAGTCTAAGGCAGGAGGGTCACAAGTTTGAGGCCAGCCTCAGCAATTTATGAACCCCTATCTCAAAATTTTAAAAAGGTGTGGGGGAAGGCCTCAGGATAAAGAGTGCCCCTGGGTTCAATCATTAGTACTGTCTTCCCCCCAAAAAAAGCTACAAAATACAGTACATACATTAACCAGTAACATTTACCATTAGGAATTAGGTACTATATATAATTGTATGTGTTATCTTTCATATGACTGGGAGTACGGTATATTCATTTACACAGCATCACTACCATGTGACTGATGTACTGCATCAAGATATATTCATGGGGGCTGGGGAGGTGGCTCAAGCGGTAGCGCGCTCGCCTGGCATGCGTGCGGCCCGGGTTCGATCCTCAGCACCACATACCAACAAAGATGTTGTGTCCACCGAAAACTAAAAAATAAATATTAAAAATTCTCTCTCTCTAAAAAAAAAAATATATATATATATATATTCATGGCATGACATCACTAGGTGACAGGAATTTTTCTACTTCCTTATCATTTTTTTAAATCTATTTTTATTAGAGAATTATAGTTATACATAGCAGTTGGGTTCATCCCAACAAAATCATACACACATGGAATCTAACCCACTCCATTTCAGCCATCATTCCTCCTCCCATCCTTCTACTCCATGACCCCCACACCAACACCCCATGGATCCTCACCTTGCTCATCCATTATCCATCCTTGCTCATCCATTATCCATCCTTGATTGGTGCTTTCACACACATAAAGGTAAAATTCTCTGTGGTATATTTATATATGCACATAATGTAATTTTGTTAAATTCATTCTATATTTCCTCTCTTCTCCTTTTCCATATCTCTTCCTTCACTCTCAATCTCTTTCTTCTGGCCTTCCCTATATCTTTATGATATCAAGCCTTGCCCAGCCCTATTTTCTTTTCCTTAATTTGCTCCACATATGAGAGAAAATATCCAACCCTTGAACTTAGTTTCCACATATGATAGAAAATATCCAACCCTTGAGTTTCAGAGTCTGGTTTTATTTCACTTAGCATAGTGTGCTTAATTTCTATCCATTTACCAGCAGATGCCATAATTTCATGCTTCATTATGGCTAAGTAAAACTCTTATTGTGTGTCTATGTTTTTCTTAATCCATTCATCTACTGATAGATGGGCTGATTCCATAATGTGGCTATTGTGAACTATGCTGCTATAAACACTGAAGTGGCTATTATCACTACAGTATGCTAATTTTAGTTCTTCTGGATAAATACCAGGAGTGGGTTAGCTGAGTCATATGGTGATTTTATTTATAGTTTTTTGAGAAATCTCTATATTGCTTTCCAAAATGGTTATACAAATTTGCAGTCCCAGCAACAATGTATGAATATACCTTTTACCACCACATCCTTAACAGCATTTATTATTATTTGTATTCTTGATAACTGCCATTCTGAGTGGAGTAAGATGAAATCTTGGTGTAGTTTTGATTTACATTCCCTGATTGCTTGAGATGTTGAATAGTTCTTCATAAATCTGTTAATTATCTGTTTCTTCTGAGAAAGTCTATTTAGTTCTTTTGCTCATTTATTGATTGGATTTTTTTGGTGTTAAGTTTTCTTGAGTTCTTTATATATTCTGGATATTAATTGCCTATCAGAGGCAGCTCCCTTATAATTTTGTGAAACCACCACTGTGTATACAGTCTGTTGCTGACCAAAAAGTTATGTGGCACATGACTTTATCATAAATGCCCCAATTATTAAAATAGCTGTACTAGTTTGTGAATAAACAGATAAATGAAAAAGAATAGAAAGTCCTCAACTGGACTCAAATTCATATAGAAATTTAACATGATAAACAGAAAAATATTCAAAATTCTTGTAATAGCATAATAACTAATTTCCTTAATATATGAGTATTGACAAATCAAGAAGAGCTCTTTCTTTCTCTCTCTCTCTCTCTCTTTTTTTTTTTTTTTTTTTTTTGCAGGGGTGGGGGATTACCAAAGATGGAATCCAGGGTCACTTAACGACTCACCCACATCCCTGGCCCTTTTTATTTTGAGTCAGGCTCTTGTTAAGTTGCTTAGGGTCTTGCTAAATAGCTGGGGCTGGCTTTGAACTTGCTATCCTCCTGCCACAGCCTCTCAAATCACTAGGATTAAAGCCTGTGCCACCAGACCTGGCACTTCAAACATTAAAAAAAAAAAAAGATGCTCAACCTCATCCGTAAGACAAATCCAAAGTAAAAATAAGATTCCATTTTAAATAATTACATTGGTAAAGATCAAAAGTTGAGGGCTAGGAGCCGGCCGTGATGGCGCATGCCTGTAATCCCAGTGGCTCAGGTGGTTGAGACAGGAGGATCGAGGAGAGTTCAAAGCCAGCTTTAGCAAAGGTAGGGTGCTAAGCAACTCAATGAGACCGTCTCTAAATAAAATACAAAATTGGGCTGGGGATGTGCTGGGGGATGTGGCTCAGTGGTTGAATGCCCCTGAGTTCAATCCCCAGTACCAAAAAAAAAAAAAAAAAGTTGAGGTCTAGGGTTGTAGATCAGTTGTAGAACACTTGCCTAGTATGTACAAGGCACTGGGTTCGATTCTCAGCACTGCATATAAATAAATGAATAAAATATAGGTCCATCAACAACTAGAAAAAAAAATTGATAACATAGTGTTACCACATTCCTCTGAATAGAGTTCCAATTTAAAATTCTATCTGGCAAACAATTTTTGGTGATTTTTCTCTCCTAATTTCTAAAAAGGTATTCATATAGTTACTGGAAAAATAAAACTGTTCTGCATTTTAAAAACCGAGATAGACAAAACCATAATGGCCAGAGTCACTTCTTCACAGAGGACTTACCTAACCACAAGTGTGGGCTAAATAAATCTCTTTAGTATATATTTCCATAGCACCTTTTTACAACACTCCTGACACTCATAATTATTAGTTTACAATCTGTACTACATTTTAGATTTTTCTCTTGGAGATTGGGAATATTAAAACTTCACCAGTACTTAGAACAGTGTAAGGAATAGAACATATTTTCAATATTTAATTGTATTTCTAACTACAGAGACAAAGAGATGGTTACAAACAGCAAACACTGGGCTACCTGTAGAATCTCTCAAAAGGGATCCTGATACTTCCAAAAATTCTTTTGATGACAAAACCAAGGTTAAAAGAAATAATAAGCATACTAAGCATTTACACATGATCTTTAAAGGAATGATGTCATATTTTACTCTTGTCAGTAACTATACATAATCTCATATAATAGTGTTATTCATTCTTTAAATGGGTTGCCCAAGCTGGACCCAACCTATTCTCTGTAGTTTCCCAAATAGCTGGGACTATAGGCAAGCCACTGTACCTGGCTCTGGATCTAAATTGACAACTCTCTGTGTATATGAGGACTAGTCATGTCCTATTCTATTCTTCTTGCCTATCTCCAACTTACTGAGACTGAAAATGCCAGATATTCACTTTACCAATATCCTTGAATCTACTGTGGTCATGGGATTCAGTTCTTACAAATATGTATGTGTGGGGAAAGGATTACTGAAAAAAAAAAATCAACAAATCAGATTTAGAGGAAAGCCCTTATTCTCTTTATCCTATTTTTGCTCTGAACGATTGAGGATGTGCTGTCTAAATGCACAATTGCCAACTTTCAATCTATGAAAGGGGCCAGTATTTGTTAGATATGGGTTCTGGGTTGAGTTCTTTTTGTTTAGCACTTAAAAAAATGTGCTACTTCTTTCAGAATTCCATGGTTTTTGATGAAAAATCTGCGGTTACTCCAATTTTTTAAATTTATTTATGTGTGAGGCACTGGGTTCAATTGAAAAAATAATTTACTTAATTATTTTTAATGTGGTGCTAAGGATCAAACCCAAAGCCTCCTCACACATGCTACGCAACTGCTCTGCCACTGAGTTACAGCCCCAGACCTTCTATTTGTTTTATGTAAAATATCCAGGGTATTCACCTGTACATGGCAAGACTTCGAAGAAGTCTACTTCATCTTACCCTAGAACTACAATTCCCACTAGCTTGACCTTTAACTGCTGATACTGGTCTAATTCATGGAGGTTTCACAGCTTGTTTGTACATCATCAGTTAATGGACATTTGAGTTATTTTTGTTGTTGTTGTTGATTTTGAATAATTATTCAAGACTTCAGGGGGATGTAAATTTTCTTTAGTTGGGTAAACACCTAGGAATGAAATTGCTGGATCTAACAGGTATATTTAGCTTCATCAGAAAGAGCCAAACTGTTTTCAAAAGTGACTGTATTGTTCTATATTTCTACTTACAATGTATCAAAAGTTATAGATGCTATACATTCTCATGAATATTTGAACTGAGTTTTAAAATTCTAAAAAGTGAAAGTAGTAACTCATTGTACTTGTTTTCCTGATGTCTGTTGAGCATCTTCTCTTGTGCTTATTAGCCACCTCCTCTTATGTAGTTTATTTTTTTCTCTTATGACTCATGCTTTGTGTCCTATTTGAGAAATCTTTGCCAACCTCCAGTCACAGACTTTTCTCATTTTTTTCCCTATAAGTACTGTAAGTTTTATATTTAGATATGTAATCAATTTAAAAAATTAATTTTTTAGGGGCTGGGGTTGTAGCTCAGTGGTAGAGTGTTTGCCTAAAGTATGAATGTATTGGGCTGGGGATGTGGCTCAAGCGGTAGCGCACTCGCCTGGCATGCGTGCGGCCCGGGTTCCATCCTCAGCACCACATACAAACAAAGATGTTGTGTCCACCGAAAACTAAAAAAAAAAATAAATAAATATTAAAAATTCTCTCTCTCTCTCTCTCTCTAAAAAAAAAAAAAAAAAAAAGTATGAATGTATTTAAAGTGTTTTAGGGGCAGGAGTTGTGGCTCAGTGTTAAAGCACTTGCCTGGCATGTAGGAGGTCCTGGGTTGGATCCTCAGTACAGCATATAAATAAATAAATAAAATAAAAGATCCATTTACAACTAAAAAAATAAAAACAAAATTTTTAAATGTTTTGGCTATTTATATGCATTTCCATGTGTGAGACACTAGGTTTGATTCTCAGCTCCACATATAAAAAAATAAAATAAAGGTCTTTGACAACAACAACAAAAAAGTTAGCCATGTTGTGCCACCCTCCTTTGAAAAATATTAATTTTTTATACATGGTATTTTTTTTTTTTTTGCATAGAAAGGTTGAAAAAACTCTTTATTCTGTCTCATTGGCCTCTCATATCCAGTCTACCTTTCCTCCTTCCTTGCTTTCCTCCTTTTTTTTCTAAATTTTTTTCAGTTATTGATAGACCTTTGTTTTATTTATTTATATGTGGTGCTGAGAATTGAACCCAGTGCCTCATCATGCTAGGAAAGTGAGCTACCGTTGAGCCACAGCCACAACCCCCTTCCTTCTCTTTTTCAGTGATGCTTAAGATTGAACCCAGGGGCACTCTACCACTGAACTACATCCCCAGTCCTTTTTATTTTCAGACAGGATCTTGCTAAATTGCAGAGGCTAACCAGTGTTACTCCATACCATGTACAACCACAAAAATAGGAAGTTATACTCCATTTTGTATGATGTTGAAATACATTCTATTATCACATACAACTGAAAAGAACAAATAAAAATTAAATATAAATTGTAGGGACTGGGGCTTTTAACTTGAGATCTTCCTGCCCTCACCTTCCTAAGTCACTGGAATTATAGGTGTTAACCACTGCATCTGGCTTATATCCATTCTTACCTACCACACAGTTCATTACATGTAGTTTTTTTTTTTTTGTAGTTGTAGATGAACAGAATGCCTTTATTTCATTTGTTTATTTTTATGTGGTGCTGAGGATCGCACCCAGTGCCTTACATATTTGAGGCAAGTGCTGAGCTATAGCCCCAGCCCCATTACATGTAGTTTTAAATAAATTCTAAAAACAGACAGTATGAATCTTCCAACTTACTGTTTTTTAAAAGTATTTTAAATTGATTACCGATTACAGATTTAATTTGGGGAGAATGGGTATTTTGAAAAGATTATCTTACATTCTATAAATATATTTCTTCATTTTAGATTTAATCTTATTAGTACACAAAACCTTGCATATATTTTGTTAATCATCCCTAAAATGTCATGTTGATGCTATTATGAATAGTATTTTTAAATTTCAATTAAAAAAATTTTTTTAGTTGTTGATGGACCTTTATTTTATTCATTTATTTATATGTAGTGCTGAGAATTGACCTCATTGTCTCATACATGAGAAGCAAGCACTCTACCACTGAGCCATAACCCCAGCCCTAAATTTCAATTTTTAATTGTTCACTGGTATTATTCAGAAATACAATTGAATTTTATTTATGGACCTTGTATTTTGTGACCTTGTTAAATTCTAGTAGCTTTCAGTATAGTCTTTGGAATTTTTTATTAAATGACTAGTAATCAATGGTTCCCTACCCTGCACCTGTGTGTATGTGTGTGTATGTAAATACTTCTTTTAAAAAAGATAAAATGCCTCACAAATTTATACTGATATTTTGAATTTGCTCATAATCTCAAAATAACGAGACTAACAATGTTGACGTTAATATTAAAGTGTAAAAATTTTTTTTCACAAAAACTCTCTCCATTCCCTAACACTTACACTGCATCTACATCATCAAAGTATATATGTATTACAAATTTATTCTTTCTCGTAACCCTCATTTAGTCTTAGGACTAGATAATAATATTTAATGTTCATGTTAAGAGTTTAAGTTGTCCATTTGGTTGTCTGAATCTCAATACTCATTCTCCAACAAACTATAGTTTTATTATTACAGATACTATTAGAATTTTGTTTTTAGGCAATGATTTGCAAGTGAAGAAAAAAATGCATCACTACCAATCATATTTCCAGAATCCCACGTGAAGCTGACTTTTTTTTTTTTTAGTTGTAGATGGACACAATATCTTTATTTATTTTTTTATGTGGTGCTGAGGATCAAACCCAGTGTCTCATGCATTTAAGGCAAGTGGTCAACCCCTGAGCTACAACCCCAGCCCCGAAGCTGACATTTTTAAAGAGATCATGCCAGATGACTTGCAAAATGGCCTACAAATTCTAGAAGTCATAACACATCACACATTAGTACACAGAGAAAACTTTTTTTTTTTTTAAAGCACCACACTTGTGTTCCATTGTGTGGGTGTTCCATTTCATTATCAGGCTTCTATTGATAAGACATTTTGGTTGTTTCCAAATCTTTGCTATTACAACATGGCAATAAATACCCTTGTACATGTGTCATTTATTTGTGGAAGTGTAGACTTTTAACAGAAGGACTATTGGATCAAAAGTAAATCTGTCCCCAGTATTTTTAGCTTTTCCAAAAATCCCTGTTATTGAGATTTCATACTGCTATGAGCAATGCATGAGACTGCCTGTTCCTCTACAATTTACCCAACAAAGTAGTTTCAGCTTTTGATATTACAAAGTAAATTTACCTTGCATGTATAAGTGAGTGTCAGCTTCCTTTATAAGCCTTCTTCATTTTTTTTTTCTGTGACAAATTTTCTTGGGGGGGGTACTACTAGGGTTTGAACCCAAAGGTGTTCTTTCTCTGAGTTATATCCCAGACTTTTTAAAAATTTTTATTTTGAGACAGAGTCTATGTTGTTGAGATTGGCCTCACATTGCTATCCTCCTGTCTCAGCCTCCCAAGTTGCCAGGATTACAGGTGTGCACCACCACAACCAGCTTATTTATGTTATCCATTTTATCCTACTGGGTTTGGCAATTCTGAATTATAGTTAGAGACTTTCATTACTCTCATTTATATTAGCTTTTCATTACAGCAATGAATACCCAAGAAAACCATTTATAAAAGGAATTATTTTGGTTCATTGTCAGCCAGCTTCAATGCTGTAGGCCTGAGGTAAGGCAGTATATCATGGCAAAAGGACATGGTGGAAGAAAGGTACTCAGCTCATGACAGTCAGGAAGCATCGAAGAGAAAGGGACCAGGGACAACATATACAGTCTGAAAGGACATTCTCCCAAGTACCCACTCCCTCCAACTAGATACTATCTCAGACAGTTTCCACCACCTCCCAACAGTCCATTCAGATCATGGATTCATTAATGGGTTAATCCACTGATGAGGCTATTGTTCTCATGATCTACTCACTTCCTATAAGCCCCATCTATGAATGCTGCTGCATTGGGAGCCAAATATTTAACATATAAGCCTTTAATGAACATTCCAGACCCAAACCAAATACTCATATTATAAGATCATCCACTCCTTTTTTCTACTAGTGTTTGAATGTTTTCATTTTGAAAAATATTTATATTAAGCCCATTTTGAATGAACCATTCCACAAGTACAAAAAGTACCAGATGAGCCTAAAAAAAAAATGTTCATCTAGGTTGGTTCCACAATTTAGCTATTGTTGGTTCCACAATTTAACTATTGAAGGGACTCATCTATCCCTTCAATAGATAAGTGGATAAAGACATTGTGGTATATATATACAATGGAATACTCAGCATTAAGAGAATAAAATCATGCCATCTGCAGGTAAATGGATGGAATTGGAGAATATTATGCTAAGTGAAGTAAGCCAATCCCAAAAAATCAAAGACCAAATGTTTTCTCTGATATGTAGATGCTGATCCATAATGGGGGTAGGAGGGAGCATAGGAGGAATAGAGGAACTTTGGATAGGGCAAAGAGGATGGAGGGGAAGGGAGGGGGCAAGGGAATAAGAAAGATGGTGGAATGAGATGGACATCATTACCCTAAGTAATGAATGAAGACTGGTGTGACTCTACTTTGTATACAACCAGATAAATGAAAAATTGTGCTCTATATGTGTTCTATGAATTGAAATGCATTCTGCTGTCATGTATAACAAATTAGAGTAAATAATTTTTTTAAGAGAGAGTGAGAGAGAGAGGGGGACAGAGAGAGAGAGAGAGAATTTTAACATTTATTTATTTTTTCTTAGTTCTCGGCGGACACAACATCTTCGTTTGTATGTGGTGCTGAGGATCGAACCTGGGCCGCACGCGCGCTAGGCGAGCGCCGCTACCGCTTGAGCCACATCCCCAGCCCCAAGTACATAAATTTTTTAAAAAGCAAAAAGTATCAAATGGAGGGAGCTGTCAAAAGGATATAGAAATCAGATGAAAAGAGTTCCTAATTGGTCAAATCTGGGACAATCAGAGCAACAAAATGAATGTTAGATTTTAACCAATAAGAAGCCGAGTGCAGTGGCTCATGCCTGTAATCCTAGTGGCTCGGGAGACCGAGGCAGGAGAATGGCAAGTTCAAAGCCAGCCTCAGCAATTTAGAGAGGTGCTAAGCAACTCAGTGAGACTCTGTTTCTAATAAAATACAAAATAGGGCTAGGGATGTGGCTCAGTGGTCGAGTGCCCCTGAGACCAATCCCTGGTACCTGCCCCCCCAAAAAAGATTTTAACCAATAAAATAGAATCTATAACTGCATGCCAATGTAAGCAAATGAATCAAATGACAGTAGAAGGATAAATGATTCCTTACATTAATAAATGCAGAAAAAACTATGGAATTAGAAAATGACTATTTGTCAAATATTTGAAGCAAGAATACTCAAAGTATGCTAAAAAGAGTAAATGAAAATATCAAGGAACAGGTTATTTACCCCCTAAGCTACTTGTTGTCCAAGTTAGATTCCCTGAAATCCCATGCTGAACAGAATTTGAGGTGCAATGTATTTACTAAGGACCAAAACACATGAAAGAAAAGGTGAGAGAGCAGAATTGTCTTGAAGAAGAAATCTAACTGCAGTGCAGGTCTTGCTATGGCAACTGACAGGGAGTTCTAAAATGAGTGGTCAGGCCCCATCTCAGGTGCTGCATGAAGGCTGTATCAAGAAAGGTGTGACCTCAGGTGAGATGAGTCATGTTGAAAGAGCTTAGCACTTTCCACAATTGAGTGGCAGGTCCTTCCTTGAAGGCTTATTATCTTCATGGTGTATCTGAGCCTACTAGAATCTTCAAAAACTGCAAAGAAAAACTGTATCTTTACAGATGAAAGAAACCTGGCAATACCACATTAACTGGTATACTCAATGGTATACTCCAAATGGTATACTCAATGACACAGTATTACTTCTAAGATATTTTTGCTAAAAATGTATGCTCTGAATTTAATCATGAGGAAACATAGGATAAGCCCAAATTGAGGGACATTCTACAAAATAAGCCTGTATCTAGAAACATAAAACACAAAGATGAGGAACCATTCCAGATTAAAGGTCACTAGAGACACATAACTATAATATGTAATCCTTGACTGGACTACTAAACAGAACATGAAAGTAGAGGAAAACTGAAGTTTGAATAAGGTCTACAGAGAATAGTATGTTATCAATACTAATTTCCTGATTTTTATAATTCTATTCTGATTATGTGAGAAAATGATTTTGTTCTTAGGAAAAAACAATTTATAAATAAAAACCCATTATGTCCACAAATTATTCTCAAACTTTTAAGAGAATGAATAAAGGACAAAGCACCCAGGGCAAAATAACAACATTTGGGGTGTGTGGGTAAATGACATATAATTATTTGCACTATTTTTCACTAGTCTGATATTATTTTAAAAAAATAAAAATATATAAATAAGACTTTATCCATCTGTAGTTTATCCTGGAATACAGCATGAAACATAGGACTGATTTTATCTCTTACCAAATATTTACTCAATTGTCCCATCTTTTCCTCCATGATTTGAGGTGCTACCTTTATCATAGTCTAAATTCCTATAATTCCC
This sequence comes from Urocitellus parryii, assembly GCF_045843805.1. NCBI lineage: Eukaryota > Metazoa > Chordata > Mammalia > Rodentia > Sciuridae > Urocitellus > Urocitellus parryii. Next base: position 80,925,932 of record NC_135532.1, read on the forward strand.
ATCTATTTCTAAACATTGTTTCCTATTCTTTTCTGCTGGCAATGTGTGTCCATGTTGAAGAATATACAGTTTTTAAAAAACAAATACACTAATTTTCAGAGCAGTTTAAAAAATATGGCAAAAATTGAAGGAAAGGAGAGACTTCTTATGTGTCTCCCTTACCCCTCACCCCGGGCCAAATCCCAGAGTTTTAGTAGCCCTGTGGTTTAAAATCTGGTGAAGCCTGCCCTCCTTATTACTCTTCTTTTTCAGGTGTTTTCTAGTTGTTCACCCACCGGCCACCTTCATATGTTCTTTAGTATCAACTTGTCTAGTACCAGAAAAAAATAATATTGGGATTAGAATTCACTTATACATTAACTTGGGGAAAACAAGCATCTTTGTAATGTTTATTTATTCAAGGCAACTTTTATTATTTCTAGGAATGTTTTCTTCTCAAGGCTCTAGCATATTTTGATTTAAGTATTTTCTGTTTTCAATGCTACTAAATATAGACTTCTTTTCCACTATATTTTCAAACAAAAATATTATATATGTGTGTGTGTGTGTGTGTGTGTGTGTATTTGATTTTATTTGCCTATTTTTATACTTTTGAGGTGGGGTGATATGGTTTAGATGTGAGGTGTCCCCCAAGAGCTCACATATGAGACAATGCAAGAATGTTCAGAGGAGAAATGATTGGGTCATGACAGGTTTAATCCAATCAGTGAATTAATCACCTGATGGGACTGAGTGATAACCAAAGGCAAGTGGGGTGTGGCTCGAGGAGGTGGGACATCGGGGGCATGGCTTTGGGGTACATATTTCTATCTGGTAAGTGATCTCTCTGGTGCCTGATCAACATGTGACCTGCTTTCCTCTGCTACACTCTTCTGCTGTGATGTTCAGCTGCACTTCCGAGCCCTGAGGAAAAGAGTCTGCTAAGTACAGATTGAGACCTCTGAAACCGAGAGCCCCCAAATAAACCTTACCTCTCCTACAATTGTGCTAGTTGGGTCTTTTAGTCGCAGCAGCTGAAAAGTTGACTAAAACATGGGATCTTGCTGTACTGCCCAGGATGGCCTCAAATTCAGAATCCTCCTGCCTCAGCCTCCCATGTAGCAAGTAGCTGGGCTTATAATAAGGCAGATGCTAGTCTGCTTGGCTATGTTTGCTGCCCTTTTACTCAATTCTTTTCTTTTTTTTGGGCGGGGCGGGGGGGGTACCGGGTATTGAACTCAGGGGCACTGGACCACTGAACTACATCCCCAGCCCTATTTTGTATTTTCTTTAGAGAGAGTGTCTCACTGAATAGCTAAGTTCCTCACTGTTTCTGAGGCTGGTTTTGCACTCATGATCCTTTTGACTCAACTTCTGAGCCACTGGGATTACAGGTGTGCATCCCAGCCTGGCTACTCAATTCTTTTTGTTTAGGTTTTCTGTTATTCTCTTGGCTTACTGGCCCTTCCCAAGTACTGGGAATTGAGCCCAGGAACCTTTTACCAGTGAGTGACATCCTCATTCCTTTTTAGGGCAGGGTCTTGCTAAATTATAAATTACCCAGGCTGGCCTCAAACTTGTGAGTCTCTTGCCTCAGCCTTCCAAGTAGCTAGGATTATAGGTATGTACCACCATGCTCAGCCCTCTTGGCTTTTCAACATACACTATCACAAAATTGGCAAAGAAATAGCTTTCCCTCTTCCTAATGTCTTATGCTTCTGATTATTTTCTCTTGGTTGAATGTTATAATTCTGTTAGTGCAGTGTTACACAGTAATGATCACAGTGAGCATCTATTTCATTCCTGGTTTTGTGCTGAAAATTTTAAAATTATCCATTTATTCCTATTTTATTAAGTGTTGCTCAAGAATGGATGTTTGGCTTTTCAAATACCTTTTTGGTCTCTACAGAAATAAGATATTTTTTCAAGTTGTGTTAATATAGTGAATTATAATAATGAATCTTTTTTGTCTACCTTAAACAGCCATCTTTTGTTCCTCCAAACTTCTACCTTACCTTTATCTTGATTGCTGCTTCTTGGCTCTTATAATTTAGTCTTCACTTATATTTTATTTTTTTCCTGAGTTAAGAAGGCTGTCATTTCAAATCTTCCTGCTCTTTGACTGTTTCTGTAGTACTTTTGGAATTTCTGACTTACAGGTTCTTTAATTCAGCAGCTATTTATATTTACATTTTATGCTTGGGTATTTATAATTTTAACTTCTTTGTTGACTTTTTTGTTTAAATGCATTTTCTTCTATTGAAAAGTGTTGGTTCTCATTTTCTGATTTTTTTAATCAGGAATTTATTTGGATGCTATTTTAATTATTGTTCATGCTGACATATATTGGATTTTTATGGACCTTCAATAGCAAGCAATCCCATATGGGAAAGACATATTTAAATAACTTGCTTAATTTCTTACTTTCTAAGAGCACCTTCCATTGCTTCAGTGAAATACAGTTAATAGACTAATTTTTGTTTGTTCTCTATTTCTTTGATACTATTTTGTTTGATATGATTTTGTTTTAATTTGTTGTTTCAGTTGGGTACTTATTTCTACCCATTCCTTCTTTCTCTTTACTATTAAGTCTTCACAGGCTACTTTCTGTTTCATATTGTCATCTTCTCCTCTAGAAAGGGTACTTTCTCAAGGCTACCGTCTCTAGTCCTAAATCGCTTCAAAGTCCCTTTCTTTGGACATTCAATTGCTATATTCTGACCTACCAGATTTCAAACCTGTTTTCAGAATTTCCCACTCAGGATGGTGTTCTCTCCTAAGAATGAATAAAGAATATACACTACATAGTCTGTTATGTTTTGCACAGTCCCCTCCTAATTTAGCTCTGGTATAGCCACCAGAGTACCCTTAGCAATGCTCAAATGCTATTCTTATTTGCATATAAACTGAGGTTTTAAAAATTCACTATATCCCAGTTTTGCATAGATTTGGGTTATGATTGATTTTATTTGCTCTTACTAATTTGTATAGTTTTTAGAAAGATTTATGAAAAGATCTAAATTGAGGAACTAAGTCAATTCCTCCTCCATTCATTTATAAGTTGGGGAAAATATATACCTCCTTAATAGAGTTTTATGATGATTAAAAAAAATATGGACAGACCACAATAAGTTACTAAGTGCATTAAGTGCACAAACAATAAAGATAATTATTACCATACCCTGGGTGCTTTCAATGGGGCTCAGAATTATTTAAAATATTAACTTCCAACTCTCATTTTTTTAAGAGTTAACATATTGTTAGCTACTCTATCAACTTACAGTTAGTCTGCGCTCTAAAATTCTGGTGTCCAAATCAGGAATACATAAGCTTCCCGGTTTCAAGCTGGGATTTTAGGCTCTCAACAGTGCATGGAGTTAAATAGTGTTAATTGTTATAGGGAATGTGTAGATTCAGACAGAAACTATAGTTAGTGTCATTAGTGTGCTAAGGCAAATGATTCACAAATCCAAGCCAATGAATGAGGCCACAATGAAACAAGAAACGTAAGTAAAAGAGAATTTTTCATAAATGATACTAAATTTAAAAGGGCAACAGTCTTTATGAGAATAATCCCTTTCACTGTTTTGATATTCAGATATACTTTTATGAAACGATAGCAACTTATGAGTACTTTTATTTTTAAAAATGCCATTATATCAGATAAAATTAGTAAATTTATATTTTATCCTCAAATTTCTTGTATTGGTCCATGAAACAGGGACTGCCTGAAATAACTATAAATATAAATAGCCAATAAATAAACTCTATAGAACATTAGTAGGTACATCTATCCCTACCTTCATCGAGATCTTTTTTCCTTCTTATTCTTCTTGATTAAATTTCCACCTATATAAAAATATAGGGAAAGGATTGTCTTATTTGCATCACAATGCTCCAAATATAAATCTGTGTAGTTAAGTTAAAGCAAATATGATGAAGGACTGCAAATAAAGCTTATAAATTATTAAATATTCTAATAAAGATATACAGTGGAAAGGGCAAAACTTGCAGAGTTAAACTTCGTGAATTTTAATTTTGATCCTACGTACTAACTGTATAAATATGAAAGAGATAATTAACTCCTGAGTCTCTATTTATCCATAAAATGATGCTAATAATCTTTCTACTAAAGGTAGAATTAAATACAACTAGTGCCTTATACTAGATGTTAGACACATAGTGGCATACATAATAAATGGCTGCCATATAGAACATTTCTGGCTGACCATTCAAGACAGTTTCTTCACTGACTAATGAACAGGCTGTTTGAAAGCCAGAGGAAACTTTGGTATTATCAATGATACTTCCCTAGGAGAACCTCTTGGGTCCTACCTGGGCAAGTTGAGAGGGAAAGAGATTATTTAATAGGAAGGGGAAAGAGAGAGAGTAGGAAAGAATGAATAAACTGTTGAATGAGGAAAGATGAAGTGACTTTACTATTTGTAGCTCGAAAATGAGTTTTTCCTTTTCTGATAAAAAGCAATATTTACTAGTAACACCACTTTCTTCAAAGGAGTTCCTGCACTTTGACCTCTCACCCCATCCTGACCCACTATTGCCACTAGACAGTTTTGTTACCAAAAACCAACAATTCTCTAAGTCAAAAAGGATTTAAATAGATTCCTTATTTTAAAAAAAGAAAAAGAAAAAAAAGCTTTAGAAAAATGCTGGGTTAAACAAAATAACTTACTGTTATGGTAGGCCTTCCTAAAACCTGTTATACGCAAATGAGAATTGTGAACATTAAAGATGACGACTATTGTATGAAGTCCAAATGTATTGGACCATGAATATTTATAGATCTTTTTATCCCCAGTGTCACATATAGTACCTGGAATACTAAACAATCAATAACTAAATTAATATGTAGATTTCTTAAGACCATGAGAGTATCTGTATGTAAAATTAACTGTATTATCTACAACACAAAAACATTCCAATTCTTCCTCTTCTACTAAAACGAGAACTGGCAACTATAATATCAATTCACTCATTCAACAAATACCTATTGAGAACACATGCTAGGCCCTATTTTAGATTCTAGAAATACAAAAGTGAACATGCTATTCACGGGAGAAACATAAATAACTGTATGTCAATAAGTATTATGAAAAACAAAGCAGGGTAACTGTAAGGAGATAGTGAAAGAGGAAGTATTTATTTTAAAGAGGCTTAGTCAGAATGCCTCTCTGAAAGGTGACTAAATAGTAAAGCTAGCCATGCGCAAATCTGGGAGGAAAACATTCTAGATTAAAAAAAAAGAAACAAAACAGGAAGCACAATAAATGGTCCTCAAGTAGGACTATGCAGACTTTTCATCTGCCTAACAGATAAAAAGCAAGGTGGCTTGTTTGGCTGTAACAGAATGAATGACAAGATGAAGTGGTGGGCCACAGCATCTAGAGCCTTGGAGGCTGTGAACAACTGGATTTCATTATGAGCAAGACAGAAAGTCACCAGAGAATGCTAAGTAGAGGAGCATTAATCTTGATTTTAATTTTTAAAGTCAAGGAGGATGGGGAAGGACTCCCTTACCAAGACCGTCTAGTCCACTATGATTTAGTATGCAATCAAAGTCATAAACACCCCCATTCAGCATATGTACTCAAGGTCATAAATATCTGCTTGAAAGCATGCTTTCACTTATAATCTGTTAGCATTGAGCCTTGTTGGGCCTGCACATAAAAAAAGGCCTATGGATGGGGCTGGGGTTGTGGCTCAGTGGTAGAGTGCTTGCCTAGCATGTGTGAGGTGCTGGGTTTGATCCTCAGCATCACATAAAAATAAATAAGTAAAATAAAGGTACATGTCCAACTACAACTAAAAAATAAAAATTAAAATTAAAGGCCTATGGAAAAAACCTAAGGGGCTACTGCTGCCTTTGAATAAAGCATGTCTACTATCCCAACTGTACCTCGCATCTCTTCTACCTGCCAGGATCTAGAATTTTTTTAAGAGTCTGAGCCCCAGCAAGACATGTGTGTTAGTCTTTCATTGCCATGACCAAAATACTGGACACAGACAAATGAAAGGAGGAAAGATTCATTTTGGCTCATAGTTTCAGAGGATGTAGCCCACGGTCAGCCAGTTCATTACTCTGGATCTGAGGCAAGGCAGACCCCCCTGGCAGAAGAATACTGCTCAGCTCAGGGTAGCCAGGGATAACATGCAGTCCCCAAAGGAAGGTCCCTGGGAATCATGCCCCATCTGCTTATAGTTTCCACCACTCCCAGTAGTCTATTCAGCGAATAATGGATTAATCCACTGATAAGGTTAGAACCCTCATAATCCAGTCATTTTCCAAAAGCCCCATCTCTAGACTTTACTGCATTAGAGACCAAGCCTTTGACACATGAGCTTTTGAGAGACATTCCAGATCCAAACCATAACACAGTGTATGAACGCTTCCTATTAGAGGTTATTGAATATGTATACATGTTATTTATCATCACTGTAACATCTTTCTATCTAATGTTTATATCAGTTATCCATAGAAAAAATGAATTATGGCATCTGAGACAGAAAAAAAATCTCTATAATGTCACATACCCAAAGACATATACTATTAACATTTTAGTATATTTGCTATTATTCCCTTCATGTACTAATGACATCCTAAGAAGCCCTCTTGATCATAAACAATATGTTCAAATGACTGAGAGCATACTGTGGGTCAGCAATTTTTACTGTCCAAGGTATTTAGGAACCTTCTGCTGCTGCCTTTTAGGAGAAAACTACTTATTTAAACAAGACTGAAATCTGTGAGTCCAGATTTCCTTTATTCTTAGAATGCAATAAGGTTAAGAAGATCTTCAGAGGACTTTAATATCTGTGTTTTTACATGCTGTTCAATTAATATGTTAGTGAAAATTAACTCTTCCTATGATTTCAATGTGTGGTTCAAAGTTCATGTTAGTAAAATGAAGCAGTGGGAAGAATAAAAGAATGTAAAAGAAATGTTTTTAAACAGTTAAAAAAAAACATTTTCAAGACCTGTAGATCATTTTTTTAATATTTATTTTTTAGTTGTAATTGGACACAATACCTTTATTTATTTTTATGTGGTGCTGAGGTGAGCATGTGCCAGGTGAGCACCCTACTGCTGAGCCACAAACCCCAGCCCAAGATCTGTGGATCTCTACAACAAAGAAATAAAAATATTAAAAAGAACACATTAAAAATAAAAGTCACTTTTATTTTTAATGTGTTCTTTTTAATATTTTTTAGTTGTAGTTGGACACAACACCTTTATTTCACTTGTTTTTTTTTTTATGTGGTGCTGAGGATCGAACCCAGGGTCTTGCACGTGTGAGGCGAGCCCTCTACTGCTGAGCCACAACCCCAGCCCCTCTTTGGGTGTTTAGATGCCTATTTATTCAAGAATATGTTACAACTTTGAGCAATACCTCAATCTGTGTTGCTTATATGCTTATAGGAATTGTATTATGTATTACTATTCTTAAAACAGCAAATGAGGGTGACAAGGAAGGCTCCCTCCCTTAGACAACATACCCTCTCACACACATACTTCTGACACTACCAGCAGCTTATAGCAAAATAGGGTATAAGTTTTGGTAATATGATCTTCAGATAGTCAGTTAAGGAAAAAAAAATGAAAACTTAGTGAAACTTTGGGAGAGAAAACACAACTTTAACAAAAATACCAACTCTTGCCAAAAAGGGAAGGCCAGAATAAGTGTACTAGTGGCTATTAAATCTTTTCTCCATCCCCAATAGCATTTGAAAGTCCACTCTGCCAAAACCTTATATTATTCTGTAAGCTAAGTACTATTATCATACTTTATAGCAAGAAAACAAATTTGTAAGGCAAAATAATTTATTAAGATCATTCAAAACTAATTAAGATATAACAAGGAGGCTAGTGTGGTAGTGGCAGAGTGTAGCAGGCTTCTGTATGTATCAGGAATATGTATGTGGGAAGGTATGTTCTTTAAGGGAGGGAGTCCTCCTAGTCATCATCATGTGAAATTTTGTAAGAAGAGTGTATCTGACGCTTTTCCTATTAAGCATCTAAGCAACACAGATTTAAGTGCTGCTATAATATGTAACACATACACCAGAACAGATGGCACTTACACTTAAATGCTGAAATAACACAGCAAAAATAAAGGCAACAATAGTTTTACAGGGAATAGATTTCTTTTAGATAAAAAGAGTAGAAATGAATTTAAGAGAAGAAATAAGAGAAAGAGTTTATTATGCCTGCAACGCTATAGTAAGGCTTTTAAATTAAAAGAAAAAAAAAAAACAGCCAAGTTGTGAGGAGTGATATGTCCGGTGCTAATTTAAAAGGGAACATTCTGGCTATTTTCTAGAGAACAGACTGGGATAAAATAAGAAGAGATGTTACAACCATAGTATAATGGATATAGGTGAGAATGTAAAATAGCAAACCATCCCAAACAGTAGTGCTTTTAAACAGAACCATTTATTATTTCCTATAATTGTGAGGGTTAGCAGTTTGGGTCCTAATCAGCTGGGCTCTTTCTACCACCTGCTGTCATCTAACACCTCACCTGGGGCTAGAGCCTAGGAAGGTCTCATTCACACATCAGAGGCTTTGGCTCTTGGCTGGCCTCTCAATCCAAATGATCTCTCACTCAGCAATCTACTCTGGATTTCCTTACATAACAGAATGTTCCAAAGAGATAAGGCAAAAAATGTATTATGTCTTGAGGCTTAGGATTTAGGACTCAATATCACTTCTACTTCATTCTGCTGGTCAAATCAAGTACAAGACATGGCCAGATTCAATGACTGGGCAAAAAGACTACTGATGTGAAAAGGTGCAAATTATTGCAGACATTTTTACACAAGGGCTTGAAGAAGTATAATTGTAGCAATGTACTGAGAAGCAGCTGGATTTTAGTTCATTTACAACACTTGATGATTAATTGGATGTGGGATGATTTTTTTCAGTGAAGAACCGTGAAGGATGCAACTATTATTTACTGAGGTAGGGTAAGAGGGGCAGCTTCAAGAGGGGGAAAAAAAAATCAAGAATTCTGTTTTGGACATGTTAAATCTGAGATGCCTATTAGACTCCAATTAGCATACTACTATTTCTATTCCATAATGTGGAAGTGGCCAAGGTAGAAGCAAAGCTTATTTGCAGGACTAAGGCATATAATTTTTTTCAAATAGTCTGACTTGGTTTCTAAGTTTTCCAACATCTTTACCTTTTATATGTCTTGTTTTTCAAGAAAGCAGTAGAGAGCCAGTCGCTGTGGTGCATGCTTATAATCCCAGCCACTTGGGAGGCTGAGGCAGGACTTCGGGTTCAAAGCCAGCCTCAGGCAAAAGAGAGGCACTAAGCAACTCAGTGAGACCCTGTCTCTAAACAAAATATAAAATAGGGATGGGGATGTAGCTCAGTGGTTGAGTGTCCCAGAGTTCAATCCCCGGTACCAAAAAAAATAGAGGGGCTAGGATGTAGTTCAGGGGTACAGCATATGCCTAGCATGTGCGAGGCCCTGGGTTAAGTCCCCGCACCACCCAAAATAAATAAATAAAAGGAAGCCGTGGAAGTCCTCAAGAAGATTCAGTTCATATGGAAGAAAATACATTTGGATTTGTGTGTGTGTGTGTGTGTGTGTGTGTGTGTTTAAGTATATATTTATAGAGTACTCTTAAACCAGATTGCTATATGGTAAATAACTCACCAGTAGCTGTAAGGAAAAAAACTGCTATCCAAAAAAATAAAACAAACAAAAGGCTTGGGCAATTGTAGAATGCAAACAAAGAGATTTGCAAAGCACTACAGCTTTCAAAGTCAAATTATCTAGAAAAATCATTACATTTTACAATATGAAAACAAATAGGAAATAGCAAATTAATAGTTAAAAGATTCTGATTCATATTTTAAATTTTTTTCCATAATTATGCCAACCATTGTAGATGAGATCTAGGGAACCAGATTTTTAAAAGATTATCAGCATAATTTGAAAGAATCATTGTTTCACAATCCAAAAGAAAGAATATAGAACCAGTCAGCCATTAGTAGCCTTTAAAAGCAAAGACTATAAAATACATGTTTTGTAGGTATAATTATTATTCTGGATGTTCCTGTATTCTAAAATTCCAACATGATTCAAGAGAATTTTTATAAGAGTATGACGCTATTCAATTTAACATATATTAATTGAAAGTCTACAAGCACGGGGCTCTCTAATGAATCAAAGATGACAGGATGCAACCATACTACAAATCTTATTATTCAAGTACTTAAACATGGTAAGAAAGTTCATACTTTTTTTAATATTTATTTTTTGGTTGTAACTGGACACAATATCTTTATTTTATTTATTTTTTTTAAGGTGAGGCTGAGGATCGAATCCAGGGCCTCCTATGTGCCAAGAGAGCACTCTACCACTGAGCCACAATCCTAGGCCCCATACTTTTAATTTATATTCTAATTTGACTTATAAATGTAAGTATACTAGAAATATATTTGTGCAAGTATACTAGAAATATATTTCTAAGTAAAACTGTAAATATCTTTAAAAATATATTTACACAAATCAAAACTACTTTAAGATATCATCTCACTCAAGTCAGATGGCAGCTATTATGAAGACAAACAACAATAAGTATTGGCGAGGATGTGGGGGAAAAGGTACACTCACACATTGCTGGTGGGACTGCAAATTGTTACAGCCAATATGGAAAGCAATATGGAGATTCCTTGGAAATCTGGGAATGGAACCACCATTTGACCCAGCTATCCCCTCTCCACAGACTATACCCAAAGGACTTAAAAACAACATACTACACACAGCCACTTCAATGTTTATAGCAGCACAATTCACAAGAGCTAAACTGTGGAGCCAACCTAGATGCCCTTCAGTGGATAAATGGATTTAAAAAAATGTGGCAAAAAACACAATGGAATTTTATTCAGCATTAAAAAAGAATAAAATCATGGCATTTGCAGGTAAATGGATGGCGTTGGAGAAGATAATGCTAAATGAAGTTAGCCAATCCAAAAAAACACAAATGCCGAATGTTTTCTCTGATATATTTTCACTCATAGTAGGGTAGGGAGGGGGAGCATGGGAGGATTAGATGAATTCTAGATAGGGAAGAGGGATGGGAGAGAAAGGGAGGCAGAAGGGGATTAGCAAGGGCAGTGGAATGTGAAGGACATCATTATCCAAAGAACATGTATGAAGACTCGAATTGGGTGTAAATATATAAACAAATTTGAAAACTTGTGATATGTATGTAATAAGAATTGTAAAGCCAAAAAAAGCAAAGTACATGTATAAAGGCATGAATTGGTGTGAACATACTCTATATTCAAAGATATGAAAAATTGTATTCTATATGTTAAATAAGTATTGTAATGCATTCCACTGTCATGTATTTAAAAAAAATAAAATCAATAAAACTAAAATACACACACACACACAAATTAGAACACAAAGTGGAAAATAAGGGGGAAAACACTGAGATATACTATAACACAGATAAACATCAAAAACATGCTCAGTAGGGAGCTGGGGTTGTAGCTCAGTGGTAGAACACTTGCCTAGGATGTGTGAGACACTAGGTTCAATTCTCAACACCACATATAAATAAGTAATAAAAATAAAGTTCTATCAACAACTAAAAAACAAAAAAAACACCACAAAACAGACCCAAAAGACCAGTTATTGTATTATTCCATTTATATGAGATGTCTCGAAAAGGCATATGGATCCCGAACATAGACAGTGGTTGCCTTAGGCTGGGGGAAGAAAGACGGAGTAACTGTAAATGGGCACGAGGGATCTTACTGAGGTCATAGAAATGTTCAAAAAAAGGACTATTGTGATTACTACACAACTTCATAAATTTACTAAAAGGCATTACATTGTACATTTTAAATGAGTGAGTTTAATGGAATTTGAACTATACCTTGTTAAAGTTACTTTACAAACAAACCCCCCAAAAAACCCAGGAGGCTGGGAATATAGTTCAGTGGTAGAGTGCTTGCCTAGCATATGCAAGGCCCTGGGCAATCCTCGTCACTCCAACAAAATCAAAAAAGTCTAAAGGAGGCTGGGGTTGTAGCTCAGTGGTAGAGCTCTTGCCTCATATGTGGAAGCACTGGGTTCGATTCTCAGCGCCACATATAAATAAATGAATAAAATAAAGTCCATCAACAACTAAAAAATATATATATTAAAAAAAAGTCCAAAATAAATTTCACAAATATATGAAAGCTGAAATTGTTCATCTCCAGCTGACCTAAACCACTTTTAGGCATGAAGTGATAACAAGAGATGGAAATATGATCTATAAAAAGAAATAAAAGGCACTAGAAATGGTAATTAGATGAGTACATGTATTTATCTTCATTATTTAAATCTTCACAAAAATTGTTCAAACAAAATAAGCAATATAATGTGATGTTTATTACACAAAATACATGACAACAACATAAAGATTAGGAAGGAAGAAACAAGTGTTTTTATAAAGTACTGTTTGTGAAAAGGTGTATCACTTGAAGGTAGACTATATAATATATAGTTTTTTCAGTTATTGAAGCTAAAGTCATGCTATAAATATGAGGCGACTACTTAAATAACAAAAAGAACGACAGATAATAAACTAACAAAGGAAGTGAAATAATCAAAAAATTTGAAAACATAAGTTCGATTAATTCAAAAGAAGAGAAAAAAAGGGAAAGAGAACAAAGAACAAGTTGGGCTAGGATTGTGGCTCAGCGGTAGAGCGCTTGCCTGGCACTTGCGGAGCTCCAGGTTTAATCCTCAGCACCACATAAAAATAAAATAGATATATTATGTCCACCTACAACTAAAAAATAAATATTTAAAAAAAAAATAAATGACAAGCCAGCCCAGTGGAACACACCTGTAATCCCAGTGGCTCGGAAGGCCACAGGAGGATGATGGTGAATTCAAAGCTAGCCTCAGCAAAATTGAGACATTAAGCAACTTAGTGAGACCTTGTCTCTAAATAAAATACAAAATAGGACTGGAAATGTGAATCAGTGGTCGAGTGCCCCTGAGTTCAATCCCTGGTACCAAAAAACAAAAAAATAAACAACAATAACAAACAAATCACAGTCTTAAATTTAAATATATTAATAATCACATTAAATGTAAGTAGTCAAACACCTGAATTGAAAGGCAGAGATTTTCAGATTACATGAAAAGGAGGAAAAAAAAGAAAAGCAAGACCCAAATAGATGCAGCTTAAAAGAAACATACTTTAAATACACAGGCATAAACAGGCTAACAATAAAAGGACACAGAAAGATATACCATTCTAGCACTAATCAAAAGAAAGGTTAATGACATGTTAATATCTGCCAAAGTAGATTTCAGGGCAAATATTGTGAGGGATAAGAGAATCATTTCACAATTATAAAGGGACCAACTCATCAAGAGGACTTAACAATTCTTACTATTTTATACACCTTATTACAGAGCTGAAAAATACATGATGCAAAAACTGATAAAAGTACAAGGAGAAATAAATACATGATAATCATACCTATGTCAATAATTTAAATAACAAATAGAAAAGATTTAAGTAACATTACCAATTTGCCTCAATGATATTTATGAAGCATTATGACATAAATGAATTCCCAGCAACAAACAGTAAAATACACTGCTGATTACAGAATATATCTTTCTCAAGTGTATACAGAAACTTGAATACATTTTAAAGGCTTTAAGTCTCACAAAATACAAAAGCTGGTTCTTTGGAGATCAATATAACACTTCAGAATCAACTATGTGAACAGAGGATACTCAATAATGGCACTTGTTATGTGTACCACTCTAAATCTGAAGATGTTGTGAAGAAGACACAAGGATATAGACTCAGGTTACAGTCCCACTCTACATATTTCTATTTGAAAAAAAGATTAAAATGTCTACCCTTGGACAAACCACACAGGTCTTCTGAGTAATAAATTTCCTAGAAAATAATGAATTAGACCAACTCTATAAACTCTAAGATCTTCTATATGCTAAAGAAGAGATACAAACCTACTTTTAACAGCTCAAAATGACCCAAGTATTCAGATAAAAACTCTAGAAATCTGAATTAGCACTTTCCTCAACATTAACCAGGTTGACCAGAGAGGAAAAGTTGTTCAGTTCACCCATAACTAAATATTTTCAAACAGAAGCTTTGGGGGGAAAAGCTAACAAGGTATTTCAGTCTTATTTAAAACCAAAAACTAATAGTATTATTTTATCTTTTCTGTTTATCACTCACCTAAGATGGCCATGTTAAGTGTATCTATTTTATCCTCAATATTAACTCCTAATAAGGCTGATATTGTGCGAGCCTGTGCGTGTCTGTGTGTGTGTGTGTGTGTGTGTGTATATAAACAAAATGAAGAAATAGCAGAGCCTGCACTGGAACGAAGCCCTTTTGATCATAAACAATTTGTTCAAATGACTGAGAGCATACTGTGGGTCAGCAATTTTTACTGTCCGAGGTATTTAGGAACCTTCTGCTGCTGCCTTTTTGGAGAAAGCTACCTTACTTAAACAAGACTGAAATCTGCAAAAGTCCAGATTTTCTTTATTCTTAAAGGCAACCTATTCAAACCAGTATGTTAAATCCTTGAGGTGTGCTGCAATCCTTTTTCCTAGGAGTCAGGTGAAAATCGGTGCTAAAAATGGAAGATGGCAAAAATAAAGAAGACCCCCAAATTGAAGACAGTGAAAAAAATACACCGGGCTGGGATGTAGCTTAGAGGCAGAGCACTTGCCTAGCATGTGTGAGGCCTTGGGTTCAATCCCCAGTCCCCAATACCGCAAGGAAAAAAAAAAGAAAAAAAGCACGTCAGAATAAACAGCCAAGGAAAAATAAATAATGTTATTCTCCCATTCTGTCTTCATTTTATAGGTCGCAGGATTCAGACTTGAAAGAAATGAACTTTAAAATGGGTCAAGAACCACCCAAAATCAAAAGCTGGAGCTCACTCATCCTCCAGGTCAGAGCACCAAAAGACACACCTCCCTTCCCCCAACCCCAGCAGCCGGCTTTACAGGTGACAAGCGTCTGGCGCTGTTTGGAAAAACAACCTGGAAAGCATAAATTTGTTTTTAAAAATATTAACAAAAGCAAAAATAAGGGCCACACACACACACACACACACGCCCCTAAACCTACGAAGGTCGACTGGCCCCGTTCGGAGAAAACGCATTTCTGAACATTCCGTCATAGAAGACAGAAGGATGGGCAGCCCCTGAGCGAACGCTAGAAGCAGGAAGCCGCGGGCCAGCTGGGCCGCACCGCGGCCCGGGGCATCCAGGCTCCCGAGCGTCAGGCGCCGCGGCTCTAACAAAGCAGCAGGCGCGCGGCCTCGGCCTGCAGCCGGGTCCTGGCGACGCCCCGTGCCCCCGCCTTCCGCCCGCGCCCTCCGGTACTCACACGCGCAAAGCTCCACCACGTACGCGTAGTAGGACCAGATGATCACGAAGGAGATGAAGAGCACCGGCACCCATCCCACCACGCGCTGGCAGCAGCGCCACACCGTCCAGGGCGCCATTTTCCGCGGGCTACGGTGAAGCCCCGTACTCGCCTCGGTAGGGAGACTCCAGATCTCCGGCGGCGGCGACGGGGTTTCTCTGTCCGGCTCCGGGCCAAGATCTCCCGCCTCTCCGGCAAGGGTAATCAAAGATAAAGTCCGAAGCTTCTCCTCGTCTCCGCCCCTCTCAGCCCTCGGGCTGGTCCCGCCCCCACTCCACATCCTGTCGCCCCTCCCCCCGTCCCTCTCCCACCCCCTCCCCGCCCGAAGCCGGTCGCCTCAAGTCTCCGCGCTACCGGGGCGGGGCTTATGCAGCCGGAGGGGATGGGCGGGCCCGCCGCTTGGGACCGCCCACGGGGCGTGGCGGGTTGGGGCGGGCGGGGAAGTGGAGAGAAAGAAGTGGAAATCTAGAGGCTAGGTAGTGGCTGGCGGGTGTGTGTGTGTGTGTGTGTGTGTGTGTGCGCGCGCGCGCGCGGGTGTGTGTGTGTGTGTGTGTGTGTGTGTGTGCTTTTTCAAATATGACAATGCTGTGTGTGTGTGTGTGTGTGTGCGGGTGTGTGTGTGTGCTTTTTCAAATATGACAATGCTGTGTGTGTGTGTGTGTGTGTGTGTGCGGGTGTGTGTGTGTGCTTTTTCAAATATGACAATGCTGTGTGTGTGTGTGTGTGTGTGTGTGCGCGCGGGTGTGTGTGTGTGTGTGTGTGTGTGTGCTTTTTCAAATATGACAATGCTGTGTGTGTGTGTTTGTGTGTGTGTGTGTGTGCGCGCAGGTGTGTGTGTGTGTGTGTGTGTGTGCGGGTGTGTGTGTGTGCTTTTTCAAATATGACAATGCTGTGCTGTACCATAGCATGCAGATGAGGAATGTATTCACTATAGGGTTCCCCCGGTTATTCTGTGTATCTCTGGTAAAGAACCCCTGGGCTGGGCTGGGGGTATAACTCTATGGTAGAGGTCTTGGCTAGCATACATGAGGCTCTGGATTTAATCCCAGTTACAGCTAAAATAAAATAAATAAAAAATACCTTTACTTTGAAATAATTCCATCCATTATTCAAGCAGAACTTATCTTTTGGAAGATGAAACCTGTAGGAGCATGTGATTTAGGATAGAACCATTACAGAATCCATCAGATTGATTTCAAACTCATACTCAAGGTTGAGTTGTGAAAAAAGATGCAGGTAAATGGCTCTTTCCCTGCTTCCCCCAAAAGACTAATGACATTTCAAGAATTTATTTACAACTGGAGATTGCTGAGCGATGACTATAATCATACTAGAAGCATCATTGTGAAGACATCATAATGCAAGGTCAAAGCATGAGAAGTTTAATTCCAGTCAGCCACCTTAATACCAGTTCCTGCTACTACTATGTTTGAATTAGTCTTGAGATTTTAACTAGCAACTGCTTACTAAAGTTTCTAGGAAGAAGACTTGCCCACTTTTGTAGTGTGATGATAAAAGCAAGTAATGATTGTTTTACCTCTGCACAATATTGCTTGAAATAATAAAGCATGGTGTCTCCAGTTTTATACCTTAAAAATCCTGTTAGTGACAAAGTTGACACTAGGTTCTGGACATTAAAGTGAATTACATACAGCTCGTTTTCCAGAGATATTGCTTAGAATAACTAAGCTTTAAGATGCTATTTAGATTGACATGGAAGAATATAAAGCCCTTTCTCCTCCTACCACATCTACACAACAGAATCATATTAAAGCTTAACATGAATACCATGTCATCCAGAAGCTCCTTGCCTGCTGGAAATAATTTCTATTTGTTATGCCATTTTGTTTATAATGCTAACTAAGAAACTATATAAGCTCCTTTCCTAGAGCTGCTGTACCAAAGTACCACAAACTGGGATCTTAAAGCACCAGAGATTTATTGTCTTACAGTTCTTGGAGCTAGAAATCCTAAATAAAGGTGTTGGCAAAGCTGTTCTTCCTCTGAAACCTGTAGGGAGGATTTGTCCTTGCTTCTTCCTAGCTTTTGGTGGTGGCTATCAGTCCTGGGCATTCCTTGGCTTGCAGTTGCATCATTCCATTATCACCTGGCATCCTCTTCCCTGTGTCTATCTCTGCATCTCTATTAGTACTGGATTAAAGGTCTACCCTATTCCAATATAACGTCACCTTAACTAGCTACATTGATAATGTTTCTATTTCCAAATAAGGTCATATTCTGAATTATGAGGAGTTTGAACTTCCAGAGACATTTTGGGGACATAGAACACAAATTTAGTTTTAATTTTAATCGAAATGAATCACCTTGCCTCCTACTTTGTAAGGTTCTTGAAGGCGGAGTATTTTTTACATATCCCATTTCCCCTGCAGTGTCATGCAAGTAGGAAATATTTAGTAAGTAATTGAATAGACATTTGAAGGTTTTTGTTATCTAGATGTTATTCCCGACTTTTGGAATCACCAGCCAAATCACAC
Organism: Urocitellus parryii; assembly: GCF_045843805.1. Lineage (NCBI taxonomy): Eukaryota > Metazoa > Chordata > Mammalia > Rodentia > Sciuridae > Urocitellus > Urocitellus parryii. Next base: position 80,943,874 of record NC_135532.1, read on the forward strand.
TACTTTCTGATTCCAAAATTACCACTGGGTGTCTAAAAAGGTTTTGATTTTTAAATGGAATCTATAAAATATTTCTGATCTATTTCCTTGTCCTAAAGTCATTCCAGTGAAGATATATTTTGGGGGAGGTGGTAACATTTTCATTCTTTTGGGAATGTTTCTATCTTTAGTGTCTACAGACATGAGTTATTCAATGTTCTTTTTCTTAATATATATTTTTTTAGTTGTCGATGGACCTTTATTTTATTTATTTATATGTGGTGCTGAGAATAGAACCCAGGGCCTCACACGTGCTAGGCAAGCACTCTACCACAGATCCACAACCCCAGCCCCTTCAATGTTCATTTGCTATAAGCTAACATTTAAACCCCTTTCTTTTCCATGTTGGGCCAGTGATTTAACTCCATCTCTGCTACTGATTGTAACAAAAGGGAATCATTAGGCAGAGCCATTATGTAAGCAGAATTACATTGTCTGACAGTCACTCTGGCCATGGTGAGAAGAATGGATTGGAGGAAATAAAGTCTAGAAGAAGGGAGGCCAGTTGAGAGGCTGCTGTAGTCATATAAGTACAGGTTGATCATGGCCTGAAAAAGGATGGTGGAGGTGAAGGTGACTGAAAAGAAAAGGCTGCTTCAGATCAGCTTTGGTGCACCACTATGCCCCAAAACAGCAATGGCAGATAAAATGGAACACCTAAAAGACAAATGGAGATTCTGTCCTGCATTCCCAACCTCTGTCCTCTCCATCCCCCAACAAAGGAAATAAAATATTGTGCTGATCCATCTCTAGGATTGTGGCTTTCAGTGAAGACTGAAGGACTACAGACCCTAACCCAAGAGGGCCAAGCTGTCAGCTGTTCTGGTGACTAAGCTCTGATTTTGCCATTATAACCACCAGCCAGGAACCTCTAAATACCATTTTAAGTTCTAGTTCTGTACTAAGGAATAATAAGGACAAGTAGAGGCAATTATGAAGCCTTATGGAGGGCTTTTTGAAACCATGTAGATACAGATATGGAAAAAACAGAGAAGAAAAAACAAATTTACAAATTTTAAAAATTAAACTATAGTTCCAAAACACATGAAGAAACCCAATACTAAGGACACAAATAGGGGCCAGGGTTGTGGCTCGGGGATAGAGGGCTCGCCAGCGAGGCACTGGATTCGATCCTCAGCATCACATAAAAATAAATAAAATAAAGGCATTGTGTCCAACTACAATTAAAAATTTATTTTTTTAAAAAAGGATGCAAATAAAAATCAACAATCAGAACTTGAATCCACATGACACAGAATTAATTACAGGAAGTAGCCTAACAAAGACTTTTACAAACAGTATTTGGTATGCGTACTCAAAGAGGTAAGTGAAGAAATAACTTCTATCTAAAAACATGAAAATTTGAAAATAATAGACAAAAAAAAATGGAAAAAAGAACAGGTGTGGGCTGGGGTAGAACACTTGCCTAGCAAGTGTGAGGCACTGAGTTCAATATTCAGCACCACATAAAAATAAATATATTGTGTCCACCTACAACTAAAAAAAATTTTTAAAAATTAAGAACAGGTGAATTTGAAAAATGACCATTTGGAAAACTCAAAAATTAGGGTGTAGCTCAGTGGTAGGGCCTAACATGTATGAGACTCTGGGACCTAAGGTTAATCCTCAGCACTACCTGATCCCTATTCTCTGACCTTCCTCTTTTTTTTTTTTTTAATTAGGATTTTTTAATTTGTTCTTTTTAGATATAATGACAGTGGAATGTATTTTCACATATTATACATACATGGAGTATAACTTATTCTAATTATGATCCCAGTCTTGTGGGCTGATCTTTCTCTTATGTAAATCAAAAGACCCTCACTTAAGACATGCCCCTGATGGGCTGGGCACAGTGGTGCACACCTGTAATTTTAGTGACTCCAGAGGTTTAGGTGGAAGGGTTTCAAATTGGAGGCCAGCCTCAGCAACTTAGTGAGCCCCTAAGCAATTTCATGAGATTCTATGGCAAGATAAAAAGTAAAAAGGGCTGGGGAAGCATATCAATACTAAAGCACTCTAGGGTTCAATCCCCAGTATAAAAATGATTTTTAAAATTCTAAAAGAGGTGCTGGGAGGAAAGGAACATTCTTATCCCAAAAGACACAGAAATGCTGAGAAGAATTGAAATATACAGGCCTTGTAAGTTTCCTCCAGTTTATTCCATTAGATCATATCCTTTGCCTTCCAGTCACACCATTGCATGACTGTCCATAAAAACATATTGCTTTCCCTATTTCTTTGGGTCTTTGTTTCTGAAGGCTGTCACATAAAGCATAATAGTAAGTAAATTTGTAGGCTTTTTTTTCTTGTTAATCTGTCTTACTATAGGTACCTTAATGAGGAAATTTGCAATGGGTGAGAAATCTTTTCTCCCCTACACTACCTACAATAAAAACATTCTGTGTCTTGCTTTAGGACCAAATGAGTACTAACTCATTTGTGGAAATGCTATCAACTTGAAAGGCAAGCTGAGGTACACTGAGAATGAGAACAAAGAGTTTTTCTGAGTCAATATGAAGATGATTACCCCAGGGAGGGTGGGGGGTAGGGGACAAATATCCACTTAGAATCAGTGCTTTCCCAAATGGCATCTTGGGGGCGTGGGAGGTAGTTTTTTTTTATTTTAATTTTTTTTGTGGTTATAGATGGACAGAATGCCTTTATTTTATTTGTTTATTTTTATGTGGTGCTGAGGATTGAACCCAGTGCCTCACACATGCTAGGCAAGTGCTCTGCTACCAAGCTACAGTCCCAGCCCTGGGGGCTAGGTTTTTAAAGATTAAGAAAAAGAGAGATTATAGCAAAACTGGTTGTTAAAATTGCATTCATCAACAAAAATCACAGGTCATTGATTGGTGATTGGTCATTTATATTATATATCCCAGGTAAGAACTGTGATAGGGCCTGGGGACAGAGCTCAGTGGTATAGCACTTACCTAGTGTGCAAGACCCTGGGTTCTATCCCTAGCACCTTTCGGGTGGGGACCAATAAGGAAAAGGCTGTCACTGAGGATATTTGTTACCTTTATGCTTTAGGGAATCTGTAGAAACCTGCATTGCTAGGTCAGAATGACCTAGGTGATTCAGTCTCATGCCTCTTGATTCCCCCAGACTAACTTTGTGTGTTTATGTGTGACATTTTAAATTCTTTCTCAGTAGAAGTCCATATTCTTGGGAGGACAGAGAGTAAGCAGGAGCAGGAGCAGTTTGGGGGCAGAATGAAGGGGAAAGAAGAGAGTTGGGAGCACTTTCAAAAAGCAGAGGCTTGGGGTTGGGGCTGTAGCTTAGTGGTAGAGTGCCTGCCTAGCACGTGTGGGGCACTGAGTTTGAGCCTCAGCACCACATAAAAACAAATAAACATATAGTGTCCATCTACAATTTTAAAAATATATTTTAAAAAAAGCAGAGGTTTTAGATCTTGCTTCCTCCTTTGTTTCACATTTTGCCAGCAGCTCTTGCCTGAATTAGCTCAAGAGTCTACTGCCTGCTGCCCCCACCCACCGCACATGGACACTACCCCACTATCCATCTCCCCTCCATCCACAGTCTGCTCCACAAATTCATCCATCCCTTCATTTTCTCAACACCAAACATGTCCTGATCACTGCACTGGGGAAAAGAGACAAAATCTTTCCTCTTAGGCAGCTTGTTTTTTTGTTTGTTCTTGTTTTCTTTCCTGTTTTATGCCATAGTCGGGTGAGCCTTTAGAAAATACAATCTGCTTTATACACTTGGATGATTTTAATGATGTTTAACATGACTGCAAAAGGCTCTGCAGCTCTGCTGTCCCCTACCTCCAGCCTCTGCTGCACAAACTTCCTTCCAGAATTGCTCTAGGCTTGACCCCATGGCTTCCTTTCTTCTCCTTGAACCTCTCTACATACACTTGCTCATGGATATTCTTCCATCGGTGCACTCTGCCTATAAAGTTTCCTCCCCTCCTAATCCCTTCTCAGACCTGGCTCTGTCAAGAAGTCCAGCCTGGCACAGCTGATTCTAAGGGGGTAGGTCCAAATCCTGGTGGTAGACCAATCTCTCCTCTCCAGATCATGACTCTGCCAAATGTAAAACTAACATTCCCCACTACCTATTGTTTAAATAGCAGAAATACTGTATGCATTAGTAGAGATGATTCCAGCTTATGATTTTTTTCTTTTTTAATCTTTTTATTTTTGAAATAATTTTAGATTTACCGAAGTTAGAAAAATAGTAGAGAGAATGCCTATAGTCTTCACCAAGCTTTCCCAAAAGCCATTTTATATAAGCATGATGATGTGCTTATCTAATCTAAGAAATAAATGAGGGTACATTATTAGCTAAACTACAGACTTTATTAGGATTTCACCAGTTTTCCCACCAATGTCTTTTTCTGTCCCAGGACCTCCCATTGTGTTTAGCCATCCGATCTTTTAGCCTCCTCCACTCTCTGGCTGTTGTTTCTGTCTTTCCTTGTTTTGTATGGAAAAACACTTTGGAAAAGTACTGATTAGAGGTACAGAAAGACAATACTGCATGTTTTCATTTATATGTGAAATCTAAAATGATCAAACTCAGGGAAGCAGAGAGTAGAATGGTGGCTTCCTGGGATAGAAGGGGGAATGGCTGGGATAGGGAAGTATTGGTCAAAGGGTACAAAGTTTCAGTTAGTTAGACAAGAGGAATACATTTTATCCATTTATTGTACAGCACGTTGATTATAGCAATAATAGTGTATTGTATGTTTCAAACTGCTAAGACAATAAATTTCAAATGCTCTTACCCCCAAAACAATAAGTATTTGAGGTGATAGATATGTTCATTAGTTCATTCTTTTATTTGTAGGTCATATGTAACTATATTTTGTCAATTGGCAATAAAAAAAGATTTTAAAACCCCCTCAAAAGCCAAAGTTCCTTTAGTAAAAATACTTTCTTCCATTGTTACAAAGAAAGAACTATATCAGAGTATGAAACAATTCCTGGGGCAGGGGAGGGGGGTAATTTAAAGGCCCTGCGCAGTGGCACTAGCCTGTAATCCCAGCAGCTCAGGAGGCGGAGACAGAAGTTCAGTCAGCCTCAGCAAAAGCAAGTTGCTAAGCAACTCAGTGAAGCCCTGTCTTCTAAATAAAATACAAAATAGGGCTGGGGATGTGGCTCAGTAGTGATTGTATGTCCCTGAGTTCAATCTCCTGTAACACCCACCCCCCCTAAAAAAAAAAGTAATTTAAAAAGTACTCATTGTGGGGGCTGGGGGTTGTGGCTCAGTGGTGGAGCTCAGTGTGAGGCACTGAGTTTAATCTTCAGCACTACAAAAAAAAAAATAAATTAATTAAATAAAGGCATTGTGTCCATCTACAATTTAAAAAATTTAAAACAAAATGTATTTTGTAGACTGTCCCTCAGTTTGGATTTGTCTGATATTTTCTCATAACTACATTGGCTTATAAATTTGGAAGAAGAAAAATCACAGAGGTGATGTGCCTGTCTTATGATATTGTGACAGGTTGTACGTCATGTGGACATGACTTTTTAATGGGTAATGTTAACCTTGATCACTGGGTTGAAGGTCCAGTGTCTGCCATGAAGTTACCATTTTTTCCTTACTCTACATTTTTCATTAGAAAAAAAAAAAGTGATTAAGTCAAGCTCTACTCAAAAGCAGAGGAATTAAATTTCACCTCCTGGAGGGAGAAGACTGTTCAACCATTACATTAATTAATAAGAATTTAGGGAAGAGGCACTTTGAGACTATCAAAAATCCTGTTTCTCTGTAAAATTTCACCCACTGCTTTTAGTATCCATCAGTGGACCCTGGTTGCACCACTGTCTTTTCCCCCTCCCCCCTCCCTCCCTCCCCCCTCCCTCCCTCCCTCCCTCCCTCCCTCCCTCCCTTCCTTCCTTCCTTCCTTCCTTCCTTCCTTCCTTCCTTTTTTGCTATAAGGTTATCTAATGATCTGTTTCCTAACAGAGGAAAGGCATCTAAAAAGAGTTCAGAGATTTAGTTGACATGGTGGAGCCATAAATACCCAACTCTGATTACTACTTGAATTTCTGGTTTGGTTAGATTTATTGTTTTTGCACTTCTGGAAGTCTGTCCTCAAGAAAGCTTCCTGGCCACTTATTTATTGATCAGTCTAGGCACATGTTATTGACTGCATTTAGGCTATGGGGAGAGTCTGGCTCAGCAGCTGCCAGTGGAAACACTGATTGGTGTCACAAATCATGTGGAAAGCAAGGAGTTCAATGACCAGAGAATAGCAGGTTTTTCAGGAACAAAGCTGCACTGTCTCTATTGCTGTGACATCTTTGTAAGATCACTTTGGATTGAGAACTGATCAGTTCCCAGTAAACAAAGGCAGAGTGCACATGCATCCCAGACACTGAGAAGGGCAGATGACATGCTGTTGAGTGTGCTGTTGGGTGTTGGGACTGCCTTTGGAACACAATGTGTTGTACTATTACATATCCTGTCTATGGTAAATCCCTGTATGATAACTTAAGTACTTCTCCTATGTATGATTATTCAATTAAAGACGGTAACTTTCCTTAGACTGTAAGCTTTTTGAAGGAAGGACTAGTTCTGTTTTATTCACCATTGTGAGCCCAGCAGATTGCCAGGCACATAGAAGGCATTAATAGTAATTGAATAAATGAATGACAAGAAACTTGGAATTACAGATGTTCATCTTTTTTCTGCAGTGTACTCAACCTTCCCATAACTTTAGTCATGGAAGCAGTCTTGTATATAGTGCTTCTATTCCTAGTAGTATTAGAATAGTGTAATGTTATATTTATATTATTAGGTAAAAAGGTGTTTATCACTGAACCACACCCCCATCCCTAGAACAGAATTAAGGATAAATTTACTTTGAGGTTTGAGGATCTCAGGAGAAATAATTTAATTCTTTCCAAGGGCAACACCCCAAGTTACCTAAGTAATTCCCATTAGGGCTCACTTCTTAAAACTCCTACCACCTCTTGACATTGCCATATTGGGGACCAAGATTCCAACTCATGAACCTTTGGGAGACAGACCACATCAAAAACGTTAAAGATCTAAACAACTTCAAGGACATAGTGGGAAAAAATACAGACTGTGGACTCAAGGAGATTTGGATTCATATCCCAGCTTCATCACTTACTAGCTAGTAATATTGTAGAATTTATCTAACCTCCCTGAGATTCAGTCTCCTTCTATATGATGGGAATAATTGTGTTCTTTTCATAGCATGTACTCTGAGGATTAAATTTTATATGTAATGTATGCATATATAAGGGCAAAGATAACATGGAAAAATAGGGCTGGGGTTGTGGCTCAGCAGTAGAGCACTTGGTAAGCATGTGCGAGAGTCCTGGGTTCGATTCTCAGCACCACATAAAATAAATAAATAAAATAAAGATATTGCATTCAATTACAACTAAAAAATAAATATAAAAATATGTATATATACATTTACATGTATATGTGTACTTTATATACCTATATGTATACATATATATATATATATATTTGTGTGGTGCTGGGTATTAGAACCCAGGGTCTTGTGTATGCAAGTCAAGCACTCTACCAACTGAGCTATATCCCCAGCCCCATATATGTATATTCTAATATGTATGTATGTGTCTGTCTATCTATATATCCCACATATTTGTATTTCTATTTCCTGGCATATGGTCATTGTATCAGAGTTCACGTTAAGTATTTTAACAGCAATAACAATGAAAGTAATTGGTTAAATATATATTAGGAAACTTAAAAATCAAAGAGGGCACTGTAATGATATGGAGAGTGTCACTGCTGGAAGCACTACCACTGCCAGGGCCTAAGCATAAAGGAAGGAAGTTGAGGATATTAAAGTCCAGAAGCTTGAAGGAATAGCCCAGCCTGCTCAGGGAGTAGAGGCTGGTACTGTCTCCCTAGGGACAGGGTGGCAGGGAGGAAACATAATGAAGCTGGTTCTGGCAGTGCCCCCCCCCCCCCAAAAAAAAAGCCAGAGACTGGTACCAAGGGTTGCAGAGATGAAAGCTGGGAATAAACACAAATCACAGTGACAGTACACAGCAAGAGTGAGCCTGTTTCCGTTCTCTAGGCTTATAACTTCCCTACTGCTCTCTGTGATCAGAGCCTAGCATGCTGCCAGGAGGCAAGGGGAACAGAGTATTGCAGGGTCCTTGTCCCTGCATCACAAAACGTGCTGTGTATGGAGGGGAAGGGTTGGAGCAGAAAGACAATAGCTTAGTGACCAGCAATATTATGTAACTTATTTTATTCATTCACCATTTAAACAGCTGCCTAGATAATTATACAGTAGTACAATTATAGCACAATTTATCCATTGTCATGGTGCCAGACATTCATATTGTTTCCAGATTTTATTATTTGAAATGATGCTGCAATGAATATTCTTTTAATTCTCTTTGGTTGGTTCATCAGAATTTGTAGCTGGGGAGAGCTCATACAACATTTTTCAAAACATAAAGAAATTAACATATTTTTAGGAGATAATATTAATAGTCTTTATTTTCTGGGAGTTACTTTTAGGGGTTACAAATATTTTTTTCTCCCAGTACTGACTATTTCTCCTAAATATTATGTAAATTCAGATGTTATAAACAGAATACTTGCTCTCATTTCATTCTCTTGGAAACAAGAGCTCTCCTGGAATGAATACTAGCACCCAGCAGAGTTCATCAGACCAAGCAGGTTTCAGTAAAAAGTTGCTACTGACAATGCTAAAGACACAGCCTCACTAATAACAAGGTGTTATCTAGAGATTCCAAAGGTTAAGTTCCTTCCTTACCAAATACAACCAAACAGCACTTGCTAATGATAAATGTGGTAAAGCTTTGTGCTTATTTTTCTAACTGGTAAGTATTGAACTAAGGTATTTCAGTCCAAAGTCTCTCACATATTTCCTTTTGTGTTATCTTTGAAACATTCTGTAATTTTCTGTATGTCTTTCTTATCCTGTGCTTGGGTTTTCTGTTAAACATTCTCAGGGTCCAAGCAAGATAAAAAGGTTTTGGAAATGCAAGAGTGCCATCTTGTGGACATTTTGTATTTAATTATTTTATTTTAAGTCAACTGTAACATGGCTCCAAGTGATTTGCAAGATCCTTTTGTGGTTTTTCCTTGCATTTCAGCCTTTTGTCTCATCAATTCTAAGACACCCCAGTGGTGTTACTGTCAATTTGCACTCCAGATTTTGAGGATATGCAATTTCTATTAAATAAAACTTATTACCTTACCTGTATTATGCTGCTTTTTTTTTTTTTAATAGATCTGAGTGCTTATTTGCATAAAATTGACTTTGTAGTTTGCCTTGTACTTCCCCAGGGGAATATCAGGAAAACGTATTCACAAATCCACTTAACTGTTAGAATTTAGAGTTAAATATTCACTGTTTAAGAGGCAGAGTGGGAAAATATGGGATTAATCAAATCACAGGTGATGCCAGTTCTTCAGGGGCCAGGAAGCCTCCTTTTGAGCAAGGAAACTTCTCACCTTAACTGGCTGGAATTCAACCCAGGTGCTCAACATGTGCATTTGTTGATGGTGGATCTTTATTTCTTTGGCATGAAATGCTCAAGGCAAAACCCCTGCAGGGCACTACTTTTCCTCCTTTCCTCTTATCTTTCTGCTTATCCATTACAAATCAGCAAGAATGTGGGGCACTCTGCCAGCTCAGAAAAGGAAAACCCAGATTCAAAGGGCTGGCACCTGAGGGTCTTGCTGGCCCCTCTCTGCTCATCTAAATCCTATTCTCATTGCTTAGACATAATATCTAACATTGTCTAACAGTGGTCAGAGAAGTGTGAATTAAAACAAGATACCAGTTCATGCTTATCAGATTGGCAACAACTGGGGCTGGGGATGTGGCTCAAGTGGTAGCATGCTCGCCTAGCATGCGTGAGGCACTGGGTTCGATTCTCAGCACCACATAAAAATAAAATAAAGATATTAAAAAAAAAAGGATTGGCAATAAAACAAACCGGGAATACCGGTTTGTTTTGTTTTATTGGACAAAGAGTATCCCTGTGTACTGCTGGTTAGAAAACAATCTGACAATCTTTAATGAAATTAAGTGTGTATTCACCCTGTGATTCAGATGCATAACTGTCTAAATGCATAATATCATGTCTGCATAATAAATGTTCAAAACATGTTCTAGGAGGAGGAAAAAAACCCAAAATATGCAAATTGAATTAAAATATTTTGAATAGCTTTCAAGTGTACTGATAAAGGAAGGGTTAAGTATATAGTTTTGGGAGCAATTTGTGGTGTCTTTTTTTTTTTTTTTGTGACCATGCAGCCAATTATATTTGCTGTAAATTTTGCTTCATATGTTTTAAACTTACTATTATATTTTGAATATCTATTCATGTTGCCCCAATTCCTATCCATTTGTGTGTGTGTGTGTGTGTGTGTGTGTGGTGCTAGGGAGAGAACTCAGGGCCTCTCACATGCTCAGCACATATTCTATCACTAAGCTACATCCCTAGCTTTAAGGCAGCTACTTTCTTGAAAGTTTTCCTGAAACTTATTTGTGACTTTCACCCTGAGCCTTTACTGATGAGTGTAACTTTATCTCCTTGTCTCTAGAGAATGCAAACTAGTTTTAACCTATAGCGTTTCACATTGGAGAGTAAGAACCTAGTGTGTCTGCTTAGCACCTTTGCCTTCTTCAAGGACTAGTCACCACTTCTGTTGGAAAGTGCTCCTCCCCTGCCAGACTCCTACCACGTGGGGTCAGGAAGCTGTCTTGTTCTTATAAACCCCAGTCCAGATGGTCTAGCCAATTGGCGAATTAAAAAAAAAAAAAAAATTCCTGCTCTCATGGGACTTATAAACCAATTATTGACAAATTAAAAAGTAAAAATATAAACTGGTAGGTGATGATAAAGTTCTATGAAGAAGACCAAAATAGGGCAAGAGGATGGAGAGTAACAGGATTGATTGGTGTGTGATGTTCCCTTTGATAAGGATAACTTTGAGCACAGACCTGAATGATATTGAAGATAAGTCCTACCAAAGATTCAGAGTCAGAACATAGGCCAAGTGAATAGCAAGGGCAAAGGCAGGAGAGAGTCTGAGGGTTCCAGGAAAACTAAGATGGCCACGGTGGCCACACACGTCCATATAGTTGGCTCCCTACACCCATGGCTTCCACATTCATGGATTTACCCAACTATGGATCAAAAATATTTTTAAAAACTTCATCTGCTTTGAGCATGTACAGACTTTCTCTCTTGTCATCATTTCCTAAACAATATAGTGTAACAACTATCTACATAGCACTTATACTGTATTAGATATTATGCATCATCTAGATATGATTTCAGGTATACAGGAGCATAAGTATAGGTTCTAGGCAAACAATATACCAATTTATAGAAGGAATTTAAGCATCTGCAAGTTTTGGTATTCATGGGAGTCCTGGAATAAATCATCTGTGTACACCAAGAAATGGATCTCTCTCTCTCTTTCTCTGTATGTGTATATGTGTATGTATGTGTGTGTGTGTGTGTGTGTGTGTATATATATATATATATATATATATATATATATATAAATTTTAGTTGTTGATGGATCTTTATTTTATTCATTTATTTATATGTGGTGCTTAGGATTGAACCCAGTGCCTCATATATGCTAGGCAAGCACTGTACCACTGAATCACAACCCCAGCCCCAAGAAATTGCTATATATATATTTTTTTAAATTTAAATTTTTTAATTAGTTATACATGACAATAGAATGCATTTATGCACTTTGATATATCATACATAGATGGGATAAAATTTCTCATTTTTATGAGTGTACATGTTACAGAATCATATTGGTCATGTAGTCACATATATACATACATATAGCAATAATGTCTGTTTCATTCTACTATCTTTCCTATCCCCATATCCCCTCCTCTCTCCTCCCATCACTTCCCTCTACCTAATCTAATAAGGTAATGCTATTCTTTCCTAGTGCCCCCCCACACCATATTGTGTATTAGCATCCACATATTAGAGAAAACATTTGGCTTTTGGTTTTGTGGAATTGGCTTATTTCACTTAGCATGATATTCTCCAACTCCAACCATTTATTGGCAGATGCCATAATTTTACTCTTCTTTAAAGCTGAGTAATAGTTCATTGAGTATATATATGACATTTTCTTTATCCATTAATCTATTGAGGGACACCTAGGTTGGTTCCATGGTCTAGCTATTGTGAATTGAACTGCTATAATCATTGATGTGGCTGTGTCACTATAATATGCTGATTTTAAGTCCTTTGGGTATAAACCAAGGAGTGGGATAGCTGGGGAAAATGGTGGTTCCATTCCCAGTTTTCTGAGGAATCTCCATACTGTTTTCCATAGTGGTTACACCAATCTGCAGTCCCACCACCAATGTATGAGTGTACCTTTTCACCACATCCTTGTCAGCATTTATTGTTGCCTGTATTCTTGATGATTGCCATTCTGAAAGGAGTGAGATGAAATCTTTGTGTAGTTTTGATTGGCATCTCTCTAATTGCTAGAGATGTTGAATGAACACTTTCTCATATATTTGTTGATCAAATAAATGTTTTTCTTCTTCTGTGAAGTGTCTGTTCAGTTCCTTAGCCCATTTATTGACTGGGTTATTTATTTATTTGTTTTTTTAGTTCTTCATATATCATACAGATTAATGCTTTATCAGAGGGGCATGTGGTAAAGACTTCTTTGAATCTGTAGGCTCTCTCCTCACTTCATTGTTTCCTTTGCTGAGAAAAAGCTTTTTAATTTTAATCCATCTTATTTATTGATTCTTGATTTTATTTCTTGCATTTTAGGAGTCTTGTTAAGGAAGTCAGATTCTAGGCTGACGTGGTGAAAATTTGGGCCTATTTTTTCTTCTATTAGGTGCAGGGTCTCTGTTCTAGTGCCTAAGTCTTTGATCCACTTTGAGTTGATTTTTGTGCAGGGTGAGAGATAGAGGTATAAGTTCATTTTGCTACATATGGATTTCCAGTTTCGCCAGCACCATTTGTTGAATAGGCTATCTTTTCTCCAGTGAATGTTTTTGGTACCCTTGTCTAGTATGAAATAATTGTATTTATGTGGGTTTGTCTGTGTTTTCTATTCTGTACTATTGGTCCTCCAATCTATTTTGGCACCAATACCATGCTGTTTTTGTTACTGTAACTCTGTAGTATAGTTAAGATCTGGTATTGTGATGCCTCCTGCTTCACTTTTCTTGCTAAGAATTGCTTTAGCTATTCTAGGTCTCTTATTTTTCCAAATAAATTTCATGATTGATTGTTTTTTCTAGTTCTATAAAGAATGTCATTGGGATTTTAATAGGAATTGCATTAAATCTGTATAACGCTTTTGGTAGTATGATCATTTTGACAATATTAATTCTGCCATTATTCAGGAGCATGGAAATCTTTCCATCTTCTGAGTTTTTTTTTTTTCCAATTTCTTTCTTTAGTGTTCTGAGTTTTCATTGTAGAGGTCTTTCATCTCTTTTTTTTTTTTTTTTTAAGATTGATTTCTGGGCATTTTATTTATTTATTTTTTTTTGAGGCTATTGTGAGTAGTTTTCCTAATTTCTCTTTCAGTGGATTCATCACTGATGTATAGGAGTGTGTTTGATTTTTGGGTGTTGATTTTATATCCTGCTACTTTGCTGAATTCATTTATTAGTTCTAGAAGTTTTCTAGTGGAAATTTTTGGATCTTCTAGATATAGAGTCATGTTATCAGCAAGTAGTGATAGTTTGAGTTATTCTTTACCTATTTGTATCCCTTTAATTTCTTTCTTTTGTCTAAGTGCTCTGGCTAGAGTTTCAAGGATGATGTTGAATAGAAGTAGTGAAAGAGGACATCCTTGACTTGTTCCAGTTTTTTAATGGGAATGCTTTAAAATGTTCTCCATTTAGAATGATGCTGGCCTTGGGTTTAGCAAGTATAGCTTTTACATTGTTTAGATATGTTCCTACTATCCCTAGTTTTTCTAGTGTTTTGAACATCAAAATGTGCTATATTTTGTTAAATGCTTTTTCTGCATCTATTGAGATGATCATATAATTCTTGTTTTTAAGTCTATTAATAATGATGAATTACTTTTATTGATTTCCATATGTTGAACCAACCCTGCATCCCTGGGATGAATCCCACTTGATCATGGTGCACTATCTTTTTAATATGTTTATCTATGTGACTTGCCAGAATTTTATTGAGAATTCTTGCATCTATGTTCATCAGGGATATTGGTCTGAAGTTTTCTTTCCTTGATGTGTCTTTGTCTAGTTTTGATATCAGGGTGATATTAGCCTCATAGAATGAGTTTGAAAGTGTTCCCTCCTTTTCTATTTCATGGAATACTTTGTTCTTCTTTGAAGGTCTTGTAGAACTTGGCTGAGAATCCATCTGGTCCTTGGCTTTTCTTGGTTGGTAGGCTTTTGATGGCGTTTTCTATTTCATTACTTGAAATTGATCTGTTTAAAGCATGTATGACCGCCTCATTCAGTTTGGGTAGGTCATATGTCTCTAGAAGTCTGTGGATGTCTTTGATATTTTCTATTTTAGTAGAGTATACATTTTCAAAATGTTTTCTAATTATCAAGAATGGCTATATTTGTGACATAAATTTTATTTGATATAAATCTTGTTTTACATGTTTTAAACTTATTATATTTTGAATATTTACCCATGCTTCTCCAGTTCAATACCTAGTATTTCATAGCATGCACTCATCACATTTTCTGTTTCCTTAGTGAGGAACATTTGAGTTACTCAAATTCCCTCTACTGCAATCAATACTGAGATGAACTTCTTTGAACCTCATGGGATTTGAACTTATTTTTCTAGGGGCATCTGTCCAACAGTGAGACTTCTGAATCACAGGGTGAACACATACTTAATTTCATTAAAGATTATCAGATTGTTTTCTAACCAGCGGTACACAAGGGGTACTCTTTCTCCAAGTCTACACTAATATTTGATATTACCTGAATTTTATGTTTTGCCAATCTGATAAGCATGAACTGGTATCTTGTTTTAATTCACACTTCTCTGATTACTATTTAGCTCAACTATTTTTATTAGTCATTCAGATTGATCTCCTGTCTACTATCTCACCTCTCCATGGTGAATGATTCAAATTTATAGTATTACCTGGTTCTTTTTCTCTTTTCCTTTTATCTTCTCTCCTTTCTTCCTCTCCCCTGCCCTTTGCTCCCCTCCTGTGTCCTTCTCCTCCCTCCCTTCTTTTTTTGAGATGGGGGTGACGGGTGTCTCATAGTGTTGCCCAGGTTGGCCTCAAACCCCTGGGACCAAGTGATCCTCTTACCTCAGCCTCCCAAAGAAGCTGGGATTATAGGCATGAGCCACTGTGCCTGACCTATTATTTTTCTATAGAGGTCCTTGTTTATTATTATGGATTTTGGATGGCACTGACCCTAGAGTTTTAGAAATGTATAGGGATTTATTTTGGGGGTTCTTCTAGAATAGAAGCAATAGAACATATTGATTGCAAGTTATTTCAATACAAATTCCTTTAAAAATTATATGTTCATGTTTTATCTTAAAAAAATAAATGCAGAGGAAGTTTATTTTACCTATGGAGTCTTACTTCAGAATAGTAAAAAGGACTTCTGTAATTTGGATCTTAAGTGTCCCCTAATGCTCCATCTGTTATAAAGGCTAGTGCTCACCTTGGTGTTATTAGGTGGTGGAACCTTTAAGAGGTGGTGCTTAGTGGGAGGCCTTTTAGGTCATTGGGGTGTGCCTTCAGGGGGCATTGTGGTACCACCATTTTGGTAAATTAAGACCAAAATAAGTATCCAAAAATAAATGTATTGTCATTTAAGATTTTTTTTTTTTTAAAAAGAAGGGCATTGTGGGACCCTGGTTTTTTCCTTTTCCTCCCTTTCTCTTTCTGGTGAAGAGGTGAGCAGTTTTTCTCCCTGATGCCCTCCCCATCGTTACCATCCCCCAAAGGCCTAAAAACAATGAGTCTGCCTGATCTTAGACTGGAACCTAAAAACTGTGAGCCAAAATAACCCTTTTCTTTTTATGAACTAATTATCTCAGTTATTTGTTAGAGTAACAGAAAGTTGACTAATACAAGAATACAAAGCTTTTGTTAAAAACAGTTGTGGGGAAGATATTGGGTGTCTTTAGGCTGAGAAATAATTCAGATATTGACCTTTTGTTGGCTTTTGATGTTTCTAAAAACTTTGTATTTTAATCATCTACTTGTTAATTTTTATCTATGTTGAGATGTATTTCATATATAGTATAGTTCACTCATTTCAAGTGTATAATTGAGTGGGTTTGGTTTACTACATTGTTAATTTTTAAAAATTGTAGTATAATTGACATATTTGCCATTTTCACATTTTTAAATATATTACAGTGAAATTGTATTCATCATGTTGGGCATCTGTCACCAACTCCTGTTTCTGAATATTTCCATCAATCCAAACCAAAATTATTTAACCATTAAGCAATAATTCTCCACCCTGTCAACTTGGCAGAATCTATTTTGTCTCAGGAATTTATGTATCCTAGGTACCTACATAAGTGGAATCATACATTATTAGTCCTTTTGTGTCTGACTTATTTTACTTCTCAAGGTTCATCTAATAATGTGTAACAGAACCTCATTCATTTTTATGAACTATCAATATACCATTGTATGTGTATAGCACATTTTGTTTTTCCACTTTTTTAATTGCATGATACAATGAACACTGGCATCAAGTACTTGAGTCCCTAGGAATGGAATTGTTGGGTCATAAGAATATGAGCTTACAGTGAAAATCAGTCAATCAATTAATGGGGCAAGAGAAACATCCCTTACAGATGTTAAAGGCTAAGCCCTTGAAATATGTTAATCTGCATAATTGGGAAAACTCTTCCTTTACAGCATATGTTTTAGGCTGACAAATGGCCAAGAGCTTTTATCCTATTATTACCAAAAACTTTTGCAGATTAAGAAACATCAAGGGGCTGGGGTTGTGGCTCAGAGGTAGAGCACTCACCTAGCATGCGTGAGGCCCCGGGTTCAATCCTCAGTACCACATAAAAAATAAAATATAGGGACTGGGATGGTGGCTCAGTGGTAGAGTGCTCGCCTAGCATGCATGAGGCACTGGGTTTGATCCTCGGCACCACGTTGAAAACAACAAACTAATGTATCCACCTAAAACTAAAGATACATAAATAAATAAATATTAAAAAAATAATATATATTGGGTCCACCTATAACTAAAAAAAAAAAAAAAAAACCAAACCCAACATCAAGCTGGGCGTGATGGTGCATACCTGTAATCCCAGCCAATTGGGAGGCTGAGACAGGAGGATCGCGAGTTCAAAGCCAGCCTCAGCAAGGGCAAGGCCCTAAGCAACTCAGTGAGACCTGTCTCTTAATACAAAATTGAGCTGGGGATGTGGCTCAGTGGTTGAATGCCCCTGAGTTAAATCTCTGGTACCCCCCCCCCCAAAAAAAAGAAACATCAATTTGTGGCTCAGTGATAGAGCTTTTGACTAATTTATGTGAGGCACTGTGTGTTCAATCTTCAGCACCACATAAATAAAATAAAGGTATTGTGTCCACCTACAACTAAAATTAAAAAAAAATATTTTATATAAAGGAAACATTGGGCTGGGGTTGTGGCTCAGTGGAACAGCACTTGCCTAGCACGTGTGAGGCACTGAGTTTGATGCTCAGCACTGCTATAAAATAAAAGGTCCATAAACAACTAAAAAAAAAATTAAAAAAAGAAACATCAATTTGCTCTAATTGCAAATCGATGGAGGACTAATTGTAAAGTTGGAGACTTATACTTTCTGATATCACTACTTCCCTGAAAACTGCAATAATCAAAACAGTGTGATAGTGTCATACAGACAGATATTCTTATAATCTTATAATATTACTGGCATTAATTTTTATTTTTGGTACAGGGATTCAACTCAGGGGCACTCGACCACTGAGCCACATCCTTAGTCCCTTTTTGTATTTTATTTAGAGACAGGGTCTCAATGAATTCCTTAGTGTCTTGCCTTTGCTGAGGCTGGCTTTGAACTTGTGATCCTCCTGTCTTGGCCTACCAAGCTGTTGGGATTATAGGCATGCTCCACTGAGCCTGGCTGACGTTAAATTATTTTGATGCTCAAACAGTACCAGATTTGGCTGGGAAGGTCCTTCAAGTTGGCTTTGTTCATTTGACTCCCTGTTTTTTCATGAGCCCTCCTTTTTTTTTTTTGGTACTGGGGATTTAACCCAGGGGTGCCTTAACCACTGAGCCACATCTCAGCCTTTATTTTTTTAAATATTTTTAGTTGAAGATGGAACATAACATCTTTATTTATTTTACTGTGGTGCTGAGGATCAAATCCAGTGCCTCACACATGCTAGGCAAGTGCTCTACCATTGAGCCCCAACCCCAACCCTTTATTTTTTATTGAGACATGTGCTAAGTTACTTAGTTGTTTAATTCACAAAAGATGTTACAGACCAGGCCATGGCCCTGGAATGAGCAGTTCTCTATAGAGGTAAAACTGGTTTTAAATACATTTATTTTATTTACTTCTTTTTACGTGGTGTTGAGGATCAAATCCAACACCTCGCTAGGTAAGTGCTCTACTGCTGAGCCACAACCCTAGCCGCAAGAAGCATATTTATTTTTTTTTAGTAAATTTTATTGATTATTTATTTTTAAAAGAAGTAACCATTTTACACAATTTTATATTTGCTTTAATGCCCGTTAATTTCTAGTATCACTTTAAACATTTCCCACAACCCAGAATATTTCATGATACCCTGATCTTGTGATCAAAATTCTCCCCAACCACACTTTTTAATTTTTTCCTCCCAGTGCTAGAGATCAAACTCAGGGCCTCCAGCATGCTAGGAAAGTGCTCTACCGCTGAGCTACACCCCCAACCCTATACTAGTTTTTAAGAACATAAACTAGCGAAAGTGACAAGGAATTAAAGTATTTACATTTTTAAAATGTGGTATTAAAAATATATGTAAAATAAAAAGCATCTGCATATTTTGTATGTGTGAATATTTTATTCTGCTTCCAGATATAAGATACAAACATTTTTTACATGTTATTTTTATTAAAGACACCAAATGTACAGCTAACTGAAATAAAACAGACATGAGATATGATACAAATGAGAAAAGTCTCAAGTTTTAACTTCATTTACCCTATTAGGAACATCACAACTTCTGAAATCAACACTGGCCTTGTGAATCAAGTACTTTTTTCCCATAAGCACTTATCCACTCTTCCAGAAAGCGTATCATGCTTTTGTGCCTAAAGAATCAGTGAAGAAGTAAGCTTTTCCATCTTCCCAAAGCACTAAATGTTACTTGGAATTAGGTCTTTGGACAGAATCCAATATCTGATTTTGTAAAACAATATTTTCCTTTCTAAAGAGTTCTTTTCTGAAAATATATCAAGAAATTATTGAATTAGAAAGCAAATATATGGCATCTCTATATTACAAAGGAAATCAGTGAAGACTTAAAAGTAAGAGCAGCAAGTATTTTTTAAAAAATATCAAATTTTGGCATTTGGAGCAATATAATTGCCTTATTATTATTTTAATTTAAAAAAGGCCATTTCCAGCTTGTTTCCAGGCTTCTTTTACTCCTTTAATGCTTTCTTTTTTCACACATTTCCAGTATTCTTGTATACTCTGTTGTTGTGGCACCTGTTGACCAACAGTAAAATATACAGTCATTTTCTTCAAGGATAAACATTATTTCATGTGAGCTTTATGGTTTTGCTTATTTCCTTCCCACACTCCTCCCTAGAAAAACTGAAGGTTTTAATGAAAATCAAATTTACTAATTTTCCACAAACTATGTTTGTTGCAGAAAACTGAGCTTGCTTTTCTAAGTTGTAAATGAATAGCCTTATCTGCAAGAACTTGGACACTGTATATTCTATTATCCTCTTTCTTCCAGCCTAACTACCTCCCTATGTACCATGTAGATTCTCTTTGGAACCTAGTTTTGGAAACCTTTGCAGATATCTTTCATGAGTGCTTCCAGGAGCTATTAATCTAAATAAATTCCAAGTTTATTTTATAGACCAATAGGTGAAGATGAGTGAATAATTATAATAGCTAATATTTATTTCATGTGTCTCAGTTTTGGTGCTAAGTATTTTACACTCAATTCTAATAATTCTTTCTGGTAGATTTTATCAGTATTCTCATTAGACAGATGAGAAATATGAGTGGAGGCTCAGAAAATTAAGTTCTGCAAAATTCAGCATTTAATAAACAATAAAGCTAGATTTGAATCTAAAGAGGTTGTATGACTATAGAGCCCAAAGTCAAATCCTAGGCTATGATTTCTGAATAGTGGTATCTATTAGGTTCAAATTTTTTTTAAAAGCAAAGAAAAATGCTGAAATTCATTTTATGAAAAAGATATTTCAGTGTTTCAACTATAGCTTATAATTGCTTTATAAATGGTTAAAATTCCATTTAAGACTGTAATTTGCCCATTGATAATAACATTATCAATATTAGTAACAT
This sequence comes from Urocitellus parryii, assembly GCF_045843805.1. NCBI lineage: Eukaryota > Metazoa > Chordata > Mammalia > Rodentia > Sciuridae > Urocitellus > Urocitellus parryii. The sequence continues at coordinate 80,964,450 of NC_135532.1, forward strand.
GTAACATGTAGTTTTTTAAAAACTCAAAATATGTTACCCATAAACCTCGATGCATCCTGTTTTTTAACACCCCAAGAAACTCTTCATGGCTAAGGCATTCATCATCATCCAAATCAAAGATCTTGAAGACCGTGTCCAAAATATTGTTTGAGAGCTCTTGTCCTGTTGCTACTTTTACAGCTCTCTTAAACTCCGCTTTAAACAAACAAAAAACAACCCATCAAATAGGTGAAACAGTGTAAGTGGAATTAATCTAAATTTTCTTTATATGAGAAGTAAAACGAAATCTAAGGTTTTATTATTTGGGAACTAAAATACAAAAATACTCATAATGAATTTATTCAAATAATGAATTTGGTTTAGAAATGACATAAGAGTAACTGTAAGTCTAAGTAAGATATTTTAATTTAATTGAAATGTTAGCCGCATATTTAAATATTTCCTTTCCTTTTTAGGAGAATGAGAAACAAAAGCAAAACAGTAACTGTTGAATAAATCTTTTGATATTGTAAATCTAGAATAACTATATAGAAATAAAAGGAAAATTATTTTGCTGAAAACTGGTTTCTTGATTGGTATCATCTAGTTGAAAAACAGAAATAGTTTATGGATGATAAAAATTAAATGATTCAGGGGCTGAGGATGTGGCTCAAGTGGTAGCGCGCTCGCTTGGCATGCGTGCGGCCTGGGTTCGATCCTCAGCACCACATACAAAGATGTTGTGTCCGCCTAAAAAATAAATATTAAAAAAAAAATGATTCATATATCTTACCTAGTCTGACAGGTCGATTAGCTAAGCTAAACATTTGCATGGCAATGGCAAAGTCTTCCAAGTGGGTTGTAAAATGGCAAAATGACTTGAACTCATCCAAACTAATGCTCTAATAAAAATAAAGAGGTTTTATTACAATTTTATAAAAACATTAAGCAATCTTATGAATATAATTGTGAGTCATCTTTTCTATCATAAAGCTTATAAAGTTAGATCTAAGCAAGCCTATTAAAAAGTTGAAGATGCAGAATAATACTAGAATTAAAGGTTTTAGAATTTAAGAACAGTGTGAGAATAACTAGTAGGGCCACTCTGTGACTGTATAGACTGGAGACTGTGTTAATGGGGTCTCCTCGAGTTATACAGTGTAAACCTTGGGGTGGCCCTGAATTATGGACTGAATTCATATTATGAAGCCTTAATCCCCAATGTAACTTTATTTTGGCGACAGGGCCTGTAAAGAGATGAATATATAATAGGAATTGAGCCCTAATCCAATAAGACTGGTGTCCAATAAGAAGAAGAGATATCAGAGCTCATTCACTCTTGTGAATACTAGGTCTCCTTATGTGTGCACAAAGAAATGGCCATATGAGGACAAAAAGAGATGACGCTGTGAGCAAGCTATTACCAGATAATAGCCCTGCTGGAGTTTTGACTTCCTCTTGAATAGAGAGGAAATACATTTGTATTGTTTAAGCTGCTCAGTTGGTGGTATTTTCTTATGGTAGCTCAAGGAAACTTACACAGTCTGTTAAGTGGCCACTTCTGCTTAGTTTTTTTAGTGAACATAGTACTGAACAAGAGAATTTAGGTTTGGAGATAGACTTAGGTTGAAATTCCAGTTTTGCCACTTACTCTGGTGATCTTAGAGAAAGTTTTAGGTAAGTAATCCTTTAGGAGTTAGGTAATTTGACCAGGTCTATTAAGTGGAACAATTAGATGTGGACCTCTGTCCATCTGACTTCAAAATCTATGTATTTCAAATAAAAACAAAGGTCTGGGGATATGGCTCAGTGGTAGAATGCTTGCCTAACACGTGTATAGCCCTGGATTCCATCTCCAACACTATGAAACAGACAAATAAAAACCCCAAAGAAATCCCTCAAAACAAAACAAAAAAATATTAAAAGATAATTTTTCCATTAAAAGTAAAAAGTATAGGGCTGGGGCTGTAGCTCAACGGCAGAGCAGTTGCTTTGCATGTATGAGGCATTGAGTTTGATCCTCAGCCCACATAAAAATAAAGACATTCTGTCCATCTACAACTATAAAAAAATTAAAGTAAAAAGTATAAAAATTCATAACTTAAAAATAACATTTTTCGGGCTGGGGATGTGGCTCAAGCGGTAGCGAGCTCGCCTGGCATGCGTGCGGCCCGGGTTCGATCCTCAGCACCACATACCAACAAAGATGTGTCCGCCGAGAACTAAAAAATAAATATTAAAAAAAAAAATTCTCTCTCTCTCTCCTCTCTCACTCTCTCTTAAAAAAAAAAAAAAAGTAACATTTTCACTATTTTTAGAAAAGTGAAGGGAACTTGTAGGGAACTTCAGGATGATGTTCTTTGCATATGTGTGGTCTTACTCAAGTTTCTAAAGAAGTAATATGAACGTGTAGCATCCTTAAAGAAAAGAGGGATGGTAAAACACTATGTCCCTTAATGTCCAAATACATAATATCTTGAAGGAAACTGGCTTTTTCTTATGCATACTGAGAACTGGGGCTAAAAGTTAGTGTTATCTGTAGAAAGCTACTTGCCTGCATGTACATCAGGGTAGTTACTCCTTGGGATACTGGTCAAACTAAGTAAGCTAATGCTGATTATGTCACTGCTTCTATACACTAACATATAAACTCCCTGAGTGAGAACTAGTGTAGAACTGAGGGCATTGTGGAAAGGATATGTATTATTCATCCAGCTGGCTGCCACTGGTCAAAAAAGGATGAGGGAGAGGAGAAACTATTTGGCAAAACAATGAGGGACAGAGGTACTATGTGTTCAGCCAATTGCTACTGAACTCTTCTTGAAGCAGTCACTAAACTCTCATAAGCTTTTCACAGTAAAACATATGTCTTGCTGCGCTCTGGGCACTTTCTTTGGCCTTTCTGCAACCTACCCTAATGTTCTGGCTCAATTTGGCTGTGAACATCATAAAAATTCAAGCAGTACAAAGTATAAATAATGAAAAAATTTTGTTACTCTTCTAATCTTCAATTCCTTTTCCCAGAGATAAAGCACTGACACCTGTTCATCCTACCAGAAATATTCTACTTGTATACTATTTCACGTGTACATACACATACACAAAATCTTGTTTTACAGTGGGAACATCCTCTTCACACATTTCTAGACTTTGCTTTATTTTATTAATAGTCTATTAATCAGGGGCTAGGGTTGTGGCTCAGCGGTAGAGCCCTTGCCTAGCACATGTGGGATGCTGGTTTCGATCCTCAGCACCACATAAAAATAAAATAAAGGTATTGTGTCCAACTACAACTAAAACAAAATATTTTTTTAAATAACCAGTTAATTTGTAACTGCAGTAAATCTAGGATGTTCTAAGTAATAAAATCATTCTATTTATAGACCTATTAAAGAAAGAGTGGCCATTATAATATGTATGTATGTATATATATATATATATATATGTATGTATATATATATATACACACACACACACATACATATATATATCCCATATATAATATAGATAAGTTTTCTTTGATAGCCATCAACATTAGAAAGCTTTCTTCATTTTTTTTTTTTGTTTTTAGTTGTAGATGAACACAATACCTTTATTTTTATTTTATTTTTGTGGTGCTGGAGATTGAACTCAGGACCTTGTACCTGCGAGGCAATCACTTACCAAGCTATGTCCCCAGCCCTTTATTTATTTATTTTTTTAATGTGGTGCTGATGATTGAACCCAGTGCCTCATGTGTGCGAGAGAAGTACTCTACCACTGAACTATAACCCCAGCCACTGTTAGATGTATTTCTAATTGTTATATATTTATATTTCAGTTATAATGGGATCTTTTATTATGTTTAATATTTTCTTTCACATTAGAAATAATGTTTTTAAAAAAGTTATATAAAATTATATGTCTGCCGCAAAATAATTTTTGGAACAATACATAAAAGTATTAAGAGAGAAAGTAAAAATCACTTGGAATCTCACTACTGCACAGTAATCATTACTAATAGTTTGGTGGTCATCATTCTATACTTCATACACACACCCCATTACATTTTCTATCTTGAAATTGGTATCTAGGACAGGTACTTCTAATATATTAGCACTGCAATAGGCATTTACTTGAATTATTGTTTCTAATGATTTTTTTGACTGGATTCTCTGGGCACAAAATCACATCAAGTGGAAAGACAACTGTTACCTTCCAATTTTTATACTCTTTAAAAAAATAACCTTACTTATTTGCAATGGCTAAGGTCCTCCAACATATATTTAATAACAGTGGTAAGAGGAGATTCTTGTTCCTAACTTTAGTGGTAATGTAAACTCATGATTACTATACTAATTCTGTCTTAGTAGTTCATTCATAGGAAAACAGTATGTGCAAAATATTCTTCAACTTAATTTTATAGTTCCATAAAAGAACAATCTTGGTTAACTTAGAAGTTACTTTAATAAAAAAGAAAATGCTAACTTATTTCATCTTTATCACATGCAAATGAAAAGGGCATACGAACCTCTCCTGCTGACAACCTCTCTCTAACGTTTTTCCAATAAATGTCTTTATTTTCAGTGTTAGTGAAAAAAAGTAGCCACTCTGCAAAGTCTTCTTTTCTCATGAAACTCAAACCTTTAGAAAACTGAAGGAATTCCATTTCTTGAATCTCTGTTTGTAAATTTTCTGTAAATCTAAATATTAAAATACAAAAAAATTGATAAAAGCAATTAATAGCATTCAACCATAATATTGTAAATAGTACTTCAAAGTGCCTTCATTATTCCCTCCTGATTGACAGGTGTCTTGATATAGTGAGCAGTTATAGTGTTAGTGTTATAAAAAGGGTTGTGGGGAAGAAGATGCAGAGAAGTTGGTAAGGTTCAATGCCTGCTTCATTCAATCTCTGATTTCCCATACTCAATTTATTTGTGTAAATTATATCTGGCAATATACATTTTGTGTGTATGTGTGTGTGTGTGTGTGTGTTTTAATTAGATGTTGATGGATGTATTCATTCATTTATTTATATGTGGTGCTAAGAATTGAACCCAGTGCCTAGCACATGCTAGGGAAGTGCTCTACCACTTGAGCCACAACCCCAGCCCTGGCAATCTACATTTTGATAAATATTTTAAAATTATGTAAATTGTTTTGATATATCCAAAGAAAATAAAATTCCATGGAAAACAATTTTTCCAATATAGAAACATTATCAATGATCAGACAAGTTTAAGGGGCACTGCTTTTAGAATGTTAATTATAATTAATAGTTTCTAAAATTTTTCAGATATCAAAATTTATACGTAACCAATGGCTTTGAATTGAAAGATCTTCCTAAAGATATCGATAATCTTTTGGACAATAACGTATGTCTATATGATCAACATTCCTTTCTCATAAAAACAACATGGCACATTGATGAAACTTTCATCAATAGCTCCTGGGAAAGGTACAAGTTGAAAGGATATCTGAATAGGACCCAGAAATGCTGCACTTGTTTTATTACTAAATCATGTGAAAAGTATTATTATTTCTATGAATTTTAATATGTTACAGATCTCTTTACTTTTCTACATGTTAAAATTTCTTTACTGTCATGTCACAATTTAAATAAAAATAAATGGGGTGAAAAAAGAGGTACATTCTAATGCAGTGGGAGAAAATTTGTCACTGTAAACAATTATTTGCTTTAAAATTCCCTCCAAACCTTAAAAACTTGTTTTATCTTGGGCTTCTTCCTATGTGGTAGGCAAAAGTCTGTTATCTACATTTTCTGGTAGTAGTGGATATACAAATTTTTAAATGCCATGTTTATTTATGGGTCAAAGCAGAATATTATCTAAAACTGGAAGCATTTCAAGTTTGCACTGATAGATCAGACATGAAGCAAAGAGACCTGTCAGAGGCTGCTGCATTACTAGAGGAAAGGTGATAGTGACTGAATTGTAGTAGTAATGGGTATAGAGAGAAGTAGAAGAATCCAAGAGATTATTGATGAAAAAAGAATTAACAGTATTTGGTGACTGGATAGAGAGAGAGAGAGAAAGTGCAAGTGAGAGTGATAGAGACACATAGATCAAAGACAACATCTTATTTCTAAATGGAGCTGATGAATGGTATGATACATATTCACTGGTTCTAGTAATAAAAGGGAAGAATACCTATCTCACCTTACAAGGACAGGCAAGATAATATATATAAAATGCTTAGAAAAATGCCACACATGTCATAAGTATTCAACAGTAGCTGCTAACAGTGCTGTAACCATCTTTTCATTTTCCTCATTAATTAAGCCCAGGCAGACTTCACTTTTTGATAGTCTGAGCCACTTTCTTGCTCATATTCTCAGTATGAGCTTTCTTGCTTATGTCCCCTTGGGCTTCTTCAACTGATTTGAAGAACATCATACAATAGCTGCACATATTAGTATCTGTTTAAATTCACGGTCTTCCTCTTTAATGGGGTCCTTCCCTGCTCATTTGCTCCCAAACTTCAACACAGGGAGCACTAAATGATTTTCTGCATTACCAAAATACCTCTTAATCTATGAAAGCATTGATTACAATGCATTTAAATGTTTCTGTATGACCCTATAAGGGACTGTTCCCAATGTTTGAAACATGGCCTGACAAATAGTACATAGTACGCATTCAATAAGTCTTTATTAAACTCCACTGAGTTGAACAAGATGCAAGGCTTGTGTTTCCCAAATCAGTGTTTTCCCTACCATTCTGTACTGCTTTCTGATATCTGTTTTAGGACTTTGGTTAATGGAGTGGCACAAGGAGGCACGTATCTTGTTTTGTATGGAGATACTCTCATTGGGAAGAAGTTAAGCAGGATCCTATATTTAAACATTCATGTGTGTGTATATGTATATGTGTGTGTGTGTGTGTGTGTGTAAATATATATATATATATAATTATTCTCATTCTACAGATAATGAGAAGTTAAATAAGTTGTTTAAGAATAATGTTCATGTAAAGTTTTACTGAAATTTGGACATGTCTGTTTGTTAATGTATTATTTTTGGCTGCTTTCACACTACAAGAGTAGAGTTGTGCAATTGTGACAGAGGCCATATTTACCATTTGGCCCTTTGCAGAAAAAGCTGGCTAGCCCTTGTGCTAGAGAATCAGAGACCATGTGGAGCACAGCTAAATTGTTTCATCAGAGGTAACCTTAGAAGAGATCACTATCAGCTAACCTATCAGCAGACTGCAAAAGAGTAAGTCCAGTCAAGACCAACCTAACCTGGCCCCCACTGGAATTACATCCAACTGACCTGAGGACTAATGCGCATAATAAATGGTCTGTGTTTTAAGATGGGTTGCTTTGTTTTGCATTAAGAATAAACTGACACCAGGGGCATGTCTCTTAGTTGCAAACACAAAATTACTAAAAAGAATTATTATATTCCATAAAACAGATTACTTTTTATAATAGATTAGAATATTTTGAGCATAAGTAACTTTATGCTTCATAGGTTCATTTCTCAGAGACAAAATGCCATTTAGACCCACATAGAGTAGTTTTTGGTCTGCAGTGTTGAGAAATGAATATATTCAGTTTCTTCATTTCTTTTTTTCAATATTTATTTTTTAGTTTTAGATGAACACAATATCTTTATTTTACATTTATGTGGTACTGAGGATCGAACCCATGCATGCTAGGCGAGCACTCTATCACTAAGCCACAACCCCAGCCCCAGTTTCTTCATTTCTTATGCATAACATTTTTTTCCCCTTGTACTGGGGATTGAATTCAGGGGTACTTGAAAACTGAGCCACATCCCCAGCCCTGTTTTGTATTTTATTTAGAGATAGAGTCTCACTGAGTTGCTTAGTGTCTTGCTTTTAACTCATGATGGTCCTGCCTCAGCCTCCCAAGCCCCTGGGATTATAGGCATGTGCCACGGCACTTCATAACATTCTCCTAAATAAATACATTTATATTACCTTCGAAATTCTTTATAGTGAAGTTTTCTTTCTCCTCTTTTTCCAAAGAAGTACATCTGAAGGGTTGTGTTAATTTCAGGTTCTTTCATTACTTGTTCCTATAAAAAATTAAATAATTTCAAATAAATACTCACAAGGACAAAAAATGAAACCTGTAGACTAGAACTCTTGGTATAATGTCCAGAAATGATTCTTGCAGGAAAAAATAAAAGGTGAAAAAGAGCAATGTAGTCATTCCTTCTGTATGTTACTTTGCCTGACATTATTACATTATCATCTTTGTTCAAGCAGGAGAAAAATAGTAAAGACTAGAAATACAAGATGGACTTCATCAGGAAGCAAAATCTTAGATCAGGCCAAAATGGGGGCTTAGAACAGAAAAGTAAATATCATTTCAAAATGTGATGTCTAGACATTTTCTAATATCACTGAAAATTAAAGCAGGAGTCTTTGAGCTTCAGCTGAACCTTAGAAATACTTGCAAACACTTGTTTTTCCTAATTACCAAATCAATAGGTGAAAATTTGAGCTGGGATTGTGGCTCAGAGGAAGAGCACTTGCCCAGCATGCATGGAAGCACTGGGTTCAATCCTTAGCACCACATAAAAATAAAATAAAGATATTGTGTCTACGTATAACTAAAAAATAAATATTAAAAAATAGGTGAAAATTCCATTAAAGGTAATAAATGAAGTAGATTGTGTTATTTATTAAGAAACTGAAGAAGAAAGAAACAAAGGAAAATAAAACCACTAATAAATTTATCAGCAGCAAACAAACACCAAAAGGGGGTACAATTTTAAGTGCTCTTTGGAAACAAGAGCAGTCAGAGAAGGAAACACTAATATCAGGTATAGAATCTCCATCATGTCTCCTAATTCTACCTCTATAACCTACTTCTCATTAATAGAAGAGAACATGAGATTATTGCATTAAAACCTTCAATTCAGCGAAAAGTAGGTTAATGGGGTGAGAAGACAGTCCTCAGATAAGTTAGGGAAAACCTCCAGTAGACAACTCCTACCCAGCTGGGAGTGACTTGAGCAGCATTAGGAAGGGCTTCAAGGGCTTACAAGCTCCTAAATCACTCTGTTTAACTAAGGGAATAAAGTCCTCAGGGCCGAATATGCCTTGGAGGGGTAGAGCAGGTGTTGGATATTTAATGGGATTAGAGAGAACAGAATCTACCCTTTTTAAAATGCCATTATACATGTACTCTTTTTTTTTGCATTACAATTCTTAATACACATATATACAATTTTTTCTCTCTCTGTTTGTATATAAGGTATGTTGACACCAACTTCAAATCTTCTTACATATATTTTATATAATGATGAATCTACCCTTTCATTCAAGCTCTGCATTTGGCTGAGGAAACTCCTCTATCCCTACAGTCTACACATAACAGCTGATCAAAATGCAGTACCTGCAGGCTGGGGGAAAAAGATAAATTAGTTCCAGGTAATATGGGCAAGGTATCAAAGAGAATCTCATCCATGTTCTACCAGAGTATAAGCCTAAGGAAAAACATATGGCATGGCAACTTAGCAAAGGCACTAGAGCAGGAAACAGAAAAAGAACAAATTAGGCAAAAGGTGAAAAAAACTCGCTGTAGATAAGCACACAACCCAAGGAATAAATACATACTTCCCATGCATTTGTTCTCATACTTTTATTAAAAAGTCTTAGCTCTTTATTGAAATTCTAAGTAATGATACACAAAGATCCCTGGTATCATTTATTCAGTTTCTTCTAAGGGTGACATCTTATTTTTTTTTTTTTTGAGAGAGAGAGAGAGAGAGAGAGAGAGAGAGAGAGAGAGAGAGAGAGAGAGAGAGAGAGAGAGAGAGAGAATGAGAATATTTTAATATTTATTTTTTAGTTTTTTTCGGCGGACACAACCTCTTTGTTTTGTATGTGGTGCTGAGGATTGAACCCGGGCCGCATGCATGCCAGGCGAGCGCGCTACCACTTGAGCCACATCCCCAGCCCCTAAGGGTGACATCTTATAAAACTATAGTAAAATAGCACACCTTCATATAGTCAACAGAGAGACTTTCCTTCCTCACTTAATCTTTTATAGCTTATAGCAACTTCCCTCTAGCTCCACCCTCTAACCTCTAAAAACTTTTTTTTTTTTTTTTCTGTTGCTGATGATAGAACTTAGGACCTAGCACAGGTTGGGCAAATGCTCTACCACCGACCTGTAACTCCAGCCTCTCTAGCAGCTATTAATTCCCCATATTTATAATATAATCATTTCAAAAACATTAACAGGTTGGGATAGAACTACTACTTGCCTTGTCTAGCATGCATGAGGCCCTGGCTTTGACTCCCAGCAACAAGAACAAGAAGCTATAATACAGTACATAACGTGAAATGTTGGCCTTTTTTTTTTTTTTTTTTTTTTTTTTGGTGCTGGGGATTGAATGCATGGTCCTGTGCATGCAAGACGAGCACTCTACCAACTGAGCTAAATCCTCAACCCTCCCCCCCCCCCCCAGCACAATTCTCTGGAGATTATCTAGGTTTTTGCTGGTTTCTTTTAATTGCAGAGTAATATTTCATGGTATGGATTACCATACTTTTTAACCATTCACCTGTTGAAGAACATTTGAATTGTTTCTAATTTTAGACTATTACAAATAAAGCTGCTAAAACATTTGTGTACAGGTTTTGGGTGAACACAGGATTTCATTTTTGTGGAACAAATACTCAGGATTTTTCAGACTGGCAGTATCACTTTACTTTCCCACTAGCAAAAGATAAGTAACCTGCATCTTTGTATTTTTTTTCTCTGCATCTTTACAATCTTTGGTGTTGTCAGCATTTTAACATTTTAGTTATATGGATTAGGTATGTTGTGATAATCTCACTACAGTTTTAACTTGCACTTCCCTAATGATGGTGCTGAGCATCTTCTCATGTTTTGTTTCTGTTCCTGTGTATTCCTTGGAGAAATGTCTATTCAAGTCCTTTGGCTGCTTTTTAATTGGGTTGCTTTTCTGGTATTGAGTTGCAAGAGTTCTTTAAGTATTCTGATACTAGACCCTTATTAGATATATGATTTGCAAGGTTTTATAGGTTGTCTGTTTACACTTCATAGTGTCCTTTGGTGAACAAAACTTTTGATTTTGATGAAGTCCAATATCTTATTTTTTCTTCTGTTTCTTTTTTTTCATTCTTTTTTTTTATATTTATTTTTTAGTTTTCAGTGGACATAGCATCTTTGTTTGTATGTGGTGCTGAGGATCGAAGTCGGGCCGCGCGCATGCCAGGCGAGCTCGCCACCGCTTGAGCCACATCCCTAGCTCTTTTTTTCATTCTTAAGCCATTTGTTTGTCTCTCAAAAGATAATTGCAGTTTAATATTAACATATTCTTTTTTCCTACTATACCTAATATCTTAATCTTAATTATTTATTTTAATTAGGTATATATGATAACAGAATGTATTTAATTCATTGTACACAACTGCAGCAAAACTTCTACATTTCTATGGTTGTACACCATAAGGCAACACATCATATGTGCATGTACCTAGGGTAATGATGTCCATCTCTTTCCATCATCTTTCCTGCTCCCATACTCCCTCCCCACCTCTCCCTCCCCTTTGCCCCATCAAAGTTCCTCCATTTTTCCCATGTCCCCCGCCCCCATTATGGATCAGCATCCACTTCAGAGAGAACATTTCGTCTTTGTTGCTTAGGGATTGGCTTACTTCACTTAGCATAATATTCTCCAACTCCATCCATTTACCTGCAAATGCCATTATTCTCTTTTAGTGCTGAGTAATATTCCATTGTGTTTATATAACAGTTTCTTTATCCATTCATCTATTGAAGGGCACCTAGATTGCTTCCGTAGTTCAACTATTATGAATTGAGCTGCTATAAACATTGAGGTGGCTGCATTACTATAGTATGCTGATTTTAAGTCCTTTTGATATAGACCAAGGAGTGGGATAGCTGGGTCAAATGATGGCTCCATTCCAAGCTTTCTAAGGAATCTCCATATTGCTTTCCAGATTGATTGTACCAATTTGAAGTACCACCAGCACTGAATGAGTGTGCCTTTTCCCCCACATCCTCGCCAACATTTATTGTTGTTTGTATTCTTGATAACTGCCATTCTGACTGCCATTTCTGACTGAAATCTTAAGAGTAGTTTTGATTTGCATTTCTCTAATTATTAGAGATGTTAAACATTTTTTCATATTTGTTGATGGAATGTATATCATCTTCTGAGAAGTGCTATTTCTTGTTTTTAATGTCATATCTAAAAAGCCATTGTCAAATTCAATATCATTCCTATATATATATATTTTTTTTTTTTGGGGGGGGTGTGGGGATGTGGGGGTGAGGGTGGGGCTGGTAACTGAGAATTGAACTCAGGGGCACTTAACCACTGAGCCATATCCCCAGCCCTATTTTGTATTTTATTTACAGACAAGGTCTCACTGCGTTGCTTAGAGCCTCACTGCCTCAGATCCTCCTGCCTCAGCTTCCCAAGCTGCTGGGATCACAGGCATGCACCACTGTGCCCGGCTCCTGCCTATATTTTAAAGGAATTCCTTAGCTGTAGTCCTTATTTTAAGGTATTTAATCCATCTGAGTTTTCTTTTTTCTTTTTGGTGTGAGGAAGGAGTTCAACTTCAATTTTTTTTCCATATAGATATCCAGGTGTACTAGCTATTGCTGAAGATACTTTATTACTGTTTTAGAATTGTAAATAACATTGTATTTAAAATTTTGGTGTCTAGATATTCATTGCTAGTATACATAAATGTGCTTGATTCTTTATACAGATGGTTTATATCCTGTGAACTTCCTAAAATCAATGATTAGTTACTGTTCTATTTGGTGGGGGGGCATAGGGATAAATTCCTCAGGAGTTTCTAGAGAGACAATGTCATCTACAAGTACAGGTCTTTTATTGTGTTCCCTTATTGTAGTGATTACAACTTCCAGCACTATTATTGTGTAAGAGTCATGAAAATAAATACCCTTCCCTTAGGGGACAGGAAATAAGTTTATCATCATGTTAGTTTTTTTTTTAATTGGTGCTCTTGATCAAGTTGCCTATATAGAATTCCCATTTTTATATATATATATATGTGTGTGTGTGTGTGTGTGTACACACATAGTTTTCAAAAAATTTTTTATTTTATTTATTTATTTTTTATGTGTTGCTGAGAATTGAACCCAGTGCCTCACACATGCTAGGCAAGTGCTCTACCATTGAGCCACAATTCCAGTCCCTCCCATTTATATTTTAATGAGCCCTTTTAATATAAAAAAACCTAAACATGAATGACTGTTAAATTTTGTCAAATGCTTTTTCTACATAGACTGTTAAAATTGGGTGATTTTTGTTCTATAGCCTTTAAATATGCTAGGCTACATTGATTGCTTTTGGAATACTGAATCTTTCTGGAATAAGTCATACTTGATCATGATATATAATTTTTTTTTACTATCTTGATGAATTCAATTTGCTAATTCTTTTTAAGGATTTTGGTTTCCCCATTCACGAGGTATATTGGTTTGTTATCTTTCTTAGTTTAACTTTGTGGTTCAGGGGACTGAACCCAGGGCCTCATGCATGCCAGGCAAGTACTGTATCACTGAGTTACATCCCCAGTTCACTCTGCTCCCCACCTTTTAACTGACTCATTCTGGTGTGGGTATTAGGATAATCCTAAATTTACAGGAAGAATTTGGAAGTGTTCTTCCTTCTATTCCTCTTAATTCAATAATTCTTCTGGAGGCCTGGAGATTTCCTTTTAGGGAGTTTTAAAATTAAAAATTAAATTTCCTTAAAAGTTATTCATATTTGTATTTTATTAGGTGAGTTGTGGTGGTTTGTGCTTTTTGAGAAATTGGCCCATTATCAAAGGTGTCAAATTTATGTGTAAAGGGCTGGGGTTGTGGCTCAGTGGTAGAGCGCTCGCCTTGCACGTGCAAGGCGCTGGGTTCAATCCTCAGCACCATATAAAAATAAAAAAAATAAAATAAAGCTACTAAAAAATTTATATGTAAAACTATTATCCTTTTGATGTCTGCAAGGTTGGCAGTGATAGCTCCAGTTTCATTCCTGTTATTAGTGTTTGTTACTCGTTAGAGGTTTGCCAATTTTATTAATCTTTTTTTTTTTCCCCCCAATATGGGGACTGAAACCAGGGCTTCATGAATGCTAAGGCAAGTGCTTTACCACTGAGTTATATGTCCAGCTTCATTTTACAAATCTTTTTTTATTTTACTTTTTAGTTGTAGTTGGACACAATACCTTTATTTTATTTATTTTTTGTCATGCTGAGGATTGAACCCAGGGCCTCACATGTGCTAGACAAGTGCTCTATTGCTGAGCCACAACCCCAGCCCTTATTTTACTAATCTTCTCAATGATCCTGACATGTGTTTCAATGATCTTTTTTACTGCTTCGATTTTAAAAATTTCACTGATTTCTGATGTTATCATTATTATTTACTTAATTTTCAATATTAAATGTACATGTTTCATACTACAAATTTTCCTCTCAGGAATGCTTTGGTTGTATTCTACAAATTTTGATATGCTTGCTTGTTTCAATTTTCAGTCAGCTAAAGTATTTTTTAGTTTTTCTTAAGATTTCCTCTTGGGGCTGGGGTTGTGGCTCAGCGGTAGAACACTTGCCTAGCATGTGTGAGGCCCTGGGTTTGGTCCTCAGCACCATATAAAAATAAATAAATAAAATAAAGATATTGTGTCCAACCACAACTAAAAAGTAAATAAATATTTTAAAAAAAGATTTCCTCTTTATTAATAAATGAATTCAGCAAAGTAGCAGGATATAAAATCAACACCCAAAAATCAAAGGCATTTCTGTATATCAGTGACAAATCTGCTGAAAGTGAAACTAGGAAAACCACCCCATTACAATAGCCTAAAAAAAAAAATGCTTGGGAATAAATTTAATGAAAGAGGTAAAAAAACCCTCTATAATGAAAACCAATCAAAATCCCAATGGTATTCCTTATAGAAATAGAAAAAACAATCATGAAATTCATCTGGAAAAATAAGAGACTCAGAATAGCTAAAGCAATCCTTAGCAAGAAGAGTGAAGCTGGTGGCATTAGTATTCCAGACCTAAAATTATACTACAGGGCAACAGTAACAAAAACAGCATAGTATTGGCACCAAAACAGACCTACAGACCAATGGCACAGAATAGAGGACACACAGTCTAACCATATAACTTCAGTTATCTTATATTAGACAAAGGCACCAAAAATGTACTGGAGAAAAGATAGCCTCTTGAACAATTGGTGCTGGGAAAACTGGAAATCCACATGTAACAAAAAGAAATTAAATTCTATCTCTCACCATACACAAAACTCAACTCAAAGTGGATCAAGGACCTAGGAAATAAACCAGAGACTTGCGCCTAATGGAAGAAAAAATAGGCCCAAATCTCCATCAGGCTGGATTAGGCCCCAACTTTCTTAAAAAACTCCTGTAGTTCAAGAATTAAAACCAAGAATCAATAAATGGGATGAATTCAAACTAAAAAGCTTTTTCTCAGCAAAAGAATCAATGAGGTGAATAGAGAGCCTATAGAATGGGAGCAAATCTTTACCATAAGCATATCAGAGCATTAATCTCTAAGATATATAAAGCACTCAAAAACCTAACACCAAAACCACAAATAACTCAATCAATAAATGGGCCGAGGAACTGAACAGAACTTTTCAGAAGAGTATATACAATTAATCAACAAACATATTAAAAATGCTCAATATCTCTAGCAATCAGAAAAATGCAAATCAAAACTACTCACTAAATCAAAACTCTCTCTCACTCCAGTTAGAATGGCAGCTATCAAGAATACAAACAACATAAGTGTTGGCAAGGATGTGGGGAAAAACTCACACTCATACATTGCTGGTGGGACTGCAAATTGATGCAGCCAATATGGAAAGCAGTATGGAGATTCCTTGGAAAACTTGGAACCGAACCGCCATTTGACCTGGTTATCCCACTCTTCGGCTTATACCCAAAGGACTTAAAAAACAGTATACTACAGGGACACAGCCATACAAACACTTATAGCAGTACAATTCACAATAGCTAAATTATGGAACCAACCCAGATGCCTTTCAGTAGATGAATGGAGAGAGAAACTTTGCCATATATACACAATGGAACATGACTCAGTATTAAGAGAGAATAAAATCATAGCATTTGCAGTAAATGGTGGAGAATATAATGCTAAGTGAAGCAAGACAATCCCAAAACACCAAAGGCCAAATGTTTTCTTTGATATGAGGATGCTGATTCATAATGGCAATGGCAGGGGAGCGTGGGAGGAATAGAGGAACTTTATATAGGGAAAAGGGGAGGGAGGGGAAAGGAAGGGGTTAAGGAATAGGAATGATGGTAGAATTGAATAGACATCATTATCCTAAGTACAAGTATAAGACATGAATGGTGTGAAAATACTTTTTGTATATTCAGTGTCTCGAAAAACTGTGCTCTTTAGGTGTAATATGAAATGAATTGTATTCTGCCATCATGTATAACAAATTAGAATAAAAAAATTTCTTCTTTGACCCATGGATTATTTATTTAGACGTGTGTTTAGTTTCTAAGTCTAAGCATTACTCTCGTCTGTTATTGATTTTTTAGTTTGATTTCATTGTGGTGAGAGAACACATTTTGTAAGGTTTTAATTCTAGTAAATTTGTTGAGGTTTGTTTTGTGGCCCAAGACATTCTTACTGTCTCTGTTCATATGTACCATAAACACTTGCAAAGAATGATTATGGTTACTAAAAGAATGGTTATTCTGGGAGGAGTATTCTACAAAAGTCAATTAGATCTGGTTGGTTGATGGTATTGTTCAGTTCTTTGTCTTGGGTGATTTTCTGTTGTTCTACTTACTGACTTGAAAAAGAGTTGTTATAATCTCTGGGGTTGTGGCTCAGTGGTAGAGTGCTTGCCTTGCATGTGTGAGGTGCTTTTGATTCTCAGAACTGCAAGGAAAGGAGAAAGAAGAAAGAAAGAAAAGAAAGAAAAGAAAAGAAAAGAAAAGAAAAGAAAAGAAAAGAAAAGAAAAGAAAAGAAAGAAAGAAAGAAAGAAAGAAAGAAAGAAAGAAAGAAAGAAAGAAAGGAAGGTCCATGGACAATTAAAAAGATACTAAAAAAAAATCTCCAATTGTAATTGTAAATTTGTTTATGTCTACTTTTAGTTCTATCAGTTTTGGCATTTCATATTTTTTAAGGCTCTGTTGTTTGGTTATATACACATTTAGGAGTAGCTATCTTGTCTTGATGTATCGATGCTTTTATTGTTATGTCACTTTCTGTCTCTGGCAGTTTGTTTTGCTCTGAAGTCTACTCTGTTATTAGCCACTCTTATTTTTCTTTGATAGATGTTTATATATTTTTTCATCTTTTACTTTCAAAGTACAGGTGCCTATATCTTTATATTTGAAGTAATTTATTGTAGCATATAGTTGGGTCATGTCTTTTAGTCCACTCTGCTAATTTCTATATTTTAATTGGTACATTTAGAATACTTATATTTAATGTTTTTACTGACATATTAGGGTTTAAGTCTGCCATTTTATTTTTTATGTTTAGTTTGCTTTCTTTTTCCTGCCTTCCTTTGGGTTACTTAAATATTTTTTAGAATTTGAATTTTATTTATAGTGTTTTTGAGAACAAGTTTTTGGATAGACTTTTTTGTGGTTACTCTAGCTATTGTATTATTGTATCCTTTACCTTCTCTTTTATTCTCCCACAGGATATCTGTGGTCTAATATGCTCTATCAACTACTTATTTTCCTGTGTTTATTGATCAGTGACATATAATTGCAAATCAAAATGTAGTCTACTGGTGTGACAAATGTTAGCAGTTTGAGCAAAGTAAGAAAAGTTATACTTTAAGTTCCTTTACTTTCCTTGCCTTAAATATTTCCCCTACAGTCATTTACATCAAATTAGTCAATGTTATAATTTTTGCTTCAATCTCAAGAGAAGTCTTTTGTATTTACTCCTATTTTTGCTTAGTGTATTCTTCCTTTCTGATGCTCCAAGGTTTTTTCTTTTATTGTCATCTTTCCGTTTAGAGAATTTTATTTAGCCCTTCATTTATCGTAGATCTATTGCTGACAAATTCTCTCAGTTTTTATTCATCTAAGAATGCCTTAATTTCAGCTTTATTCATTTTTGCAGTACTGGGTATAGAACCCAGGACCTCACATATCCTAGGCAAATGCTCTACTACTAAGCTACATTCCCAGGCTGCTGCTTTATTCTGGAAGGATATATTTTGGGTGTGTGTGGGGTGGTGGTGGGGGGATTGAACCCAGGTGCACTTAACCTCTAAGTCACATATCCAGCTCTTTAAAAAAAATTATTAGTTATTGATGGACCTTTATCTATATGTGGTGCTGAGAATCAAACCCAGTGCTTTACACATGTTAGGCAAGCACTCTCTATCACTGAGCCACAATCCCAGCCCTCTCCAGCCTTTTTTATTTATTTCTTTTATTTTGGATAGGGTCTTGCTAAGTTGCTTAGGGCCTCCCTCACTAAGTTACTGAGGCTGCCTTGATGTGCCATCCTCTTGCCTTAGCCTCTTGAGTTGCTGGGATTACAGGCATGTGCCACCATATCTGGGCTTGAAGAGTGTTTTTTTTTGTTTTTTTTTTTTTAAGAGAGAGAGAGAGAGAGAGAGAGAGAGAGAGAGAGAGAGAGAAGAGAGAGAAGAGAAGAGAAGAGAAGAGAAGAGAGAGAGAAGAGAAGAGAGAGAGAATATTTTTTTTAATATTTATTTTTTTTAGTTATTGGTGGACACAACATCTTTGTTTGTATGTGGTGCTGAGGATTGAACCCCGGCTGCACGCATGCCAGGTGAGCGCGCTACCACTTGAGCCACATCCCCAGCCCCTTGAAGAGTATTTTCACTAGAATTTGGATTCTGTTTTGACATTTTTTTCCTCTTTAGCACTTGGAAAATATTGTGATACTTCTTTGTGGTCTCCATGGTTTCTGATGAGAAAAATAAACATGAATAATCAAAGAAAAACCAAGTTGAATTAACAGTGATTTTTTAAAATGTGTTTTCCTACCAGATCGGCAATGATAAGAAAGATTATTCTAAATGAGCCTTTTTATTCTCCCACAGGATATCTGTGGTCTAATATGCTCTATCAACCACTTATTTTCCTGTGTTTATTGATCAGTAACATAACTGCAAATCAAAATGTATGATCTGTTGGAGAATACATTTAGCCCAAAGCAAAGTTAACATCAAAATAGTCTTTGAAGCTCTGTAGGAACAAATATGATTTCTGTCAAGTATTTTGAAATAATATACAGCTCTCAAACTGGAAACCTCCATATTCAGAACTTTTCCTCCTAAGAAAAAAAGGAGGAAGCAGAGTAAATGTGTGTTTTAGACAACATGACAGGGAAGCATTTGAGCACATAATGCAGAAGTAGTCTTTTTTTAGAATCAGAGTTTAAAAGATGTTAGTTCTGTAGAGAGTTATCATTTGGGTTAGATTTAGGACTAATGAATATCTTTTTGTTTGATGTTTTGACATATGAATTAGCCAAGGATGCCTGCCATAATGTAATGAACTCATTTTCTACTAATAGATATTTAGACTATTTCCATTTTTTAAAAAATATAAACACTGCTGTGAGAAATACTGTTCTTTATCTTTATGTACTTGAATTTTAAGTCCACAGAAATGAAACTTCTGGGTCAAATGGTATTTGCATTTTTTATTAGATATCTTTTTTATTAGATATTTTATTAGATATCTTTGCAATTTACTTTCCTGTCAAGAGTGCCCATTGGGGCTGGAGTTGTGGCTCAGTGGAAGGGCGCTTGCCTCATATGGGTGAGGCACTGGATTCGATTCTCAGCACCACATATAAATAAATAAAGATCCAACAACTAAAAAAAATTTTTTAAAAAAGTGTTCACTGACATTTACCTTAGAGAATATAGATTAGTAATCTTTCTTATCATTGCCAATCTGGTAGGAAAACACATTTAAAAAAATCACTATTAATTCAACTTGGTTTTTCTTTGATTATTCATATTTATTTTTCCACTGAGATATTAGTCATTAAAAAAATAATAATAGTCACATCTACCAGAATTTTCCTCTCTGTTTTTAGAACATTACCTGCCTCAAAAACAAAAAACCTCCTACCTCAACAATCTAAAACATTAGTTTCTTATAGTCCTTTTATAGTATCATTCTTGACATTTAAATTTCTGATTCATCTGGAATTTATTCTGAAATAAAAAGTGACATAAGCTCAGTATTGTTTGGTCAGTTAGTCCATTAGTCACCGACGAGGATGTAGTGAAGGCCCAGTATGTACCAGGCATTTTAATAGTCCTTGAGGATTCATGGTTTTCTATGACTGTGAGACAGGTGGGCAAGTTATTAAAAACAGTAAACATACAGGAGCTGGAGGTATAGCTCAGTGGAAGAGCACAAGTTTAGCATGCCTGAGGCCCTGGGTTCAATCTCCAGCGCCTGGAGCAGGCACACACCCCTTCTCCCTCCTACCCCCACACAAAGTAATCACAGCATGAAAGTACTAGGAAGATGTATAGGGAGTTATGGGAGTATGAGATAGGACTTCCTTAGGAGCTCAGGCAACGTATCCCTAAGAAAATGCCATTTAAACTATGATTTGAAACCTTAGCAAAGTTTAGTAAGAAAGAAGTGGGAATAAACATTCCAAACAGGGAGCATGTGTAAAGGCCTGAATGTGCAGAAAGCATGGTGCTCTACGGCAAAGATGTAGGAAGCAAAAGTAAGTATAAAACAAACTCTTTTATCTACTTTTTATCTAAGAGATTGTAATGTATTAACTCATTTAATCTCCCAAATTTCCCAATGGAGTAGACTGGTAGACAGGTATGCCCAGGGTCACATAGCTACTAAATGTTGAAAGCAGCATTAGAACCTAGGTAGTTAGACCACATACTCTGTTGCAGAGGAAAGTGGTACAGCAACAGGCTGGAGGAAGGTCAGAGACAGATGACATAGGCTTATAAGGATTTTTCACAGGGCTGGGGATGTGGCTCAAGCGGTAATGTGCTCCCCTGGCATGCGCGGGGCGCTGGGTTTGATCCTCAGCACCACATAAAAATAAAATAAAGATGTTGTGTCCACCAAAAACTGAAAAATAAATATTAAAAAATTCTCTCTCTCTCTTTAAAAAAAAAGGATTTTTCACACTGTTGAAAAATTTTTATTATGTTACTGCTGATGGCTAAAATGTATATATTTATGAGTACCATGTGATGTTTTGATCCATGTATGAAATACGTAGTGTTTGATTGAAGAATTAAGTAGTAGTTACATTATATTTGTGCTTAAGTCATTCCTGGCTACAGCCTGAAAATGCAAAGACAGTGAATACAGGGAGATCAGTTAGGAGGCCACTGTAATATTCAAAGTGAGAAAATGATAGTGGCTTTCTCAAATAACAGTAGTGGAAACAGAAGAAAAAAACATGGATTTGGAAATATTTAAGAGGCAGAAGAGATTGGACATAGTGACTTAGCTGTATAGGAGGAACAAGGAGATGTCAAGAATAACTTCTAGGTTTTTGGATTATCAACAAGTAATTTCACAGTATTTTCCCACCAATTTAAAGTGCTACCTATATTACATATACTAATAATTGTACGTATTTGCATTTATATTTTTAACTTTTATTTCTCACGATACCACTTTATTTGGATAAGTACCTCTAATGAGAGGTACTTGTATTTTTCAGAAAGTTTGTGACTGTTCTCTCATGTTTATTCTTTATGACTTTAGAATCATTTTGCTAAGTTTGAGCATATCACCTTGTCCACATCCACTTTCTCCTTCTCCAGTGTTTGTCAAAAATAATGATCAGGATGCCTGCCATTAACACTATTATTTAACATATTTTCCTGTTAATTTTGTATAATATATAAGATTAATATTAGAGATAAAATGACTTTATACAACCAAGAAAATCAACAGAAAAAAAATCAAAATCATGAGAAAATTCAGTAAGGTCCACCAGAACACAAACATTAAAAATCAAATAGACTTCCTATTTAGTAGTAATAATTTTTCCCTTGAGGGAAAAAAGAGTCTACATAACAGTAACAATACAAAGTTCCCTAGGTTTACCCTTACAAAATGAATTTTGATGAAGGAAAAAATTAAATGTAAAGAAATGAAACCAGAACTAAGAAAGAATATAGGTTAGTATTTATAGTGAATTTTGACAGGGATACACTTTTAAGAAATGAAAATAATTGGATTAAAAAAAAACCACAGAGGGCTGGGGATATAGCTCAGTTGGCAGAGTGCTTGCCTAAAATGAACAAGGCCCTGGGTTCAATTCCCAGCACTGCCAAAAACAAAAACAAAAAAACAGGACTACAGTTAAAAAAAAAAAAAAAAAAAAACAAAACCCATAGCCAAAACATGATACTCAAAACTAATCTGAAAAATATCTGAATACTTTTGACAGATCTTAGTTTAATATCTTTAAATATAAAATACTTGTAAAAGTATATGTGAAACAAAAATCTAAGGCAAATTTCCCCCAAAAAGACAGAAAAAGAAAACTTGCAAAATAAGAAGTACAAAAGATCTATAGTTATTTGAAAAAAAAAAAAAAAAAAGATTATGTGAGATACCTTCTCCTACCAAACTGGCACAGATTAAAAACAAAACAAAATAAAGAGATCGATCCTAGAGAGATTGTCAAGAGATGGCACTGTCAATTGTTAAAAAACCTTTCCAGAAAGGAATCTGGCAATAGGTATCAAAAACCTTAAAAAATATTCATGCCTTTTATCCAAGAATTTCACTTTTAGAACTCTATCCTAAATTTATGTGTTTAATAGATATTTATTAGTATTTATTTATTTAGGTACCAGGAATTGAATCACTTAACAACTGAGCT
This sequence comes from Urocitellus parryii, assembly GCF_045843805.1. NCBI lineage: Eukaryota > Metazoa > Chordata > Mammalia > Rodentia > Sciuridae > Urocitellus > Urocitellus parryii. The sequence continues at coordinate 80,987,352 of NC_135532.1, forward strand.
ACATTCTTGGCTCTTTTTATACTTTGAGAAAGGGTCTTGCTAAGTTACTTAGGGCCTCCCTAAATTGCAGAGGATGGCTTTGAACTTGTGATCCTCCTGCCTCCTGAGTAGCTGGGATTATAGATGTGTGCTATTGTGCTCAGCTTTATTTTTTTTGAGATGGGGTCTTGCATGTTGCCCAGGATTATCTTGAACTCATGGGCTCAAACAATCCTCTTGCCTCAGCTTCCTGAGTAGCACCATGACTTCTAATAGCAATACTGTAAATATTTTTTTTTTTTAAATTTGGTGCTGTGGACTGAATCCAGGGCCTTGTACATGCTAAGCACATATTCTACCACTGTGCTATACCTTCATTCCAGAAACAATCTTAATATTCTGTAACATAGAGTATGGGAATGTAGCTCAGTAGTAGAGGACTTGCCTAGCATGTATAAGACCCTGGATTCAATCCCCAGCACAGCAAAAAAACAAAAACATTAATTGAGCATATGATATATGATTTGTGTTTTACCAGGCTTCATGGACACAACCCGTGTAAATAAAGAATTAATCTTACATAAGAACACGTCTAGACTTTGTCCAGGGCCACTGGTGGTTCCTAAGGCAAGGGTGTCTGGGGTCTTGAACCACATCAGATAGTCTAACAAGGAGATTTAGGGTAGGGATTTTGGGTAAAGGGGTTCAGCCTTATTTCTGGAAGGGCTGGATACTAAGGTTCAAGTATGTTGGCAGCCAACTAGGTTTATAAGGTTGACTCCAGTAACATCTCTGGATATCAAGGCTTGAGTGGGCTTCCTTAGTTGTCACGAGTCCATACATATCATTAAACAAACTATTATATTAAATGACAATGTGCTATGATTGGGGACATTCAGGGTATTATGAAAACATATAGGTTATATACATCTAGGAAAAGGATATAGCATTTAAAAACTTAGATGTGAGACAAAGAAGTCCAGTATAGGATTATTCAAAGGGAATAAAATGTAAACAAAAACTACACTGCAAATAATTTTACAAATTTTGAAACAGACATTCTCTAAAAGATGATATACTCTGGAAATTTAAGAAAATTTCATGAAAAGCATAACATGTAATTATGATTAATAGAAATATTATTAATTAACAATTTGCTTACATGCATTTCATTGGGAATGAAAATTGGTTCATATTCTATAGAAGTTATTAGTTAATCCTGAGCAAGTGTGTCAATAACCTTAGAAATACTTATACCTTTTGAATCAGCAACTATGTTTCTGTACACACACAAACACATATGTAATGGTGTAATTATGGGATTATTTATTTAGTATTATTTTAATATGCAAAGATGAATACATGTTAAATGTTTTCCAAAAGAGGATTGAAACTGCTATACCTATACAACAAAGTAAATATAGCTATTAAAAAGAATGAGATATCTAGATATATTAATAGAAAAAGAAAAGTGTGGAGCAATGTATAGCATGCTACTGCTTTTATAAACATGAAAAACAGATATAGATCTATTTATTAAACTAATTTTACATATGTGGTTTATATGCATAAAATTTCTCTTGAGGAATACACAAGAAATTTATAGTACTCTTCTCCTTAGGAAGAACTGGGCAGAAAGGGGCAGAGGGAATACTGCTCTATTTATATATTCTTGTGTACCTTTTGGAGTTAGGACCATGTTAATATAGCATAACTATTTAAAATATTATTATTTACAACTTATCAACTATTTGTGAATACTTATTTGAACAACACAAGAGAGCAACTACTATAAATATTGTCTGTTTGTAAATATTTAGATTATGAATGTACATACCTGACAGTCTATTTCATTAGTTTTCATTGTCTTTAAGTCATCTTGTTTACTTATGATCTTCTGTAGCTAAAAAGATTGCAAACATGATTTTACATATGTATTTACTGGATTTTTCAAAACAATCTAAAAAAATGGATAAGTTGTTATTATAAAATATATACTAGCTATTTGTTAAATATTAATTAAAATACTTTTTAATAAGACATTTTTGACCATGTAGGAATCAAAGGAGAAAAATGGATAACAAAAACATGAGCATTTATTAGTAATAATTTTCTTCTAAGAAAGCTAGCTTACTTAATAGATACATGTTCTAAAGTCAGCAGTTATTAAAAAAAATGTCAAGATTATCTAGTACTACTTTCAAGAGAATTTCTATTCATAACAATATTTTATATCACTGATACTTTATAGCCACATTTTCAAGTATATATCTCTTAAAAAGCTATATATGTAGGGGTAGGAGGGATAGTAGAATGAACCAGACATTATTACCTTATGTACATTTACACTTTACGAATGGTGGGATTCTACATCGTGTGTAACCAGAAGAATGAGATATTATACTTCATTATATATATATCAAAGTGCATTCTACTACTGTCATGTATAACTAATTAAAACAAGTAAAAAAAATAAAAAGCGAAATGTAAACATATATAATATATATATTTTCTCAAACACACACAGTGTGTTTTTCCTTCTCCTTTTATGTACTTACAAAGCATTAAGACATTTTTATTAATTATAAAGTCATAAAAAAAGCCTTGAAACTGAGTACATTAAAAAACCCACCTACCTTTCAGAATCATTTGTATAAATCTTCATATGGAAAGCAAATTAAAAAAAAAAAAGATTTAAAAAAATCAGATGCAGACAAAATCCCTAACTATGAATTCAAATCAATTAGGAGACAAATTTTCCCTTAGGTTATTTAAGTTATTAAATTGCTGCAATTAAATTCCAAATTATCTCAAATTTAGCCACCTAATTATACTTGTTTTAGCCAAATGCTTTATGTTCAGTTTTCTAAATCTTTTACCCATTTGTAAACGCTCCCTTCCTACTTAAGTAGTTTAGGGAAAGGAATGGAAAAACTATATTTGTTTCACTGTTTTTTAAGTTGACAATCAAATGATTTAACACTAAGTTCAATACCCCAATATTTCTCCTTCTACTTACTGCTCCTACTTCTTTTTGAAGTTTTGCTATGCAAAATTTCAAATACAAAGTGAACAGAATTTTATAATAAACCATATATAATTATAACTCGGCTTCAGTGATTATCAATACATTCTTGGTTTATCTATACTTCTACCCACTTTGTTCCTTTCAGTTATTTTACACTCTTCAGAAAAAAATTAGAGATACTAAAATATACAAATCTTAAGCCATATAATTTTCATAGTTTTGTGTGTCTTTTTCCAATTAATCCTTTCTCCCTGTATCCCCATGAAGGCAGTTCTGATTTTGCTTCTTCCTAAATTAGCTTCACCTAGTTTAGAAATTCAAGTTAGTGGAATCACATACTACATATTATTTTGTGTCTGTCTTCTTTCATTCAGCATCATGGTCTTCAGATTCATCCTTGTTGTTCATTTATCAGTAGTTTATTTTGATTCACTGTTAAGCTGTATTACATTGTAAGTTCATTTACCTGTTGACAGGTGTTTGTGTTGTCTTCATGTTTTGGCTACTGTGCATCAAAGTGCTATAAATGTTCTTCGACAACTAAGCTGAACTTTCTCTTGGATAAATACTAACAGGGTAACAGGTCTGTTTAACTTTATAAGAAACTGCCAAACTTTTTTCCAAAGTGATTTTCAGTTCCTTCACATCCTTGTTATTTGTTATGATCATTTTGGTTAAGACTAATTTATCAGTTTCATTTTATTGCTTTTAGGGACAGGGATGTAGCTTAGTGGTGGAAAACTAGCCTAGCATGTTAGAGACCCTAGTTTTCATCCCTAGAACTGCAAAAACCAAATTACCCCCAAAACAAACAAACTCTGCCTCCCCTAGAACATAAAGATATTTCTGTTTTTACCCAAAAGCTTAGTAGTTTTAGTTTTTTGGATTAGATCTAGATTCTGTATCAAATATATTTTTACATAGGCTAATTTTTTCATATGTATTTGTTGAAAAACATTTCTTTCCCAATTTACTGATTTGGTGCCTTTGTTGAAAATTAAGTGACCATGACCTATAGACTTTATTCCACTTATCTACTTATCTGCCCTTAGGACAGTAGTACAGTGTCACTGATTATCACCATATCTTCATAAGTCTTGAAGTCAGCTAGTGGGAGTTATACAGCATGTTCATATTTTATTTTAAAATATTTATTTTTAGTTGTAGTTGGACACAATACCTTTATTTTACTTATTTATTTTTATATGGTGCTGAGTATCGAACCCAGGACCTTGCACATGCTAGGCGAGCATTCTACTGTTGAGCCACAACTCCAGCCCTCCAACATGTTCTTATCAATATTATTTGTTTTAGGCCCTCTATGTTTATATATATCTTTGAAATCACTTTGTCAACATCTACTTTAAAAAAAAAAAAAAGCCTGCTGGGATTTTGCTTGGAAAGTTTAATGTATAGACTAATTTGGGAGGAAATGACATCTTCACATCAAATCTTCTAATCTATTAACATGCTATGTATCTTTCTTTCTTTAGGCTTCCTTGAGTTTCTATCAGCAACATCTGAAGTTTTCAATGCATTTTTTTTGTTAATTTGTTTCTAATTATTTTTGATATTTGATATTCTACTCAATTAAGAACTGGTCTTATTTTCGTATTCTTTTTTTTGTGTGTGTGTGGTACTGGGGATTGAATCCAGAGCCTTGTGCATGCACTCTACCAACTGAGTTATATTCCCAGCCCCAAAATCAATCTTAATTTAATTTTCTGACTCTTTGCCACTAGTGTATGGAAATATATTTAATTTCTACATACTAATCTATCCTGAGATCTTTCTAAATTCAGTTATAGTTTGAGAAGTCTTTGACTTTTTTTTGTTGGTTTATTAGAATTTCCTTAAGGTTCTACCTCTCTTTCTAATCTTTAAACCTAACATTTTTTTTTTCTTGAATTGCTTTTATTTCTAGAACTTCCAGTAATGTGTTGAGAAAAGAGGTAAACAAAGAGCGAGGTGTGGTGGCACACGCGTGTAATCCCAGTGGCTCATGAGACTGAGGCAGAAGGATCATGAGTTCAAAGCCAGCCTCAGCAAAAGTGAGGTGCCAAGCAACTCAGTGAGACCCTGTCTCTAAATAAAATACAAAATAGGGCTGGAGATGTAGTTCAGTCGTCGAGTGCCCCTGAGTTCAATTATTGGTACTCCCCCCAAATCTTTGCCTTATTCCTACTCTTAAGGAATAAGTATTTCACCCTGTGGTATATAATCTCATTTAGTCAGTGCTGGGGATTGAAGCTAGGGCTTGTGTATGCTGTACTTACTGAGCTATAATGCTAGCTCCTCATTAAACTTTTTATAAATGCTATCAGATTTAGGAAGTTCTCTTCTGTTTCTCCTTCACTGAGTTTTATCATAAAAGGGTTTATTTTGTCAAATGCTTTGTGCATTAACATGACCTTACTGGTATTTCCTTTATTCTGTTAATATGTTGTACTGCACTGTTTTCTCAACCATTAAACTCATTTAATACTCCTTGTATAAATCTCACTTATTATATTTTTTTATATAGTATTGGATTAGATTTTCTCTGTAAAGTATTTTTATACTTTTGTTCATGAAGAAAAATGGTACACAATTTACTTTTCTTGTTAGGTCTTTGCCAAAATTCAATTATCAGAGATATACTGGTCTTATAACACGAGAAGAAGTTTTCTTTTCTTGTGAATTTTCAATTTGGCACTACATCTTTTTTAAATGACTGACAGATGTTACCAATGAAACCATCTGGACATGAACATTTCTTTTTTTTAATAATTTTTTTTTGTAATTGTAGATGGGCAGAATGCTTTTATTTTATTGTTTATTTTTATGTGCTGCTGAGGACTGAACCCAGTGCCTCACGCATGCTAGGCAAGCACTCTGCCTCTGAGCTACAGCCCCAGCCCACTGAACATTTCTTTCATAATAAATTTGATTTCTTTGACAAAGACTATTCAGACTTAGATTTCATCACTAATTAGTTTTGTTTTATGAGGCATTTGTTCATTTCATCTGAGCTATCAAACTTATAGGCATGAAAGAATTAATTGTAATAGTTTATAATACTACATTTTGAACCTATTGCTATCTGTAGAATTTGTGGCATTATCTCCTTTTTAACTTTATTTTGTATTTTATTTAGAGACACGGTCTCACTGAATTGCTTAGCACCTTATTTTTGCTGAGGCTGGCTTTGAACTTGTGATCCTCTGGCCTTAGCCTCCCATCCTCCTGCCTCAGCCTCCCAAGCCACTGAGATTATAGGCATGCGCCACAGTGCCCGGCTCCTTTTTTACTCTCAATGGTAATCTGGATCCTTCTCTTCCTCCACGTTTTTGATAGTAAAATTTATCATATAAATAACAATTTAAAAATGATATTATTCATAAAATACTAATTACAAATTTTTATAGAAAGTTCAAAATGTTTTGCTTTTATAAGATATTTAATGTAGTTGTTACAATCATTAATCTTATTGTCAAATAGTTATAAACAAAATAAAACAAAAAGGCAAATAGAATTACTTTGTTGAAATAGAAAAAATTTCCCCTTGGTACTAGGGATTAAAACTGAGGTCACTTTACTATTGAGCTATATCCCAGCCTTTATTTTTTATTTTGACATAGGGTCTCACTAAATGTCTCAAACTTGTGTTTCTCCTGCCTCAGCCTCCCCAGTTGCTGGGATTACAAGAGTGCTGAAATAAGAGTTTTTAAGGAAGTTTATTCCAACACGGTAGAAATTCAGAGCAGCAAAAGGTCTGTTCTATCCAAGTGGATTCTGTCCTAGATAAATCTTGCCATGGCAGATCTTTCTATAACATTTCAGTCTGGACTCAAAGTGAGGGTTCCTTCGAGGTTCTTTGTGTACTATGAAGAGTATAGTGTTGTACACTCAGTTCTGTACTAAATTTCCATTAGAAAAAGCATATAAAGATTTTCCTCTACAGACCTAGGTCAAAAGGTCTCTCTGATCTCCTATGGGTTTTTTTTTAAAAAATTTTCTTTTAGTTGTAATTAGACACAATACCTTTCTTTTGATTATTTATTTTTATGTAGCACTTAGAATAGAACCTAGTGCCTTGCTACTGTTGAGCCACAACCCCAGCCCCTCCTAAGGTTCTTTTTAAAATGGTGGTACATGACACTGATTCAAGATGATAAGCTACCAAGTGTCTACTATGTGATCAGTGTTCTTCTGGGAAAACAGTGGTAAATGATAGATAATGTATATGCTCCCACTGAACTTACATTCTAATAGGCTAGAGAAAATAAACAAGCAAACAAAGTCACTTCAGATAACCTCAAGTGCTATGACTAAAATAAAATAAATGCAGGGTAACTGGATTGAGAGATTGCGGAGGAGGGGTTACTGTTAGACTGATTTATTCCAGGTATTTTTCCTGAGGGGATGACATTGGGGCTGAGATATGAATGATTAAAAACTATTAAAGGAGTGGGTAAAGGAAGAAAATGTTTCTGGTGGAAATAGGGGTGTTATGTTAGACAAACAAAAAGATGACGAAGTTGTTATATGGAAGTTATAAAAGATTCAGGAGGGTATCTATTTGTAAATACAAATTCTGAATGATTTAGAAAGTACTGCCAAATTGACTACTTAAATTTGTGTTGGTTTTATTTTCAATTTCAGGCTGAAAATGAAGTATGTAGAGTTTAATCTCTGGAATAAGATACAAAATCAAGAAGAATAAATTCTACTGAGGGTTTTTATATTATTTAGTAATAACTCTAGCAGATATATTTAGCATGATAAAATTATAAAACACCATCATATTAAGAATATAGACTTTCCTACCCCAAAGGACCACCTAAGGAACAATTTATAACTGTGAATAGACTTGTCTCTAATCTAATTTTGTTTAGAGAAGCTGCATTTAAACCCTGGCACTCATCCCACATAAGCAGATGAACCATCATCTATCAAGGTAAATATTAAATGGTTAACTACTACTGGCTTTGATCACTGTCAGCTATGTTTATTATTACCTGACAGAGAAAAATTCATGCAGATTGCTATTATTTTATGAGTTCTTGGGATAAAGAAGTAAGCAATACACGTGCAATGTAGTTTTTAGATGCGGATATTAATAAAATATATATGTAACCACAAAATACAAAAATAACAAACTGAGGCAGTTTGTATTTTAGGACTATATCATGGGACTTTGCATTAATATATTATTTTCACATTTGCTGTTCAAATCACTTTGTTACATTTATTCTGTGTGTGTGTGTGTGTGTGTGTGTGTGTTTTGGTACTAAGGATTGGAGCCAGGGTGCTTAACCACTGAGCAACATCCCCAGACCTTTTTTATATTTTATTTAGAGACAGGGGTCTGAGTTGCTAAGTATCTTGCTAAGTTGCTGAGGCTGGCTTTGAACTCACAATCAATTTGCCTGCCTCAGCCTCCCAAGCCACCGGGATTATAGGCACACACCACTGCGCCCAGCTTCCATTTATGTTTTGAGTATTAAAGTAGTTCTTATGACTATTTTTGGCATTTATGGTGTGGAACACACAAGTAAAATTTACGGGGGAAGCATTCAGAATTATTAAAAAACCCCTGTTCTTTATGCTTTTCTGATCTGAAATGAAGAGTTTCTTTCAAAAACATTTCAAATATAAGGTGCTACATATTTAATTTACTAATATAAGGATTATGGAAATGAGATCACTATTCAAGTAACTAATATGAATGTAATTTTCTTCTCAATGCTTAAAAAAAACCCCTGACATACATATCATACTCTATGAGTTATCAAGCTTAGTGTTTCATTTCTATGATCAGCAAAAAGAACCTTTTACAGGCTTACAAGATTGACTTTCATAATTTTAAACTTAAAAAAAAAATCAGTGATGTAGCCTAACATATTATTTTCTTGTTTTCTTAATTATGAGCTGTTCCTGAGATTTTTCAAACATTTAGGGAGAAACCAGCCATGTTCAGAAACTGTTCTATAACTGTATTAAACTGTTATGTAAAAAAAGGTTTTGAAAAATCTTAAAGTAGGTATGAGCAGATGCAGAAGCTATACACTAAGGAAAGACGGTGTACTAAAAAGGCACACTAACATTGCTGTGTGAATATGGAAACAACATACCCTCTACTGCCTTTTTTTTTTTCTTCAGTTTAATGTTTAGTACCTTTTTTATCTATAGGCTTACGACTGGGCCTCCTCTTCCCACCAAAACATCTGTAAAGTGCATCAAAACTGTGGTTTTAGTTAAGTATGGCAGTAATATCTGGGGCTCTGCCAAGTCCACTTTATAAAATTACCTCTAATTTTATTAGTCTGTGGATATAAGATTTCGCTCCCTAGGCCTGTCTTTCTCAGGAATAAAACCAGAAAGCTCACCCAAGTCTAGGGAAATTAATGGTACGTGCAAATTCTAACAGGTTAATTAACCTAAAAGAATCTCACCTTTATGCATTATGATCTTTCCATATGAATTACCTCTACCTGAATAATGTAAAAAATCTGTTTCTTGTCCCTGAAGCCCTGAGATAACTAGAAAGTAATGGTACTGGTATTTCAGGTTCAGCTTGTGCAAACACATCTTTTTCCTTAGACTTAACTTAAATAACTCCCTTTAATTATTAGATATTGCAAAAGAGTATTTTTTATCTATAGCTACCAGTTTTGCACTTCCATTCACTCCTCTTCAGCTCTTTGTTTCTTGGTATTCATCCCTACCACTCTTTTTGAAATGATTTTGTAATGCTTCCTACTGACCTACAAAATTTAAGGGGTTCTCTACTCAGTCTCTATCCTATTAAGCCACTTTTAAAAGAGTTTAGTTTAAAAAAATTTTTTTTAAAGTTGTAGTTGGACACAATACCTTCGTTTTATTTGTTTATTTTTATGTGGTACTGAAGATTGAACCCTAAAAAGAATTTGTTTTTAAACACCCCCCCTTTTTTTTTTTTACTCTTTTCTTTCCAAGATTTGATTACCGTCACTCTGCTTACTATTTTGTTCCTTGTCGATTTCATTTCTTTGCTTTTCAACCTCAGCTTGAACCTTGTAAATGAAATTGTTCCAGGACTGGTCTTACTCTTTTTCATTGAACATTCTCTCATTTTGAGGCCATATAGTCTGATGATTTAATTACCACCTCTATGAAAATGTTTCCCAGTCCTGGCTGAATTCTTGGTGAATCTCCAGTCAGTCAACTATATTTGTTTCTCTATAGGGATGTCCTACTAGTTTATCAAACTTAACATTTCCAAGTTCAGAGTTAAGATCTTTCTCAACCCAGTCTTTCTCTGAATTCTCCTTCAAATGAGGCAGGCAGACATTGAGGAAAGAGCAGAATTCTAAAACTGGATGCCCTGGTTTCAAATTATGGCTGTAATATTGACTGCATATCAATTTGCTCATCTTTATTTTGTGTATGTCAGATACAACCAATCCTTAATCAAGTACGACTCTTCTCTTTGATCAATGAGTGCTATCATTATTCCTAGTAGGTAGTCTGGGAAAAGGATTGCCTACTAATTTTGCTTTTCCCCTCATTAATCTAAATGGAAGCCAGGTCCTACAGAAGCTATTCCATAATAAATCCTGATTGTATTTCATCCTTCCCAAAGTTGTAAACTCTACTATTTCAATAGCATAGGGAGGCTCCTTGCCTTCAATCTCATCTAACTCATTTTCCATACTGCAGCCAGAGATGGCTTTTGGAAGACTGTGATTAACTCTTAATTGTTAAAATATTAACAAAAGTGTGATTAACTCTTTATTGTTAAGTCTGTAATAACTTACTGCTGGTTTTTCCTGACAGTAAGTTCACATAAGAGATCCTACTCCTTAGGTATAAACAGCTGAAAGAGGTTCACACTTTAGCTATGCTGTACAACAGCAGCAATGCTGCTACAAAAGTTTCAAATTTTGTAACACTAAAGTCTCCAAGAGAATATAAATAAATAATAATAATGTTCTTTTTAATCACTCTTCATATTTTTCTGCTTTCTTCAGCATGAATGCAATTGAATTCAAAGATAAACTTATGTCTGTCTAGTATTTCCTTTCCTCCTTACTTTTTGAGTATTATTTTTTTTTACTTGTAGTTCTGAGTAAAAGCCATAATATCTGAAAATTCTTGGTTCTTTCCATTTAGTCTACTCATATATGTATATTCAACCCTTGGAGGAATTCTAGGCTGCTTTTGATAGGATAAACTTTATTCACTCTGCTTCTTTAGCAATATCTACATTTGCTAGCATTTGCTCACACTGACTTTCTAATGAAACAAATATTTTCACAACCACATCTCTTACATATATATTTTTTAATACATTCATATATTCTTCAAGTAGTTAAATAGTATGGTTTTCTCTATAGCCTTCTACTAAATTTAACTTCTACCACTTTGAGAAAATGAATTCTGTAATAAGATTACTACCTTTTTGGGGGGACTGGGGCCGTAGCTCAGTGGTAGAGGACTTGCCTCGCATGTGTGAGGCTCTGGGTTCAATCCTCAGTAAAAATAAAATAAATAAATAAAGTTATTTTGTCCATCTACAACTAAAATTATATATATATATATATATATATATATATATATATATATATATATAAAAAACTACCTTCTTATCTGAATAGTACAGTGAAACTTCATATATCCAGAGGTATATTTCATGTAACTTCAATCCACTGGAATTTCTTAAGCTTTCTTTCTTAAGCTGCAAACCCAGGAGTACAAAAATCTTTTCAGCATTTAGAATGGTTGTCATAAAGGACATGTAATAAAATTTGTGTAAAAAATTTTCTCAGTCTATAATCTTGAAGCAGTGCTGACCAAAAGAAATATAAGTTTTCTAATATAAGTTTTCCTATACTACAGAGGAAGGATTCCAAGTTCAAAGCCAGCCCCAGCAATTTAGCAAGGCCATAAGCAACTTAGTGAGACCCTGTCTCTAAATAAAAAGTTAAAAAATAAAGGGTTGGGGATGTGGCTCAGTGGTTAAGTGTCCCCGTAAGCCCCAGTACCATTCCCTCTGAAAAAAAAAAAAAAAAGAAAAGAAAGTAAAACAAACAAAAGGGTGAAACTAATTAATTCAGATTATTATTTCATCAAATATTAATATAAAAACAAGAATATTTTACATTTCTTTCCTCCTCCTTCCAAAGCTAATATATATTTTATATTTATAGGATGTCTCAATTCAGATTTCCACTGGAAAAACTTAAATCTTTATTTAGATTTTATAAAATTTACAATTGAAAAAGTAGATTCACATACCCAACTTGTTTCATACTAAGTTTCCCAATAACTAAAGTAAATGTCAGTGTTTCAATTTAAATTTTAAATTAATTAAAAAATTAAAAACTCAACTCTCTCAGCCATACTAGCTTCATTTAAAAGGCTCTGTGCATTTAAAGCTGTTGGCTAATCTCAAGCAGGTTTGCACTCTGGCTCCTGGAAGTTAAGCTTAATATTTGTGTAAGTTTTGTGTTTGCACACCAATTATGCTTACTGAATTTGCCATTATAATATTGCTCTTATAATAGTTGATTTTATTATTACTGTAAAATAATATGTTTTTCTGGAAACACTAGAAAGTTAGAGGCAGAACTTAATATTTGGAGACATTGAGACATTGGATTTCTTTTGTGACCTACACCAGAGTAGGGCTGGGATGTAGCTCAGTGGCAAAGTGTTTGCCTCACATTCGCAAAGCCCTGGGTTTGGTATCCCCTAACTCCTGTTCCAACCCCCCCCAAAACCCCAAAAACCCAAAACCAAAAAAAACAAAGCCCCAAACCACCTGATACTTAACACAAACCAGAAGAGCCTGAAATGAAAGTATTAAGCAGAGAGACTATAATTTTTTTTGAAGAGTGATATAAACTCCAAATAAATAAAATTAAGTCTCTTAAGTCTGGCAAGGCTCTATGTTAGAGAAGCACAGCATTATTATCTGGCCCTGCCTGACCACTCTGCAGTGCCAAAGAACATGCTGAGATTTCTGCACCTGGTCCTGTTCTAGGGGGCAACACTGTGCTTCACTGAGTTTATGTTTCTTGGTTAAATATGAAAGTTCTGTGTCTATTTTTCAATCCTTCCCTTGTCCCACCTCTGTGTGTGTGTGTGCATAAGAGGCATTTTAGTTTCTTCCTATCTGTAGCCCAATCTTAAGTAAAACAACTACTTACATTTCTGAGAAATGAGACTGAAGAGAGGTATTACTTTTCTTTCTTTCTTTTTTTTTTTTTTTTTTGTGTGGTGCTGGGGATTGAACCCAGGGCCTTGTACAGGCAAGGCAAGCACTCTATATCCTGAGTGCTTAACTGAGCTATATCCCCAGTCCTGAAGAGAGGTATTTCTTGAACATTATAGTTGTGTGATAAAGGTACATTGCTACAAAAGTGCTTCTAATTGGTTAGGGTAAGATTATACAGGCAGGAAAAAAATATAGGAGTCTACATTCAGATTGATTTGCATTACAGTTACACATAAAAATGAAATTCATTGTGATATATTCGTATGTGCATACAGCATAATTTGGTCAGAATGCAGTTCCTACCCTTTCCTATTTCTTCTCTCTCTCCCTCAATCCCCTTTAACCACTTCAGTATTCTCCTATTTTCGTGAGATTTCTTTTGTTAAAATTCCTTATGCATATGAGAGAAAATATTCATATTTTCTTGACTATCTGAATATGGCTTATTTCACACATCATGATGTTCTCCAGTTCTACCCATTCACTGGCAAATAATATAATTTAATTATTCTTTATGGTGGAGGCAATCTCCATTCTGTATGTATACTAGATTTTCTTTATCTTTTTATCTATTAAGGGAGACACCTTGGCTGGTTCAGTAAGTTGGCTACTATAAATTGAGCTGTTGTATATATTGGTATGCATGTAACACTTTAGTATGCTGATTTATGTCTTTTGGATAAATACCAACAAGTGGAATGGCTGGGTCATATGGTCAGTCCATTCCTAGTCATTTGAGGAATTTCTATACTGCTTTCCAAAGTAGTTGTACAAATTTGCAGTACTATCAACAATGTATGAGTGTACCTTTTTCCCCCTATCCTCTCCAGCAATGAGTGGGATGACTTCAAATTAAAATGCTTCTGTACAACAAAGGAAACAATTAAAAGAGTGTGAAGAGAGCATCCAAACAATGAGAGATCTTTGCACCTCCTTCTCATATAGGGCATTAATATCCAGAATACATTACAGAATTCAACACGGAAAAAAAAAACAACCCAAATCAATAAAGGGGCAAATGAACTAAAACAGACCTTTCCCAAAAGAAGAAATGCAAATGGCCAACAAATACATGAAAAAACATTCAACATTCTTAGTGTAGTTTTGATTTGCATTTCTCTGACTGCTAAGATTTCATCTCATCCAGTTAGAGTGGCAACCATAATTTTGATTATTTTAGAAATGAAAAATTATTATACAAGTATCAAGTGTTTTATGAAAATCTAAAATAACTAGCAGCTATTTACTTACCTTAAAAAACTCCTTTTTCTCAATCATCTCATTGCCATCTGCATCTAGCATTTTAAAAGCAACATGAAACCCAGTATGAGGTTCTGCAATGAAGTAAAAATGAGTAATTATGTAAATGTTGGTGAAATGCAAGCTATTTGCAGATAATGCTCAAATCTGAAACAAGCCACCTGAGACTATATGAGTAAGTGCTTAAACTGAGAAAACAATGTACTCTTTCTCAATTTTCAAAGGTGGATATTTGGTGTGAAGGCTTTCCCCCTGCTTTGTCTAGCACTTTTTTCTTGGGCGCTTCTGCTCCACAGCTCTGCCCTTCAATGCAAAATTAACTGAGAACTTTATTTTGTTAGCTTATGTATTTATTAAGGATTTATTTATCTATTTGTTTATTATTACTTACTTATATATTAAGAATATAAGAACTTTATTTCTTATATTCTTATATTTTCTTGGCTATATTACTAATGATGATTACTTCTCTTTCTCAGAGTAGTTTAAAAAAAATCTTTTAACTTTGTAATCCTTTCAAACTTAAAGAAATATTGTAAAGATAGTAGAAGAGTCCTCACAGATTTGCCACCCAGCTTTTTCTAAAGCCAACATCTCACATAACCATAGCACATTTATCAAGATAAAGAAATTAATATTGATATGCCATATGAAATAAACTAAAGACTTTATTTGAATTTCATGTTGCCCCGTTCCCCATACTTATGCTACTTTTCTACTCTAGGATCAAATACCATGCTGCATGTAGTTGTCATTTGTCCTTACTCTTCTCCATCTGCAGAAGTTTCTCATTCTTTCTCTGTTCTCTATGACCTTCACACTTTAAGTACTGGTCAGGAATTTTATATGTAATGCCAGGTGAAGGTTTTTAATGTTCACAAGTGAAGGTTAACTACGACTCATGTGTTCAACAAGGCTTCTATTTAGGAAATAAAGTTCTGGGATGCCATGGTGCACGGGAGGTAGAAGGGATAATCTAATATAGTGTTTACATTTTGTAGATATAGAAGCTAAAGTTAATGCACCAGTATTTTTTAATGATTAAGACATAAATGTCAAACTTCAAAAATACTGTTTGGTAAGAAGAGAGAATTCACAAGATTGCTGTAAAAATTATGGGATACTTACTAGTGAGGATTGTAAGCAAGAAAAGATACTCAGTATACGAAATTAGCCCTGAAAGACAGAAAGTAAAAACATACTAAGAAACACATTTTAGATGGTTTAATAGTATCCTCATGGAGGTGTTAATAATGAAACTTCACCTAAGTAAACAACAACAACAACAACAACAAGACTCCCATAATTTTTACTTTAACTCTCCTAGACATAGAGGAAAATTTTTATAATAGAGTTGAAATACAGTCCTCCTGCTTGGAGTGGGGGGGAAAGACCTGTTTTATCAAGTTACTAGTACAGAGGATGTGAGAACTGTCAAGCAGTGCTCAATTAAACACTATTTCTGAGTATGTCTATGATGGTGCTTCTGGTTGATATGAGCATATGATTAAATTGGTAGATTCAGTACAGTAGCCTGCCCTCCCACATATGGGTGGGCATTATTTAATCTGTTCAACAAAAAAACAGAGGAAGAAAGAATTCAGCTTTTTCTCTCCTAAGCTCAGACTGAGGTTTACACTATAGATTCCCCTGATTCTCAAATCTCTTGGCTTGGACTAAGTTACACATCCAGCTGTCCCAGGATGACTCTATTTTTTTCCCCTTTAGAGGTAGGTGTTGATTGGCCTAAGTCAATCACTCATTCTTATAATGCAGAAACAGGTAAGTAGCTCTGGCCCAAGCTAGTGAGCTGGGTACGTTAGCCTGGTGCCAGGGCCTGGTTTCGGCACAGGCCATGATCTAAGATGGGTCACTCAGAGGTTACCATAGATTTCTGTTGAGAATGCTAGATCACTGACTTATGTAAGAAAGTTCCTAAACTTAGGAATGTTGAGGAGATGAAAAGAGTACCTGAAAACTGCCACAAAGCCAGCATTTCAAAAAGGAGAATGTAGTCATTTTTTAATTGGCAGGCCTGAATAATGTTTTCACATTTGTCCTATAGTTTCCAGCATTATAAGAAATTTTGATGATTACATGTCCTCCATATAATTTTACACGTTTCTCTAACTTCTCTATTTCCTACAAACTGACACTTAGATCCAGAGGTGTGCTGAGATTCAGGTTTTTTTTTTTAAATATATTTTTTAGTTGCCAATGGATCTTTTATTTTATTTATTTATATGCGGTGCTGAGGATCAAACCCAGAGCCTCACATATGCCAGGCAAGTGCTCTACCCCTAAGCCACAGCTCCTGAGATTCAGGTTTGATTTTTGTTTTTGTTTTGTTTTTTGTACTGGTGACTGAACTCAGGAGTACTTTACCACCAAGCTACCTACAATCCTTTTTGATTTTAAGAGATGGTCTTGTTAAGTTGCTCAGGGGCTTGATACATTGCTAAGTCTGGTCTTGAACTTGTGATCCTCCTGACTCACCCTTGGGAGTTGCTGGGATTATAGCCTGCGCTACCATACCCAGCAAGAATTCTTTTTGGCAAGAATTCTTCAGAGATGATAATTTATATTTCCATTAAGAGACCAAAACACAGAAAATGCTATATACCACTAATAAGTACTATGTTAATCAGTTTTTCATTGCTTTAAGCAAAATATCTTAGAGGAAGCAAAGTTTGTTTTGACTCATAGTTTCAGAGGTCCATGATCAGGTCAGCCTACCTCATTGCTCTGGGTCCAAGCTGAAGCAGAACATCATGGCAGAAGGGAATGGGGGAAGAAAGCTGCTCATCTCATGGTATCCAGAAAGCAGAAAAAGGTAGGAGCCAGAGGTACAAGATATAATCTCTAGGAGAATACCCACAGAGACCCACTTCTTCAGCTATGCTCCACCTCCCTATAGTTCCCACTCACTTAGTCTGTTCAAATTGGGATAAGAGTACAGATCTCATAATCATCCAATCATTTTACTTCTGAACACTCCTGCATTAACACAAATCATGTCTGATAGTAACAGTTAACAGTTAAGAAAAAATGTGAAATCATTTCCAGATTTAGATAATCACAGATACTGTAGAGGAACTAATTTTTAAGGTAATCTTTGAATGATCCAATTGAGGAGAGAAGATGGGTTAAAAAGGTTTTTTTGTTGAGATGAGGTCTCACAAATGTTGCAGTGACTGTATGACCAATGTAATTCTGCAACCTGTACAATCAGAAAAATGAGAAATTATACCCCATTTGATTCAAATGTATAAATTTGAATCAAATGGGGTATAATTGTACTGGTACTGTCATGTGTAACTAATTAAAAAAAAAAGAAAAGAAAAGCTAGTCTTTTTAACAAATGGAGCTAAGAAAACTGGAGATATATATAATTATTTTTTCTCTCTTACCCTGAACAAAAGTCAAATCAAAATGAATCAAAGACTTAGAAATTAAACCAGAAACCTTGCAATTAGAAGAAAACAGAGTGCTGGCATTGACTTCCTTAACGAGAAACTCAAGAAAACTCAAGAAATAAAACCAACAATAAATAAGTGGGATGCCATCAGACTAAAAAGCTTCTATATAGCAAAGGAAACAAGAGTGTGAAGAGACAGCATACAGCATGGTACAAAATTATATCAAGAATATATATCAATGATTAATATCAAGAATATATAAACTCAAAAACTTTAATACTTAAAAAACATGTAATGAATAAATAAGCAAAAAGAATGAAACAGACATTTCTCAAAAGACAGAGATGGCCAAAAAATATATGAAAAAATGTTCAACATCTCAAGCAATCAAGGAAATGCAAATCAAAACTACACTCAGTTCATCTCACTCAAGTTAGACTAGTACCACCATTCTGGAAAGCAATATGGAAATTCCTCACAAAACCAGGAATGGGCCAGGCACAGTGGAGCATGCCTATAGTTCCAGTTAATTTGGGAGACTGAGTAGGAGGATGGCAAATTCGAGGCCAATCTCAGCAACTTAGGGAGACTCTGTCTCAAGAAACAAAAACTAGGAATGGAAACACCATATGACCTAGCCATCCCATTCCTTGGTATTTATCAATAAGAACTAAAATCTCCATAGTATGTGTTACAAGCCATCTCAATGTTTATAGCAGCACAATTCACATAAGCCAAATTATGGATCAGTCCAAATGCCCATCAATAAATAAAAGGATTAATAAACTGTTGTATATATACACAATGGAGTTTTACTCAGCCATAAGGAAGAATGAAATTATGGCATTTTCTGGAAAATGGATAAAAACAGAGAACATTATATAAAGTTAAATAAGTCAATCTATGAATTTGTTGAAATGAAACTAACTGCTATGTATACCTATAACGCTCTAATAAAAAATATAGATACACACATACATACAAGTGTTTTGGGGCTGGGGATGTATCTCAGTGCTATAGTGATAGAATACCTGCTTAATTAGCATGTAATTTGATCCCCAGCATCACAAAAAGAAAAAGTTGTCAAAAGGAAGTGTTTTGATTAAAAAGTAAAAATCAGATGATGATAATCCATGTTTTATTATGATGTTATAAACAGCTGATGCATTACTTCCAAAATTTACTAAAACATTACTGCTAAATGGATTTGATTTTGTTGATAACACCAATTAATCCTAACCTGGGAAAAATCTATATAAATTACTGAAAACTTTTAATTGAAAAATATTAAAATAAAATTTAGTCCTTATGCTTTCATTACACAGAACCCCTAACTAAAATTGCATTCTGAAATAGAATAGTTTACAGTTAGCATATAATTAGTTTTAGATGAGTATCCATTATTTTCTAGAGAACATTTAGGCAATATACTGGGCAACCAGGAATATAAAAGTGACCGCATAAATTTTTTTCTCTGAGAATTTATGATTTAATTAGCAAAGATTAGTATAACAAAATGCAAAAATGAGAAAGAGCACAAACTCTAGTCGATTTGGATATCAGTTTCAAAGAGTAGGGTAGCTACTGAGTAGGAAGGAGTTTAATGGGTGATGGGAGTATGGATGGTGTTCCATATAAAAGTGATAGGCAGCACATAAAGGAACTACCAGTATTTAGGAAGGTTAAGGCACAGGAGAGGGCTGCATGGGTATTTCTTTTCTGAGTAAAGGGTGCTTCTAAAGTCTCTTAATCACTTACCTCATGTTATGTTTTGGATATGGAATAGCCCTCAAAAGCTCATGTATTAGGCAACAAGCAATGTTTAGAGGTGAAATTCTTAGATTGTGAGGACTGTAACCTCATCCATCAGTGGACTAATCCATTTGATGGATTAATAATCTGAATGGACTACCTAGTGATAATTGTAGGTAGGTAGGGCATGGCTAGAGGAAGTAGGTTACTGGGTGTGTGGCCTTAGGGACTATGTCTGTCTTTGGTCTCCTCCTCTCTTGCTTTCTGTACTTTTGAGCCACCATGAAAAGTTGAGCAGCTTTTCTCCACCATTCCCTTCTGCCATCAATTTTATGCCTGTAAACAGTCAACCATGGATTGAGACCTCTGAAACTACTAGAGCTAATAAATGAATTCAGCAAAGTGGCAGGATATAAAATCAACATGCATAAATCAAAGGCATTCCTGTATATCAGCAACAAAACTTCTGAAATGGAAATGAGGAAAAACACCCCACTCACAATATCCTCAAAAAACAAAACAAAACAAAACAAAACAAAACAAAAAAACTTGGGAATCAACCTAACAAAAGAGGTGAAAGATTTATACAATGAAAACTACAGAACTCTAAAGAGAGAACTAGAAGAAGATCTTAGAAGATGGAAAAATATACCCTGTTCATGGATAGGTAGTACTAACATCATCAAAATGGCGATATTACCCAAAGTTCTCTAGGCGATATTACCCAAAGTTCTCTATAGGTTTAATGCAATGCCAATCAAAATCCCAACGGCATTTCTTGTAGAAATAGATAAAGCAATCATGAAATTCATTTGGAAAAATAAAAGACCCAGAATAGCAAAAGCAACTCTAAGCAGGAAGTGTGAATCAGGCAGTATAGCGATACCAGATTTCAAACTATACTTACTACAGAGCAAGAGTAACAAAAACAGCATGGTACTGGTATTTGCTAATGGGTCAAGCACTTCCAGCTGTGATATCCAATGGGCAGTTCTCTGTCCTAGCTTATTCAACTTCATTAATTTACTTGATATTTACTTATTTGACAGCTCCTTTTTTAATATGTTCTCCTCTTGGCCTCTGTGGTAAAATTCTCCTGGTTCTTCTACTTCTTGGATCTCCTGGCCCTGGTTTCTTTCATGAGCATTTTATCACTATCTATTCCCTTATATGTTGGTGTACCTCTGAGGCCTTCTCTTCTTCTTTAGACTCATGTCTCATCCTTACTTTTCTTATTCCACCTCATCTCCTCTCTCCAGTTTTTAATTAACAATGATGTTTTAATAATTTACCTTAAATTGTTCAAAGAATGAGAATAACTTTTTCATTTTTTATTTTTTAAATCAATTTTTAATTTTCATTTATTTATACATACATATATATTTTTAGTTGTTTATGGACTTTTATTTTTTATTTATTTATAGGTGTTTCTGAGAATTGAACCCAGCACCTCACACATGCTAGGCAACCGCTCCACCAATGAGCCACAACCCCAGCCCTTATTATATTTTTTAAAATTTATTGTTTTAAAAACACCTGTTAAATAACATGGTACAAATCTCACACCTTAGTTCTCTAATAATATGTCAGTTAAATTATACATGCAACCAAAAAATGAACAGCAAATTAAAATTACCTTTATCACCAAGGTCTCTAAAAAAAGTTGATCCACAATTAGCTGTACGGATTCCTGCCAGTACCTCCTCGATATCCTATAAATACATATATTAAAATCTTTCAATTTGATTTATAAAAGTTCACTATCTTTTTTAAAAAATATATTTTTAGTTGTAGGTGGACAGAATACCTTTATTTTATTTTTATGTGGTGCTGAGGATTGAACCCAATGCCTCATGCATGCTAGGCAAGCCCTCTATCGTTGAGCCACAACCCCAGCCCCAAAAGTTCACTATCTTACCAAAAACAAACAACACTTCCCCTCTTTTCCCTTACCTTTTTTGCCAGCTTCTTGACTAAAGTTTTACCTGGAGCAAAGAAGAAACAGTATTTAGTACTCATATTCCTTGATAAAACTCAACTGGCATTAATGATTCACAAGACCAACAACTGAATGCTTCTAAAAAGTTTGCAATTTTTAGTCAATATCCTTAAATCAAAATTATGAGCTAAAGAATTCTAAGTATAAACACAAAGATGCTATATTTTTTTTTACAAGTCAATTCCTTAACCATCCTATTTCATACATATAAAATCTTCTTTGACTTATCTTAGCTGTCTGCATCAGGCATTAATCCTTTTTTTTAAAGTATTTTTTTAGTTGTAGATGGACATAATACCTTTATTTTATTTTTATGTGGTGCTGAGGATCAAACCCAGTGCCTTCCACTTGTGAAGTGAATACTCTACCACTGAGCCCAGCCCCTCAGACATTAATTTTTGCCACACATAATTTCTTTCTTCACATGATTATTAAATCAATCACTTTTTGCTTTCATCGATTAAAAAAGAAAAATCACACTTATGTTTTAGAAAGCTACCTTGTTGGAAACCTGAAAAATCCTTTATGCTAACAACTTGCCAGTCAAATTTAAAAGGCTAGCCAACATGACTGTCCATGCTGAGGTGATATTATTTTTCACAATAACAGAGATTTCTTTCAGGTTTTTAGCTACTTCCCCCCCCCTACCTAAAACGTTTTTTTTTTTTTTTCTTCCTACAGTTCTGGTGATTGAGCCCAGGGCATCAGGCAAGCCAGGTAAGTATGCTATTACTAAGCTACATCCCCACCCCATAAAGCACTATAATTCCAAAATAACTACATTGTTTCTTTTACACATATAGAACAGTATTAAACATTTTGTCTTTTACAGAAGTCATGGGCTTCACAAACTTCACCTCTTGTTCTCAAAATTATTGTTATTATTGTTATTGGGTACTGGAGATTGAACTCAGGGGCAAGTGCTCTACCACTGAGCACAACCTTAGCCCTTAACTTTTTTTTTTATTTTTATTTTTTTGGTACTGGGGATTGAACTCAGGGGCACTTGACCACTGAGCCACATCTCCAGCCCTGTTTTGTATTTTATTTAGAAACAGGATCTCACTGAGTTGCTTAGCACCTCATTTTTGCTGAGGCTGGCTTTGAACTCAAGATCCTCCTATCTCAGCCTCCTAAGCCACTGGGATTATAGGTGTGCACAACTGTACCCAGAGATTTTGTTCTCAAAATTATTATACAATTACAAGATCTGTAAAAATTCAGGTGACAAGTTAAAAAAATGAGCGCTTTTAGATGTGCCTTTTCTGTAGTTTCGGTTGCTTAACTCAAGACTATAAATTACTAGGGATGAATTCTATTACAATTGTTGTTCATTAACTGTTAAGATTTTGTTTTTACATTCATCAAAACACTAGTTGTGAACATAACTATATAGTTTTTAGAAATATCTATGACCATGTTTGTGAGCTAAGGTGTTAACTATTTTAGGACACTTTTTATTAACTGTTAAACTATTATGTGCCAGCCAATGACAACTCTATAATTTCTTTTTTTTATTAATTTTAAAAAATTTACATGACAGTGGAATGCCTTACAATACATATTACATATATAGAGTACAATTTTTCATATCTCTGGTTGTATACAAAGTATATTCACACCAATTCGTGTCTTCATATATGTACTTTGGATAATGATGACCATCACATTCCACCATCATTTCTAACTCCATGCCCCCTCCCTTCCCCTCTGCCTTATCTAGAGTTCCATTGTGTATAATATTATAATATAATATAATATTCCATTGTGTATAAATGCCACATTTTTTAATCCATTCATCTACTGAAGGGCATCTAGGTTGGTTCCACGACAACTCTAATGTTAGGCATTATCATATTATTAGATTATCAGATAGAAAAAATACTATTTAATTTACAAATCTAAGTGTTTGTGTGACAGGTATCTTACCTATCTTTATATATGTATATGTATTCTAGTTTTTTAAAGAGAGATTAATCTTTGCACACTACTCAGAAGGCATATGTCAGGAAGCAATAATTGACATTTTGAAGGTAGAAGAGGACTGAGAATTTGAGAGAGCTATATAGATGGTTTGTAGGGGGTTTTAAGAAATAAGATGATTTCTAAGAGGTCTTATGTTTGCTAAACCAATCTAGGTCTTTTAAAAATCTTTGTGCTTAAAAAGAAAAAAATTCTTCTCCTTGAAACTGAGCAAAGAAAGAAGGCAACGTTTGCTTCTTTGCAACTAGAAGGCCAGCTATCAAATAATTAAGCCATGGCTCAAGAGGCTGAGGCAAGAAGATGGTGAGTTCAAAGCCAGCTTCAGCCACTTAGTGAGGCTTTAAGCAATTCAGAAAAACTTGAATAATGTAAAATATTTTAATATATAAGAAAGGGCTGGGGACATGACATGGCTCAGGGGTTGAGTGCCCCTGGGTTTAATCCCTGTTAACAAACAAACAACAACAAAAAAAGCCAAAAAATTCAATATCATGTAAATGTCATACAACAATAAAACCATAAATTAACAAAATAATATAATGCTGGATTGTAGGTAAGAAATAAATTATAAAACATACTGAGGCTGATTCCATATCTGTCTTACTGTTATACAATACAGTGTTTAGCATTTAATCATTTGCTGAATAAATAACTGAAAAAAATTAAAAAGATTTCATGTCTTCTTATCTGGATTCTAGCCTTCTGGTGGTTATTAACTTCATCTTACATTAGAAAAAAAAATAACAAGAGGAGTTAGGTCATGATATCAACACTGGAGGATTTGTTTTCTCATATAGATTTTTCAAAAAAGCAACTGAGCTCCATGAAAGTAGATTTCAGCTCCTTGTACTTACTTTCAACTCTAAAGAGAACCAATTAAGCATGATATTATAAAGTGGGTCCTGCTGGTTTTTTTAAACTATAATTCGAAATAGTAACAATGTCAATTATAAGATGTTTGATACTTACATATGGGAATCTGATTATAAAAAATGGAGAAACTACATAATGCAGCTTAGTTTGTGAAAAGCATTTTCAAGTGGAAATCAATTAGAGAAATGATGTTAGTAAAAAGTTTGGCAGCACTCTCTTACATGAACTTCATTTTTAAATTAAGGGGAGAAAACGGCAGAAAATACCTATTATCTTTCTTTGTCCTAAGTCAATACACTTTCCCCAAAGTAAGAAGAAGGGATGTGGTGTTTCAAATCCAGAATGGTCTGGGAGGGTTTTTTGGTAGATGGTTATCTACTTTTATCCTACCTGTTCAGAAAGGGAATTTAAGCAGCAAAATAAGTGGTCCAAAGTCTGATCCACTACACCAGGAGCCATGATCTTTGCCCTCCTGACAGCAATAACAAGGCAAGGTCATAAGTATTTGGGGGCCACTTTCTCTATTTAAGAAGAAAATCCATCTGTAAACAATCTAATTTTTTTGTGTGGGGGGTCAAAAGAAGAATTTCTGCTTCTTTGGCTATTTTCACATCCACACACATTAAAAAAAATTCAATCATTACCTTCATACATTTAATTTGTGTGTGTGTGTGTGTGTGTGTGTGTGTGTGTGTGCGCGCGCGCGCGCGCGCGCAGGGCAGAGGAAGAACTCCTACTTCTTTCTTTGGTTATTTTCATATTCACACATTTAAAAAAATTCTGTCATCATCTTCACATTCTTTCTTTTTGTGCACTCATATATGGAAATATCTAAAATGGGAAAAATAACAAAAAAGGTAGACATAAAACTGAGGCTATAAAATTTTATTGTATTGATATGAAATAATAAAAATACATTGTGGGTTGGTTGATTATTTATTTATGTTTTTGCAGGAGGGGGGCCATAAAGCTTTAAGCATTATGATGAAATTTTGGCTCATCAAGTAGAATGTTTTTAAAGGTGTCCACTTATTCTAGAGATTCCACCATGTATTTTCTCCCTATTTTTAGAGGATTTTAGATATAAAAACTATGTATACATAGCTTGTTACAGGAAAGTAGCCCTTTTAATACTGAAAATAATACTGCATTTGTATATATTAGGTATTGCTACAGGTTAAACAAAGCCTTGCCTCTAGTCAAAATAGTCATTTGATAATCATAATTATAAAATTATTACCAAAAGTATTTTTTAAAATATTTTTTAGTTGTCAATGGACCTTTATTTTGTTTATTTTTATGTGGTGCTGAAGGTCGAACCCAGTGCCTCACACATGCTAGACAAGCACTCTACCACTGAGCCACAACCCCAACTCCTACCAAAAGTATTTAATTCAATTTCATTATGCTAAGGTAAATAGTTTTTTGACCCATAAACATTCAACAATAGAGATATTTTCATCATTTTCTAAATTTTTCATAAATATATAGAATAATTTGACATTAATATCAGAATTAGTGTGTCAAAGTTGATTACTTCAATACTTGTTTTTATTCAGTCATAACTATTGTGGAAACCAAGGCAGAAATGACGCATTAACAAAACATCTCAACTTTCTTGTATCACTAATAAAAGTGGCAAGTAGGAAAAAAAAAGAGGGAAATTTAATGGTGCTACTTTCTTTACACAAAATACATGGCATATTTTTGCTGCAATATTTAAAAAAGTGCAAAAGCATTCTCCAGTTGTATATTTTTTTTTCCTAGAGGGAGACAAATGGTGAACTCCTAAAATGCCTAAAACTGGCTTCCTTGCCAAGTAGGGTCTTGAAATAACATTTAAATGGTTTCAAGAGATAAAAAAGAGACCCTGTTTTGCAACTGTAAGTAATGTGAAACAATTAATAAACAATATTAGACACAGAAAATTAATTATAATTTAAAAACTGATCTAAAGCTGGGCATGGTGGCCCACCTGTAATCCCAGTGACTTATGACTCTGAGGCAAGAGGATCATGTTTGAGGCCAGCCTTGACAATTCAGTGAGACAGTCTCAAATAAAATAAATAAGTAAATAAAAAGGGGAGGGGATGTATGTAGCTCAGCGGTACAGCATCCCTGGTTTCAATCTTCAGTATCACAAATAAATAAGCAAAACCCCAACCTTACCTAAAGATGAAATACAGAAGCTAAGAAATTACATCGCTTTCTCCTTCTTGGGGGGAATAGATAAAGGAAAGCTTCTCCAAGTAAGGGTTGCTTAAGTCAAGATTTGAAGGGTTAGTAGGACTGGACAGTAGGTCCTGCCACTCTTTTCTGTGATGACAAAGATGCTGAGGTAAATCCTCTTAATGATTTCTATTTTCCTGGGGAGTAAGGGGTTGGTAATTTGCTAGAAAGTGGGATAGGCATAGGTATAGAGACTTTCAGAAACTCAGCATGATGGATCTGAGATTGCTATTCTAAAGAAATAAATTGATTTTGATTTTTGTATAGTGATGCTATATCCTGTGACTCTGATAAACTACTTAGTACTTATAGTAGCTTTATTATCTATAGATCTTTTAAGAATTGCTACACAGCAATCATGCTGTCTACAAATAAAGGCAGCTTTATTTCTTCTACTTATATCTGCAAATCTTACCTTTTTCTTGCCTTTCTGTCCTGGCTAGGTCTTCCAGTTCAATGTTGAATACTAGAGAGAACAGCCAGCCTTTCTTAGTTGCTGATCTTAAGCACACAGCATTCAATGTTCCATTATTAAGAATAATATTGGCAACTGGATTCATATATATATATATATATATATATATATATATATATATATATATATATATATACTGTCTTTTAGGACCCAGTTTTTTTTTAAAAAATTTTTTAGTTGTAGATGGACACATATCTTATTTATATCTTATATCTTTATTTTTATGTGGTGCTGAGGACTGAACCCAGTGCCTCATGCATGTGAGGCAAGCGCTTTACCACTGAGCTACAATCCCAGCCCTAGGACCTAGTTTCTTAAGAACCATAATGTCACTCTACTCATACTCTATAAGTTGAGGTAGTCAAAAAGGTTCCAGAGGAAGAAACACAAACTGTACTTCTTGATGGAAAATGACAAATTTCTGGAAGAGCATGCGGGGCCAGAAATATTACTCTAGTCATTTTTGAAAATACAATCTACTATAGTATTTAACTGATTTATCTCCTCATATGGAATATTCTTCCTTTTGTTCTAATGAAATTCTATCTATTCTTCTCAAACTTCTTTGAAGTCCTGACTCTCACTTCTCTCTCTGATGAAACCTTACTACCCTTAAGATAGTATAATACCTAGATCTTACACTAGACTGTGAATTCTATTACTATAATAATAGTATTTGTTTTATTCACCATTGTGTACCCAAGGCTTGACAGTGAGACCAATAAAAATTATAATAAAATTATAATTTTAATAATTTGTACTGATATATTTATTATTAATTATTAATCTACTCAATTGTGCCAGGAATTGTGCTTGGTTGAGTAGTGTGTCAAATAAGACAGGTCCCAATGCTGTTACACATTAATAGAGAAACTGTACATAAAGCAAGTGTGTGTGTGTGTTAAGACAGTGGCAAGAATAGGGCATCTGCAGTTTATTTCAAGTTGCTGACTTGAGATGCCTTAGGTATTTCCTGGAGATGCCGAAAAGAGGCAAATACATGGGTCTGGTGATTAAGTAAGAAGTCTGGTCTGGAAATAAAAAGATACAGATATCAGTGTTTGGGGAACAGCGATATCACTGATGTGGATAAGATCATTAAGGAAGACAATAAAAAATGAAAGAAGACTGCTTGAAGACAGAACCTTAAGAATTAACTTTTAAATAAAGACTGGAGTTAGTTTTTTTTAATTTTATTTTTTGTAGCTGTACACAATAACTGCATTTTATTTATTTATTTATCTATCTATCTATCTATCTACCTATTTATTTATTTATTTATTTTTATGTGGTGCTGAGAGTTGAACCCAGGGACTTCCATGTGCGAGGCTAGCGCTCTACCACTGAGCCATAACCCCAGCCCCAAGACAGGAATAAGTTTTATCCCTAAAACTAAAGAAACTTGAGGGCCCACATCTTATTTATTGCTTATATCCCAGGGTATTTATTATAAATACCAGACTGATCTGAGTTATCTGTTGTATCAGATATGTTTACATATCTACAAACTCCAATCAAAATCCAGTCATTGTAAAGCACAGAGTTAGAACATGTTACTTTTGTAGCAGCCTCTGTTCTATAAATATATTATAGAATTAACTGGGAACTAAATGAAATGCTTCAACTGTGAAAGAGGAGAGGCTGGTATGCTTTTGGCACTAAATAAATCTTTTAGGTAAATGCCTCTTGATGCCATATTCTACAATAGTATAAATTGGTATAGATTAATGATCTTTAAAAAACAAATAGTAAACAGTTCTTTTGGTTTCTTATTAAAACAGAAAAAAAACCATAAAAAACTAGAAGCCATATGTTTATGACTATTAGAAAGAAGAATCCAAAAAAAAATTTTATTTTTTTCCTATTGAAATTGGGAAGATGAGTCATTTTTTTGTATTAAATGCTTTATCTTGTTTTACTTTTTATTTGTTATATATAAATCTCATAAAGGAGGATTAAACTTGATGGAATCCCAAAGAACCTCAAATTTAGAATTATTCCACAGGGGTTATTGGAAAAGTAATAATGTGTTTTGGGGTTAGAGTATGAAAATAATAATTATTTTAAAACTTTTATTCTATTACAGTCTTTCCTGTAACTCAGCTGTTCTTTTTAGTGATTTTGTAAATAGATTCATATAATACACAGTCCTCTGTGCCTAATTTTATATCATTCAGAAAGGAAAGCACGGGGTTAGAACTTCTTACCTTTGCAGAAGTCTCTCAGCAGTGAAAGCAGAAATGAGTAAGTTGATAAGTAGAAGTGTGTCTGAAGAATACAAGAAGAGAAGAGGCAGATTCTTTCTAAATCTCCCCTAGGTGGGTGGTGGTGGTAAAGTCCACCTCCAAGAATGAAAATGAGATTCTATGCGCTTTAAAAACCTGCTCTTTTCTAACTGGAATATGCATACCTTCCAGTTGGGGGTAGGTTAGTGATTAGCCAGGGACAATTAAGTTTTAAGTTATCTGCCACCCTGTGGTTTGACAAATAAGAAAATCTTTCTTGGGCTCCATGCCAGATATGTGTGTGTGTGTGTGTGTGTGTGTATGTATGTGTGTGTGTTTACAAGAAATCCCAGAGTAGAAATCATTTGTGGGGAGTGACTGGAAAATTGGATACTTCTGTATAGTGTTCAAATGCTGTGAGAGAGCCAATGATGCCCATGATACTGGTATATCCAGGTACTAATTTTCTGTTCAACCGGAGGAAGGGGAAAATGGGATTTCTTAGTGTTCTTGGAGGCCTACACGGCTAAATTTTTTTTTGGGGGGAGGGGTCATCAATTTATCACAAATTTGTGCTTTTAAAACTTCTGAATATGTAAGAACTATCTGGCTCCTACACATTAGTTGCTTTCCTTTTTGAATTGTACTACATAAATGTTTTAGTTTACCTATCTGCTTAGATCCACAATGAGTTTTCAGATATTAGAAAAGAATATAAAGAATCATGTTTTTATTTAGGGTCATTCTTCATTTATTTTCTGAAGTATAACAATTTTTATTTTTATTTTTTTGAGATGGGTTTGCTATGTTGCCCAGGCCAGCCTTGAACTCTGATCCTCCTTCAGCCTCTCAAGTAGCTGGGATTACAGGTATGTTATCACATCTGACTAAAGTATAATAGTTTTAAAATGAACATTTTCCATTGGGATCAAGGTTGTTTCTGTGTGTGTGTGTGTGTGTGTGTGTGTGTGTGTGTTGGAGAATGAACCTAGGGCCTCAAGGCATTCTAAGTGTGTGCTCTACCATTGAGCTTACACCCTTAGCCAAAGATTAGTATTTATGTAGCTTTACTGCAACATATTTATAATCCATAAAATTCATCCATCTAAACTGTATAGCTCAGCAGTTTTTAGAATATTCAAAGAGTTGTGCAACCATCACCACAATCTAATTTCAAGATATTTTTTATCTTCCCCAAAAGATTGAAAAAGTCTTTAACAGTTACTCCTCCTCTTCCTCTAGTACTCCTAGGAAAACACTAATCTACTTTCTGTTTCTCTGGATTTGCCTATTCCAGGCATAACATATAAATAGAATCATACAATATGTGGTCTTCTGTGCCTAATTTTAACCCTTTTCAGAGTCAAGTGTTAATGCTAACTGGTTAATCTGAATATGATGTCTGACTTGCTTTCTTCACTTGTTTTATTACTTGCTTACTTCCAATAAAATATCCCATGTTGCAAGTATAAATAGGGGTCTGTGTTAGACTGGGTTTCTCTTTCCAGTCACTCACTGACATCTATTCTGTAGCAACTTTTGCTTACACACTTGGCTAGTAATTAAGAGGTTAACAGAGGCTTAAAACTATGACCTCACTCTAGGGGACAGAAATTATGGAAGGGATCCTGGATGGGGGAAAAAAGCTTTCAAGGAACTGAAACTAAAATTATAGCCTAATAGGCAGTAGAACACAGTTTTTTAGAGAGTGGGGTAGCACTATCTTTTAAGTTTTCTCTTTAACATTATTATCAATAATGACAGTAAGGTTTAGCGGCATACACAGGAGCTACAAACATCTGCTTGTTCTATTTTAGAAAATAGTTAAGGTGGGCTGGGGTTGTGGCTCAGTGGTAGAGCACTTGTCTAGCCTACGTGAGGCCCTGGGTTTGATTCTCAGCACCACATAAAAAATAATAAAACAAAATAAAGATATTATGTCCATCTACAACTAAAGAAATATTAAAAAAAAAACCCTACTCTTCTTTACCCAGATACTTTTTGTTTTCCAAAGTTACATAAATTCATTAACTTTTTGTTTTCAGCTTTTAATCATTCAAACTTAGGCTGAATTGTCTTAAAAATAGTACTTGGGCTGGGGATGTAATTCAGTGGTATATATAGAGCTAGCCTAGTATGCTTGAGGACCTAGGTCTGAGCCCCAGAATGCAAAAACAAAACAAAACAAAAACTTGTTTTTGTGCCTCAAATACGGAAATAATATTGCTCATTGTGACATCTTTAAAAGACATCGAAAATAATTAAAAAACTAAAATCACTCGTAATTAAATAATTCAATAACTGCCAATATTTTTGCATTTTCTCCTAAAAAATACATAAAACTAGGTAAAATTTCAGAGCTTCTTATGTGCCAGCCCCCCCATGTTTTACCTGTACTATATTACTGAATATTTATAACACTATTAGCACTATTACTAGTCAGTACTATTAGCACTCTCATTTTATTTGGATGGAAACCCAGGCTTGAAATGCTTAGATAACTTTGCCTACAGACACACTAGTACAAAGAGGTATGGCCAGTAGTCAAACTCAGTTTATGTCCTACTCTGGGACCTGTACTTTCAATAATACTCTTTAATTATGCCCATTATATTTTTTGCTCATTTACACAGGGTGACTCTAACCATTCTTTGATCCTACTGGGTCCTGTGATTTATATGATTCTACCATCTTTTCATTATTCCTTACTTCCTCATGTCATAATTTCCCACCTGGCTGTGTTTCCATGGTCAAGATTATCTTTCCTTTTTTCACAGGTTCTTGACTAATCCCAGCCCTACTTAAAGTCAAAACTCTGCCTAATCCATGCTGACACCTGTGCAGCTGAAAAATAGCCACAATCATGCTGAAGTTCTGAATATAATTTTATATTCAGAACTAATAACCTCAAGCGGAATTTAATGAATCTATTGGCAAACATTATGTTTCTCAGTCTATCTTACAGCTTTAGAAGGCTATTTCTGTAAATCTGCAGTATTTCCCCTTTCTTACTCTCAGCTGATGACTGCTTCCCATTTCACTGGGGAAAAAAAAAGAAAAAGAAACAGGATTGAACAACTTCTACATACTCTAATCAGACATCCTTTTTTGAAAAAAAAAATTTTGAAGTTGTAGATGGACAGCATGCCTTTATTTTATTTATTTCTTTATTTTATGTGGTGCTGAGGATCGAAAAGTGTCTCATACGTACATGTTAAGACAAGCGCTGTGCCAATAAGCTACACCCCAGCCCCAGACATCCTTTTTGATGAGCATGGAATGTGGATGGTTAAAGAATGAAGGTCACTGTAATTTAACTATAGCCTATAAAGATAAAGGAATTCAGTAGGAAAAAACTTAAAAGAAGGGAAAATGGTTTTAGCTGGAAAATCAAAGTCTCAAAGGAGCATGTTTCTATGGTTTTTAGTGTACACAATGGAGGATTCCAATGCCTATCAAGGAACCAGGGAGAATGATCAGCCACTACCCACTTGAAAGTACCTTGGAGAGATGGTTTTTACATAGCCACATCTATTGCTATTAATAAAGTGTATTATTTGCAAAAGGCCAAAAAGATAAATACCAGGTAAAAATGAATTTAAGGTTTAATAATTCTTGGATTGTTTTGTATCTTTCTCTTCATACACTAAGACCATGGATCACTGGGTTGGCCCTGTTTTTCTTTGTTTTGTTGTTCATCATGATCCGTAGGAATGCAACCAAGATTATTATTTTTCTTATCCATGATGAAAAATGAAGATGAAGCACATCATATGCATAAAGGATGTATTATGTAGCCTGCAAAATTACTGAATTTTTGATTTGGCTAAATATCGTCTGATAGTTTAATTGCATTCCAATGAATAATAAAAGCAGAAAATGCTATCATCTTTAATCATGGTTTAGTTTAGTCCTTTGAACATAATTATAAAGGCAATAGTCTTTTTCTGCTAAATCTGATATCTGGTTGTGGTCACAAGTAGTTTCTGTTTCCTGCACTTGTCCAGTGGAGTCACACTTTTTTTGCTTGTCCCATAAATTTGTTGGAAACTAAACTTTTCAGATAATGTGGTAACTCTGGGAATTAATTTTTCCTGCCCCCTGGGGTTTGTTCATGTTATTTGCTTGTTTGTTTGTTTATTTTAGTGACAACTATCCTTGATCCTACTCACTGGAAGTGTTAAAATCTCTGAGGATGCTCTTCAAGATGGCATAGTTTTGGGTATATCTACAGTCACCATGGAATGACAGTTTCGGAAGCTTTCTGGGTCTCCTTTTCTGTCCAAGATGTTGAATTCCACTAAGTGTCTGATTATCCCACTGTTTTCATTAATGTCTTGGGACATAAAATGCCCTAAAGATAATCAAATCAAACATGGGTTCCTCTGAAGGAATAATTCCCATGGTTGGTGTTTCTTATTTGTTCTGATCGAAGACTGGTTCCTTACAGCTGTCTCCCTCCTTCTGTAAAGTGGCCTGTCTACAATTTAGCCTATTATCCTACTCAATCTATCAATGTCCTCCCAATTACCTTCCACCACAATGTATGCCTGTTTTTGAAAGTAGATTTAGGCTTGAATTTCTCCATTTTCTGTTGAAAATGAAGTCAGTTTCTTTGGGAAGAGAGAGGAGTTATTTGTTTTACCCATGCAAAGTTATTTGTTTCTCCCATGCAAAATCTCTGAAGCCAGGGGTCTGGAGCTGGAAGTGTGGATAACAGTGCACTTCTTTTTGAGTGATGACCCCATTCTATGACGTGGCTGGCATTAATCTCAGGTCTTCTTGACTTGCCTTACTTAGTGTGAAAACACTGCCTTATGAGTTGAGACAAGAGCAGTTAGGTCCCCAGTATTCTCAGTGGCACAGAGTCAAGGCAGGACCTCCATTCCACAAGTGAGGACTGGTGAAAGAAGGGAACTTTCTCTTCTCAGCTGCATTCTGCAAAACTTCGCTGCTGCAACAAGTAGTTTAGGGGAGGATACAAAAATTCTGAAGCTCTGTTCCTCCCCGGAGAAAAGCCCACTGACTGGGGCTTGGTGGAGAGGAAACCCTGTGTTTTTGGCTGCTGCAGTTTGGAATGAGTTTCCACCTCACTGAGCTGGGATGGGGTTGAGAAGGGTCAGACTTAGTTCAAATATCCCAGATTCTCCCTTTTATTACCCAATTTTAGATTTTTTTGAAAAGACATTTATAATTTGCTGTATAACCTTAGAATCATTTCCAGAGACTTTAAATAATATTATTAAGTTTTTTTTCACCAGTTTCAGTGGGCAGCAGATCCATAGAGCGTCTCATGCTGCCATGATGGAAAATCATTCTCCTCCATTTATTCCCTTTTACTAAGTAAAATTCCATGGTATGAATATACCAAAGTTTATTTATTCACTCTTTTACTAATGACATTTGAACAATTTCCTTTTTTTTTTTTTTTGCTAATAAAATAATACAACACTGCTGCTATGAGCATTCTTATACATATGTACTCCTACACAAGGGGCAAGTGTTCCTTTTGGGTATAGAGACCTGGGAATGGGAATATAGGTAAAAAATTGTGGTAATGTTTAACTTAACAAAGTAGCTTCAATTTATATTTCCAAATAACAGTGTATAGAAGTCCTTGATGATGTCATCAACAATAATTTACATCATCATCAGCCTTTGTTAGTAGACTTAATTGTTGCCATTCTAACAGGTGTAAAATTCTACCTTTTTGTAGTCACTAATAAAGGTAAACATGTTTATGTTCACTGTTCTTATGTTGCCTTTTCTGTGCATGCCTATTTTATCTCTTCTGTCAAAAAATTTTTTTTTTTTTTTTTAAATTAGGTTGTGTAGAGAAGAGATTCTCTTTATCTCCCTACTTGGTTCTTATGTAGACTTTTTTCTGTTGTTATTGTTCTGGGGTTGGACTTAGGGCTTTGTATATGCTAGGCAAGCACTCTGCCACTGAGCTATAGTCCCCAGCCCTTATATGGGCTCTTTGTCTGGATCTAGGAATTGAATTAATAATAGAAGAGTTGATTAAGACAAAGCATCAAGTTTTACTAAAATTACATGTACTGAATGGAGATCCTCACAGAGTGATATCTGAAGAAGTGACCAAAGCAAAGTAGTTTTATAGTTTATAGACAAAGAATAATGAATCTGTAGGGACTGGGGATATCCAGTCCCCAGCTGGTAGTGTCTGCTTCACATGCACAAGGCCCTGGGTTCAATCCCTAACACCACCACCAAAAACAAACAAACAAACAAACAAAAAAACCAAAAACAAAAACAGAAATTAAAAAAAAAGAAGAAGAATGACTCTATGAAAGAATGACAGGACAAATGGATCTTTGGACCAAGGTCATTAAGAGATGTATTTGGTGGGGGGGGGATATAAAGAACTCAAAAAGCTAAGAACCGAAAAAACAAATAACCCCATCAACAAATGGGCCAAGGACCTGAATAGACACTTCTCAGAAGAGGATATACAATCAATCAACAAATAAATGAAAAAAAATGCTCATCATCTCTAGCAATCAGAGAAAGGCAAATCAAAACTACTCTAAGATATCATCTCACTCCAGTCAGATGGCAACTATTATGAAGACAAACAAAAATAAGTGTTGATGAGGATGTGGGGGAAAAGGCACACTCATACATTGCTGGTGGGACTGCAAATTGGTGCAGCCAGTATGGAAAGCAGTATGGAGATTCCTTGGAAATCTGGGAATGGTACCACCATTTGACCCAGCTATCCCTCTCCTGGGACTATACTCAGAGGACTTAAAAACAGCAGTACTACAGGGACACAGCCACATCAAAGTTTATAGAGAACAATTCACAACAGCTAAACTGTGGAGCCAATCTAGATGCCCTTCAGTGGATGAATGGATAAAAAAATGTGGCATATATACACAATGGAATTTTACTCAGCATTGAAAAAGAACAAAATCATGGCATTTGCAGGTAAATGGATGGCGTTGGAGAAGATAATGCTAATCGAAGTCAGCCAATCCCCCAAAAACAAATGCTGAATGTTTTCTCTGATATATTTTCACTCATAGTAGGGTAGGGTGGGGGAGCATGGGAGGATTAGATGAATTCTAGATAAGGAAGAGGGGTGGGAGGGAAAGGGAAGAGGCAGAGAATTAGCAAGAATGGTGGAATGTGATGGACATCATTATCCAAAGTACATGTATGAAGATATGAATGGGGTGTCAACCTACTTGTAATAAAAAAATACATGTATAAATACATGAATTGGTGTGAACATACTTTATATACAAAGATATGAAAAATCATGCTCTATATGTGTAATAAGAATTGTTATGTATTCTGCTGTCATGTACTTAAAAAATAAAATCAATTAAATAAAAAAAGAATAATGAATCTGTGAAAAAATGACAGGACAAATGGATCTTTGGACCA
The DNA here is from genome assembly GCF_045843805.1 of Urocitellus parryii. Lineage (NCBI taxonomy): Eukaryota > Metazoa > Chordata > Mammalia > Rodentia > Sciuridae > Urocitellus > Urocitellus parryii. Next base: position 81,024,230 of record NC_135532.1, read on the forward strand.
AGGTCATTAAGAGATATATTGGGGGCGGGGGGGGATTTGATATAGAAGTTAGTGGAAATAAAGGTGTCTGGAAATTCAAGGAGTCTGTTAATAGGGGCTACAATGAATCACCTCAATTACCAGTCTGGTGATCAAGGCTATTTTCTGGGCTTGGTTTGTGAAGAACACCTCTTCTAAGACTCTTTTATGGCTTGCTGCATGTAGGAAAAAACAGGCCAACAGCCCTTCCTGTAGTTAGTTCTTCAAGTGATTTCAGCTTGAAATAATTAATATAACATTCAGCATATCTTAAGACATCATGTCTTTAAATCCTTCATTTGCCTGTCTTTTAAAAATTTTAATTCTATATATAAATGTTGTCCTGACAATTATATGTGTTATGATAAATTCTGCCAGTTTTTGGCTTGTCTTTTCAATTTCTATATGGCAACCTGTGATAAACAGAAGTTCTAATTTCAATATAGTTGAATTTTATCAATCTTCTATGTTAGTGTTTTTATGCCTTTAAGAAGGCATAACTCTTATTGACCAGTTTTTCCTTTCTCCAGTGATTTAGATTTACACTTGCCATCACTGTCATATAAGTTATATTTATGCTTTTCTGTTCTGGCTAATTTGTTCTGTTGGTAAATTTGTCTACCCCTGTGCCAATGTCACATGATATTAATTATCTTTATAATAAGGCTGGGAGGGTAACTTCCCTATTTTGTTTCCTTCCCATTTCAGAGTGTCTTAGCTGGTTCAGGCCCTTGTTTTTCCATATAAATGTTCAAATCAGCTTGTCAAAAAACACAAACACACATATTCACCCACCCTACTTGCATTATCAAAGAAACTGCAATTAGTCTACAGTTAAGAGCTTAAAAACTAGGGTTTCTAGGCTCATTCATGTTTATAGAAATGTGTTTTTTTCTCATTTATATATTTAATTTCCCTCTAAGTTCTGCATTCATTCCATCATGCAAATTTTGATAAGATATTATCTTCATTTTTCATTTAATTAAAATATCTTTAAATTTCCCTTATAATTTCTTTTTTGACTTGTGTTATTCAGAAGTGTGTTGTTTAATCTCCAAATATTTTAAGATTTTCAGCTGTTACTGATTTCTAGTTTAATTCTATTATGGTCTAAGGCCATATGTTGTATAATTTTATTATATTAGAATTATATTATTATTATAGTATATAGTTATATAGTTATACACAGTAGTTGGGTTCATTTTGACAAAATTATACCTGCATGGAATTTGATTACAATTCTTATTCTTCCCCTCTCTTTCCCTCCTCTCCTCCCTTCCCTTACTCTTCTTCTATTCTATAGACCATTCCTTTTCTTGTTTATTTAATGGATTGATACTTTCTCAATATACATAAAGGTAAAATTCCTTGTGATATATTTCTATATGCATATAACATGATTTTGTTTAAATAATTCCATATTTTCTCCCCTTTCCCATCCTTCTGCCCTCCCTCTTGATCTTCTACTTCACTGATCTTCTCTTTATGATATCCGATACCTGCTACTCTCACTTTATTTCCCTTACTTTGTTCTAGCTTCACATGAGAGAAAACATCCAACCCTCGATTTTCTGAGTCTGGCTTAACTTCACTTAGCATGATATGCTTCATTTCCTTCCATTTATCAGCAAACTCCATAATTTTGTTATTCTTAATGGCTTAGTCAAACTCCACTGTGTATAGATACCACATTTTCTTGATCCATTCATTTATTGATGAGCATCTGGGCTGATTCCATAATAGCTATTGTAAATCATGCTACTAAAAACATTGAAAAGGCTATAGTAGTATACTATAGTATACTAATTTTAGTTCTTTTGCATAAATACCAAGGAGTGGGATAGCTGGGTCATAAAGTGCTTTCATTCCTAGTTTACTGAGGAATTTCCATATTGCTTTCCAGAGTGGTTGTACTAATTTTCAGTCTCATAAACAATGTATGCATATACTCCCCCCCCATCCTCGCCAGCATTATTATTATTTGTCTTCTTGATAACAGACATTCTGACTGAAATAAGATAAAATCTTGGTGTGGTTCTGATCTGTACTTCCCTGATTGCTAGAGATGTTGAACATTTTTTCATATATTTATTGCTTATCTGTATTTCTTTTGAAAAATGTTTAGTTCTTTGCCCATTTATTAATTGAGTTGTTGTTGTTGTTGTTGTGTGTGTGTGTGTTAAGCTTTTTGATATTAATCCCTTATCAGAGAAGCAGCTGGCAAAGATTTTCTCCCATTTTGTAGGCTCTCTCTTCACACTCTTAATCTTTTCCTTTGCTGTACAGAAGCTTTTTAATTTGATGGCATCCCACTTATTGATTCTTGATTTATTTCTTGAGCTTTAGGGGTCTTGTTGAGGATGTTGGTCCTTACACATGATTCCCATTCTTGCAAAAGTTCCCATTTATGGTCTATCCTGGTAAACGGTTCCAGGTTAGAGAATATATATTCTACTATATTTGGATTAGATCCAGTTGATTGGAGGTAATGTTTTGTTCAGATATATCCTTGGTTTTCTGCTTGATTTGCCTATTACAGAGAGAGAGAGAGAGAGAGAGAGAGAGAGAGAGAGAGAGAGAGAGAGAGAGCGCGCGCGCGCGCGAGAGAGCGAGCCCTTGTAGTTTCTAAGGATATGTTTATCTCTCTTTAGAGTTCTATCAGTTTTTACCTAATATATTTCGATGCTCTACTTACTGTTAGGTGTGCACATACTATGGATTGTTATGTATTTTTAGACAACCATCCCTTTTAAAATCATTTTGCAATGCCCCTTTTTATTGCTGATAATTTTCCTAGCTCAGAAAATCTGTTTTGTCTTAAAATAATTATAGCTACTTTGGCTGGCTCCTTCCTTCCATCCTTCCATTCTCCTATCCTGGTACTAGAGATGAAAGCCAGGGACACTATACCACTAAGTTACATTCCTACATTTTCTAATTGATAAATTTAGATCATTCATATATAAAATGATTATTAACATAGTCAAGATTAATTACACATCTGTAATGTTTTCTATTTATTACCCTTTTTTGGTTTTCTTTTTGTCTTCCCTTACTTTCTGCCTTCTCTGGTTTTTTTTTTTTGAGACAGGGTTTTATTAAGTAGCCCAAGTGGGCCTTGAATTTGTAATCCTCCTGCCTTAGCCTTCCTGCTGCTGGGATTACAGGTATATGCCACTACCCACCCCTGGCTACACCAGCTTTCCTTCCTTCCTGTACTGGGGACTGAACCAAGGGGTACTTTACCACTGAGTCACATTCCCAGCCCTTTTTAGTAAGTTTTTATTTTGAGACAGGGCCTCACTAAGTTGCTTAGAGCCTTGCTAAATTGCCAAGGCTGGTACTGAACTTGCAATCCTCCTGCCTCAGCCTCATGAGCCACTGGGATTATAAGTGTACACCTCTACACCCAGCCCAGTGTTGTTGTTGTTGTTCTTCTTCTTTTCTTTCTTTTTTAAAAAATATTTTTAGTTGTAGGTGGACACAATATATTTATTTTTATGCAGTACTGAGGATCGAACCCAATGCCTCACACATGTGAGGCAAGTGCTCTTTCTACCACCGAGCCACAACCCCCAGCCCTCCAGTGTTCTTTCGATTATTGTTAGTATTGTATATCTTTCTTTATCCCTTCACTTTTAATCCAACACATCTGTAATGTTTTCTATTTATTGCCCTTTTTTGTTTTTCTTTTTGTCTTCCCTCACTTTCTGACTTCTGTTTTTTTTTTTTTTTTTTAATATTGGGTTGAACCCAGAGGTGCTTAACCACTGAGCTACATACGCAGCCCTTTTAATTTTTATTTTGAAACAAGATCTCACTAAGTTTCTTAGGGCCTTGCTAAGTTGCTGAGGTTGGTCTCAAGCTTGCAAGCCTTCTGCTTCAGCTTCCCAAGTTGCTGGGATTATAGGCACGTGCCACCATGCCTAGCTGCCTTCTCTGGTTTTAACTGAGCATTTAACATAATTTGATTTTTTTTCTCCTCTTAGCATGACAATTCTATATCTTTAACAAAATTTTTTAGTGGTTGCAATATACATTTACAACTAAAGAACACTTTGAAATAATACAATAATACTATGTCACTTCATGAATTGTATAAGTATCTTTTTTTTTAAATATTGATGGACCTTTATTTTATTCATTTATTTGCATGTGGTGCTGAGAATCAACCCCAGTGCATCACACATGCTAGACAAGCACTCTGCCACTGAGCCACAACCCCAGCCCCACGTATGAGTACCTTTTAATAGGGTATTCCCTATTATTATTTTGAATGAACTGCTATGTTAGTTCTCTTCAGGACAGAAAAATAAATAAATAAATGATTTGACTTCATCTAATTCTCTTCCTTTCTTCATGTGGATCTAAATTCCTAGCCTATGTTATTTTCCTTTTCTCTGGAGAACCTGAAAATTTCTTATAAAGCAAATCCTATTGATATTAAATTCCCTCAACTGCTGTTTGTCTGAGAAAGCCTTTATTTTGTCTTCACTTCTGAAGGATAATTTCACAAAACATAGAATCTAGGTTGGTGGATTTTTCTTTCCATGCTTAAAATATTTGATTCACCCTCTTCTTGCTTACGTGATTTATGAAAAGAAGCAGAATATAATTCTTTTATTTATTTATTATTTATATATCACAGCGGAATGCACTACAATTCTTATTTCATATACAGAACACAATTTTTCATATCTCTGGTTGTATACACAATATATTCACACCAATTCATGTCTTTATACCTGTACTTTGTATAATAATGATCATTACATTCCACCATGATTAATAATACCATGCCCCTTCCCCTCCCACCCTTCTGCCCTATCTAGAGTTCTCTATTCCTGCCATGTTCCTGCTCCCTATCCCACTATGAATCAGCCCCCTTATATCAGAGAAAAGATTCAGCATTTGTTTTTTTGGGATTGGCTAGCTTCATTTAGCATTATCTTCTCTAACTTCATCCATTTACCTGCAAATGCCATGATTTTATTATCTTTTATTGCTGAGTAATATTCCATTGTGTATATATGCCACATTTTTAATCCATTCATCTATTGAAGGGCATCTAGGTTGGTTCCATAGTTTAGTTATTGTGAATTGTGTTGCTATAAACATTGATGTGGCTATGTCCCTGTAAGTCCTTTGGGTATAGACAGAGGAGAGGGACAGCTGGGTCAAATGGTGGTTCCATTCCCAATTTTCCAAGAAATCTCCATACTGCTTTCCATATTGGCTGCACCAATTTACAGTCCTGAAGGATATAATTCTTAACCTTATTTCTCTCTAGGTAAAGTGTTTTATTCCCTGCTGACTTCTTTCAATACATTTTATTTTCCTTTAACTTTCTGCAGTTTAATATGTCCAGGTATTTTTTGATATTAATTCTGCTTGGAGTTTGGTAAGCTTTTTGACTCTGTGGTTTACTGTTTGTTGATTATTATTATTTCCATATGCCTTCTATTCTTTTTCCTCTTTCTTCTGGTATTCCCATTATGTTGTACCTTTTGTAATCATCCATAGTTCTTGAAATTTCTGTTTTTCCTCTTTGCTTTTCAATTTGGGAAGCTTCAATTGACATATCTTCAAGCTCACAGATTCATTCCTCATCCATTGATTATACTGATGAGCCAAAGACATCCTTCATTCCTGTTATAGTTTTTGATTCCAACACTTCTTTCTGATTTGTTCTGTTTATTCCTCTCTGCTTACCTTACAGTGTTGGTCATTTTTCCATTACTGTGCTGAAATAACCTGACACAATAAACTTATAAAGGGAAAGGTTTATTTTGGCTCACGGTTTGGAGGTTTCAACCCATGATCAATTTAGTCTCATTTCTTTCAGGTTTGTAGTAAGGCAGAACATCACGGCTGGAAGTACATAATGGTGCTTCCAAAGCTGCTTAATGGTGACAGAAAGTGAAGAGATAAAGAAGAGGGGCCAGGGTCCCAATATCCTCTTCAAGGGCATGTCCCCAATAGCCTAACTTCCTTCCACTAGACCCTACCTCCTAAAGGTTCTACCACCTTCTAACAGTGCCTGAAACACACGTGCCTTTGGGGGAACATTCAAGATCTGTTTTTGAACACTGTGCACTTTTTTCATTAGAGCCCTTAATATATTAATCACGGTTATTTTAGATTCCTGGTCTGATAATTCCAAAATGTCAGTTGCATTTTCATCTGGCACTGATGTTTGCCTTGTCCTTTGTGTACTTTTTTCTTTCAGCAAGGTTTGTGACTTTTTCATTGGGTCAGACATGGTGCATTGGGTAAAAATTACTGAGGTAGAAAGACTTTTTTGTTTATCTGGCTAGGATTAGATTATTTTTACTATTTGCTGTATTTACATAGAGGGCTCCACTGATGTGGTGGTAAAGTGTATGGATATGTTATATAGCCTAGATGACCAGCTCTCAGTGTTTTAGTAACTAAAACTGTGCCTTGGGCAATGCCTGTAAAAAAATCCTTTTTAGTTGTTGTTGTTTTAAGACAAGAAGGCTAGAAGGGGCTGGAATTGGGAATTTTTATGTTCTCAGTCAGCGGGGCTGTGTAGTAGTAGACAGTCTATGGAGGCTTTTGTTAAGGAGAATGAGATGCTTTGGGAGGATATTAAAAAATGGCCATTTTCCCCATCCCCTGAAAGAAGGAAGAGAGGTTTTTTTCCCTTGGATTTTTCTTCTGAGAACCTGTTAGGGCTCTCAAAGTAAAACTCAAAAGAATATGGGTATCTTTACAGCTAGGTCTTTAGGAGCTTTTTATCAGTCAAGCTGGTCCACACTCAGGTAGTAGTCAATTACCCTTTAATATTCTTGCCTGACATTGTTGCAATGGTGGGTTCTGGGTGGTTTCTGCTCTGGGCAAACTCTGATTCTCTATATCTGCTTGTCTGTACTATTTACATCAATGTGCCCTCAATTTTCTGACAAATCTGAGGAATTGTTGATTTTCTATCTTTAAGCCTTTTAATAATTTTTTTTTGCTGGGCGGGAAACACAAATGTCTGAGTTTATCAAGTGTTAGGGAGATTAAACTACTTTTTTTTTGGGTACTAGGGATTGAATCCAAGGACACCTAACCACTGAACCACATCCCCAACCCGTTTTACATATTTTATTTAGAGATAGGATTTCACTAAGTTGCTTAGGGTCTCACTAAATTGCTAAGGCTGGTCTTGAACTCATGATCCTCCTGCCTCAGCCTCTAGAGCTGCTAGAATTACAGGTGTGTACCATTGCGCCCAAAGATTAAACTACTTTTTAAAAGAACTCTTTTCGCATCTCATTATTTACTTAGTGAACTTACTGCACTGATGTAGTCAATATTTAGGTCAATATTTTTTTTTTAAGTTTTTGATATATACTGCTAACCTTCCCTCCAAATAAGCCAGAGTAAAATAACCTAAACACATGTTTACCAACTTATTTTCCTACTCACAAACTTTCATTGTTCCCTCACTGATTCAAGATGAAGCCCACAAATCCCTGCCAAATACACATTGCTCTGAGGATCAGAGAGGATCACTGAAATCTTTGGCCCTTATTTGTTTTTCATTTTCATCTCTCATTACTGCCAAAAGTAATCCTTTAGTTTTGTGATTGGTAAACTTATTGCCCCTAGCATATATTATGATGTTTTTTCAAATCATCCCAAAGTATTTATTATGTCTTTCTAAGTCCTCTTTATCTTTTCCAATTTGATCTATACTTCTCTGACTGCTCATCTTGCCCTCACCCATTTCAGTTGTTGCATAGATACCTATTTATAGGGAGTACTACAGAGCACCTTGAAAGTTTTCCATAGACTACTTCTGCAACATATGTGCACAAATCTGTTCTCTACAAAGTGAAAGGGACTAGTTTAGATACAGAATTAAGAATTTGATACCACTTGGAATAACTGAGTTTGTTGTTTATGAAATAAAATTATATAATTATAGGTTTTGAATTTTAATTCCCATTATATTTCTTCAAGATTTTCTACCCATATCATGACTAATGACTCCATTAAGTGGTTCTCCTAACATCTCTAATCTATTTTTATTTGTTTTTGCCAATTAAAAACATAAATACCACCAAATAATTAATGGATGTTAATTATTAAGAATAAATTTAGAGGCTTTTAAAAACTTATGTGTTTTTTCCTCCATAGAAAAACCCATAGACAAAACAACATTTCTAAGATAGATAAATATAAACATTTGCACTTGAAAAATCCATAATAAGTAAATGCATGGTACAAAGAATGACAATTAAAATAAAGAAAAGCTGTTGCCAACTCTGAAAAGTAGGTTTTCTAGCTCTGCGGTTTATTTTTTAAATGTAAAAACAAAAAGCAAAAACTCACGTTCCATTTGCTCAAACATTACAGAAAAGAGGAAGTCTCGTGGTGTCATATAATATTCTCCTTCATGTTCTAGTGAAGAAAACTGCATGAACCGCTGTTTACGAAGAGACAGTTTTTCTATTGCTCCACAGTCAACATTTTTCTAAAGGAAAAAAAAAAAAACTTTTAAGATTTTTATTTTAGTAAAAAGAAGTAATTAAGTTACTTCTAGAATAATCTTTACAGAGTAATTTTCATGTGTAGGTTTGACAACCCCCAAACCTTTAAATCATTCATTTAACAAATAATAAGTGCCTATTTTGTACTGTTTTAGGCACTGGAGATAGAGCAGTGAACAGACTAATTTAAGCGAAGTTACATTACAGAAAGGGAGAATGACAGGGAATAAATGCAAAAAATAATGTTAAGATGGTGAAAAGTGATATGAAGAAACAAAGAGGAAAAGTAGGTGTAAAGGTAATTCTTTAGATAGAAGCTCTTTCTGAAGTGATGGACATTTAAAGAGGCTAAATGATGTGGGATTCATGAATCATGAGTTTCATGGGTCTCTCTTGAGGGAGAACATTCTAAGCAAAAGTCCACGAGGTAGGCATATACTTGGTGTGCTCAAGAAACAGCAGGGGGACCAATGTTACTAGAGGAAAAAAGGGAGTGGCAAAAGGTAAGTTCAGAGAAATAGTAAGGCAACAGATCATGTAAAGTTGTGTTTTCATAAGGAAAAACGATATCATTTGTAATAAACAACTCTGCTTTCAGAAATACAAGGGAGAAACCATACACAGAAAATGCTAGAAGAACAAAGATGTATAAATATTGTTAGTGTTAGAGTCTATCTGAGGCAATAGGACATAGATCTTGACCAACTGCTGAAAAGAACAATAATGAAATCTTTCTTGCTAACCTTTCATTGAGCACTTATTAAGTGCTAGGCACTTTTACTAATTTAGCATTTTATACAGATTATTAGTTAATCTTCATAATAACTCTGATAATAGATATATAGTAGACATGGAAACTGATACAGTAGATATAGCAGAGCCATGCTAAAATATCAGGTCTGTTTGACTCAAAGGGGTTTCAATCTCTTCAGCCACCACACTATCCTCCCAAACATGACTGGGCACTGTGGCTAGGCAGACTGGAGGAAGATGATACAGCAGTTAACATGGATACCGATGTCAGTGCAGGAATCCTGACACAAGAATGTATTATGAAATGTCTGTGAAATCCAAAAGCAGACTTTCATCATGGGTTGCTTTCCTAAGGCAATGTATGCTCTTAATTGGACCACACATTCTTCCTGGACCTACTTCTCACACTTAGTATTAATCCTATGATCTATCCTGACACATGCAATGTTTAGTGATTGCTAATTAAATAAAATTGAGAAAAAGATGAATTTCAGTTGCGTAAAGCTCTTCAAATTCAAAGCCATCAACAGCTCCTTTTGGGCTGATCTAAGTCTTTTAATTAATATTAATTCTCTTCTGAATCAGACAATAGGTTGGTAGTCATTTTTAAATACCTTTTTGCATTCTGTGAATACATATTCTCTACCAGGATACAGGACAAATACAGGTTATTTGATAATATTGCAAAGATCTGTACCCAAACTCAAAATCTTTAGCCTTTGTTTCTTTTTCCCCTTAAATTTATTATAAAACGTCTAGGGGATGTGGCTCAGTGGTTAAGTGCCCCTGATCAATTCCCTGTGTCCCTTGGGGGGGAAAAAATCACTAGAAAACAACTAAAGAGGCACGTCTTAATTATAAGAGTCGATACTCATCCCAACAATTGGAAAACTGAATTCTATTAATATTTTCTGAATATTTTACACATGAGGCAGATATGTACATAGTAAAAATTGATATCTGCACAAAGAAACAGAAGATTGTATTTTAATAAACCGTTATTAAGCATCTGCAGAATAACAATGGTAAATAAGACAAAAATTAATTCCTATGAGAAAGTACTTAGTGCCTTAGCAGTGAATTTACAGAACGTATATAGCTAAGATAGTAAAGAAAGAGTGGGTTAGAGTGTTTTCAGTAAAGGACATAGAATGTGCAAAGTCCTAGATAATTAAAGAGGATGAACATGGGCATTATTATATGAACATTATTAGCTTAGAGACTGTTTATATTTATTATACTAATGTTAATATACAGTCTATTAAGAGATTAACAAAATCGAAAATCTATGCAGAAAAAGCATTCTCAAATTCTTAAAGGTTGGCTCTTATATACTTTCTAATGCTGAAGTTCAAGACTTTAAAATAAAAAAAAGAACGGAATTCTTTTTGTATAAATAAATTCTTCTTTCCAAACCTCAACCAACTAAAGGGATCAACTACTCATTTGAGACCCCTCTTCTAGTGGTCTCATAACAAGATGAATCACTGACTCTGTTTTTTTTGTTGTTGTTTGGTTTTCATGCGGTCCACTACCTTGTACTAATCTTACTCTTTCCTGGTCTTAATATTCACCCCCACCAAGAAGTAAACACACAAATCTCTCATCTTTCATTTTTTAAAAAAACCTAACATTAATTAATTAATTTAATGTAGTGCTGAAGATTGAATGCAGTGCCTTACACATGGGCAAGTGCTTTACCACTGAGCCACAACCCCAGCCCCCTCTCATTCTCTTAAACCAAGACATGAAAATTGTTTTCTTTCTTTTCAAAAATCAACATAAAGTAGATCAAAGAAGTTACCATAAAAGTTAAAAGTATAGAACTGAAGAAGAAAACAGGGGAAAGCTTTATGACACTGTATTAAAACATTTTAAAATTAATACATGTTAACTGTACATACTCATAGATATACCATTTTATTTAACAAATTTGCATTTCATATATGAATTCAGAGTACACTGATTGCATCCAGCCTCTCCCCTGCCAGCACATCTCCAGTAATCACTATTTTATCTTTAAGACAACTCTTTTTGGTTTCCATATGAGAGAGAACACAAAGTCCTTGTCTTTCTGTGTCTGACTTACTTAATTTAACATAATGTTCTCTAGTTCTATCCATTTTGCTACAAATGGCAAGATTTCATTCTTCTTTATAACTCAATACTACTCAATTATATGTATGTATATATATAGATGTATCTATCTACATATATGTGTATATAGATGTCACATATAAAAACTATTCTGAAAGAAATCCTTTTATTTCCTTCTAGAAGGTTTAGGCCCTAAAAATTCCTCTATCTCCTGTTATTTCCTATATGCCTATATGTAGGTATTTGTAACTCACGTAGGATTATATTCTTGAGGAGTCATGAAAAGAATAAACTGTTCAGCAAAGTGTCATTTTATTGATTTAGATGATTGGGTAGTATGTCATCCTTTTCAATTTCTTCTCTAGTGAACAAGAGAAGGTGGAGAAGGTGAAATTAAAGCTCCCTTTCACTGGTTAATTTCTAAGACGAATCCTGTCAGAATTGAAGACCATGAATTTGTAGTCTGCATCTACTATACCATTAGTAGATGGTGTGGTATAAAACCTTAACTTCAACCTTTCTACCAGCACTCTCTCAATTCCATTTAATACAACAGCTTTTAATTCCTCCTGCTCCCTGGTATAAACAAACCTTTTCTACTACCTTAAAACCTTCTGACTTCCATTGCCAGCACCAATAATACCTCACCTTCTCCTAATCCTCTCCACTGTTCCTCACACTCTTATTACTGAATACAAAATAATCCCTCAGAGGTTATTACCATAGTTGATTTTAATCATACCACTTCCCTTATGAAATATGTAGTAGATGCCTCAAGTCACCATACTACCTCTCCCTCTTTAACCTCCATCCTCAGTAGTAAAACATGTGTACTTAACTATTTACAAATTCCAGAACACTCTATGCAGAGACAAAACATATGAATTAAGGAGGCAACTGTATAGTGGTAATTACACACAGTAATAGGTAGTGTTTATTAAGTATATAGTATACATAATACAAATTGCTAACAGCTGTATACAAATGTTCTCAATCTTCACAATGGCCCTAGGAGCAGACACTGTTTTTATCAACCTCATTTTATAAAGATTATTAAGGTTAACTAGCTTGCCAGATTAACATAGCAAGTACATGACACCAAACCAAATGACAGAACAGGTAGTATAACATTAATCCCAGTCTCATCCACTTCTTACCCTAGTGTTTCTAAGAAAGATATAAATTAGAAAAATAGAAAAAGCAGTGTGGGTATTGACAGTTGAGGATGTTTTCGTGAAAATAGTAGGATTTAAGCTAGACTCTAGAGAATAAATAACAAAGAGTAGAACCAGAATTAGCCATTATTTAGGTCCTGGACTAAGTGTTGTCCATTTCCTAAACGGTATGCATTATTTCTCCCATTCAAATTTAGGGTAAGTAGGATGTTCTGAATATGTTTCTTTGCCACCACAACAAAATTTATGTAGAGGAAAAAAGCATTGTTCTGAAATTACCAAAATCTTTCTAATTCCAGGCTGATGAACCAACATAGTTTTATTTGGGTCATCTTTATCACACAGAACTTGAATTTTAAAAGTCTATATTAAAGGACAATAAGAATAGTCAATATGTATTTATATATTTATGCTTATCACATACCTATGGTTCATAGAATTTGGCAAATTAATTTGCCAATGATATTTAAAATCCTTTGTAGGGCTTATCTTGCTTTACTTTATTTTAATAACCATTTTTTATCAAATATTAGATATACTGGATGAATCTAATGGTCAAGAATGCAATAACCCTAATATATTCCTTAAAGGAAAAAAGATGCTGTATTATATCATCTCTAGGAATGTACTGTAATAAAAACCAAGTCATTTTTGTCTAATTTTTCAAATAGACTGTAAACCCTTAGAGCATACATTACATTTTGGTTTCACCATACTGTGCTTTGCACACAATGGAGTGTAAGTGATACTAACATGGGATTTTAAGAGTTAAAAGGGAAGAGATCATCTACTCAGTAGCTCTAGGCAAAGGACCAGAAGTCAGTTGAGTTCCACTCTATGCTTGAGTTAACTAGTTTACAACAAGTGGCTATGTCCAAATGCTGCGAATTTATGGCACACAGTAATGAATGCAAAATTAAAAAGCATAGTTTACAACCAGCCTTTGGTGGAAAATGTAAACTTCGTCTTAGCCTCTTCTTTTCCTTTCTCTGTTTCTTTCATCTGTAGGCTTTTCCTGATGACATGTGTGCACACTCTCCTTTTTTTATTTTCTGTTGTTTCCTTCCTTCCTTTGCTCATAGGTTTCAGGTGACTTTTTTCATTATTGCTGCTGTTTTCATATTCTGTAAACTAATCATTGTTTTGGGGGATACTGCTTTCCTTTTTTTCCAATTTCTGCCTTTTCTTTCCTTCTTTTTCTTTTTTAAAATATTTTTTTTAGTTGTCAATGTACCTTTATTTTATTTATATGTGGTGCTGAGAATCGAACCTAGTACCTCACACATGCTAGGCAAGTGCTCTACCACTAAGCTATAATTCCAGCCCTGCCTTCTCTTTCTTAAAGTGGCATATTTGTGGTAGGCTGGGTTTGGTAAATCAAGCTAGGCAAAACAAAACAACAACCAAACTGTTTGTAGTCTTAAGTAAATACAATTAGAAAGTAGTTTGGAGAAGATGAGAAGGCATATCAAATGTCAAAACATCAGATATATCTAAAACAAATACAAATGCCTAGCTTAGGCAGAGAAGTTCATTGATTCAGTCTCAAACATTTAAGAATCTATCATGTGCTATTGTTCTGGGAATCATTAGATGGATACCAGGAAGTATCAGCTCTTGTGGAAATTACAAAAAGAGAGTTGGACAACAAATAAACTGTTAAGAACCCTAGCTCTGAGGTCAAATTGCTTGGGATTAAAATTTACTTCTGTCATTTACTAGGTATGCAACCTTGGATCAATGATTCTCTACATTAGTTGACTCATGAAAAATGAGTAAGCTGGAATAAAACTGCTTAAATTCTAGCTCTCTCACTTGGGCAAGTCCTATTACCTTCAGTTAAGTGATCTGTAGAATGGAGAAAATAATAGTATCTATCTCAGAATGGTTTTTTTTTTAAACAAGTCTTCAATAAAATAATACACACAAACCCTTGCATAATGCCAGCACATTAAGTTGATCATTAACAACATTAACAAAAGTTCTACAAAAGATATATACAAAAAATGTATATGTGTGTATATATGTATGTATGTATGTGTGTGTGTGTCTGTGTGTGTATATATAAATATAAAAAATTCTATGAGAGGGCTGGGGTTATGGCTTAGCATTAGAGCGCTCACCTAGCATGTGCGAAGTCCTGGGTTCGATCCTCAGCAACACATAAATAAGTAAAATAAAGGTATTGTGTCCAACTACAACTAAAAAATATTTTAAAAAATTCTATGAGAATAGTATCATTACAGGATTTCAAAGGATAAATAGAAGTCTGCCAAGATAGAGAACAATAGTAGAGCAAACTATACTAAAGTTAGTTCTGAGGTGTGAGTAGCCACATTCATGATGTAGATAGTCTTTGGGGTGTAAGACAAAAATGGATGGAAGTGAACTGTAGAATACTGAAAAGATCATCAGGGATTTTGACCTTTTCTCTTGTTAATCCATACAACTGCCACAATATATGTAAGAAATACAGAAATAGGATATCTGACACCACAGTTCATCACTTACTCAATCTATATTAACTTGGTTATTTAGTTTAAAAACCCAGCATATTAAAACATTAAATTATAAATGCTTATTCTCTTCTGGTCAGAACATGTTTTTTTGGAAAGCACGGCTTTTATATCTAGAGGTTCATTATCTCCTGCAATATTCCAGGATATTGACCTCCATGTCCTGAGAGTCAGACTCACACATTTTGAAAACTGGGAATCCTGTATGGTACATTGAACCAAGCCACAAAATAGTGAAATATTTCCTCGCCTCTACCAGTTAATCACTAATAAAGACAATATTACATATAAGAGGTTGTGAGGGGAATGGGAAAATTAACAAGGAGAGAAATGAATTACAATAGATGGGGTAGAGAGAGAAGATGGGAGGGGAGGGGAGGGGGATATTAGGGGCTAGGAAAAGTAGCAGAATACAACAATTACTAATTGGGCATTATGTAAAATTGTGGATGTGTAACCGACGTGATTCTGCAATCTGCATTTGGGGTAAAATTGGGAGTTCATAACCCACTTCAATCTAATGTATGAAATATGATATGTCATGAGCTTTGTAATGTTGTGAACAACCAATAAAAAAAAATCACTAATAAAGGATGCAGGCAGAGAAAACTTATATATGGTTTAAAAAAAAACAATTTTGGTTTCTATAAAAGGAGAAACAAATGTTATCAAGTGTCCTATTACTGATTCCTAAGACCAGAACTTCACAAGAAGTCCTCCTCAAGATTTTAAAAGGCTAGCTGAGCAAAACAAACAAACTTACGAGTAATTATGATTTCTTCCTTTTGCTTCTTCATTGGTTGAGATACAGAATCTCAAGGTTTAGTTCAATTGATTAAAAAACTGTTTTTGAAACCATGAATATGAAAAAGCCATGCAAGAAAATGAAGTCCTTCATTTGTCTGTATACACAAGAGTAGGAGAAAGTAAGGTGGCTAGGAAATTCTGGGCCTCCTGCATCACTTTTTCTTTTTTCTTTTTTTGTAACTGAATGCACTGCACAAAATGGAATACTTTTCTGTGAGTTAGTTACACATGAATTTTTATTTCATACAGTGTTTTGTTAACTCATCAGCATTAGACTGGTCCTGACTACACCATTCTACTCTCTAGATACTGAACAACTTTTCTGTGTATTTATTGCAACCGATTATATATGATCATAACCTGATTTGCATATTCATTCATCAAATGTTTATTTCCAAATGTAAGGGAGTTTTTTTTTTCTGCCAGAAAAACATTTAATAATCTCATGCTGAATGTATTAGGCCAGCAGAACTGTAGCAGTGACGCTTGTTTCACCTCTAAGGCCCTTCATTTTCCACAAGGGTAAGCTTTCTAAACTTTATTTGATACTTGGGTCATATTTATAATACTCTTTGGGAATTTGTAATTGGTCTTCATGCAGATTAAAGTTGCCTTGTTCACTACTCTTCCCACATGAAGTATCAGGGAGAAGGAGGCCTTATCTGGTCCTCCAACCCCTCTGTTTTGACAGACTGCTGAGAATACCTTAGGACTTCCTATGATTGGGGATTTCAATTCCCAAAAGACTGATATAATTCATTTCAGGTGCAGAAAACTTTGTCCTAGTGCTATGCTTCAAGTCTAATCAGAAGCAACCTGGAAACAAAAAAGATAGATACCTTGACTTGAGTTAGGATGGATGGGTAATACAGGGATAGAAAGAAGTAAACTCTAATTGTAAATTGATTAAAAGAAACAAACCAAAAAGTTACTCCAAGGATTGTTTTGTATCATTTTAAATTCAGGTAGTTAAACAACTATTCAGGATTCCTTCAAACTCTCTCTAGTAAGTTTGAAGGTGGGGGGTATATCTGAAAAGTTTGAGGGGAATGGTGACACAGAGACCTTGCTCATTCTTAGAAGAAAAATAGGGATAAGCCAGAGTGATGTCACAAATTTGTAGTTGAAGAAGAATCAGTGAAAATTCTTAACTGCATAAGACTATATAATCTATTATATTAAGTATAATTCCATACTTTTTACTTAGGACGTTAACATGATTGGTAATCTTTTTCCTTTTAAAACCAAATTGAATTTAAATGTTGAATAAATGTCTTACAAGTTAATTAGCACCATTTGTTTCATAACCCTTTGCAATGTGTGTTGGTACATTTTATGAAGATTTTTTCCTGGCATTTTTATCCCATTTTAAACTTCTGCAAATTTTCAATTTTTGCTGAAAATACAATATCTATTCCATGGTAACCTTCATTATCAGCATGGGATGATTTTTATTGAGCACAAGGTATTTTTGAATGTATCTGAAAATATATAAATACTAGAATCAAATACACCAAGGGCAGAAGGGAGATCTAATAGCCTGATAGTGAGGCAGAAGAGAAAAATAATACAGGCAGACATGCTATCAATGGTCTGAATCAATCAAATTTGTTACAACTCATTAATGGTTCCTTGGTATATTCATGGTGATGATCTTCAGTCACTGAGAAACCAATTATGTAGAGAATATTCTGCTCAAAATGTAGGAAAATGTAAAATATAGTTTTAAATGTAAGTCTTTCATAAGAAAAAAATTTCTTGCTTAAAATTGACACGGCACACCTCTGACTCCACTGATGCAGTAAGTCAGCACTACTGTAAGATTTATTAGACATCCAAAGTACTTTGAAGAATGCATGTTACAGAAGAGTACCAATGTTATGTTTATATAAACTTAAAATGATTAGAGATGTGAGTGAAAACAGAATGTCTTTCAAAAAAATACAAGTAGGCATAGTTTGGAGTTGTTATAAACACTATTACATGTCAAATAAAACTAAAACACAGGATGCAAATGCTTTCATCTTTCCAATAACATCAACACACACTTTTTAAAGAGCTTACCACTAGTTTAATCCTAGTCATAATGAGACACCACAGGAAAAGCATCTATATTCAATGTGCTGACACAGATTTGGCTATTTCATTTCAGAAAAATGATTGTTGTTATCTTTTATCTTCTAGAGTTAAATCAGTTGCTTACAAAGACTAAAAAGGGGGCTGGGGATGTGGCTCAAGCGGTAGCGCGCTAGCCTGGCATGCGTGCGGCCCGGGTTTGATCCTCAGCACCACAAACAAAGATGTTGTGTCCGCCAAATACTAAAAAATAAATATTAAAAAAAAAAACAAAGACTAAAAAGTATCATAAGGCAAACTGCAATTTTAAGCAATATATTAAGGATACAAATTTCAGTATAAATGTTGCTGCTTATGTTTAAAATCCTTGTTAAGTACCAAGGATTGTTTCAGGGCTATGAAGAATGTATCAACAATCTCCAGGTATTATAAGATTTGATGCATAAACCAAGTTTTTAATTTATCCCATTGGCCCTTTGGATTTTTGTTTTTTACTCTTAATTTATATAAGAATATATAAGAACTCACTTGGAAATAAAATCTTGGAAAAACCTTTCTCTATGCTGGGTTTCTCAAAAATAAGTAAATAAATAAACAACATTAGGTACCTTCCTGAAGAGCGTTATCTCTTAATTAAATCAAAAGATCATATATACATATATATATATTTTTTTTGGGGGGGTGGGTGGGTGGGTAACAGGGACTGAACCCAGGGGCACTTAATCACTAAAACACATCCCCAGCCCTTTTTATTTTTTGAGACAAGGTCTCACCAAGTTGATTAGGGCCTTGCTAAACTGCTGAGGCTAGATTTTGAACTTGTCATCCTCCTTCCTCAGTCTCCTAGGATGACAAGTAAGTGCCAGCTCTCAACAAATTTATGAGAGCAGTAACTGAAAGTTTTTAAAACATACCCTCTTCCCACAACCTGGCAAAAACAACATCAAAAAACAATAAAAAACAACAAAACCCCAAAGAACTAAAAAGTCATGCTGAAATTTTAAACTTGTTCTAGAGGACTTTTTTGGGTACTGAAAATTTGGACCAAACTGAAAGACAACACCCAGACTGAAAACCAGTTTCTTCCTCCAGAGAGAACAATGTGATATAATGAAAGGGAAGATAAAATTCTGAATTGCCTTAGTGGTTAGGGCTACCATGTACAGTGGTGTGTATTGTATGATTCTAAGGAGCACCACTGACTGAGATTGTAGTGATTATGATCATCTAGCAAATGGCAGTAGGGTGTACTGAGAAATGAGTATTTGTTTCTAATTTGTACAAAGGGACCATATGGGCTAAGGTAGCTCTGTTACTGATACTTCCTAATGTGCAGGGGCTGGGTAAGCCACAGAAAAGTACAAAATGTCTTACTTGAAGTTTTTGATCATTCATTAAACTTGCTGACCAGCATCAGCAAGTTATATCTTGATTGGGCAGAGCAAAATACTCTATTTATGGCTATACAAACCTAAAACCTAAAACTATAAGGATATTTCCCTGAACTTGAAGATACCCCCAAATGGGGGAACAAAATGAAACAAAAAGCCCATCCCCATGGGATGGGATAAATCCTAACTTTGTAGAACAGACAGAATTTCCAAACAGCAGATGTAGGCCACAGACTTCTTCCCAACTCTCTCAAATCCTTTAGGCAGCTGAATGACTGAACAGTTGATATATCATTTTCTTCTTTAGCTAATATTTTAATAGATAAAAAAAAGAGCGCTCAGATTAAAACTGAAAAGAGTAAAGAATATATATTCACATTATTTTTTGGCTACAATGTCAGTTTAAAAGCCTATGCAAAATTTTCTGGGGAAAACAAAGGCAAGAACAAGATGCAACAAATAACAATAAAAACCACATTCTAAAAGAATGGGAAAAATTTAAAAAATCAAGGAGGCAATGGATTTTTTAACACCAGAGAGCAAAGATGCAAGAGAAATATTTGAATAGGGAGCTGTCCACGATAAATACCACTATAAAACTTAAAATACTCTAAATAAACTGTAAAGATTAGAATCAACACTACAGAAAATATATGTACCACCTGAAAATATATACTTATACAAAAATCACATAGAAGGCATAAGAAAAGCAATTAGGGAGAACATTCACCGTGTAACTGACCCTAAAGACTCAATCTACAAGTAACTGCTGTGCTTTAGAAAGAGAAAGAAAATAAAACATCTATTAATTTGTCACTGCCCTATGTGTACGCATCTTAGGTTTGTGTAATCCTGAACCTCAGGAGAGACTGATCAATTTTAGTCTCTTTTAAGTTTTGGACTATGCTGCTCTTATTGCTGAATTCAACCTTTAAAAAAACCTGTTCTCTCAGGAGTTAATACCAATAAATAAACAGTAGAGAATTAGATTTTACTTGAAGATTTATCCTTATATATTATGTGGGGAAATAAAAGTAGTGTGGGTTGAGAGGTAACAGCATTGAAGCTATTCAACTTAAAAGACTGGGAGAGAAATTTTTTGTCCCTCACTCCAACCTGTTTGTGGTAAACAGCACTATTCCAGAAGGAATGAAATAAACACTATTAATCTTAACTTTTATCTGAATAAAATTTCATAAAATATTTCTACAAATCTTTTCTGTTGGCTAGTGTATACAGTTACATATAAATAACCAATGGACTGGCATGAGAAGCAGCTGCTTGAGGAAGTAGCTCCTCAGGAAGAGAGGAAGGGTATGGAATGCAGTGGCTGAGATCAAAGAGCAGCTAAGGGACTGTTGATGGCTCCGTTATCTTAAGCCTACCCCAAACTGCATTTAGAGCCTTCCTAGGTGGAAAGTGGTGACTGGGGGATGAAGTCCTCCTATTATATGCTTCTCAAACCTGCATCTAATATGTGGGAAAGGAGGAACAGAAGAAATGTTGGGATTTGAGGCTACACTGAACATGTGAGAACCATCCACATGGTTCTAGTTATATATAAAATGCTCCATGGATTTCAAGGATTACTTGTAATGCAGTAAAAAATGTGACAAAGGAATTAAGAGCAGTGAGTGATGTGAACTGGATAAAAGAGATCTTTGAAAGCTGATGACTTCTGTTAAAACATTTCACTAGTTTATTGCCTTTAAAGCAACAGGTGCTTCACCATTCTGTCTCTACTTTTTATCCATGAAGTGACAAATTGGAAAAAATTAGTTCTCTGTTCTTTGTTGAACATTCTTTTGTCTCTGCATTTCTCAGGAAGAAAGTGGGAAAAAGAAAGGGCTTTCTTTATAATGTTATGGCTTCAAAATGTTCACTACATATAGACAAAATATAGTAAGACCTTCACATTTGTGGTCTTTATTTTGGAATTTCTAATACTCTGGATAAAATATAATTGCTTTGTTTTTGAACTTTCTGTGGTGTGATTGAAAGAATATCTTTTCTTCTAAAAGAAAACTTTATAAATGGAAATTTTCACTCATTAGACAGAACTTTCCAACTTTTTTTTCTGAACGAGGGAGATTTATTCTATATGAAACAAAAGACTGCTTAGACTAAATTAGAAATATTTACTGCATATACTATGCCTTATGATAAACTCTACAAAATGTCACAGTATTAGCTAAGGAGACAAAGATTTCCTGGGAAACCTGGCAGCTCTGGAAACTATTCTCTCTTGACGCTTATGAGTGCTGTCTGATATAGTGATGGTCCATTCTAGACATCTTTCCAGAGGCTGGAAGGGAGGAAGGGTGGCTTTTCTTAGATGAGTATGGTAAGATGAAACAGTATATGCTTATATACAGTATTTTTCAAAAATCCCATAGAGTTTCTTTCTCTAGAAGAGTGGCCACTGTCAGAAGATGCTGATGAATTAGGAAATAAATATCCACTTTTTTAGTAATGGCTTTTTCTTTCCTAACTAGCTCACTAGGCAGAAGACTCATATTCCCTTCCTGCATTGCTACCAAGAGATATGTCATAATTACATGTTTTTGTTTATGCTCTAAATGAAAAGTTAGAATTAGGTTTCAAGTGATTACAAACAAACAAACACACACAAAAAACCCCCAGAGCTTTAATTTAAAGTCTCTCAACATCCCTTTCCCCAAAAAGCATCATCAGTATCATTTACTGCAAACTTAACTAAGTAACATTTTTCTTAAGAAATGGTTTCAGTTACTTTAGCTGGTTTCCCTATACAGGAGAAGGTAAATACTACTTTGTGAATTCTTTCTGCAATTATCCAACATTAAATTACTTAATAAACATTATGTGTTCTCCTATGACCAAGAATCCTATAGAGATAAAATGATAAATAGAGAGCATTTGCTTTCTGGAAAGGCATTACAGAAGGTGGTGTTAAGAGTAGAAGTATAAAAGAAGCAAGGAGCATTTAGCAAATGTGTATATCCCAGAAGGATAAATGCTTAACTCTGATAATTATTTTTCTATGCTATTTATCAACCATGACATTCTGATTTCTTAGTTTTCACAATGAGATGTGCTCCAGACCAATACCTTTCAAGATTATATAATTAAATTTGAATAACAGATCTGGAATCAATCAATTTATCTGGATTATAATCTCCCCTCTTCGGGCAACTGAGAAGTAGATACAGAGAAGTAACAAAGAACTTTTGTGATAGAAACTATGATCTAATTTCAGGAATCTATATAACCCAAGCAAAAAGACTTCCAGGAAACAGAACTTTAAGGAAGCCTGGAAAAAGAGCTACTATCAGAGGGCTGACTTCATAAATGGAGGCTGTACTAGGAATAACAACATTTAGTACATTATATCATACAGTATGACACAGTATGAAGCAAAGAAGGGATGGCTTAAAGGATCTCTCTCTTCCTCCCATCTCTTCTTGAGGAACAACTACAGTCTATAGCTGTCTTTCATAGGTACTATAGAGGGAAAGCAATTTATTCACAGATTATTTTGTCCTGCTTTCCCCCCATGATCTCACATTCTGTGACCCACTCAGACTGTCATATTCCTATCCCCAGAAAATGGTTGGCACCTCAATTACGCCCTCAGCCTAAAGGAAATGCATACAAAAATGGCTTTTTAAAGCTTGTTGAATAGTAATGGCAGTTTGTCCCTCTTACAACAAATCTCTAAGCCCTTTGCAATAATCCTACACAAAATTTGGTTAAAGACTGATTGTTTTGATAAATCTGCAATGTATGTTGATTATATATAAATGAGAATTTTATCTGAAACAAATAGAACACACTTTTATAAAACTTTCAGATAAATGGAAAGATACTTAAAAGTTTGAATGCAGAGGCAGATCTGCAAATTCTTATTAAAAACAAAAACTATTTCATTTTAAAAATTTCATTGGTAATATTATTTTTCAACTGGTCTTTATACAAAATAAACATTACCCTAATTTAAAGTGATAGTCTTAGTTCTGATTATTGCTCATTTCCTGAAATGGATCTGAATTGCTGGGGTGTCCTTAGCTTCAGGATTCACTTGGCTAACTTTGATCAACTTCAGTAAACTTTTCCAGAAGACAGATTAATCATTTACTTGCTTCTCATTGCAATTATGACACTTTACAAGGCTACAACAAACATGTAAATAGTTAGTTGCTTCTTGTCCCCTTTTCAATTAGACTTATTTTAAAAAGATAATTCTGATAGTTATCTTCTCTAGGAGACCTTCCTGGAATACCCATTTGAGTTAGCTGCTTCCCCTGTGAAGATACAGAATCTCAGTAAATTTTTATCCACTCTAATGACACTCTACTGGAACTGTCTGTCCCTTACTATACTGAATTACTCAAGAACAGAAAATATCTTTTTTTTTGTCCCCATGGTTAACACTATCAAACAGTTCTTAAAAAGTGTGCCACAAATGAATGGACCTTTATAAAAGGGAATCAATTCCAAACTCATAGTGTGATATTAAAAAACAATGGCAAGTTTTGTTTTTATGCTTATATATTTTAAATTTTATCAATAACATCAAAAATCTTCAGATACATAGCTATATCCTCTGTTATGTGCAATTTCACCAAGAAGTACACACATGAACACAAAGACCCTTTACTTTCCTTTATTGCAACCACAAATTACTGCACACTGTTAATTATTTTAGAGTTTAAAAGATGCCTTCATAAGAAGAGAAAAGAGGTAAATCTATCGACAGGTGGCTATGTTAATTGTTCCAAAGGATACTGCCTTGTTTTTCGCCTGGCATGAACCTTTCAGAAACAGAATCTGCTCTGAAACTAGATTACACCAGCTGTTTCACACTCTCCTGTAAATCTGAATGAATTATCTGATGGATTTCAGGTCTTCTACCATGGCTGGTTTAGGTTTTAAGAGATTTTTTTCCCAGCTTCATTTTGGAGTTCATTGAAAAACTGAAATCCAATATTGCTAAGATAAAATTTTGCTATCAAAATATATTTGTAGGAAATAAGCAATAGATGTGACAAGTATTTTACCAAAATACACAGTATACCAGCAAAAAAAATATGCTAAGATGGGTGCCATTCATATTCTTTTGTAAATTAAATCACTAGTAAATGAAGTAATACAAAGATTACATACTATAAATACATAATTCAAAGAGTAACGCACAGACAGGATTATATAATATTTAGGAAAATTAATTTCTTGTTTAAGCAAGCTCTGTTTTTTTTTTATCTGTTTTTATGAACAAACGTAGAGAAATCATTTAAGACCTGGTAACCATTTGCCAAATCCTGTCTGCTTTTACTTTATTCATATATATACATATATATTTTACTTTATTCATATATAAATATATACATCTAAAATATATATTCTAGATATATATATATATATTTTAGATGTTGGTAGACCTTTATTTTATTCATTTATTTATATGCAGTGCTGAGAATTGAACCCAGTGCATCACACATGCTAGGCAAGCGCTCTACCACTGAGCCACAATCCCAGCCTGATACTTTATTCTTCTCAAAGTATTTCATGATAAGATGCCCATACTCTCATTTAGTAGTTTCTAAAGGATTTGTAAGAATGAAATTTTTTAAAATTCCATAACAGCATTTGCTGTATAATCCCTGAAAAACCAGACAGATGGGTTTTTTTGTTTGTTTGCTTTAAGGTAGCACCAAGCACAACTACTGACTCAGTGAAACAGAATTTTCTACTTTATAGCTTTTAACTGCTCCCACTACTAATTCCCTGAGTCACTTATTCCCTTCAACTGTCTCTGCCCTTTTGTCTTTTATAACAGTCGGTATAAAATGGGGAAATGTGAGTTCTATATGTTAACAACTCTGTGAATCACATACCAAGTTAAGCATGTTCCCAGGCAGCATGAGGTCTGTACAAAATATAATGTTCTTTAGGTGCATATTAAATAAAAATCTTTATTTTGACCCCCCCTGAATATTAAAATCTTCTTATACAAGAAAAAAATCAGTGAAAACCTGTAGTTCATAAGTTGTTATATACTTATGTTAGAGGTAAGCATAGACAGCTAGTATTTTTCTTTTAAAATTTATTTTGTGAATCTACTCCTGTGGTTTTATATAATCAAGAGAATAATCCAAGAGTTTGCAAAGAGAGTAGAACACATATCTGTAGCTTAGTAGAGTCACTTCTGAAATAATTCAAGCAACTCAATGCTCCAAATCTGAATTGCCAGGGAAGCATCAAAAGGTAACTTGAATATTTGCAAGTTTGGATAGATTTTATCACTTTGTGTAGTTTAAATTAGTTTCAAAACATTTATGAGCTACTATTTAGATATTTTCTTAATTTATAATTTGTATAAAACTTTATGAAAGCAGTATGTGTATATGTATATACACATGGCCAATATCAACAATGATTCTGTGAACGTATAATATAGGCAGACTTACTCCTTAGGCTGTGAGAACTTGAATAACCCAACCCAGAGGCTAAACTGTAAACAAGATAAAACCTGAAAAAGTTCCCTTGAATAATGAGGCTTGGTTTTAATAGACAAAGATGTCTTTTATTTATTAAGGTGTAAACAGAACAAGCTAGTAAAATAAGGCTCACAGAATGTGCACTGGGCTAGAATAGTGAATGTACAGTCAGAACAGAAGAGCTGCTAAGGGATAAAAGGCAAACATCACAAATTATCTGATTTGAAGGAAATACCATCCAAAACCTTGGAGTAACACAATGATGTGATCAAATCAGTGAAGTGGAAAATAATTTCATATATAACATTTAAAACATCTTATAATGGGAAGAAAGATAAATATTAAGAACCAGGAAGGGACAAGGATGTATTCTAACAATTAAGTGCAGAGACTCTCAACCTTACACTACATAATTGTACTTCTAGTGTTCACAACTTTATGAAATCATTTGGGAAACATATATGCATTTTTTTGAAGAGAGGACATATAACTTTTATTATATTATCAAACAGATTTACTACCTATTCAATGATTAAGAAAGATGACAAAATGAATCAGGCAATATGAGTGACAGCATAGTAAAACACAATAATGATTAGTAAAATAAAATGCCTCAATTTTAAACACTGGGCATATCTGAATACTGTATATAGCTTTAAATAACAGATAAATATTAGACCCAAACCCTTTTAGATTTGTAATAGTAGAGATCTCTTTTAAAATATTAAAAAGCTTCCAACATGACTAAGTAGGAAATGTGAAATCTATTCATTTCAGGTCTTCTAAAATCATTTTATATTTTCCACCAGCTAAAGCAAGTTAATTAAAATTAAGAATAAATACAACTACTGTTTAGCCAGAATAAAGCAAAGTGCTAAAGGAAATCACTGCTACATAATAATTTCAAGGGCTGGGAGTATGGCTCAGTGGTAGAGCACATTCTTAGTACCCAAGAGGACCTAGATTGAATCCTCAGCACCAAATAAATAATAAAAATAAGAAATGAAAGAACAAATGAATCAATCAATATAGTAAATAAATAACATAAAAGTAAGGGAACAAAATGCCCCAAACTAACCAAGATACTCCAATAACAGAAGGCATCAACATCACAGTGGAAGAAATGTCAGAGAAGGAGTTTTGAATGTACATAGTTAAACTGATTTGTGAAGTAAAGGATGGTATAAGGAGTGAAATCAGAAAGAAAATACAGGAAGTGAAAGATCACTTCAATAAAGAGATAAGGGATTCTGGAGAGAAAAAAGGAGGAATCCTTGAAATGAAGGAATCAAAAAACCAAATTAAAAATTCATTTGAAAACATCATCACGGACTAGATCACTTGGAAGACATAGAGTTTCAGACAATGAAGACAAAATATATAATCTTGAAAACAAAGTCGACTGTGGAGAAAAGATGTTAAGAGACCATCAATAAAACTTCAGAGAATATAGGATAACTTGAAAAGACCAAATTTAAGATTTACTGGGATAGATGAAGGCTCTGAGACACAAACCAAAAGAATGCAATTTTTTCAATGAAATAATAATATCACATAATTTCCCCAAACTAAAAAATGAAATGGAAAAAAAATTAAGTACAGGAGGCTTATAAGAACACAAATATACAAAATTACAACAGACCCACAACCAAGGCATGTTACAATGAAAATACTTAACATACAGAATAAGGATAGAATTTTAAAGGCTGCCAGAGAAAAACAACAGGTAGTATACAGAGGGAAACCAATCCAGATCTCAGCTGATCTCTCAAGCCAAACCCTCAAAGCTAGGAAGTCTTGGAATAATATATACAAACTTTTGAAAGAAATTGGATGCCAGTCAATAATACTATATCCGGCAAAATTAAGCTTCCATGATATCCTTCCATGATAAATAAAAGTTAAAGAATTTGCAACTAGAAAGCCTGTACTACAAAACCTACTCAATAAGATATTTAATGAAGAAGAAATGAAAACTTAAAGTGAAAATCAGCAAAGGGAGAAACTATACTGAATGAACAAATTAAAAATCAGAAATAAATCAAAAGGACAGGGAACAGAAATCATATCTCAATAATACCACTGAATGTACATGGCCTAAACTCATCAATCAAAAGACACAGACTGGCAGACTCAACAATATGCTATCTCACAGGCAAAGACATCCACAGACTGAAGGTAAAAGGATGGGAAAAAATATATCATTCACATGAGTTTTGCAAACAAGTAGGGGTTTCTATGTTCATATCAGATAAAGTGATTTTAAGCCAAAGATAATCAGAAGGGACAAAGGAGGACATTTCACACTGCTTAAGGGAAATATACATCAACAAGACATATCATAAATATTTATGCTCCAAACAAGGAAGCATCTATGTACATCAACAAACACTTCTCAATTTCAAGAAGCAAATGGAGCACAACATAATAATACTAGGTGATTTTAACACAACTCTCTCACCACTGGATAGTTCCTCCACACAAAAACTAACTAAATAAAGAAGCTATAGAATAATAATAATAATAATAATAATAATAATATTCTAGATTAACAGATATATATAGAATATTTCATCCATCAGTGACTGAATACAATTTCTTCTCAGCAGCACATGGATCCTTCTCTAAAATACACCTCATCTTAGGCCACAAAGTAACTCAGAAAATACAAAAAAAAAAAAAAAAAAAAAAAAAAAATATATATATATATATATATATATATAATATATACCTTGTATCCTATCAGAACATAAAGGAATGAAATTAGAAATCAACAATAAAATAAAAAATAGAAGCTACTCTTAACACCTGGAAACTGACTAATACACTACTGAATAATGAATGGATAGCAGAACAAATCAGGGATGAAATTTAAAAAAAAAACACAGGTAAATGAGAATAGTGATACATCATATAAAAATCCCTGGGACCCTATAAAGGCAGTGCTAAGAGGAAAGTTCACTGCACTGAGCTCATTCATTAAAAGAAGAGAAAGTCAACAAATAAATGACTTAACATTACATCTCAAAGCCCTAGAAAAACAACAAATCAACACCAAAGGAGTAGAAGACAAAAAATAATGAAAATCAAGAGTGGAAATCAATGAAATTGAACCAAAAAAAAAATCCAAAAAATTGACAATTTTTTTTTTTTTTTTGGTGTTGGGGATTGAACCCAGAGTCTTGTGCATGTGAGGCACGCACTCTACCAACTGAGCTATATTCCCAGCCCAAATTGTTGGCTCTTTGAAAAAAAAAAATCAATAAAATTAATAAACCATTAACCAAGCTAACAAAGAAAAAGAGAAAACTCAAATTACTAAAATTCACAATGAAAAAGGAAATATCACAATGGACAGTATTGAAATACAGATGCTACTCAGAACCTATTTTGAAAATTTATACTCTAATAAAATAGAAAATCTTGAAGATATCAACAAAATTCTAGAGACATATGACCTACCCAAACTGAATCAGGAGGACATACAAAATTTAAACAGATCAATTCCAAGCAATGTAACTGAGATGCTATCAAAAGCCTACCAAGAAAGAAAAGTTCAAGCCTGACAGATTCTCAGCTGATTCCTACCAGATTTTGAAAAAACAACTAACACCAATCCTCCTCAAATTATTACATAAAATAGAAAAGGAGGGAACCCTTCCAAACTCATTCTATGAAGCTGGCATCACCTTGACATCAAAACCGGACAAAGACATCAAGGAAAGAAAATTTCAGACCAAAATCCCTAATGAACATACACAGAAAAATTCTTAATAAAATATTGGCAAATCGCATATAAAAACACATTAAAAAGATGCACTGGGCTGGAATTGTGGCTCAGTGGTAGAGAGCTTGCTTACCATGTGTGAGGCATTGGGTTGGATCCTCAGCACCACATAAAGATAGATAGACAGATATAAATAAATAAATAGATGTGTTGTGTCCATCTACAACTAAAAAAAAAAAAAAAAAAGGATAGTGCACCATGATCAAGTGGGGTTCATCCGAGGGATGCAAGGTTGGTTCAATATATGGAAATCAATAAACATAATTCATCACATCAACAGAGTTAAAACAAGACCACATGATTATTTCAATACCTGCAGAAAAAGCATTTTACAAAATATAGCACCCCTTCATGTTCAGAGCAGTAGAAAAACTAGGGTTAGTAGGAAAATACCTAAACATTATGAAAGTTATATATGCTAAACCCAAGGCCAACATAATTCCTAAATGGAGAAAAACTGAAAGCATTCCCTCTAAAAACTGGTATAAGACAAGTTGCCCTCTTTCACCACTTCTATTAAACACAGTCCTGGAAACTTTAGCCAGAGCAATTAGAAGAAAGAAATTAAAGGGATACGGATACGAAAAGAAGAAAGCAAACTATCCCTATTTGCTGACAACATGGTTCTATATTTAGAAGACCCAAAAAACTCCACCAGAAAGCTTCTAGAACTCATAAATGAATTCAGCAAAGTAGCAGGATATAAAAATCAACACCCATGAATCAACTGCATTCCTATACACCAGTGATGAATTAACTGAAAGAGAAATTAGGAAAACTATCCCATTCACAATATCCTCTCAAGTAGATTTGGGAATCAATCTAACAAAAGAGGTAAGATCTCTACAATGAAAACTACAGAACACTAAAGAAAGAAATTGAAGAAAGACCTTAGAAGATGGAAAGATATCCCATTTTTCTTGGATAGGCAGAATTAATATTGTCAAAATGGCCATACTATCAAAAGTGCTATATAGATTTAATGCAATTCCTATTAAGGTTCTGATGATGTTCTTCACAGAATAAAAAATGCAGTCATGAAATTCATTTGTAAAAATCAGAGGCCCTGAAGAGCCAATGCAATCCTCAGCAAGAAAACTGAAGCAGGAGGAATCACAATACCAGATCTTAAATTATACTAAAGAGTTATAGTAACAAAAGTGGCATGGTATTGGCACCAAAACAGATATGAAGACAGAACAAAAGACACAGAGACAAACTCACATAAATACAGTTATCTCATATTAGACAAATGTACCATAAACATACATTGGAGAAAAGACAGACTCTTCAACAAATGTTGATGAGAAAACTGGAAATCATATGTAATAAAACGAATTTAGACCCCATCTCTCACCCTGAATTCAAAAACTGAACTCAAAGTGGATCAAGGACCCAGGCATTATATCAGAGAGCCTGCACCTACTAGACAAAAAAGTAGGTCAAAATCTCCATCATGTTGGCTTAGGAGCCAAATTCCTCAACAAGACTCCTAAAGTGAAGAAGTAAAATCAAGAATCAATAAATGGGCTTGTATCAAACTTGTATCCTTTGCAGTATGGCAGTTACAGCTCCATCTATGGGCACCCACTGAGGCTAGGTACAAAGGAGTGTTATACCACCAAAGAGCAGTTCTTTATCAAACTAAAAAGGTTTTTCACAGAAGGGAAACAATCAAGAACATGAAGAGAGAGCCTACAGAATATGAGAAAATCTTTGCTACTATTCCTCCAATACTGTATTAATCTCCAGGATATATAAAAAACTTAACACTGAAAAACCAAATAACCCAATCAATAAATGGGCAAGGGACCAAACAGACACTTCACAGAAGAAGTATGAATGGTCAAAATATATACGAAAAAAAAAAGTTTAACATCTCTAGCAATTAGAGAAATGCAAGTTAAAACTACACTGAGATTTCATCTCACTCCATTTAGAATGGCAATTATCAAGAATACAAGTAACAATAAATGTTGGTGAGGATGTGGGGGGAAAGGTACATTTATTCATTGCTGGTGGGACTGCAAATTGGTACAACCACTCTGGAAAGCAGTATGGCAATTCCTCATAAAACTTTGAATGGACTACCATTTGCCCTTGACATATACCCAAAGGACTTAAAATCAGCATACTATAGTGACGTGGCCACATCAATGTTCACAGCAGTTCAATTCACAATAGCTAAGCTATGGAACCAACCTAGGTGCCCTTCTATAGATAAATGGATAAAGAAAATGTGGTATATATACACAATGGAATATTACTCAGCCATAAGAAGAATGAAATTATGGCATCTGCCAGTACATGAATGGAACTGAATACTATCATACTAAGTGAAATAAGCCAAAACCAAAGGCTGAATGTTCTCTCTGATATTTGGATGCTGACTCACAATAGGCGGGGGAGGGAGGTTCACTGGATTGGATGGGGAAATGGGCAGAAGTGAGGGTAGATGGGATTGGGAAAGACAATAGAATGAATAAATTATAACTTTCCTATATTCACATAGAAATACATGATTAGTGTAACTCCACATCATGTACAACCATCAGAATGGGAAGTTACACTCCAGGTATGTATGATATATCAAAGTACATTATATGTCATGTACAACTAAAAAGAACAAATTTTAAAAAAAGACCAAATTTAAAAAAAAAAGACAGAAAAGTAGTATTAAATAAATAATTCAAGCTTCTATCACTGATAAAATATGATTAGTGAGAAATGAGTTTTTGAAAAAGCCTGTCTCTGGTACATACTAATGATTGTCTTCATTCTATTACAATGGTTTCATTGTTAAATTCCAATGTTTTCTTATTATCACTCTTTCCTGACTTGCTGTTGAAGTATCTTACACTTATGAATAAGCCTTTCATATATATCTCAACTTGCACAGGACACTAGATCACTTATTATGTGATAATTAAATGAGCCTTTAGGAGGAGCTCAGCTGTTTGCTGTTTGCTTTTTCCTTTGCAGTATGGCAGTTACAGCTCCATCTATGGGCACCCACTGAGGCTAGGTACAAAGGAGTGTTATATCACCAAAGAGCAGTTCTTTTGACTTGTTCTTCAGTCCTGGAGCAATTCTAGAAATTCCCAGGACCATGGGTTTCAACAGAGGCAGAGAAGCCTTACTAAGGATCTGCTTCTGATTTAAGCTGGTTCTTGTTGTTCTCTCTCTTTTTTTTTTGTACTATTGAATCCAAAGGTGCTCAACCACTGAGCTGAGCCACATCCCCAGCCCTTTTTATCTTAAAGCAGGGTCTCACTAAGTTGCTTATGGCCTTGCTAAGTTGCTGAGGTTGGCTTTGAACTTGCAATCTTCCTGCCTCAGTCTCCTGTGCTGCTGGGATTACAGGCGTGTGCCACCGAGCCTGGCTTAAGGTGATTCTTAACTGGGCAATTATGACCAAATTAAACTGAAAATGATTTTGTCTTTAAAACATCCAGCAGTGTGATTCAATCTCTTGGCATTTACACTACACATACAAAAACACAGGAACCAACCCATGAATAGCTTCCTGTTATGTATTATGTTTTAACTGTATATACTAGGGAATGAGGAAATGATGTGATAATCCCAAACAATAGATATATTAAATCATCCATGTTTTGTTTTAGAATCCAGAAGAATTTAGAATAATATCTAGGACAGCTTGTGAAAAAATCCTGTGCTTTCAAATTTAAGGTTCATTATTCCTAATTTTAAAAATTGCTTGCGTTTCCAGGATACACACTAGTCAAATGATGACGACAAAGATGCTTGAAATCTTAAGATATGAGACTTCTAGTAAATAACATATAACATATATAATATATATGGGGAGAGTTTTAAGGTTTTATAAGGCCTTATTTCTTAATAATAATCACAACTTTTACTCTATATACCACACATTCATGGAACTTTCATGAATACCAATGACTAGGCTATATTAAAAATATAATTCATTAAATATTACTTTTATATTGCAATGGTCTTGAAAGCTGAAAACATTTGATAATCTTATTAGGAGAATATATTTGGTATTTATTTACTCAATTTATACTATGAATATAAATTTAAATTTTACATGTGATACTATTAGTAGTTTAGGTAATATTTATGCAGATGTAATTCATAAAATCCCAAAGTTCAGAGTAACAAAAGCACTTATTTGGATATATTATCTACTTAAATGGTTTATAGAATAAGATCAAATAATAATAAATTTTTACTTGGGTTCAACTAAATAAATATCATTGCAAAAGGAAGATTAAATATTCTCCAGCTTTTACGTGACAGTTTGTTTTTCTTTTCTCCTTGTCCCCTCTGAAAAGTACCTCCACAGATTTACAATTGGATATATTAAGTACTCTCCTATTATATTAGTAAGGAAAGTAAGACAGTCTCTCATTCATGCAGGACAAATAGTTATGCCAAAAGCACAAATTACATCTAATTACAAGGTATAACTTTTTCATAATCTAGCCATTTATACACTTTGATTTTTAACTTCCATTTGGGTTTATTAACATCAAAGCTTTGTCATCACTTATCTGTTTCCACAGACATTTTTACCTGAGGCAATAAAGCTAAAAAAATAACTCCTCTGCATTCTTGCTTTAGTGTTGTAAGAAAGCTTTGGTCTTCACTGGGCTTACAATGTTTCATGGTTATTAAACTTCTGTATGTTGCTATAAAGTTTATTGCCCTTGGCATACCACTTTTAAATATAGTATCATTAAACCCAGTGCACTGCACACAAATACCCTAGCAGTATGCCCCAATAAGTACCTAAGTTTTACCTACTGTTTATGTTTTAACATCGTTTTTCCCCAAAATAATCACCACAAATATAGGCAGCTTGAAATAAAAGAAAGCAATGCCATATAACGTTTAGGGCTCTAACAGAAGATTAAAAGTTCCACCTTACTAATTAGAATTTTTAAATATTCACTGAAATGTAATAGAAAAAGAGAATTTCCTAAGTGAATACATTTTTGTTTTGACTGTTTAAACATGATGGTCAGCCTTCCTTGCTTTTATTTAAAAATTGTGACAATTTATTTTAGTCATAAAATGCAAAATATGAATTCAAAATAGGAATTTAAATAACATCAAAGAAAAAAAATCATCTTTGGTATTCTCTTAATATTTCAGAATTTTAATAATTTTAAAATTTAATGCCTCAATATATTACTTACATTAAATTCATAATACCAAGATTTCTGAAAAATAATGGGTTATATTAATACTTTACAGTAATATTTAAAAAAACAAAACAGGGCTGGGGGTTGTGACTCAGTGGTAGAGTGCTTACCTTACACATATAAGGCACTGGGTTTGAACCTCAGCACTACATAAAAATAAACAAATAAAATAAAGGTATTGTGTAGATGGCTACAACTAAAACTCTTATTTAAAAACAAACAAAAACAATAGGAGCTGGGGATATGGTTCAAGTGCTTGTTGGCATGTGTGAGGCTCCTGGTTTAATCCACAGCACTGTAAAACAAAACAACAACATCCCAACAAATATAAAAATCCCAGCTCACCCAAAAAAAGCCCAAACCAGCTGACTCACTACAAGAAAGCTATTAGAAGTTGTGGCAGTTGCACTACATTTATCATACTTGTTGCATCCAAGCTTTCATAACTCATGAAAGTTATCCCCTGTTCCCTAACTTTATGGGTCACTCTCCATTAGCAGTTATTACAGATTCCTCTGAAATGGCCAAATTTCCCTGATTCTACTGCCTTATTTTCCATAGCAATTCACAATTAGGTTTTGTTTTTAATAGAAGGAAAGTATGGAATGGGTCTACAGACAGCTTCTAGGATTAACTAACTATACCTTCTACTTTCATTCCCAATGAAATGGAAGAAGTATCCTTGCTGCTAAGAAATATCAAACCTTTCTACTTGTGGCCTTGACTCCATATATCTCCTTTCTCAAACAAAGCAACCTGTTATTATTCTCCCTTGTCTTGTAATAATTTGTCTTCTTTTGACATCATTTTATCAGCATTCAAATGTTCTTTTTTATCTGTTAACTTGAAATAAAAACAAAACATAACCTGTCCTTGGTCTCTTGCCTCTTGCCCATTTTTGCTTTAAAAACCCTTTACAGCAATACTTCTTAGAAAGAAATATCTCTACTCACTTCCTTTGCTTACTTCACAGTCTCTCCTCAAAATATTCAAATTAGATTTCTGCTGCCATCATTTTATGGGCCCCTGTCTTGTCAAGGTCACCAACAATTTCCCACTGCCATACCCAAAGCTCAATTTTTTCCTATCACCATCTGAGTGGCAGCAGATGTGAACACTCCTTCATTCAAGTTTTCCCATGACCATATGATGATATTACACACATCTAATGTTTTTTGGTTAGGCAAATATCACATTTTAAGAGATGAGACATTTGTTATATATGACTTTTTCTATATTTATTTCAAAGTTGCTACAATATACTCATTATGAAATAGAAGAAAACACTTTTATTCAAGAATCAGTTATGTTTCTGAGCAACTGGCTACTAGGAAGCATGCAAAGAGTGTGTTCCCCTTTTTGAACCTGCTGCTAAATTTAAAATCAAATTATGACTTGCTTCAAGAGTAATCAGAATATTACAGCATATATTCTAATTTTCTTTATGGCCTATATTTTTACTCTCATTTTCCCATCTTTTTTTCCATTTAAGAAGTGTAATCAGAAATTTTTCAAGACATTCTAAATTTTTCTAATACTAAGGTCAGCATAAATATACAAACATTCAAACATAGTAAAAGGGAAATGCCAGCGTTAGTAGTTAGTAGGGATGATATTTACTTTTGTCTTCCCAGTAGCTATTCTTCCAGGCATTTTTTCTCCTTTTTCCAATTATTTGTTTGACGTTTCAGAGACTATGATTTACTGTATCCTATTATTATATCTGTCATTTTGTGTTACCTAAGCCAAAATCCCTCTTCTTTCAGCTCAGCTAATAAAGCGTTGGCTGTACCCTCCCTTCCTAAATCCCCTTTGCCAAAGACAAGGGAAGGAGGGTACAGCATTTTCAAGGTGTAGCTTGCAGAAGTGTGGTTGCATGTAGAGATCAAATATTAAAATACATCGTGGTGGTAATGGATTGAAGCACTATGGGTAAAACTGCAATCCATGAGTCCAAACAGATATAAATGAATAAACAGTGCAGAAAAAAAGGCTCAAAGTATTTCTACAAGAATTCTTACTAATCAATGATTCTGAAATACTTATTAACTTTATAAGAAAGAAACTTGGCAGATACCATCTTATCATGTAATAATAGTAAATATCCCCAGTAGAAATTTACATGTGTGCCTCCTGATACGATGCATTTAAAAGAATACAGTAAAATACATAAATGACAAGAAAACATCACCTAATCCTAAATTGAGACATTCTACAAAGTAAATAGCCACTGTTCAGAGATAGGTGAAAATTCTTTAAAACTGTAAGCATGCATAAGATTTACAAATGGATTAAAGCATGGAGGAAAGGTACATTGGATTTGAACTGAATTTAGTCATTTTAAGCACAACTTTAGCTAAGCACTCCACTCATTCATTCATCCATTCACTCACTCATTTAACAATTATTTACTGAGTACCTCATATCAGGAAGTATTCTAAGTGTTATTAATAAAATAAAAAATAAAAAAGCCAAATAGTGATGTGTAAGAATTTTACAGTGGTAGTTGTAAGATATTCATAACTAAATGTGGGATTAAGGTAGATGGAATTTCAATGAGTCCTGGATCTTGACTTTCCTTTTTGACAGATTCAATGAAGCCAGACTTAGAACTGTATAGTTGGGAGACAACTGATTTTCTCTCAGTATGAAGACATTTAACTCAAATATGATAATATAAAATTCAGCATTTATAATTAATTTCTATAAAAGAATTAACTAAATAAACTATCACTAAAAATTAATCTAAACATGTCAATTAATGATGTGAGACAGTGGCTAGAAGATGATATCCTACTATATTTTTTTCCTTTATAAAAGCCTCAAATCCAAATGCTAGGCAGGTTATAAAAATAAGTAAAATATAAGAAGACTCAATAGACTTTTAAGTCAGTCTTGATAATCAGAAAGAGCTCAATACTATTTATTAATCCTCTAATTATGGTATTTTATCTACCATGATTTGACCATTATGAAAAAATAGCACTTTTTCTTGACTACTCTTGGCCACCTTCACTTTTCTTTCTCCTGGGCACTGGGGAATTCTCCTTTTGATCTAAGGGAGATGCTGTTCCTTTTTTGAGAGCTATGTCCATGCCCGTGATTTCCCTTCTCCTAAGGATGAAGATTTTGTTAAACAACGAATGTATATCAATAGAAGTAAAAAAAAAAAATTATAATTGAGTTCTCACATTCTCAGACAATGAGAACAAGGTCATGCCTGCCACTGGGCAGTATGTATTGAGATTTCAGATATGTTTAAAATGTTATGTGTTTGATAGAAATATCCTAAAATGAATGGAAATGTAAAACTGTGACACTCTAATGAAATCTACTTTTAAAACAATATTTAAGAGTTATTTGGTATTTTTATAAATAGTATTTAAACATTCAGCAAAATGCTATGGTTCAGAATATAAAAAATAGTTTTGAAAGGCTAGTAATGCTGGTAGAGACACTAGATATCCTTGTAAGAAAAAACACAAATGCTAATTAATGGCACAAATCAAAATACTAATAAAAGTTAAAGAGGATTAAGAAGGCTTCATGGAGATCAGATCCATGGATGTAATTAGGATGGTCAGAAGGAGATGATGACTCTTTTCAGAGAGAGCTGATAAGCAGTAATTGAGAACAGAAACCAAAAGTCAGCATGGATGTCAGTCTTAAAAGTAAGAAAAATGAAATTGTTCTGAGATGAAAACATTAGAACGTTTCTAAGAGTTATGACTGTTGCTGTAATACAAGGTTCTAATAAGTAATCTAATATTGCTACAGTCTGCCTCAAACCTATTAAAATGTTTAATAAAAGGTGAGGCGCTTTAAGTCTACTAAAAATAATTATAATAAGAGATTGGATTAAAGGGCAAAAAATCTCAACTTAGAATATTTACATAGATTCACTTTAAAAATATTTTTCTTCTTTCTTCTTATTTAAATAAAAGCGAGCAAAATTAAAACATTAAAAAACACGCAAACATAAAATGCCAACAAAGATTACATGCCAAACATTAAAATTAAACTTGATAACTAAAGTGGAATTGCAATTACATAAAAAATAATTTTATTTACTTCGGAAAAAAACACAATACCTCAATTTACAAAGTAACCTCTTAGGATATCAAAAGTGATTCTCTCACAACAAGCCACATTTTCATAAAGTATGAAAGTGTAAGTTTTGCGAAGTATTGTTTTAAAGCATGTTTTCTGAAATGCTTTCTGGTCATAAAAGAATCAGTCACTTACTAAATTTTCTCACTAAGTTTTACTGAAAATTGAGACAGTGGCTAGAAGATGATATTCTACTATATTTTATTGTAATACCTGATGTGTACTGAACTTTAGGGCAAAGATCACTAGTTTATAATCTAATATTATTTAAGTTTTATTAGCATTTTCTATATGTAAAACATATAAAAATGGGATTTCTTAAAGGTTGACTATTCAATTTTGTTCTAGATTTTAAGAAAATTCTTTGATAGAATAGACCTGGAAACCACAGCTGACCCTATGAGTTTTTTAGATCTGCCATAAAAAAAACAAAACAAAAACACAAACTGAATGGTTTATCAACAGAAATTTAGCATCTCACATTTCTGTAGGCTACAGGTCTAACATTAAGGTATCCCCATAAACATGTTTCCTCCGAAGGGCCTAAGAAAGGGCTGAAGACTCTTTGACTCTGACTTAGACCACTCTCCTAGCTTCTGATAGTTCTTGGCTTGTGGTAGCACAATTTCAATCTTTACAGGGTGTTTTCCTTGTGTATGCATGTTTATGCCTAAACTGCCCTTTTAAGGACACCAGGCATAATTAATCAGGGGCCCAATATATTCCAGTATAACTTCAACTTAACTAAAGCATTTGCAATGATCTTATTTCCAAATAAGTCTCATTCTGAGGTAATAAGGGTTAAGATTTCAACATAAAAATTCTGGGGGAACACAAATTCATGACAGTTTACTCTCTGCTGTGCTCCAAATTCATGTCTTTCTCACATGCAAAATACATTCATCCCATTCCAATATCCCCCAAAGTCTTAATTATTCTAGCATCTGAAGTTCAAAACCTTAGCTACTTATAATCAACTGAGTCTCAAATCTCATAATCTACATCATCCAAATTAGCTATAGAGAAAATTCTATTCCTTTTTGTCAACTTGTGAAACCAAAGAGCAGGTTCTATGCTTTCAAAATACAATGGCAAAACACATTGGAAAGATATTCCCATCTCAAAAGGAGACACTTGAAAGGAAAAAAGGGAGTCACAAGGTTCACACAAGTCTGAAATCTAGAAGGGCAAATTTCATTATTTTAAGGCTTGATAACAAACAACCCTTGTGGCTCTATATTTCCTTGAGGGTTCATCAGGGTGGTGGCCTGCCCTCAGTCATTCTTCCTTTTTCTTTCTATAGAATTTCTGAAGTTGCTCTCTTTCATATTTCATCTCTTCTGTGTCCCTTTAGTTATATCTGGCAGCATTTCTGCTGAGCTGGTTGAATCTCTGCAGAAAAAAGCTGTCCAAACACATCTATATGTGTAGGTCACACTTTTCTCATTTTTAAATAATTTGTACAGGTCAATAATTTTCCAAATATTCAAGTTGTTACCTTTTTTGTGTAACAATTCTTTAATCTCTCTCTGCTCACATTTTACTACATTAAGCAAGGATAAAAATGGGCAGAAATTTCCTCTGCTAAATATCTAATTCAATCACTTACAAGTTACATTTTTTACACAACAGGAAATAATGCAAGTAGGTTGTTGACTACTTTATAACAAGGACTGTCTTTCCCCCAGTTTCCAATAATTATTCCTCATTTCCATCTGAGATCTCACCAGAAACCCCTAATAATAGTCTGTTACAGCAGCATACTACTTCCTAGTACCAAAATCTGTTTTAGTTAAGGTTCTCCAGAGAAACAGAACCCTTAGGATAGATAGATACGTATAGTCTTGCCCTCCCCCGCCCAGGGGAAAAAAAAAAACCCAAGAGGAGACATATGGTGGAGCAGGGAGGGGGGGATAAAGGAAAGAGATATTTAAGGAATTGGCTCATATGATTGTGGAGATAGGCAAATTTGAAATTTGTGAGGTAGGCTGGCAGGCTAAAACTTGAGTAAGAAATGGTGTTACAGTATCGAATCTAAAATCTGCAGTGCAGGCAGGGAAGGCTGAGAATCCAGTCAGGGTTTCTATGTTGCAGTTTTGGAGGTCAAATTCATTTTTCCTCAGGAAACCCCAGTCTTTGCTCATAAAGCCTTCTAATAATTGGATGAGACCCACCTACATATGGAGGGCAATCTGCTTTGATCAAAGTCTACTGATTAAATGCTAATCAAACTAAAAAGTATTCTTACAGTTATTAAATTTAAACTGGTGATTGATCATTCAATCAGACACCATAGCCTGGCCATGCTGACACTTAACATTAGCTATCACATTGAACTTACCGGCTTTCCTGTCATCAATAAAGATATGTCTCATAACCATAAAAATTCATAATTTCATCGATGTTGCTATAGTTTGGATAGCCCTTTCTTAAATTTTTTTATTTTAAGTCAGGGTCTCACTAAGTTGCTGAGGCTGGCTTTGAACTTGCGATCCTCCTATCTCAGCCTCCCAAGTTTCTGGGATTACAGATGCATGCCACCACACCCAGCAAAAGTTCCTTTTATTGGGCAGTAAAAGAATTATTTGATAGCTGCAGAAATACAAAGGACAAATTGGATCATATCAAGTGCCCACCTATCTTTAGTTCTTCGTATAATGCAAATATGAGAAAAGCTTACTTTGTTCCCTTTATTGTATGTAAGTAGTCAAGTAGGGATTTCCCTGTCCCACAAGGTGAAACTCTCTTGGACTACACCAATTATCAGTGTATTAACTCTCAGCCCCTAATCCACCCTTCTTTCCTCTGCCTTTCCAATCTTGCCTCTCTTTCCTGTCTCCACTCTTACAATTCACTTCCTCACCTTTAAAGCCTGAGTCAGCCACATTCAGATTCTAATGTGGCTCACTCTTTACCTAAAATACTTTTCATAGTAAATCAAAATCCTTCTCTCCCTAAGAGAATTTATAGTGAATTGCTAAGGCACAGACCTTGTTATATTTATATCTTCAGTTGGTGTAAGCAATATTATACAAAGTATGTACCATGAATTTAACTACAACATGAAAATACAGTATTTATTAGTGCAGTTGGTTTTTGCCATATGTTGGAACTATTCTCCAAATTTAAAAATAAATCAGTCAGAGGTTTACCAGTTGAAGCATCTCAATAATTGGAGTAAAAATGCAATTGATTTTATTAATGCTCTAAAACTGATATTTAGTATTTTTAATGATAGTCAAGGGCAAGGCTTGCTATATAAAGATACATGTAAATGTTAATAATATTAATTAAAAATTCAGTCTCACCAGGAGTTAATATGTGAAATATGCCCATCTTTTTTTTTGGTACTGGGAATTGAACTTAGGGGCACTTGACCACTGAGCCATATCCCCAGCTATTTTGTATTTTATTTAGAGACAGGGTGTCACTGAGTTGCTTAGGACCTTGCTTTTGCTGAGGCTGGCTTTGATCCTCTTGCCTCAGCCTCCTGAGCCACTGGGTTTACAGGCATGCGCCATGGCACCCAGTGAAATAGACCCATCTTTAAACTTTTGAGACAACAGTAATAACTACTATTAAAATTAAGATTTCATTAACTCATTTAGTAAATATTTACTATACCTTCTATGTAGCAAATACATAGTAGTCCTTTGGAATATAGCAGAAAAGGGCATGGTCTCTCTCTCTCTTTTTTTTTTTTTTTTTTTTTACTGGGCATGGTGTGTCTAGTTCCAAGTGTCTAACTGAGTATATTTAAGACAGTTAATAGCTTAGCTGATTTTAAATGATCTTATATACTGATTATTTAGTAGTTCCATAAATGCCAAACAAACTGAAGATAGACAAGGTCATTCTGTTAAATAATAAGTTCAGTTCATTTATTTTGCTAAACATTTATTATGTGCCATTATGTGACGGCAAATGTTCCAGACACCAAAATACTGGCATGAAAAAGACAGTCGAGAGTTCATTCTGGGGAAGACAAAATAGAAGAGTAGAAAAAATAACTCCAAAGAATAGTAAGGGGGAGGGAAGGGAGGAAAGAAGGAAAGAAGGAAAGAAGGAACTAACGAACCAACCAATCAACCAATGAGCCCAACTAAATAACAACAAAAAATGTTAAGGAGTTATACATACAAGTGTAAATAAACCTATCAAAGAGAATTGAATACAAATGAATTTATATAATAAGGAATTTGGACTTATTAAGAACATGGAATACAGCATTATACACCAAGATATGCAAAATATTTTTACCTTTTTAATAGCAGTCAACAAATTTTCTGTAGAAAAGCAAATAAACAAAAACTTCTCATGAAATCATGAAGTTACAGTATTCAATAGTACATATTAACTAATGCCCAAAATGCAAGAATTTGGGGAATAAATGAAATTAACAAGTGAATAAGAACAAATAAAATATTATCACTGCTGTCAACTATAAACTACATCAACTGTGAACTATATTATACTTTACTTTGGCCTTATTTTCTTCTTTTCTCCCCCATCCCCCCAGTTTTGGGCCCTATTATTACAATGATTTATATGTAACACAAATGGTTCAGAAAAACTGTATTTTTACTCTGACCTTAAATGCTGTTGAAGGTTTATTTAATGACAAGGAGCTTTGCTTGTTTTCATTAGTTTTGGTTTACTAACGTATTTTTTCTAGCTTGCAACAACAAAATACAATGATAGCCATAACAACTTTGTTGTAACTTTCTATTGTAATCCCTCCCCTACTGAAATAATTTTTTTTTATTTTTTAATATAACATAGTTTGTTAAGAATGATGCTACCTTTTCATAGCAGAATGGATTAAATGATACTTTCTTTGTCTCAACCCTTCTGCCATTTTTATTTGATTTTACTAAGCATGAATCACATATGACAATACTGTAATGACAGTATATTAAAATCTTAAAATAATTTTCAAACATTATTACATGTTTTAGAGGAAGTTTACACAGAGTAATTGAAATGTTGATGAGCTCTAAAGTAAGTTCCAATAAGGATTTTTTTTTATAGGAGGCAGTTTGTTGCCCACTATATATTTCTGAAACAATACATTTTGTATAAGACTTCTGTAACTCAGACTCCTTACAAATCTATCTTTTTGAATTCATCTACTCATCTTCCATCAACTTTCCTGAATTATTCCAATAGCTCTGTAACTCCAGTTCTTAATTCATTCCTGAGGTTGGCTTTGAACTCAGGATCCTCCTGCCTCAGTCTCCCAAGCTGCTGGGATCAAAGGTGTGCACCACTGTGCCTGGCACTGTACTTCATGCATTAAATAACATGGTATGGTGGCAGTTTTAATAAGTAATTTAGAAGTGATACTTTGAGATATCTGTAACTATGATAGGAAGATATCTGACACTTCTATTGATGACAAAGTTGATCACTATAATACTATGGTAGTTTGTTGCCTACATCCATTATTAAAGAAAACTTTAAATTATAGGTGAATGAAAACAAAAATGCAACTTTTTTTTTAAGCTCC
Source organism: Urocitellus parryii (assembly GCF_045843805.1). Lineage (NCBI taxonomy): Eukaryota > Metazoa > Chordata > Mammalia > Rodentia > Sciuridae > Urocitellus > Urocitellus parryii. The sequence continues at coordinate 81,068,647 of NC_135532.1, forward strand.
TAGATCCCTTGCATTCTATGCCTGGATCTGGGGTGGAGATGGTAGTGGTGGGGCTCCATCAGGCTTTAAAACTACTGAAATAGTTCCCTACTGTCCTAAAGGTAAAATTCCTGTCACATGGCGATTCCCAGTTACTACTCATATCCATCTTTTGCAGCTCACTTCCTGCTGAGTTAGTTTTTCTTTCAGACCTCTGGAAAGCTATCCCCTGTGCTAGCAACACTCTTTCTCTTTTCTTCCTGGCAAATTCCCAATCATCCTTCAGGTGACCATTTACATATCATTCCTTTAGGACATCAAGACTTTTTAGGTGCTTTCCTAGTACATACCCATAGCATCCAGCACTTATACATACCACAGCATTTATGACACTGTATTAAAACCACCCTCTCCCAAAGAACTAAACAGACAATTCTCAAAAGAAGAAATAAAAATGGCCAACAAATATATGAAAAAAATGTTCAACATCTCTAGCAATTAGAGAAATGCAAATTAAAACTATACTAAGATTTTATCTCACTCCAGCCAGAATGGTATTTATCAATACAAGTAATAATAAATGTTGGTGAGGATGTGGGGAAAGGGTACATTCAGACATGGTTGATGGGACTGCAAACTGGTGCAAATACTTTGGAAAGTAGTATGGATATTCCTCAAAAAATTAGGAATGAAATCACCATTTGATCTAGTTATTCCACTCCTCAATATATATCCAAAGAAGTTAAAATCAGCATACTACAGTTATACAGCCATATCAATGTTTATAGTACCATAATTTACAATAGCTAAGCTATGGAACCAACCTAAGTGCCCTTCAACAGATGAATGGATAAAGAAAATGTGATATGTGTTGCCATTTACTGGCAAATGTTATAAAGTAATTTCTCTTATGGCTGAGTATACTCCGTTATGTGTGTGTATATACATGGAAGCTAACATTATCAGAGACACATGTGGGGGGGGGGAAAGAAAGAAAAAGTACAGTGGAGTAGGCAAGGGAATGAAAGGATAGGAAAAGGAAAGACAGCGAAATGAATCTGACATAACTTTCCTATGCACATATATGAATACACCACAGTGAATTTCACCGTTGTGTACATCCACAAGCCTGGGATCATAATTAGAATATATTCCATCCTTGTATAATTATATTAAAATGGATTATACTATCATGTATAACAAGAACCAATTAAAATAAATAAATAAAACTGTCCTCTCCCATTAACTGAAAACACATAAGCTGTCTAATTCCTACTTCTTTCATATAGCCTGGCACATAGTAAGATTTCAATAATTGTGGAAAGAAGAAAGAAAGGAAATTCCAACTTATTTACTTTTTCTGACCTGGAATTATACCCTTAATTTCTATTTGACCATCACAAGTGCAAGCTGCTAGTTGCATGGGAATCAAAAAAGTGTAGTACTCTATTTCTATATATTCACAATTTATACTGGAAAAATTATTTAGTATGATGATTGAAAGTTAAGAACATTATCACTATTATTACAGATCCCTAGGTGATAATAAGTAAAATAACAATCAATAATAATACTGATAAATAAAATTGTATCAAGAAATGAAAGATTATTAATCAAAACCAAAAATATCTATCTCAACTATGCACATATGCTCCCAAAGTTGTGGTGGTGAAGGATTAAGAGGACTCTCCCTTAGGGATATCTATCAAAATCAGTGAGGTAGACAGAGTTTTCAAGTTATAGATATACTGAATATCACATTATTCAGTCACTGTTGTTGAGAGGAAATGTCTACTGTGGCAATCAAAGGATGAGAGCCACTGTTTTAAACTGATCCAATAAGCACATTAAGTAACTGTTCTTGAGGCTGAGTTGTGGCTCAGTGGTAGAGTGCTTGTCTGGCATGTGTGAGGCATTGGGTTTGATTCTCAGCACCACACATAAATAAAAAAGTAAACAGAATAAAAGGTCCCCAACAACTAAAAAAATATATTTTTTAAAAAGGTAAATGTTCTGCCACAAGACTTTACAAGACAATTGATAAAAGTGGTTTCTGTATCACTTTAGCTAAGCTGAAAGTCACAAAGTTGCAGGGGTGAGAGAGAGAGAAAGAGAAAGAATACAAAGTACTGTGGATGATGGTATGAACTTTTAGGGTCAAGTCAGGAATTTAAAACAAAAATAGGCTAGAAGTGTGTCAGAAAACAATACAAGACAAGATAAATGGAGAGAAATCACTGTACAACTGCTAAAAGGGGGGGGGAGGAGAATTCAACTCATCTTCTGGGGACAGTCTGAATCACTTTGGTTGGAAGGTATCCAAGTAGTAACAGGTCAGAATATGACTATAGAGGTTCTGAGCAATCAAGTTTAGAAATGTTGAAGGCTGGGGATGTAGCTCAGAGGGAGACACTTGCCTACCAGGCATGAGGCCCTGGGTTCAATGTTCAGCACTAGAAAAAAATGCAGATTTTATTCTAGGCAAAATGGGGCACTAATGGTTTGAAGAAGGGTACATTGTAGGATTAAACTGTGGGGAAGATTAATCCAAGGGTTCTAAATAGGGTGAATTAAGAGATTGAGAAGGGAAGCAGAGAAACCAAGGATGAATCATAAACAGAACTGCTTGACACAAGATTAGCTGACAAGAAATCTATGATAAACTACAAGACGGATTCTTCAACCTTCAATGTGCTGCTGAGGGTCGAACTCAGGGCCTCACAAATGCTAGGCAAGTGGTCTACCACTGAGCCACAACCCTAGCCCCGCTATTTGGTATGTTAAATATATTATCAGCCAATAATTAATTCTATTTTACAAGTTCTGCTTTCCTCTTTTTGTTATATTTGTTCCTTAAGATTTTCATTACAAAGGCACAATGTAAACATAACAAAAATAAAACAGTACTTTTAATTTCCAAAAATTTCACATATATACACTTACACTTTATACGGTATCAGCAAAATAGTAGTGTTTCAAATGTTTTACATGGCAATATCATTTACCTTCAAGTAGGGAACTTGATCTTTACCTTTAACAGATGGAGGTCTTTTCTGCTTAATATTCACGGTCCACTAAAACATTAAGTTTTATAAAAATGTAATAGGATTTCTTAAGAGTTGATAATGAAATCTGGAAATTGTTAACCAGCTAATCTTTAGGGTTAATATTTGAAAAAAGTCATCTACTAAGACAACTTCATGCTATACAAAAGAGCGATCCTAAAATTTTTAGTTATAAAGTTATAAGCTATGTTCGGGTGGGGTATATGACATGCACACCACCTGCAAATTCGAATGTCATTTCACTGACCAGGGAGGGAGTGAGGGGCGAGATGTACCCAGAAATCCTGCTATAAGAGCCTTGGACTTAAGACACGCCCACACTTCTATCCACCAAATTCACGGGTTTGAAGGTGATGGGTTTGAAGTCGGTTGCCTTCACCTTCCCTGGAATCCTCCCTTGCGTGGCTGTGTATGGCTTGCCACCGGCCTCGAATGTTCTCTGGGGCCACGGCCAGAAAGAAGCAAGTCCCACCTATCGAGAGACCCCGCGGGGATGTCAGAGGGAAGAGCCTGGGTAGCCTAGCTGAAAAGGCCCGTCGCATACCTGTGCTAAGGCGGGGGGGCTGCTGTCGCGAGCCGCGACATTCAGGCGGCCGTGATGCCAGGCCGCTCCTGCCCCTGCCAGGGTCACGCCGGCGACTGCTGCTGCCAAGGGGCCAGGGCTTGGCACGGCTCGGCGGCTGGCAGCGAGTCCCCTCCGCAATCTTTCGCCCCAGGCCGCTAGCCGAGCGCTTCTGCCCGCAGCCGCCGCCATCTTTGCGGAAGCACTAGAGCGCCGCGCACCGCACCACACCCCACCTCTGATGACCTGCGAAGTCTCGCGTTGCTTAGCTATCGCGAGATGTAGGCGGCCTCAGCCTCGTCTCGGGGTTCTGATCCTTGGGTGCACCTAGGGAAGCAACGCTGGGAGCAGCGAGAGGCTATCCTGGGTACAGGGGCCGCATTCTTTGGCTCAAAATGTCAAAACAGTTCTAACAGGCTTTCCTAATCCAAGCAAAACAAGGTAATACCATCATTGTGTAGATTAGACAATCTGGCTAAGAGAAAATGGATCAAGGACTAAGGGTTGATAATTACAGTGATTCAAGGAACTTCCATTAAGTAGTCAGTCTGATGTAGAGTGTGACCTTTTTTGTTTGTTTGCAAAACTTGAAGATGGCGGTGATTAAATGGCCATAGACTTGGCACCTTTGACCTATTTAAAGGACAGCTAGTCATCTTTTGGATCCAGGAGAATGCTGTGTTTGCTGGGCACTGTGGAAGTTGGAGAGGACACTTATTTGCAGTATAAGATAGGCACTTATGACAATAAGTGATTTGTGGTCAACGATGGGCATAATCTTTATAGTAGAATCACATCCCTGATGTGGTTAGGTTGAGGAACTGAAAAATTCTGCATCTTTCATAACACTATTTGTTCCAACTCCACAAACCTGCCTATGTTAAGAACAACTTTTAAAAAAAATTTTATAGTTGTAGATGGACAGCATGCCTTTATTTTATTTATTTATGTGTGGTGCTGAGAGGATCGAATCCAGTGCCTCACACATGCTAGGCAAGTGCTCTGCAACTGAGCTATAGTCCCAGCCCAAGAACAACTTCTTTTTAAGTATTAACTCATATTTATTGTACAAATCAGTGGATTTCACTATGACATTTTTATACATGAATATATTGTGCTTTAATACCATCCACTCAGCCCCCCCTTCTCTAATAATAGTAGTCCCTCTTCTGTTTGCAGGCCTTTCTTGGAGTCTCCACATGTGAGAGAAAACATAGGATATCTGTCTTTCTGTGTCTGGCATATCTCAGTTAACATGATGATTTCCAGTTTCATCCATTTCCTGCAAATAACATGATTTCATTCTTATTTATGGATGCATAATATTCCATTTGGTATATACACACTATTTTCTTTATCTATTCATCTGTTTATGGCTACTAAGGCAGATTTCAAAACTTGGCTATTGTGAATAGTGCTGCAATAAAGATAGGTATGCAGGTATCTCTCTTTGGGGTGCTGATTTTATTTTCTTTAGGCATATACCCAGGAGTGGTATACCTGGATCATATGATAGTTCTAATTTTTTGAGGAACTTTCATACTTATTTCCATAGTAGCTTAAGAATTTCTTGACAATCAGGATTTATATCATGATATTCAGAAATTTACATGAGCTGCAGATACTTTTTAAAAAATTTATTTAGTTGTAGATGAACACACAGTATATTTATTTTTATGTAGTGCTGAGGATTGAACCCATATAAGGCAAGCACTTTAGCACTGAGCTACAGCCTCAGCCCCTGCAGATACCTTTTTTAAGCCCATTTTAAGTAATATCAATCAGCTTGCCTAGCCTCTGATAAACTATACTTACTTTTTTTTTTGTATCGGGGATTGAATTCAGGGGCACTCAACTATTGAACCACATCCTTAGCCCTATTTTGTATTTTATTTAGAGACAGGGTCTCACTTCATTGTTTAGTAGCCTCACTTTTGCTGAGGCTGGCTTTGAACTCTGGATCCTCCAGTCTTAGCCTCCCTAGCCATTGGGATCACAGGTGTGTGCCACTGTGCCTGGCTATTGTACTTACTTTTAAAAAATGTGTTCTATTTATGCCACTTTTGTAGCAATCAAATTTTAAAATTTATTTTTTAACTACAATAAAATACACAAAACTTTATCATTTTAAGCATTTTAAGGTCAGTGTCAGTAAGTTCAAATCACTTCATTGTGCAACTCCATCTCTAGGACTTATTTCATCTTGCAAAACTGGTAAACATTTTAAAAAATGATCTCTTCCCCATCTGTCTTGTTCACTCCTTCCTATACTCATAGTCCTAACTGTTCTTTCATTTATGCTAAATCAAATCCTATCCTGGCCTTTTAACTTTGATTTTCTTATGAACTCCCTGACAAAGAACTTTCAGACAATCACTATTTGCTGAATGCTCAATTTAAATTTTGTTCCAACAGTGCTTGATGGTAGCTATTATCCCACTTTGGACTGAAAGCCGGCATCAGATGCAGCAGCACACCTACTCCATGTTCTTATCACCAGGAACCCAGATGTTTTCCCTACTGCAGGTGTGGATGAATACCTCAGTCTTGTTTGTTCTTTTGGTGAGACAGACAACTTGGCTTCATTTTGTAGCGTCTGATCCTTTATTCTTTGCTCTTCACTTTTCCTGAGGAAATTTAATTAACTCCTTGTTCAGTCTCTTAAAGGTTCCAGGCTATTACAGTCCCTACTAGGAAATGTAGTAATGTGGAGCCCACCCAAGTCAAAGGTGCCAAGACTTCTGGTCATATAATCACTGCCATCTTGAAGTTTTGCAAAGCAAAAATAACAACAACATGACAACAAAAGGCTGCCACACTAAATCTAATTTGACCACTTAATGGAAGTTCCTTGGATCACTTCGTTGTTATCTATCCTAAATCATTGCTGCCTTCTTCTTGGCCAGCTTATCTAAATTTACCTGGAGTCAGAGATGCCTCACTTTTTTCCCAGCTGATGAAACCACTCTCAGTGTTTCATTCCAGGCAGGATGTAGATGGACTCAACTTTCAGTGTGCAGACTTGTAAAGCAAACTTCCTGATTTGAATCCTGGCTTTACCAGGATGATCACTGTGATCTGGGGCAGGTTAATCACTCTGAGTCCCAATTGTTTCATCTGTAAACAGCTCTCTCACAATTTGGGAGATGATCACTGATTTGGGGCAAGGCATTTAATCTCTGAGTCTCAATTTTCTCATCTGTAAACAACCCTCTCACAGTTAGGAGTGAGGCGATTAAATGGCATAATTTATATGAAGTGACTAGCCTAATACCTGACACGTGGTGGTGCTCATGACAGATAAGAGTTTATCTTTTTCAAGGTTTGGCTTACTTCTCCTCTGTGCTCACAGATGAGCTTGAGTGAATATTCAGGATTCCAGGCTGCTAGCCCACCTTTACTTGACACTTCCTGCTGTTTCTTTCTTTTCTTTCTTTCTTTCTTTCTTTCTTTCTTTCTTTCTTTCTTTCTTTCTTTCTTTCTTTCTTTCTTTCTTAAAGAGAGAGACAGAGAGAATTTTTAATATTTATTTTTTAGTTTTCTGCGGACACAACATCTTTGTATGTGGTGCTGAGGATCGAACCCGCTACTACTTGAGCCACATCCCCAGCCCCCTGCTGTTTCTTATCTATCCTGACTGTGTAGACTTTGGTCTGTTTTCATCTCTGCTGACTTTGGTAATTGTTGGCATATGTTCTGTTTTTTCTGGATTATTGAAATCTAGCTTGTCTCTGTCCTCTGGTGATTATAGGACTTCTGGATATGTTTCAATAACTTGTGGATGTCTTATCTTGTAGTTTATTCTTGGCTTCCAGAAACTACAGTCTTTACCTATTTACTTCAAACTGTGTAATTCACAGTTCCTCTACCCACTTGATGATTCCCAACGTCTAACATTCAGTCATGATCCCAAGCTCAAAATAGATGCATATTCCTATTAGCTCATTTGACATATTTTAAAACATTCTCCCCCAGTTTGACATACTTGTGGATGATAATGTCTTTTTCTTTTTTTCTAGCACCTACCAAGCACAATGCCCAGCACATGTTAGACACCCCATGAATGACTCTATGAATAAACATATAGTACAAGAGAAACTCTGTGGTACTCATTTCCAAATTTTTGGCATCATATGTTAAAAAATATATTATTCCTTTGGAGCAATTTATTTTTCAAGACCAAAGCCTCATTTTAAATCATTGTCTTTTGCTGAAAATCTCTGAACTTACTTGGAAAACTGCTTTGTAATTTGTTTTCACATTATGTGCCCAGGCTTCTTCTATAAGTCCCACTTAAAATTTAATTTTTTCAAACTTTTCTTCTGCAGAGGAAATAAATCTTTTAATAGAACCAATCTCTAGCCAGCTAACCATTCTAAGTATGAAAATTTCCCTGACAGCTGCTGACATTTGTCTAAGCACATTGACTATATTGGTCTTTTTGGGCTCTGGCTTTGTTCATTTCTTCCTCACCAGCTGTAGAGAAAGTCCTGGGCTGGGATGTATTTTCAACCATGCAGTTTATAAACTAATTCCCAAATAAGGAGCTGCTGCTTCTCAAGAAAGCTATAAGATCTATCTAGGCTGTTTTAAATATTAACTAAAGAAAACCAGAATGGAAACATGGATAGTTTCAAAATATCAGTCTTAATTCACTAACTCTGTGCCCTTTTCTGTGAAAGGAGGACAAAAGTGATATGTCAAGAAAACTATCCTCAAGGAGCTTTATTCCTATTGGAGGGACTAGGTCTGAATTTCGAAACAATGCCAGGTAGTCTTTAACTATTGGGCTGCACAAAGGAGGAAGGGTGTGGAAGGCTAGAGCAGTGGAAAAAAGCATGTAGGGAAAAGAGCAAATCTGATATGGATCTTATTGGAGTCCATGGGAGGTTCCAAGACAGGAGGAGAGATGGGGCTGAGAGTGTAGGGAGGGCTAGTTATGGTGTGTGTTTACCAGGCTTGGAGTGTCTTGGTAGCCAGAAGGTGCCGTGCAGTGATTTTTCACAGCAGGGACAGTCATGCACCACTTAAAAATGAGACACATTCTGAGAAATGCATTTTTAGACGATTTTATCATGTGATCATCAAGAGTGCCAGATAGTTTAGTCTTCTACACACCTGGGCGATATAATATATACGGGGTATATATAGCCTGTTGCTCCCAATGTCATGATGAACAAAACAAAATGAGATTAAATCATATGCAAGAGAAAATGATTCAATGAAGAGATGTGTGAAGTACAAGATATTTGAAGCTTCTGCCAGTGTAATAGGGCATACTGTTTATATTAAATTTCCCTAGGTAGGAGTAGCACTCTAAAATAACAATGAAAATATAATAAAATACATACATAGGAGCTAGGGCTGTGGCTCAGTGGTAGAGTGCTTGCCTAGCATGTGTGAGGCACTGGGTTTGATCCTCAGCACCACATAAAAATAAATAAATAAAATAAATGTCTATCAACAACTAAAAAATTAAAAAAAAATGAATACATAAACCAGTAACATAGTTGTCTTTATTATCAAATGTGTACTGTACATAATTGTGTGTGTTATACTTTTATACTACCAGCAGCATATAGGCTTGTTCACACTAGCATCACCATGAACATGTGGATAATGTGGGGCAATATAGCATCCTTTGGCTACAACATCACTAGGTGATAGGAATTTTTCCATTACAATCTTATAGGACCATTGTTGTACGTGTGGTCCATTATTGAAATATCCATGTACATGATTGTATATGGAACAGGTGTCAGTTCCTTTGACACTTTGCACATTTGACATTGGACTCTTGATGTCTCCTTTCCTGCATTCCCATCCACCTGTGGCTGATCTCCTTTGCATCTCACACATTCTGTTCCATGTTTGTCTTCTGCCTACCCAGACTTTATGTTGGCTTTTCTTATACACTTATTCATGGGCTTCTTCCCACCTTTGGGCAACCAACACTTTGATTCCCTGAGCATTACTGGTCTTGAAAAACAGAGATCAACTAGTTCTTACTAAGACAGTATTTTTGTATTTCCATTTTAAAAGAAGTTATGAATTCAAATGTGTTTTTATCTTAGCATATGTGGGGAAGATAAACAAATTTATAGTCTGATTCTGAAAGATTGCTTACTGTTATAGTACAGAAGAGTGCACATTAAGATTGATTATCTTTGGTGGAGGAGGAAAAAAAATCTCAGAAAGATGTGTTTTGGACATTGAATTCAGTCCTGAATTAATGGAGTAATCAGCACATGAATGGACACTATAAAGAGCCACTGCTTAGAATAGACAGAGGTTAAACTATATTTGTGGTGGATAATTGTGTAGTGGAAGGTATGAATCACTCTCAGAGGCCCTAGATGAGTCAAAAGAATTGCTAATTATGTCTTTCTTTGCAGTTTGGGGCCATGGGTAAAAATATCTGGGGATCATGATTGATACCAGCATGTGTAGAAATAGGTCAAGATGAAATCTCACTGACAGTGAAACAGAATTGCCCAGAGGAGGCTTTTCTGTGTCTTTCAGATCCTCCTCTGGTTCTCATTCCCTTCCCATCATCCCAGTTTACACTCTCATTACCTTGCACTGTGATGATTGCAAGTGTCTCTTAACAGGTGCCTTTACTTCCTGTCTTTTTCTCCTCCCAAGCATTCCATAGGTGCATGTCAGCTCAGTCTTCTTAAAACATTTCTTTCACCACACATCCATTAACTGTGTGATTTCACTTTCCTAGGTCTCTGTCTCCTTGTCAGAAAATGAGGAGATTGGTTTCGGTTTATTTTTCCAGTTCTAAAATTCTTATTCTGGGCCACTCCAAAGTGGCTTTGCTTTTTCTTTTTTCATTTGACAAACTGTATTGAGTGTGAAATATGTGCTAGGCATGGTGCCATGCCTTGAAGATGCAAAGAGAAATAAGATTGAGTTCCCCTCATGGTGCCCAGTTCTAGGATGAGGTCCCACATGTTGAAATGTGCTCCCTTTGTTTAAAACATTAAAAAGTACATAGTCTCAGGTTGGGCATATAGCTGGGTCGTAGAGTACTTGCTTAGTGTTAAATCCCCAGCCTTGCTTGTCCCCAAAATTATGTACTCTCCATTTATATATGTTTACTTGTTTCTCAAATCTATACATTTACAACTAAATGTTAAAACATAGTAAAAATTTATTTATTTATTTTTTAGTTCTGGGAATTGAATCCAGGGCAAGTGCTCTCAGTACAAAAATTTAAATTTTATATGAAGATGAAATTGTTTTCATAAAAATTTAAATTTTATATGAAGATGAAATTGTTTTCACAAAATAAAATTTAAATTTGTCATTAGAGGTTCAATTAATGTTTTGGTCTCTTTAACGACGTTAATACTATTATGGTGAGATCAATGTGATCAAATTGGCTTCTTTTGCTTGGAAACATTTTCTGAGATAGATAAACAGCGATCTCATATTATGTTCAATTAACTTAGACATTAGTTTTGAATGACTGTCATAGCTCAAAATACATTAATCCAAATGCAAGGAGTAAATTGTTAACTGAAGTAATGAAATCATAATAGGGAATAATTTCTGCTTTTTATTATGAAAAATGCTGAATATAGAAAAAACTAGAAAGTTAAAAATGTTGAAAATCTATGCATTATACATCTAACCCAACTTCCACAATCACCAACTCATGGCTAGACCTTCTCCTTTTTACCTCAACTAGATGATATTGAAGCAATCTCCAGAATCACATAATCTTATTTGACATATTTCATCATGCATTTTTACAAGATGAGAACTCAAAAAAAGAAAACTTGTATACCATTTTTTTGGCTTTTGTATTTTTTTTTTAAGAGAGAGTGAGAGAGGAGAGAGAGAGAGAGAGAGAGAGAGAGAGAGAGAGAGAGAGAGAATTTTTTTTTAATCTTTATTTTTTAGTTCTCGGCGGACACAACATCTTTGTTGGTATGTGGTGCTGAGGATCGAACCCAGGCCGCACGCATGCCAGGCGAGCGCGCTACCGCTGAGCCACATCCCCAGCCCCAGGCTTTTGTATTTCTTAAATAGACACATAAAACTTTATTCAGGAAAAAATTATATAAATTGAATAAAATGCTAGGAAGTTGGAGTAACACCAAAGTTATGGGAAGAAGATTAAAAGTTTATTGTATAAATGTTGCATAACATTTCCACATTTCAGGGAGAGAGGGATCTGTTTTGTAATTAAGTATAATTACAAAAAATAGTAAAAGCATAATGTTTGAAGTTGCAAAAAGATGTTTTTGAAAAAAACATTTAAGAAACAAATGTGTATTTCAGGAGAATTTGATTATTTTCAAGTCAGTTATAATATCTCCAAAGTTCTGGATAGCTCACCAAGAAAGAAATTTCTTTTCTTTGTTTCTTTTCCAAGTAAAAAAAAAATGTCTCAAACAAATCAATGATGGTGACCAGAGAAGAGTTAGGGAAGATAGCATATCCAGGTGAGCAAGGGGAAGGGAGGGGATCAGAACTAAAAAAAATCTAAGGAAATGTTCCTTGCCAAGATTTCAGCATAAAATTTCAAGTCCATGATATGTATTCATAGTATCAGGACATCCAGAATATCATAGGCTATTCTTAACTGTGCAAAAAACTAAGTTATTTAGTTAGCGCAAAAGCTTTGGTATTATGTTATCATTCCCTAAAAGAAAAAAAAAATTGCATGTCATTGTTCATTCCTTTCCTCCCCAAATCAGGTCCACCATTTAGTTATCTTTCGGCTTCCTCTAAGGTAGTACCACTGCCCTGAGTTTATTTGTCTGACAGCAGAATCTGAATTCCCACAGAAATTACTTTCCAATTGACTTGGTTGTCCTAATTTTGTTTTGTGCTTCAGAGACTCAGAGAAATATGCTGAAATGGTCACCATTCACTGATTGTCACAGAAATGACAATGATTACAAGGTAGGAAGGATGTTGAACGCCAGACAAGGAAGATGAGGTCTCAGTGCAACAGGTGACCCTCTAATAACTCACAAAGTAGTCTGTACCTTGTGTATAAGCAAGTCGATGGCTGGGGGTATTGATTACTGCTACCTACTTAGCTTGCAGATAAATGATGCAGGTAGCTTTGATTCAGTATAGCTCATCAAAGGACCACATCCTCTGGTCATGACCATGTGACCTGTCTCAGTTGTGAGGGCTTCAATTGCAACTTTGGGGTGTTGAAGGGTGGGAATGAGAAGTTTCAGATGAGAGAAAAGACCTATCAACCAGGATATTTTTGACAGAGACAAAGAGAAGTTGCATAGAAACTATATCATTTGAGATCTAGAAATGCAGATATATCAAAGATATAAAATGCTTCCTTTAAGTGAACAGGTGAAAGTTCTTGAATTAATAATGAATGAAAATATTTAACACTGAAGTTGCTAAGAAAGAATCTTTTATATGTGAAATTGTGAAGAAGGAAAAAGAAAATAATGATAGTTTTGCTGTCACACCTCAAATTGCAAAGTTATGATCACAGTGTATTATAACTGCTGAGTCAATATGGAAAAGGCATTAAGTGATAGGTTCAGTATTATCGCAGTTTTAGACATCTGTTCTTGGGATGTGTCCCCCAAGAATAAGGAGGAGCTACTGTATTAACAGTTCCATCTACCATTTGGGAGACATTTTTGTTGGAATTTGGTTCCTAAAGTCTCCAGGTTAATTGACATCATCCATTTGTTCTTTTAGACTGATTAGACTTAAAACTCACCCAAGATCTTTCTTTTGAATATTTTCTAAGTGGGTGTGGTGCACATCTATAATCCAAATTGAGGCTCAAGCGAGAGGATCACTTAAACCCTGGAGTCCAGCCTGAAATCTGGTAAGATCATGGTCAGATTTTATAAAAGTATAGAATAAGAGCTTTTTTAGATCATGCAATTACATCGTTTTTTGGCAATGAAACCTTGTAGGGATCCAAATATCTCAAAAATACACCACAAGCACAAATTCCTTCAAAAAGCAGTAACTTTCTTAACCATTAGTGAAACATCACCTTGGCCTTGAAGAGATAGAGTCATTTTTTCAGTAAGTATATTACTAACAGCTACTTGTCATAGAAATGGGCAACATATATAAGCCACTTATTTTGTAAAAGAAAGTCACAGAACTCAATTTTCAATGGGACAGTTGTTGACTGGGTAATTACTGTATGTTCCAAAGAAGTTTCATGGTCACATTCTATCTCATTGTATAGTATATTAAAGCTTCTACAATAAATTAAATATCTTTAAATATCTTGTTCTTATGAAATTAAGCATTGGTGATTCCTTATTCTCAGCACTATTGACATTTTGAGCCAGAACATATATGTAAATATTCATTATTATTTGGTAAGGGGCTGCCCTATGTACAAAAAGGCTTTTTGGAAGAGTATCTTGCTTCTACCCAGTAGATACTAGCTACTGATATTATCTCCCAACCCTGCCACATCTCAACTGTGAAAAGTGAAAGTGTCTCCAGCTGTTGCCAAATAGGCCCCAGGGGCAGAATCAGTCCCAATTGAGAAATGCAATACTGAAGAGTCAGCTCCATGAAGGCAGTGGATTTTGCCTGTATTGTACGTTCTTTAAATTCCTGATGTTTAGAACTATGCCCAACCCATAAAGACACTTAATTAACTGCTTCTTGAATGAATGAATGAATGTAAATATTACCTTTTATCATTTTTAATATGATAGGAAAAGCAATGGCTTTTGTCTTTGTAATTTAGTAACAAATATAAAAGGGAGCTTGTGAAAATTTAAAGTTTAGTAAAATTTTATCAAACACTGGACTGAGTATTGCTGAAAATTTATTTGAAGAGCCTTTATCTTTGTGTTGTGGATTGTTTACTTTGAATTCTTGTTATGGCTCTATCTCATTAATAGCTAATATCTAAAGGCACAATATACAGTTAGCATTTTTTCATTGTTAATGATAGTGGATCTAAATTCTCCATTTTTTTTTTCAAATAATCCTGAGAATTATCTTTTTTAAATGAACTTTGTCTGATTAGCTAATTGACTTCATCTCATAATAAAACTAGAGAATGAAGCAGGAGCCCTGCAATTTTATCCTTGCTCAGTGATATTTTAGTATCATTTTCAGTCTGCAGTGCTTTTGCAGGACTCTTTTCAAAACCAGTTATCCATCATTGTCAGCCTTATTTTCATGAATACTGGATAATATAACCAGTGAATCCATTACCAGAACCTCAGAAACTACTATGCCTGTCAATACACTGAAAGCTCACAATCAAGTAAGAACATCTCTTGCATCTCCTTTGGGTCATAGAACTCTTTGGTCCAAACACTTTGCTTCTTGTGACATGAGGCCATCTTATCCAGGTGAATTTTTTCCTTTTGTTGTATTCAAATATAACCATACAAATTCTAACATACTGTTCCTGTATCACATCTAGTGCATTCTGTGTGGTATGTACACTCCTCTTTGAGAACCACAGAGCTAGTGTATAGTGGATCACATCCAGTCTTCTCAGACTGGCATTCTTAGTTGTAGCAGAGGCAATGTTTATTTATTTAGGTACCTGTGATTAAACTCATGAGCACTTTACTACTGAGCTATATCCCTAGTCCTTTTTACTTTTTTATGTTGAAACAAGGCCTTGTGAAGTTGCTGAGGCTGACCTCAAACTTGTGATCTTCCTGCCTCAATCTCCCAAGTCTCTGGGATTATAGGCATGCACCACCATGCTTGGCTAATGAGAAAATAATATAAGCCCATCAAATCCCATTTTATTTACCTTTTCCAGGGCACACATAAATGACATTTTTCAGCTTCTCTTAAAGTAATGAGTAGCCATGTCATCATGTGCTGCTGGCCAATGGTGTGTATGGAGAATTGGTTTGTAACCATGCTTGAGTCAAGAGCCAGTGTAACTTCCTCTATCTTTTGCTTCTTCATCTGCTGCATTGATATCGGGTAACCATGTGTACCAGACACTATAGCTGGAGTAGAAGCTGCCTACAGGAGGAAAACTTCCAAGGAGAAACAGCCTGCATTTTACTGTTTTTTTCTGGCTTTAAGAGACTAAAACTTTGTGTTTGGTTGTTACAGCAGCTGTCATGAATTACCATGATATATTGGTAATCTATTAATATGTCTTATCTAAATTCTCCAATGTAGTGCTCAGTTATTTATTGTATTTCATTGTTATTATTCTGAAGAATGTTGTACAGCAAAATGAAACTCAATATTTGAAAAGATTATCATAGAGATTGTAGCTTGGTAAATTGTATTGTATGCCCTATTAAGAATTCAGAGAAGAAATTTGTCTTAGTTCTATTAATAATAAAAGATCACTTACTTATGTTCTTGATCTGCTCTTATCTCATGGACACTCTGAATCTTGTAACCGATTGTGTTTTCCTCAGGGCCAACTTTGTGGCTCATGTCTAGTAACCAGATAAGCTTTATAATATACAGGTGCTTTTTGACTTGCAGTGGGATTATATGCCAATAAAACCTTCATATATTGAAAATATCATTAATTCAAAATTGTACTTAATGCACCTAACCTAAGGAACCTCACAGATTAGCAACACAGCATACTGTAGAGTGTCAGTGGCTTCCCCTCATGATTATAGCGCTGACTGACAATCACTGCTGCTACCCAGTATCAAGAGACTGGAGGATCAGACCACACAGCACTAGCTCTGGAAAAGACCCAAACTCAAAATCCCAAGTACAGTGTCTAGTGAATACATATCACTTCTGTACAGGCTCACACTACCATTCCTGGCTGAAAGAAACATTTTATATCTCACTCAAACACAGATATTGAGAAGCATAATAACCTATGTTATTATTTAGGCAGAATACTGTTGGCTGTCTATATTGTGGGTTCTGAACCCACAAATCCAACCAACCATAAATAAAAAAATTTTTAAATTGTAACTATATTGAACATATAGACTTTTTTGGACAATATTCCTTAAACCACATACTATAACAACTATTTATATTATTATTATTATTATTATTTATATTATATTGTACTAGGTAATATAAGCGATTTAGAGATAATTGAAGTATTTGGAAAGATATGCAAAGGCTATAGGCAAATACTTTGTCATTTTTTATGAGACATGGGCTTTTGCAGATATTTATTTCTGTGGAGAAAAGAAAACCTGGAGTCAATCCCCTGTAGATATTCAATTTAGTTCTCTTTCCACAAATGTATAGTGTTTACTGATTTCATTGAAAATCTTTAATGAAGTGAAAGGAGATAGGTCAGAGAGATAGCACATGGAACATATTTTATTAATATACAAATTATTATTTTTCCCTGGTGCAAATACCAAAATTATCAACGCTGCAGAAAAAAGATAATACTGTAACACTATATTGTGACAGTGATGAATTACAGCTCACTCTAAGTGCAGATAAGGCCGTGGCATTAGCCCTATCTGAAGCCTGGCAGTATTAGATGGGAAGGTAGCCATGTATCCTACAGGCCACCAGTTCAGACAGAAGGTGCTGTTAGACTAGATCATTTGCATACTTTCCTGTGGATCTGTGATGTCTCCCTGGGATAGGCTTTGAAAAATTACCATGGCTCTGGGTCCTTATTAGCCAATAACTCCTAAAGGGCTGTCAACAACTTCAGAAAGATACACTATGTTCAAAAGCTTGATTATAATGGGTAAATATATATGGCCCCATATATGTATGTTTGTAACATTTGCATATATGTGGAAAAATAAATATTTACTTGAATTTGTTTGTATTAAGTATCTTTTTGTCATGATCCTAGATTTAAAATTCAGAAATAAAGGACTAATCTTCCATATATAAGACAGTATATAAAGAATTAAATTGTATAGTATAGATCTGAAGCATTCTTGGTGGTGTGGTGGGGGAAGTGACCCTTTGTTAAAATTTCACAGAGCTTCTCACTTTCTGAAGCTTTATCTAAGTTTTAAATCCTTTTCCTAGCATGTGTGAGACTCTTCCAAACACTTTCTTCAGAGATCAAAATTCTAAATTTCAGATTGAGTTAAATACATTTTATAATTCGTCCGGCAGCTGTTGGGAGTAAAATGAGAATTGCTTTTTAGGGCATTTTTCTCAACAGAGCAGTTTTGAAAATGAAACCAAATCTTCACGCTCCACTTGACATGGGAATTTGAAGTTATTTTTACAGGCTCCACAGCAGTCACTATGTGAAACATTAAAAATGTATTCAAATACAGTAAGTTCATAGTTAAAACAATTTTTCTTCTAACAGCTTGTTCAGTAAATAAAAAACAGGAACACAAATCATATCTTGTTATCACCTTTCATGGTTTTTCATATTTGTGCTTTAACCAAATAACACATTTTCTTGTATAAAATGTTTCTTCCCTTTTAATTATAGCCAGATTTGCTGCCTTGGCAGGTAAAGCTTTTATTAAACTTGAAAGTATGTTTGGTGTAAGTAGGGGATGTGGGAACAAACTCTTAAAGGAAAGTCACATTTTCTATGAAATGCAGTGTGGGATTTAAATATAGTCTTTACTAAGACCTTAGAATATTGAGGGACTGGAATGTTTTCAGGTATTCCTAGTGGAGACAAATATGTTTTTGATTTTACAAAATAGTGACTGTATGAAGTCACTGAAGTCAAACAGAAAAAGGAGGTTAGGGGCTGAGGGCATAGCTCAGGGTAGAGTGCCAAGCATGAAGCCCTGGGTTGCATCCTCAGCACTGGTAAACTTAAAAAAAAAAAAAGCTTCACATTCATAAGCAGATTATGAGAAAGAAATAAGCTAGACAAAGATGTAAGCAGAGGAAAAACTATCCATTTTCCTTTCATTTTGTCTGACTGGAAAGGACTTTGACTCTAGGCAATACTGTGAAGTGGATTACCTTTGTTTTTTGTTATATTTTACTTTCTTCTTCTATTACATTCCCTGCAAGTAGCCTGTGTACCCTTCCTGGAGGGTCTTCTCTGGAGCTGACTGATAACAAATCCATGGTCAAGTCTGTATAAAAGACTCTTTTCAGAGAAGGGTGACTTGCTGTTCCTAATCTCTACTGACTGAGAGGACTCAGGCTCAAACAACAGTTTAACAATCCAGGGATTTGGGTTCATTTACAGTCAGGACTGTTCAATATCAGTTCCATATTAATTCCACAAGTCTTAAAATGAGAGAATTTCTCCTATGTCTGAAACAATGTAAACTTTATTTGAATCTGGTGAAGCAATGAAAACGTGGGAGTTAAAAAGAGATTTGGGCTGGGGAGATAGCTCAGTTGGGAGTGTGCTTGCCTTGCATGCCTAAGGCCCTGGATTCAGAGATATGAAAAATTGTGCTCTATAGTGTAATATGGATTGTAATGCATTTTGATGTCATATATAACAAATTAGAACAATAAAAAATGTCCTAGGTTCAATCCCTAGCACCACAAAAAGAAAAAAGACAATTCTGCGTAACCTCATTATGGTTAAATGTATAATTCCAATGTTGGGCTTTTTTTTATATACAAAAGATGATTTGAGGAATTATCATAACTTTTGTGAAATTCTAAAATGTCGTGGACCCTGGTTTGAGAGAAACTAGTAGAAAACCCTCATTTTATATTTATGAATTAATAGAAATTTTAAAAAATTACTGAAACCTAACAAAATGAATGGCATGCTCAAAAGTTACATGAATAGATAATGATTAAGTCCCCTAGAAAATTCTGGTTTTACTAGTCTCAATTTAGCTTTCTTTCCACCCAATACATTACTTCTAAAATTTAAGTTATAACTAATCAGTTAATTGATGAGCTTTTTACAAATAATTTAAATATTCCATAAAATATAATACAAGCTGAAGACCAGTTTATCACTACCTTTCTAACAAGCACACATACTTACTGGGATCATTGTGGACAATTGTGAAGAGTTTAGATCAGTTTTTTTTTAATAATGTAATATACGTACATGCAATTTGGCACCTTGTTCAAATACAAATTCAGGTTCTGCAAGAATAAGGTGGAGATTGAATTTCTAAGAAGCTTCGACAAATGTAGCAGGGGTTTAGACTGAGAATAGAAGATTCTATAAAGGCATGGAGTCTGCCTCCTAACCTAAAGCTTAGTTTATGGGGATGAAATTAATGAGCAAAAGTAAGATGACAAATAAATACACTCTGAGTATTTCATTTTTATGTCTTTGTGAGTGATGGATTTTTTCCCAATTAGAAGGAAGCCCCTCCTGATCAGTACTTTTTTTTCTTTTTAGAATTTAGAAATCCACTCTGTACACAGTGGCTGTTAAGAAATGCCAACTGACTGACATTATCATAGGCCACTGGAATATCAGATAAAAATTCCAGGTGGAGTCAGGGTAATTCATACTTGTGATAAAATTCCTTTCAGCAATGGAATATCCAAATGGTTTGATGGTGGTTTTTTTTTTTTTTTTTTGCAACTTTATAAATTCCCCAAATATTTTCCACTAGGTAGAGTAGGGGCAACAATGCTTCAACACCTGGGACATTCTGCAGATTTCAAGACCAATGGACTGAGTATGTGTAGATTGATGTCTCTAAACGATCTTTGGTCACACTGGCATCTGCAGGAAAGGAAACAGAAGGTGAGGGGACAATGAAAAAGTCTGGACTTTTCTCAAAAATAGTCTAGCACACTGCTGTCCAATCCAGTGGGCAAGATTCTCTTGTGGCTATTTAAATTTGAATTAATTACAATTAAGTAAAAAGTTTAAATCACGTTCTATAGCTGCATTTGCTACATTTTGAGTGTCTGGTGACATGTGGCTAGTGTCTACTGCATTGGACAGTATAGACAGAACATTTCCATCATTTCAGAAAAGTCTGTTGGAAGTGCTACTCAATAGTTATAGAAAAAGTGTAAGCTTGATTTCAGTGATGGCTGGAAGTCATAGGAGAATCTTTAAACAGTGATTGCTCTATGATAGTATTTAAACAGGAGGAGATAGAAATGGAATGGGCAAACATAGCCAGGGTGGTGCAGGTCTTTGGGTACAGGGAAGTGGAGATCTCAATTCCCTGCCAAGGAGGGGTAATGAATGTCCTAGCATCTCATACAGAGTCTTCTGACAATTAAATACATACTTTCTCTTTAGAGAGGCAACACATGAATACTGAAGAGGTGAAGTGTGGGAATAAACAAAGATATGGAATATTATTTGCTCATATCATAACCAGTTCTTTCACTTCATTACTTTTTGTTTTCAATGAGCACAGGGTACACACTATGTTACCATACAGATCCAACCTAGAACCCACCTGCTTAGGAAAATTCTTTATTTACCTGAGCATATAGTGCTTGCTCCAATGCCACATACAATATTGCTTCATACACATTGTGTCTTGAATTTCGTGGCTCCTCTGTGGTAGGCCTATGTCCTTGAGTTACTCAGCTCCGACTCTGGATGCCTCATACTCTGGGGATTGGGATCAGAGGTTCTGTTTTTAAGTCTTATGACATTTTCTGATAATTCTATTTTCATGTATTCATTCAACAAGTATTTATTATACACCTACTGGATGCCAAGCATTGGCTGACTCTTCTACTTTCTTCTCTTCAGTGATAGCTCCTTTGTTCTGGTTAGGATTTCCAACATTAATAAAACAAAATTGCCCAGCCAGAACTTAATATTACGAAATATTTTCTAAGTAGAGCAGACCACATTGTTTAGTGTTCCGGGCCAAAGG
The DNA here is from genome assembly GCF_045843805.1 of Urocitellus parryii. Taxonomy (NCBI): domain Eukaryota; kingdom Metazoa; phylum Chordata; class Mammalia; order Rodentia; family Sciuridae; genus Urocitellus; species Urocitellus parryii. Next base: position 81,089,934 of record NC_135532.1, read on the forward strand.
GGATTAACTTCTATCTCAGAAGGAGAGAACTTGTATAGTTTTCTTCTCTGGTCTAAGATCTCTGATTACTCAACACCCTTAGTCCCTATATCAGTTTCCTAGGGCTGCTGTACAAATGACCACAAACTGGGTGGCTTAAAATAACTGAAGTGTATTCTCTCATAGTTCTGGAGGCTGAAAGTAAGGGCAGAGCTGGTTCTGAGGGCTCCAGGGAGGAATCCTTCTTGCTGGTTCTCATTCCCAGTGATGTCTGGCAGTCCTCGGATGCTCCTTGGCTTACAACTGCATCACTCTGATCTCTGTCCCCATCATTACATGACTGTGTGTGTGTGTGTGTGTGTGTGTGTGTGTGTTAAAATCTCCTTCTCCCTTTTCTTATAAAGATTTCGATGACTGGATTAGTGTCCACTTTAGTATGAGCTCATCTTAACTTGATTACATCTGCAAACTTTATGACATTTGACCCATTTCCAAATAAGGCCACTCTGACGAGTACTGGGGGTTGTGATTTGAACATGCCTTTTTGGAGGGATAAGTCAATCCACAACAGTTCCTTCAAATCTCCTTCTCCATATATTTTTGCAGTGCTGGGAATCGAACCCAGAGTCTTGTGCATGCTAAGCAAGCACTCTGTCACTAAGCTACTTTCCCAGTCATCTTAAATCTATACACACAAACATGTATATGCAGGCCATCAATTTTAGCTCGGATTCCAGTAGTAAGGAAGTTCTCTCTGCAGAGAGACCCTGTGGTTTAACAAGAGAAGAAATAACATCCGACCCTTGGTCCTTCCATCTCCTCCAGGCAACAGATGAGACAAGCTGTGAGGAAGATCAAAGACAACCTGGGGCCTGAGGGCAGAGTGATGCACATGCTGGACACCCAGCAGATTATAAATCACTTCTAGTGCTTTTTAAGTTGCTTCTTCTGCCTTTTATTTTCTTGTACTGCCTTTCCCTACAACTTCTTCTTTTCTCTGTCCTCTTCCCTTCCGTTTTTCTGTTCTAACTTTCTGTCATCCTCATTCTTTGTGCCTCAAAGCAAGCAAGAAATATATTATGCAATCAAAGGGCTTCCAAAAGACATCTGCATATCCCTATTAGGGTTCTGGAACTTCATGAAATTTTATCATTTATAAACACAGCAAACTTCATAAAGCATTCTTAGAACTCACCGAGGGGCAGATTTTGTCAAGTTCTTTTGTCTGATGCCAGCCAGATTTTGCTTGAACCATTTTTCTCAAATCCTGCATTCTGTCTTATTCATTTCCATAACACACAGTAGAATGTACCACAAGTTATTATCAGTATATAGACATAAAAACAAGTGAAGAATATAGGAAGGACAATTAACATTTCCTTAAGATTAAGTTCACTGTGTTATGAAGAGATTATGTTATAATCTGCTGATTCCAGTGAGATGTTTGTTCATTCTTCTTACAGATATTTATGAGGTACCCACTATGAATGAAGAATTTTGCTAGAATATGAAGATAATACAGAAATGAATAAGACACAGTACATAATTTCAAAAACTTTGAAGTTTAATAGGAGAAACACTCATAATAAATAGCTCCGATATAAGATAAAAAATAGGATAAATCCTGGAGAAGAGTTTCAATGTATTTGGGGAGTATTTGGGAGGGGAGATTAAGTATGATGGGTATGTTTTTAGAAGAGGTAGTAGAGTTTGTGCTGGAAATTCAAGAATGGCAAGTATGCCAACCAGTAGCTATTCCTTGAAGGAACTTACCATCCAAGTTACTTGAACAAAAGTGTTGTGTATTGTGGTTGAGTGCAGCAGGATATATTTTTGAAGAAAACCAACACCTGTAGGGTACGGATCAAAGAAGGAAAAGAAATGTAAGGATCCAATAATGAGGGGGTTTGCTTTGAATTCCAGGTTGAAGTGTTTGGACTTCATTCTTTATTTGGTGAGGAATCATCAACATTTGTAATTATAGGACCATAGTCAAGGGGTCAGGAAATAAAAATCAGACCCAGGACATGAGAAGAGGATGTGGAGAACAAGAGACTTTGAAGCATAAGGTAGAGGAGAAACCAGAAGAATCTGGAGACTGAGAGGATGTTAAAGATCATGGGGAAGTTAGAGCAATTAGAATCTAGGTATTGCCATGAAAAAGGTAGAGGAAACCTAGGAGGAGGCTCATGAAGGGAGAAGAGATGGGGTGAAGAGGGAAGCAACAATTCTGTTTTGGTCTTGTGGAATCTGAAGTATTTTTGGAACATTGCTATGGGGAAGTCTAGTGATAGTAAAAATGCATGTGTGGCATTTTGGAGAGCAGGTAGGCCTACGTTCTTGAGCTCAGAGATGAAGACTACTAACTAAAGCATGAATTTGACAGAAAAAGGATATGTCCAGCTCTTTTTTATACTATAGAAATACTGTATTGTCCACATTTAAAACCAATGCATCATAATTGGAGAAAAAGAAACAAAAGCATTAGCATTTACTAGATGTACCCTGTCTACTGAGGAAGCATACAAAGTAGAAAAAACATTAATAGGGTAAGAAAAGACCTAGGGATTCTATAGAAAGGAGTGCATATTCTCCTCTTGGTCTAATTTTGAAGAATTAGACTTTTGCATTAATGGGTTCCACATATTCAGATAAAAAAATGTGAAAAAAAGTTGAATTTGTACTGAAAATGTACAGACTTTTTTCTTGATCATTATTCCCTTCACAACAAGATTTTACATAGCACTTATATTGTATTAGGTACGAGTACTCTAGAGATGATAAAATATACAGAAGGATGTGCATAAATACTATGCAACTATTACACTATTTTATATAAAGAACAGGTTTTAAAACCCAAAGATTGGAGGGTGTCCTGAAACCTTTTCCTCATGGAGACTGAGGGATAACTCTAACTGTTCACTGAAGGAAGTCTTGTTGGGGTTGGGGGCTTATATTATAAAGGGTCATTGAAAGGTTGTAGACTACAATTACATAAAATTACATAAAAATATTTCAATCATATTTGAACAGAAAAGTCAGACTAGATGGCTTCTTGGGAAGCCAAAGAATTGGGAAATAATTTTGCTTGAAGTACTTAAGAACCTCTAATCAAGTGGAAGGCATTTCTAGTTTTATTTAATTTGAGGATAATTTTCAAAAGAGTCATAAATGCTCAATAATGAAATGGGTTTCCAAGAAAAATACGATTGGGCATTTGTTGAGGATATTTCAAAAGCCACTCTTAATTTGGGAAGGAAATTGGCCTAAAGTACATGCTAAGACTGTGTGTGCTTGATGTTGCTTTCAGGATCAGGAGTTCAAGATGGTGGCAGGTACTGTGCTATTTATTAGAATCTAGTTCTTGACCTCTGTTTCCATGGGTAATCCTGTTATCAATTCTCTTAGAACCCAAAGTTAAAAAGACCACAGTAGCTTGCAAATAACCCTAGTGCTACTGTGGTCTTTTTAACTTTGGGTTCTAAGAGAATTGATAAGAAATTGATAAGAATCCTCATGATTCTTATTTTCTAACCATTTAACATTTTCAGGTCCTGTGAGTGGAAAATAAAAATGAATGCTTCATTTTGTTTGGATTTTGAAGCAGCCACAGAAAGAAATTTTGTTTAAAAATTATATCTTTAAAATCTTATTCAAGCCAACTCTTGGAGTTTAAATAAAAACTTATCTGAGTATGTCTATCATGTTATCATAGTTTAAGTTGATATCAATATTTAAAATATCTTAAAATTTGTTAAAATTGATTTGTTAACAGATACATGAAAACATAAAAATTGTTCATATTAACAGGCTTAACACCAACAACTTTGTCCCTATATATGTACTACACTTCTTTATTTAACTCACCTATTTTTAAATTTGAATTTCAATCTCTTCTCTGCTTGAAATGTGTGTTTATACTCACTATTCTCATAAAATTAGTCCAATTGTATGTGGCAAAATGAAAATAGTCTTTATATTAAATAAAAACAAACATAAAACACAACTACTTAGTATCTTTTCCTCCAGTAGCAACTGTATTAAAGGTTAAAAAATAAAACTGTGGTTCTATCATTTGATAGTGTTCAAGCCAGGATTAGTTCAATCTGTAGTCTAATTAGCAAGAGTCACATTTACATCTACTTTTTCAACAATAGGTGGCACTAGTACACAAGTATCTCATCTGCATTCAACCCAACAGAAATATTAAGAAGTAGGAAGGAAAAATAAGATGCTCAAAATGCTTGAAGGCCCAGAATTCAGTTCTGATGCACCCAGGTGTGTTGGCAAGCCTTGGGAGGTAAGATTGTTCTAGAGCAGGAACACACTATAATCTATGAACTTAAAACCCTAAGAAGCCTAAATACATGAGGTAATTCAGTGTTTTGTCGAGGAGAATGACAAGTAAAACCAGCTTTTTTGGTAGAATGTTTAACCAGAATATCTAATTTCCCAAAATAAATTCTAAAAAAATGGAGGACACCAAGATTATACCTCTGTGTCCCACTGCAACCCTGGCAGAGGGAGAAGCTGTAGAGAACATGGGGAAGAGAGAAGCTTAGCAATACGATGATAACTGAATGTCTAGGTATTTAAAAACAAAACAAAACAAAACAAAAAGTGTCATATGCTTTCTGCCTATTTCTTTCTAAAAGGCAAAAAAATATAATAAAATAAAAATGAGAATATCTCATAGATGTTTGTGTTCACTCACAGTTTTGCATTTGCAAAACTAGCACACATAAATTTACTTTTATTAAATTCCTCGTAAGAAGACTTAGGTGTTTGTCTCCAGATTGGGGCCAACTATAATCAAACAAAGGCTTCTCTCTAAATAGGCCAAATTTATTTTTAAAACGCCATATAAAAGTCTAATTGTTATTAAGTTTTCTCTTTAAATTAGAATCTGTATTAAAATAAGAGCTCAATAATTAATGGATTAATTTAATACCTCTGGGTCTCCTTTACCTTACTTGTAAAACGTAAAAGATGGGATATTTTTATATTCCTCTATTGTTCAGTGACCTTAAAATTAAGAATAAATTAGAGCAAGATTTAAAGAAATATAAACACTGGAGATACAACTACCTTATTGTTGTTTGAAAGTTAATCCTTTTAATTTTTCCCTTCTAGTTTATGTTGACAAATTCATTTTTAATCTTTTAAAATTAGACAGCTATAGGGGTTTAGGATGTGGGTCAGGTGTTTCTGGACTTCATGATCTTTGGAGTAAAAATATATTCCTTTAAAAATATTACTTGATTACCTTTTGCTAACAAAATATTTCTAGTATTATCTGTTGCTTACCCACTAAAGCTGTGATGACTTGTAAAATTTTATTTTTAAAATAAGAAACTTAAAATGAGTAATTCTTCTTAGCAATTCAGTAGATTTTAACATTCATGAATGTTACAAAATCCTTTGGGAGAGGAAGTATTAGAAACATAAAAAACAAACAAAAAAGAAAGAAAATAAAACAAAACACACTCTACTTGTATAACACATGGTAGTTTTCAGGACTAGGTCAAATTCTACTTCTTATATAAAATCTTTTCCCCATCATCATCCAGCTTGAGTGAGTTTGACAATTATCATCTTCATTTGTATATCTGTCTCTCCAAGTAAATCCTCAAGGGATTTGAAGCCCAATTATTGCCTTGTGTATTTCACTGATAACTTTTTGCTCTGCTTTCTCTGTCTTTTCTCATTAGTGTGATATTAACATATTCTAGATTAATTCTGATCCTCCCTAGGTTTCCATCAGAGAAACTTAGTACCCTTTTTGTACTCGAGAAAATTGTGGTTTCCTTCACTGTGCATTTCTGCTTCATGAGTCCCATTGCTTTCTTCCAGAACTTGATCATGATTTCACACTTGCTGATGGACCTCTCCTGATCTTCTCATTATCACTTGGGTTTATATTTTGACAGAATATCAGAAGGGAGAGAAAATAAATGTATATGTGTAAGCTGTCTTCCATACAGGAACTTAAAGAAGCTTTATGGTTAGTTTGGTTAGAATTTAAAACATTAACGTGGATCAGTAGTCATTAAAGTTTGGTCCTTGGACCAGCAATATCAACATTACCTGGGAATATTATAGAAATGCAAAATATTGGGTCATCCTGGGCCTACTGAATCAGAAACTTTGGGGATGTGGTCAACTAATCCATATTTTAAGTCCTCCAGATGATTCTGTTGGAGAGTAAAACTTGGTAGCCACTGATTTAGATACTTGGACATTGACAGAGCATCATTTCTTCGTTATCTTCTTTATTTTTGTGTTGAGTTAATTTCTGTTATTTATTGTTTCTTTTTATTTACCTTCTGTTTTCTTACTAACTTCTTTGGTAGATACTTAGATTCTAGTCTTTATCTTTTTCTATAATAAGTATCTGTCTTAAACCTGTCTTTATCTTTTGCGAAGTGCTGTTTTTGCTCTATCCTCACAAGTTTACAAATATAGTATTTCTATTCATAATTTATAAGTATTAAAAATTTCCACTATGATATCACCTGATCCCTTTTTCAGAAGTGTTAAAATTTCTAAATATAGGGATTTTTATTTATCAAACTTTTTAAATGCCTGGTTTCAAATTTAGAGAATGTGGATGTATGATTTATTTAAATGTACTTGCTTTACATTCTCTGTTTTATAAGTGTCCCATTTGTGCTTGAAAATTATAAGTATTTTGTAGTTATCGAATGCATCCTGTATATATCCAATAAGCCAGGCTTGCTTGTTATGTTGTTTGAGTTCTTCTACAGTTAGAGTTGCTATTGTGTTTTTCTTGTCTTGTTTTTTCCTCTTTGAGAAAAATGTGTTGAACTCTCTTCTTCCACAAATACACCTCATTTTGGTGTTATATCATTTATAGATTTAAAAAAATTCTATTTTCTGCTATTCTAGCAACATTTTCTTGTTGTATTGAGGTATATAAGTTGTGAAATGTAATAATTTGGAATTTCTTTTCTATCTCTTTGCTTGAAAATTTTCATGGTCCATATGCCTTAGTCTGATTTTTGAGAGCAGCATATGGCTTTATTTTGCCTGTCTTGGGCATCATTTCTTTGCTATACTCTTTGTTTTTATATTCAGTCAATATAAAAACAATTTATTGGGCAATTTATTCTGGTTATAGATTAGTCCACTTTGAATGTGATTATAGATGCGTTACAATTTGTTTCAATAATCTTACTTGGTGCTTTCTATTTGTCTAGATTTTCCCATGCATGTCTCTCTTTTACATTTAAAACATTGATTTAGGAAGATTTGTTCATTTAATTCATTTTTTGTTTGTCCACTGGTTGGAATTATTGCATTCTATTTTTATGCACGAAATCTTTCTGTGCATACTTACTTTTCTAACATTTCAAGTTAATAGCTCAGCTCACTTTGGAACAATTCAGGTTCTCAGAATACTTCAGCTCTGACCTCTTTTTTCAGCTTACATGTTATTTTCATGTGTTATTTTATTATTTTTTCTTATTTTTAAAAATCAGACATTGCTATTGACTCAAAGACAAACAATTTTTAGTTTAAATAAGTTATTTTTACTCTATTCCTTCCTGCATCTCAGTCTTTCCTTCAGAAAACATTGCCCCTTTACCTGAATACATCTTATAAAAGTTCTAGTGGTGTTTATTAGTGCTATATACTCCCAGGTATTAATTCATCAGGATACCTTTTTATTTCAAATTATTTCAAATAATTTTTCAGGGCACAAAATTCTAGGTTGATAATTATTTATTCTCAGCATTTTGAAGATTTCTGACTACTCTTGCTTCTACTACTGTTACTGAGCTATTACAATCCAATAGTTGGTTCTTAGTGACCTGTCTTTCTGCTCTCTAGGTAGTCATTTTATCTGTAGCTAACAGTGATTGACTAAAATGTGTCTAGATGAGCTCAAGGGCAACTGCAACCAGGTAATATCTCCTTATTCCTTACATTTCAAATGAACAGTGCAGTTTTTAAAAATTGAAGTAGAATTTGCAACATGTATTGGTTCTCAATATTAGTGCAACATAAAAATGATCTGGGAGGAGCTTCCTCCTCCTCCTTCTCCTCCTGTTTTCCTCCTCCTCCTTCTCCTTCTTCTTCTTTTCCTTTTCCTCCTCTCCCTCTTCTTCTTTTCCTTCTCCTCTTCCCCCTTCTTCTTCTTCCTCCTCTCCTCCTCGTTCTTCATCTCCTCTTCCTCCTCCTCCTTCTTCCTGGGGTTTGAACTCAAGGATACTTTACAACTGAATCATATCTCCAGTCCTTTTCTTTTTAAAAATTTTTTGAGACAGTGTCTTTCTAAGTGGCTGAGTTCTCAGAAAATTGCTGAGGCTGACCTTGTATTTCTGATCTTTCTGTCTTAGCCTCCTGAGTTGCTAGGATTGCAGGTGTGTGTTGCTGCATCCAGGTAGAATGACCTTGGAACTTCTGATCCAGAAGAATGGCAGGAACGTAGTCTGAGAGGCTCAACTCACTGTGGAACAGGTAAATTTGGCATAAAACACAATTAAAATTTTTTCTTTTCCAATCATTATGCTGCTTTCAATATTTGTGAATTCTTATCTTTAGTTCTGGAAAACTCTCATTCTTTTCAATTGTTGTCTCTTCTCCATTCAATTTTCTCCTTCTTTTCAACTTTTACTTTCCATTCTTTTACTTTCCACTTTCTTGTCCCTATGTTGTGTTCAGAGTTATTTCCTCAGATCAACTCTCCAGTTTGCTGATTTTCTCTTCAGCTATATTTTTTTTCTGTTTAATACATTGGCTTTTTTCTTTTTTTAATAGTCTAAATGTGGCAATTTAAATATCCAATTCTGTTTCTTATTTCTACTGACTCTTACTCATGGTGATTTCTTTTTTTCTTTTGTGAATTTTTTGTTGGAAGTTCATATGTGGTTTGATCTTCATGTATAGAAAATATGGAGACCTAAAGTGAAGATGTTTGTTTTTGCCAGAAGTTAGGGTTTTTAATGGAGTCTTATAGAGTCTCTGGCTAAATTCTTATTCTTTAACTCAACCCCCTCTCTTAGTGATGGATAGGTTAATGCATCCCCAGGGCAAAGCTGTCCTTACCTATACTTATAACTCACTGCCTGTTTTTTCTCCTTGTAGGTTTTCATCATGTATCAATTAGAATAGACTAAGCTGCATTATTTTAATAAGCATTTCCAAAATTCTCAGTGATTTAAAGCAACAAAAGTTGAATTCCCATCTATGGAAGGTCTCCTGCTGGTCAGAGTACCTGCATGATCTACTGTGTACTTATCCTCCATGCTGTGACTAAGCTGTCTAGGTTACTTTGATTTTGTGGCTCCACAAGGCCTCTCTGCCTTCATGGCATAAAGGGAGAAAAGAGTGTAGAGAATTATATGTGAAATTTTCACTCTGCCAACTCAAAATTGGACCCTTGTCATCCTGCTCATATTTAACTGGCCAAAATCTAGTTACGTGACTTCTACAGCTGCAGGAGAGCCAGGAAGTATAGCCTTCCATATGCCCAAGAATAAAAGGAGAAGCAGATACTGATGAGTCCTAGTAATGCCTGCCACATCCAATTACTCTAAGCCCAATGCAAATGCAGCAGTGCAGCAAAAATTGTATTTTATGAGAATTTATTTGTTCCAAAGTGAGAATACTTCTTGAACTATCCATACTGCCATTCTGCTTGATCAGAAGTTCCCATGCCATTTTTTATTGTATGAGAATTTGAGAACCAATAGATGTCACAAATCCTACTTTGATTTTTAAAAATTAAATTGAATAATTTTTATGAGTTGTAATTTAAATTTTTGAAATTTAATGAAATGGATTATAGTGGTGATGAGTTTAGATAGAGACAGTACAGAGTAGTGTATATAATATAAAGAAGACATTTGGAAAATATGGATAAAACAAGATTGGGAAAGGTAAATGATGTTTGGGAAAACTTATAAGGCACTCATACTATATTTACCTCTAATTTGAAGCAATTGAACATTTCCAGATTCTTCTTCCATAAGTATCCATTATGATACTTAGGTGCCATTATTACTTCTAGAAGGTTTAGTATGTATAACCTTAGTGGAATTCATTCTTTTTCATTCTCAAAGTTATTAATATTATTACTTCTTTCATTGACATTTTGGTGTTATACTATGGAAGTTTATTATTTTTCTTTAGGCCCTGAAATAAGCTGAATTAAGAAGCATAATATAAAGAGAGAGAACTCAAATTACTAGCATACGGGATGAAAGAGGTAATATCACAACAGACACTTCAGAAATACAGAAGATAATCAGAAATTATTTTGAAGCCTTATACTCCAATAAAATAGAAGATAGTGAAGGCATCGATAAATTTCTTAAGTCATATAATCTGCCCAGATTGAGTCAGGAGGATATAGACAACCTAAACAGACCAATATCAATTGAGGAAATAGAAGAAACCATCAAAAGATTACCATCTAAGAAAAGCCCAGGACCGGATGGGTATACAGCAGAGTTTTACAAAACCTTTAAAGAGGAACTAATACCAATACTTTTCAAGCTATTTCAGGAAATAGAAAAAGAGGGAGAACTACCAAATTCATTCTACGAGGCTAACATCACCCTGATTCCGAAACCAGACAAAGACACTTCAAAGAAAGAAAACTACAGACCAATATCTCTAATGAACCTAGATGCAAAAATCCTCAATAAAATTCTGGCGAATCGGATACAAAAACATATCAAAAAAATTGTGCACCATGATCAAGTAGGATTCATCCCTGGTATGCAAGGCTGGTTCAATATACGGAAATCAATAAATGTTATTCACCACATCAATAGACTTAAAAATAAGAACCATATGATCATCTCGATAGATGCGGAAAAAGCATTCGACAAAGTACAGCATCCCTTTATGTTCAAAACTCTCGAAAAACTAGGGATAACAGGAACATACCTCAACATTGTAAAAGCAATTTATGCTAAGCCTCAGGCTAGCATCATTCTGAATGGAGAAAAATTGAAAGCATTCCCTCTAAGATCTGGAACAAGACAGGGATGCCCTCTTTCACCACTTCTGTTCAACATAGTTCTCGAAACACTGGCCAGAGCAGTTAGACAGACGAAAGAAATTAAAGGCATAAAAATAGGAAAAGAAGAACTTAAATTATCACTATTTGCAGATGACATGATTCTATACCTAGCAGACCCAAAAGGGTCTACAAAGAAGCTATTAGAGCTAATAAATGAATTCAGCAAAGTGGCAGGTTATAAAATCAACATGCATAAATCAAAGGCATTCCTGTATATCAGCGACAAATCCTCTGAAATGGAAACGAGGACAACCACGCCGTTCACAATATCCTCAAAAAGAATAAAATACTTGGGAATCAACCTAACAAAAGAGGTGAAAGACTTATACAATGAAAACTACAGAACCCTAAAAAGAGAAATTGAAGAAGACCTTAGAAGATGGAAAAATATACCCTGTTCATGGATAGGCAGAACTAACATCATCACAATGGCGATATTACCAAAAGTTCTCTATAGGTTTAATGCAATGCCAATCAAAATCCCAACGGCATTTCTTGTAGAAATAGAGAAAGCAATCATGAAATTCATATGGAAGAATAAAAGACCCAGAATAGCAAAAACAATACTAAGCAGGAAGTGTGAATCAGGTGGTATAGCGATTCCAGATTTCAAACTATACTACAGAGCAATAGTAACAAAAACAGCATGGTACTGGTACCAAAACAGGCGGGTGGACCAATGGTACAGAATAGAGGACACAGAAACCAACCCACAAAACTACAACTTTCTTATATTTGATAAAGGGGCTAAAAGCATGCAATGGAGGAAGGATAGCATCTTCAACAAATGGTGCTGGGAAAACTGGAAATCCATATGCAACAAAATGAAACTGAATCCCTTTCTCTTGCCAAGCACAAAAGTTAACTCAAAATGGATCAAGGAGCTTGATATCAAATCAGAGACACGGCATCTGATAGAAGAAAAAGTTGGCTACGACCTACATGCTGTGGGGTCGGGCTCCAAATTCCTCAATAGGACACCCATAGCGCAAGAGTTAACATCTAGAATCAACAAACGGGACTTACTCAAACTAAAAAGTTTTTTCTCAGCAAGAGAAACAATAAGAGAGGTAAATAGGGAGCCTACATCATGGGAACAAATCTTTACTCCTCAAACTTCAGATAGAGCCCTAATATCCAGAATATATAAAGAACTCAGAAAATTAGACAATAAGATAACAAATAACCCAATCAACAAATGGGCCAAGGACCTGAACAGACACTTCTCAGAGGAGGACATACAATCAATCAACAAGTACATGAAAAAATGCTCACCATCGCTAGCAGTCAGAGAAATGCAAATCAAAACCACCCTAAGATCATCTCACTCCAGTAAGATTGGCAGCCATTATGAAGTCAAACAACAATAAGTGCTGGCGAGGATGTGGGGAAAAGGGTACACTTGTTAATTGTTGGTGGGACTGCAGATTGGTGCAGCCAATTTGGAAAGCGGTATGGAGATTTCTTGGAAAGCTGGGAATGGAACCACCATTTGACCCAGCTATTCCCCTTCTCGGTCTATTCCCTAAGGACCTAAAAAGAGCATGCTACAGGGACACTGCTACATCGATGTTCATAGCAGCACAATTCACAATAGCAAGACTGTGGAACCAACCTAGATGCCCTTCAATAGACGAATGGATAAAAAAAATGTGGCATTTATACACAATGGAGTATTACTCTGCATTAAAAAATGACAAAATCATAGAATTTGGTGGGAAATGGATGGCATTAGAGCAGATTATGCTAAGCGAAGCTAGCCAAGCCCTAAAAAACAAATGCCAAATGTCTTCTTTGATATAAGGAGAGTAACTAAGAACAGACTAGGGAAGAAGAGCACGAGAAGAAGACCAACATTAAACAAGGATGAGAGGTGGGAGGGAAAGGGAGAGAGAAGGGAAATTGCATGGAAATGGAAGGAGACCCTCAGGGTTATACAAAATTACATACAAGAGGAAGTGAGGGGAAAGGGAAAAACAATACAAGGGGGAGGAATGAATTACAGTAGTGGGGGTAGAGAGAGAAGAGGGGAGGGGAGGGGAGGGGGGATAGTAGAGGATAGCAAAGACAGCAGAATACAACAGACATGAGTATATCAATATGTAAAGCAATGAAGTGTAACTGATGTGATTCTGCAAGCTGTATACGGGGTAAAATGGGAGTTCATAACCCGCTTAAATCAAAATGTGAAATATGATATATCAAGAACTATGTAATGTTTTGAACAACCAACAATAAAAAAAGAAGCATAATATAACATGTCAAAATTAACAAAGTTAATTGATATATTTTACTCCAAACTCTAGTAAGGTTTATTAGGATCTCTAGCTCTATGTCTAACGTGAGTTACAGAGGTTTGAATAATTGCTATGTACGCAGCTGGAAGAAACAAGTTCAATAGGAAAGAAATCTCTTACGTCACAACACTATTAAGGAAACAAATATAGAATTACTAGTGTTTAAATCTATTTTCAGGATTTAAAAATTATATGTTGTATGAAAATACTAAACTCGAAGAAGCTTATTTAGTCTCTAGTTTCTTTGTCTGAGCAGCTGCCAAGGACTAATGATTATAATTAGTATTATTATTGTTAATAATAATAATTAATAGTAAAGCCTATCTTAAAATGTGATGCTTTTAAAAATAATATTGAAGATGACAGAGTGTATATCATTTTTTCCCTCAATAAAGTTTCAGATTGTAAAACTACATCATAATTACTGTTTCCTACAAAACACAACCTATTTTAACTGGGATTATTTCCTCTAGCCAAGATAGTTAAAGAAAATACTTATAAAAATATGTCAAACTCTTTGGGAGAAGAGGTGCTACCTAGATAGAGGAAAATTTATTATTCTAATATTTGTACTAATGACATGTTTGTTCATTATGTGCATTAGTATGAATGTTTGAATTCTCTAGAAGTTAATTTTATTTTTGAATGACTAACTGACCTTAGAATTTTAAAATACTTCTTTTTGTGAAAAATTTTCGTATGGGATTCTGCACATTTCTAAAATACCGAGCAACAGTATGAACAAGTTTTTTTCTTAGCACTTAAGTTTGTGCAATAATAGCTGGCATGCCAACGTAAGTGATACCACCCATGTGCCTGGCAAAGGTACTGTATAGTGCCTAGTTATGTACTTCTTTCTAGATAAAGAGTTTACTTTTTTTAAAAAAAATACCAACTTGTTATTAGGCTTCATTTAGTTTTCTATAGAGTAACTATTAACAGCAGAGCCTGCCAAGTTAGTCTGTTAATAATGAAAGCCTTGTTAACTTCTTAGCAAATAATTAGGAAGCTACATTTCCTGCCTTAAACACTCTTTTTTTAAACCTATCTTTATTGATTAATCGTTTTTCTCTTACTTCCTGTTTTATTACATGAGGTGCATTCAGTTTCTATAAATGGGAGGAGGCCAGAAAGTGAATCTCATGCTTTTGATTAACATAAAAACAGTGATTTAAGAATGCTCCCTCAAAACTGTCCTCAGGAAATGCTTTACCTCTTGGATATTCTGTTGGAAGGCAGAGGTCAGGTGGTCACTAAACTGATGGCATGGTAGCAATATTTTCAGGGCCAGTCTGTACCTCACCCATGTATTTTAATATATAGAATAATGGTCTTGCCTTTCTGGATTGTATTGGTGGCTGTCCATCTTTAGCACTCACCTGGGATCTGGTGTTGTCTATGGCGATGGCAGCAATGACAGCATCATCCTATGAGGAAAGGCCCAACTCTGATCACAGAAGGGGCATTGACATTGCTAATGTACGGAACTGTCATTTCCAGTGGTTTTTCAATTTTGGGAGAGTAGAGAGAACAATAGCTTTGGTAGCACAGGACTAGGGTGAAGAGAGAGAAGTAAATGTTTATGGGATGCCACTCCATGCTAGTGACGTGCTAAGGTCTATAAGTATTACCTCATTCAGTTAATCAATCTACTATATAATCAACATTTGATAGAGTGGAAATTCCAATTTCACGCCTATGAGGCCACGTGACTCGTTCAAGTAACCCAACTTACATGGGTGACTGAGGATTTAAATCCTGAACCTATTTGCACCTCACTGATCCTCACTATGCTGCTGAGTCTTCCAAACTATATTTCCCAGGTTCCTAGGCCAGGTGGCTTCCACACTGATTGGACCAAAAGAAGAATCTGGTAGAAGAAGAATCTGGTAGGGAGAAGCCAGGGTATTTCTCTCTGTTTGTCTTTGGCATGGACCTGCCAGGTCCAATGTGAGTCCAACTTCCACCAGGTGACCCTGATTCCAACATTACTGACTCCTCCTTTAATTTTGGGTTGGTGGCAGTCTCCTGTTGTTGCTAATCCCTGGATTGGTTCACTCTGCCTTTTTATCATTCTTATCACCAAGATGCTACTTTAAATTTTCCAAGAAGTGTTTCCAGTTAGATCCTGGCCTCTATTTCAAGTTTATTTGACTCTAAAATTGATATTGGATAAAAAAAATCTGATGTAAGACCAAGAACTCCAACTTATTGCCTGACTTCTCTAAAACTGAGTTAAAATTTTGCTTTTCCTATCTCCCAGGATTTTTTGAGGTTCACATGAGCTTATATAGGAGAAGCCTTTGTAATCAAGAGATGCATTATTATTGTGTGTTTCTGTTACTGACACTGAGTCAGGAACAGGGCCTCAGACTTTGGGAAAGTCTTTTGCCTTGGGGAGGTTTAAAAAGTACTACTGCCTGGGTTTCACCTACAGAGTTTCTGATTTCATTGGTCTCAGGTGTGTTCTGGGAAATCCAAATTTTCACAAGTCTCTGGGAGGTTTGGGGGGTATAGGCAGGGTGTGCATAGAACCATTGCTTTACATCAATAGCTCTCAAAGCGTGGTCCTTGGGACAACAGCATCAGCATCATCTGGAAGCTTAGTAGAGATGCAAATTCTTGGGCTCCTTGCCAGATCCTCTGAATCAGAGACTTCAGGGTGGGGCCCAGCAACCAGCATTTAACAAGTCCTCCAGGTGAGTCTGATGCCCACTGATGTTTGGGTGCGGCTGAATTAGACAAATGTGCCAAACTGCAGCCTCAGAGATTCAGCTGCCCTTGGATTTTGCCCTCATCTGACCCCCTTCCTCCTCTCTCCTGGCGAAGGGGAACATTTTTGCAATCACAATTCCTCTTGCCACTTTCTGTTCCCTTGTTCGTGTTAATACCTGTATGACTATATTGGTTGCTGCTTCCAGCAAGCCAAATTTGCACCTCAAAATGGGATTTATTTATGCAATTATTTGTTATGAAGTATCCCCTGCATGCCAGGACATGTGCAAGGTCCTGAAAGTGCAACAACTGAAAGAGGAGATGGTCTTCATCCTCACAGAGCTTACAGTGGAAGGAGTCACAGACAAGCAGCAAAGCAATTCAAACATACCACAATGAATGCTGTGAAAGAGCTCTTGCCCTAGCTTGTTTTACAAACATAAGAAAATAGCACTATTATTTCTCTGAGGTAAATGATTATAAGACTTATTCAAGGAAGGTTGTCTTTTCCATATAATGAAGATATTCATGTACCCTGCACACTGATAAAGAGAAGGACCAAGTCTTGAGATGTGTAGTGATAAAGCTATGATGGTTTTAGTATGTTCTAAAGGGGCAGAGCCCAAAAGAAGATAGAGGGAGTATCTAGAAGCCAAGTGATCCCAGATCTGGTCTAAAATTTTAGCAGAGGAGACACTAGTTATAAGCACAGGTAGTTTACAGGGCAATAGTAACTTACAGGTGGGTCTGCTAAGTTAACTCAAGAACTTGAAACTGGGAGGCAGAGACTATGATTGCAAAGCAAATGAAAATATGACACCATTATATAGCATGACTAACATTCACTTGAGCAACAATTAAGAGGATGAACCTCTTTAAAAATCTACACAGGATTTGGGACATTGATTTGGAGAAACCTGTTTGGAAGTGGTAATGTTGACTTTCTCCACGAGAGGGCGCCTATATTCCTTGTTTTTATTTTTTTAAATTTTCTGGATGCAACAATTTATATTTTCATCCTGTCCCAAATTAAATAGAAGAATGACTTGTGTTTTCCCATTTATGGAGTTGATTTCATGTCGTTTTTGACAGTTCTACTACATTCCAAACAGTTATAACTTTTTCCTTTGGGATTCTGGGTATGATGTTAAGACGTTAGAAAAACATGGGCTGTGTTTCTGCTAACAGCATCCTTATAATATATGCGCTGTATGCTATTTAGATTATCTGTAAAAATATCTTCTTCATTAGTGCCTATGAACAAGATCTGTCAGTAAAACAATCATCTCTGAAATATGAATCTGCATATTTGAAAGAATATTTACACAACAGAAAACAACTGGTTGATTCACTTAAAGTCATGAAACAATTGAATGATACATTTTCTTATTACAGTACTATGGAGACATTGCCATGAGCAAGTTCAGGCAGGAATAACCTGGCCCCTTTTCAAATGACACCCAGGAATAAGAAAGCAGCTGTTTGTCCCAGAGGTGGGCCTAGGGTTGGGGATGACATAGGTAAGAGTGGGTTAAAAAACCTAAAAACCGAAAACCTGTGACTTTTGAATCCAGGATGAAACTGCAAAATAAGTAATAAAATATGCAGAAGGAGAGCAAGGAAGCCAAAGTGAGATTTTAATGACATTGGGCAAAAGTATTTGAAAGTCAGTCCTTGTGGTCCAGAGCTCTGACCCTTTTTTTTTTTTTTCAGACCAGATTTTTGGCATTTTCTGCTTTTTCTGCAACAATTCCATTCTTCCTCCCAGCCTCTTTTCTACCTCTCTCACAACCTTTTTCTCCCAAATGAGTGTGACATGGGGACACAGGTCATTCAGGTTAGTTTCAATTCTATTCAGTTTTCTGAAAAGATCACAGATATTAACACTTCTGAGACTAATGATTTTGTTTCGTTCTGCTGCAAAAGTCTCTTTCCTCACCAGAGGTAGAGACCTTGGAGAAAAATGAATCAAAACCACTTTCTATGCTACTCTATTATGTTTAAGCATTTTTTTCTAAAAGTCTTATAAGTAGCTAAAAATGCTCAGCCTTTAAATTAACGTGACCCGGCACTCACATGGCTGGTTATGTCAAGCCTGGCTGTGAGATTTGAGATCTGGGGTTTATTTCAGTGGATGTCATCAACAGAGATCATGAATGGGAGGGATGGTTGGGAAGCCCTGAACTTTCTAGTATGCTCCATGTTTGGTCATTATCCCGGGGTAATTGGCGTTGAGAGGGTAGGACCTCTAATGAGCTGCTTCTCTCCCCTAATGGGTGGGAGCCTGGAAATTAGCACAGCGCCTGCTGTTCTACATGAGTGAACCGGGGCTGCTGGAGCCTCCTGCGAGTCCCTCCAGGAAGTTTTAGGCAACTGCCTAATGGTAGCTGCGCTAATGGCAACAATTACAGAATAGCCTTTTCAGTAAGATCCGTGTGCATCAGTTAGAGACTAATCTCATTGAGCAATGACAGGCCTGCCACAATGTCCCTTCAGTGACCAGCACTTCAGCGTTGTTGGCTGGAAGTACTTTTCCCGTCTCCTGGAGGTCGAGGAGCTCCTGAGAGAGCCAAAAGATGCAGAGTGAGACACGAACCTACTCGGTCTGCAGAAACAACCTTGGAATAGCAAGTGAAAAAAGAAGGAGCCTTCGCTCACAACCTGTCACCTGCCCTTTCTCCTTGAAAAAGTATGGAGCAGAAAGCTGAAGACAGAACCACTTGTCCTCCCATGGCCTCTGACTTCACATTGACAAACTGCAGACACTTCATGAGGAAAAATGGAGGGTCAAAAGACAGAAGAGGGTTCTTGTGATGGGAATGCATAGGAGGGTTGGATTCACTCTAGCGGTGAGTAAGAACTATGCTATGCTATTTAAAACTAATTCTTGGGGCTGGGGAGGTAGCTCAGTGGTGGAGTACTTGCCTAGCCTGAGCAAGGCCCTGGATTCCATCCCCAGCTCCTCAAAAACAAAATGAAAAGAAACCACCTTTTTAAAGTGGTGGGTGGTGTGCCAATGACCTTGACCTGATCATTGTGCATTGTTTGAATGTATTGAAATGTTAAACAGTACCCCATAAATATATACAACTATTATGCACCAATTAACAATAAAAAATAGGTTAAAAAGAATAAATCAGGGGCGGGAGATGTGGCTCAAGCGGTAGCGCACTCGCCTGGCATGCGTGGGGCCCGGGTTTGATCCTCAGCACTACATACAAATAAAGATGTTGTGTCTGCCGAAAACTAAAAAATAAATATTAAAAAAAATTCTCTCTCTCTCTCTAAAAAAAAAAAAAAGAATAAATCGGTTTGCCCCTACAAGTTTTAACACTACAAGTGTGACTACTACATGGGTACTGCCACCCTCTATTGAACAGAGCCCCATCTTGTAAAGTCACTAGGAGGTTCATGGAGTCTCATGTGGATATGGTTTGGCTTTACCTCATGTGATAGAATGACAAGGCTTGCCCAACAATGGCAGCATTAACTGGATCCTGGAAGGATGTGGACTCAGGTGACCAAAGTACCTCATGTGCAAAATGTGCAAAATCCTCATAGGATTGCATCTGCACAGGGTCAGTTCCTGAGAGGGAGGGTCTCTTAAGTCATGCATCCCAGGCATCTTGCTTGCCTCATCCTCGTCCTGGCCCGGAGAAGAATCATGTCCTTTTTAGTCTAACAGATCACAAGTAAGTTTAGTGGCCTAAGTTTTTGTCGTTGTATTATTGTGTTATGGTACTAAGGATGGAACCCAGAGCTTCCAACATGCTAGGCAAGTGCTCTACCACTCAGCATCATTTCCAGGCTTCCTGTCTGAAGTTTTAAAGAGAGCTCTGGATGTCATTTTTAGGGTTAAGTGTTTGTCTCAGCCATAGCAAGCAGACTTGAAAATTACTCATAAAATATAATTTCACTAGAAAATGATCCCTTATTCGGTCAAAATGAGGAGACAATGCTAAATTTCAGCTCACAAATGACCAATTTAATGTATACTATTTGTGTATGAAAATAATTGTAGGTGCCAAAAGGGAAGCTACCTTTTAAGCAACTGGCCTTAGGTATGCTGGCATAAGAATGCCCAGTCAAGTTGGATCCTGTAACAAGTGCTTTCTGCTCTGGCTGGAGTCCTTTCACTGTGTAGCTTTAAAGAGGAGGAGGTGCAAAAGAAAACAGCAGCCCTCATTTGCTTTAAGAAAAGAGCTTTCTATTGACTGCATTTTACTCTTCTCTTTGCAGAACTTAAGAGATAGCAAGCAGTTCATAAAGTACCTGTTTGAAATGCGAGTTGTGGTTCTCATTAAATATTTGTTATTTTGTTAAGACACTTTGCCTAAGAGCTGGTAAAGTGCTTATAAAATAATGGTTGTTGGGGGAGTTCTAAAATTCTCTGAGAAACTACGTTTTGTTGTTCTCGAAATAGAATGGGAGTTTGCTTTAAGATGGTAGTCATTATCTGTGTTGCTTTTTAAATCATGGTAGATGTAGGGAGATGTGTGTAAATCTTTGGGTTAAAAAGCAAATTCTTCACAGGGGAACCTCAACCAAGTCCTTTGTTTTTAAAGATTATAATCCATTTTTATTTTAGCTGATACAAAAAAACATAAAAGTTAACATACTAATAGGGTACCATGTAATGTTTGATATATGTATACATTGCATAATGTTTAAATCAGGTTAAACATATTTATCTCATCATATGTCTATCAATTGTGTGTGGCAAAAACTTTCAGAATTCTTTCCTCTAGCTTTTGGAAAACTCTGGTACATAATTATTATCTATAGTTACCATACTATGCAATAGTACTCCAGAGTCTTTTGGAGAAATAGAAAAAAGCTCAAAGGGCTTGGTAAACATTCTTTTCCCACATTGACTAAATCTTTAGAACGGAACTTGATCCATAATTTAATGGTACTGATGTGAGGAGCAGTCCTTGGGCCACAGAAAACCTGCATGGGAGCAGGATGGTGACTCTTGACAGCCATCAGACTATGAGGACAACATGCCAATTACTGGGGCAAACAAACAGCCCACAGTTTCTACACACCCATCAGGAGATATGAAAAACATTTTCTAATTTAGTGCATTTTTGCTGTGCAATAAATGTATAATAATAATCATCATCACATTTTTATTAGACACTCTGCATTTATGAGCAAGCTTGGTGGTCTCTTTGGGCCTCTGCCAAGGTCTAATGGAGGCTTCATAGTTGTTCATATTCCTCTTTTAGGTTTTTCTTTCTCTCCCTCTTTTTGCATAATTTAAGGAACAGCAGCAAATCTATGAAGAATAAAGAAAGAGTAAAAGAGGTAACTTTTATTGTATCTGACAATCGACCCCAGTTTCTCCAAGCCCAGGACTTTCTTCTGGAAACCACAGTGCTCTATAACGAAAGTTGAACAGAATATAATTACTCACAAAGGAAAATAAAAACATTAGCATTAGCCTTTAGTTCAAAAATTGGTTTCTGATCCAAGTCTCAATATTCATTGACCTGTAATGCCAAATAGTACACTTACTCATCAATAATGGCACAGCTGGGACTTGGCATGAAAACACTGCATAGGTTTTTAGAAACCAGAAATGAAACATGGTTGAAGGCAGAGTTATTGCCATAACATCAAGGCTCATGAATATAAAATGCCTTAAGTGAGTAAGAAAAATTTGGAAAGTAGCCACACACATTGTTTTATAGAACCTGAAAACTTCTCCCCTTGTATTTGAGCAGATAACTTTAAGGTGTAATCAAACATTTTTATAATCTGCACAATCATCGTTATATCCTTCATCAGTACACTGTTCAGGTAATCAGACCTAGAACAGAAAGATGAGACAGGGACATTCATTCATTCATTTATCCATTCAACAAATGTTTATTGAGCACTTAATTCAGACCAGTCCCCACATCTCCTTCTTGAGACTTGAACATATCGGTGAAAAGGACAAAGAGTGGAGCTCTGCCAAAGCTTGACATGATACTTGGGTCATGTCAGGGAGCATAACCTACAGAATAAAAAGGTCTAAGGAATTTGAAATACAGTGTAAGGTTTAAAGGTGAGGAAAATGAAAACAAAAATAAGAAAATCAGTGTCTCTTTGCTTGGAAAGACATAATTGAAGTGAGATTTACTGATGGTATTCAAATGCATGAAGAATTGCTACCCTGGGGACCAACTTCACTTGAAGATAGTACAAAATGAACCACACCAAGTCCTAGGAAGGAAATCTAAACTCAAGCACGTGGAAAGACGACAACAAGAACTAGAATGCAAGGTCAATGGAAGGAAAACCAAAAATCCATTAGATGAATTATGTATAGTCTTTCCTGAAACTTGCAGAAGTCTGACTTCTCCAGAGGAACAGAAACACAGGTTGAGTGTCTCTTATCTGAAATGCTTGGGTTCAGAAGTCTTTTGGATTTCAGATTTTGGAATATCTACATATACCATAATGAGATACCTTAGGAACAGGGCAGTTTGTAGACAAAATTCATTTATTTATGTTCCATATATACTTTACACAAATAGCTTGAAGGTATTTTTAAACAATAGTATAAATAATTTTATGTATGAAATAACAAGGTATAGAATTTTCCACTTGTGCATCTTAATGGTACTCAAAAATTTTCAGATTTTGGAGCATTTTGGATTTCAGATTATCAGATTAAGGCTTCTCTCTCTCTCTCTCTCTCTCTCTCTCTCTCTCCCTCCCCCCCCTCCCTCCCTCTCTCCTTTCTCTCCCTTCGCTCCCTCCCTAGTAAAATATATATTTTACTAGAATTTTTCCCCCTATACATGTGATCAATGTATCTTCTAGGGGAGATCTTTTTGAAATGTTCTTAGAGGGATTTCATCTCTTGAAAGTTAGGCAGGTACTGAGATAGCAGCTAAATTAGTCCAGGGGCAAAATTAGAAAAGGTTTAAGCACAGGTTTGTATCAGGGCTTGATGAAGCCATTCCACCCACCTCTGTTCTGTTATTCCTTTATACTCTTGCTTTTATTACTAGATTGGCATTTGACAGATAGCTCCTTGAGGGCTGGGAGTATTTCCCATGCAACATTGGGATCCTTGGCATCTAGTACAGGGCTGAGCATGGAGTTGGCATCGATCCATATTTATTGGTCTGAACTGAATATCAGAAACAGTCATGGAAAGCCTTCTCAGGAATAAGTATAAGAACAATAGCTATGCTAAAATAGCCACTGATTCTGGCAGTTTTTTGGGCTCAACTCCAGAACCAATCTTTTGCCATCTTGGAGCCCTGCTGCCTGCAGTTGTGCAGAGGGGGTACTGACTTCCGGCGAGTGCTACACCTGGTTATAAAGGATATTCATCATGGCATTGTCCAGCAGAGTGAAAAAATATTGACCATCCAGACAGTCACAGATAGGGAAAAATTCTTCAATTGCAGTGCCTGGGTATATTCACACCTTGGAAACTGAAATGGCCATTTACTAAGAATGAAGCAAATCGGTGTGTTCTGACAGAGGTGGATATCCAGGGTATAGAACTGAGTTTTAAAAAGTGGGCTGCATATCAATTTGTATACTTTGTTCCCATTTAAAAGGAACAACCTTGTGCATGTATGTGGCACTTAGAAAAAGATTTGGAAGGATACACAGCAAGTACTAGTTCGTGCCCAATTTTGGAGGATGGGAGAGCTTGTTTATTTTTTACTTCCCACACTTCTGAATTAGTTGAATATTTTACAACAAATACCCTATGCATTATGTACATATACATATATGTTACTACAAAAAAAGGATTCCTTTCCCTCAAGAGAACTCTTCTGGTTTTAATAATCAAAAATAAATACATAACTGCACTAAGTATTCACCGACTAAATGTTTATTTAGTATCTATGAATTCATTAACTATTTGTTTACTTATTTTTGGCCAGTTAAAGCAGAGCGTTTCTCATGAAGGAGTGGGAACCTACTTTGCTGGTGGGAAAATCCCATATTCTATGACTAAACCTTCTCTCATTTCATTGGGCTTGGATCTGTTTTGGTGGGGAGTAACAGACAGTCCCCAAAGAAGCTCTCTGGGACTGCATCCAGGATGGGAGGCTTCAGTTCAGAAGGACCTCTTTCTTCTTGGTATGAAAGTCCTTCATCTTCATGACTTTATTGTCTCCCCTGGAGTAGGAGTCCTGGCTGTGGGCACCAAAACAAGTGGTTTGCTAAGGTACTCAGAGCTGGGTGATGAAATGACTAAGTGGGCTAGAGGGACACTTAGAGCCAGTTTGCAGACCACTGACTACATCCTCAAACTAGACTGTAACTTGGGGTTCTTTAAAAAAAACTGCATGGAAGTGAGTTGGCTCTGGACCAATTTCCATAGAATCTTTGAGGGTGGTGCCCAGCTCCCAGATGGCTTCAATGCTCAGCCAAGTTTGCAAAGCTCTGGATTGAGAAGGAAACCAGATAAGAGAAGGCAAATCAACCAGCAAAAGTCATAATAGGTAAAAACAAGTCAAAGGCCACACCATATGGCAGAGTCTCCCCAAATGTGTTTTCTGATGATCACTCAGAATGACTTGGGTGTACATATGAAAAATATAGGTGTTTGGGTCCCCTCTCCACAGACATGGTGATTGGAATCTCTATGAGGTTGATCTCAAGGATCAGTATTACAAAAATTCTAATTGACACATAATTATGGATATTTATGGGCTACAGTGTGATAATTCAATATATGTACACGATATTTCATGATCAGATCAAGATAATTAACATAAACATTGCCTCAAACATTCATCATTTGTTTGTGTTGGAACCTTGGAATTCCTGTCTTCAAGTTCTTTATAAAATATATAATGAAATTATTGTGAACTGTAGTTTCCTTACTGTGCTGGGGAATGTGCATTTTTTAATTTATCCTTTTTAGTTATATATAACAGTAGGATATAGTTTGACATAATCACAGAAGCATGGAACACAATTCGCTCTAATTCAGTTCCCAGCATTTTTCTCCTCCCCCTTCCTCTCTTGCTCTGCTCCCCTTTGTCTACGGATCTTTCTGCAATTTATTGTAGTTTTTTTTTAAAATAGCATCTTGTGAATATACTTGGTGTTGGGATTCACTGTGCTATATTCATATGTGTACATATGAAAGTTTGGTTGAATTCATGGGGAATATGCATTTTAAATAAGGATCCCATGAGAATTCTGGTAAAGTTCCAGAACTCCTTGTCCATGGACAGTGTGTTCATCTGCAGCATCTTTACTCAGCAGACAGTCATGGGACAGTGTTTATAGAAGGAAGGAGAGTCCTTTGATAAATTATTTTAGGTTTAAGGAGAATTAATTCAAATGCCTTCCCAATAGAGGTAATGCCTTTCAGTAACCAATTCTGCATAACCAAAGAAAACTTTTCTGATTGTGTGGATTGTTGTAGCTATAATGATACTGTAGCTTCAGTGTTTGTGTTTGTATGTAACTTTTATTTAAGGATCTCAGTGTACTTCACAGGCATTCTTCTCATAATGGTTCTGACTTCTATTGTCCTGAATTTTCAGTACAAGAGGAACAGATTCATAATCAAAGGTTACATCCTGGAAATAAGAACCAGTGTTTCTTTAGACTTTGTTGCAGTTCACACATATACAACATTGTACAAGAAGTATATTTGGTCATTAAGATTAGAGTGTTAAGCTCAAATGAGGCAGCATTTACACATTTAAGTATTATTAACAGTTTGGTTTGTAAATTTATAAATTCTGAAAGGCTGGTCCCAGACAATGATGTTAAAATCAATACTTTATATTTTTTTCTTGATGATTAATGTCAGAAATAAATTTAGAAAGTCTTTCTTTGATCCAAAACTTTATTTCACAGATAGAGAAAAGTAGCCATTTCTGAAATTATTGCTTGTCTGCCTGCCTGCCCTTCTTCTCCAGCCCCCTCCCTTTTTATTACTTAATTTATTTTGACACAGAGTCCGGCTAA
The DNA here is from genome assembly GCF_045843805.1 of Urocitellus parryii. Lineage (NCBI taxonomy): Eukaryota > Metazoa > Chordata > Mammalia > Rodentia > Sciuridae > Urocitellus > Urocitellus parryii. Next base: position 81,115,932 of record NC_135532.1, read on the forward strand.
ATTGACCAGGCTGGTCTTGAACTTGTGATCCTCTTGCCTCAGCCTCTTGAGTAGCTGGGATTATAGGTGTGTGCCACTATGCCCAATTTAGAATTTTTAAAAATCATAATTCACATGTCTGGAACTGTTTTTTTTTTTTGAGTATCCAGGGTTTCCTTTGATGGTGAGGATACTCTTTAGAGTATCAACCAATCTCTCATATGCAATCTTGATTTTCAGCAAAAATAGCAATTGTGAAATATTATTTTGCAAACACCTTTTTTACTTTCTCCATTTTATCAATTGGCACTAAATCCTAGTTTGTAATTTAAATGCTTATTATTTAAAAAGTCTCTGAAATTAAGTCTCTATCAATAGATTAAGACAAATCTAAATCATTGTCTAATTTTTCTTTCTCTTTTTTAAAAGGTCATATTTTATTTGGGATTGTTAAATCTCTCACGAATTAGTTGAGTTGCCTCCCTCTGTTCTTCCACATATTGGAGATCAAATCCAGGGCCTCATGTATGCTTGGCAAATGCTCTGCCCCTGAGATACATCGCCAAACATGTTTTATTTTCTTTAAGTTATTTGTAGGGATTTGAGTGGAGGATCACAATTTCCTTCTAACCACATAATTCTATTTTCTGCTTCTGGGAAGGGAGGACCTGAGAGCACTAAATGGATTCATATTTCTGGGCCAGAATGAGTTATAGCTCAAGGTTTTAGAAGAATTCAAGTATATGATAGCAGAGTCCAGGTCAATGACATGTAAGGAATCTTTTCATGGCACTAACTGACCTTCTACCATACTAGAAAAACATAGTTGATAGCATATTGGTGTGTGTCTGAATTAGTTGATTTAACGGATTCCCTATTATTAAACATTAATTTCCAATTTTCCTTCTCTTTATGGTACTTTTATCCCATAGGGTTAATTTTATAATTCAACTTGAGTGCCATGGGGTGCCCAGATATTTGGTCATATGTTATTCTGGGAATTTCTAGATATTTTTGGATGAAATTAACATTTAAATCTGTAACCAAGTAAAGGAGATTGCCCTCCCTCATGTGGGTGGGCCTCACCCAAACAATTTAAGGCTTAAACAGATTCAAAAGTTTGATCTTTCCCAGAGGAAGAATTTTTCTGCCTGATGGCCTTTGGATTTGGATATGAGTTCTTCCTGGCTCTTCAGCAGCTCCTGATCTTCAGACTTTAACTGGGACATTAACCCTGTGGACTTTGGACTTGCCAGCCTCTGTGATTATGAGCCATTTCCTTATTATAAATTTCCTTGTCTCTGGTTCTGTGTGTGTGTGTGTGTGTGTGTGTGTGTGTATACACACAGATATACATAAAATCAGAGATAAGCTCTGGATAAAGTTGGAATGGATACACACACACACACACACACACACAATCTTCTGTATATTGGTTTTCTGCCTTTAAAATTGTTCTTGTCAGGTCTTTTGGTCATAGTGACAAAAAAATCTGACTAAAACATTTATCTGTTTCTTTACATATGTATCTCATTTTGATTCTGTTTCAGTGGAGAATCAGAATGAAAAAAAAAGATTTTTAATCTTTCTTTTTATTATTAGCTTCTTCACAGATTTAGTTTTTGAGGAAGTTGATTAAAATTTAATTTTAAATTTTAATCTAGATGATCTAGACTGGGGTGTCTGAACCTTGGCATTACTGACATTTTGGATTGATAACTCCCTGTCTTATGCACTGTAGGATGTTTAGAATCACCTCTGTCCTATGCTCCCTTGGTGCTCTCCCATTGTAATGACCAAACTTGCCTCTAGACACCACCTAACGGTCTCTAGGAACATACCTACCCTGCTTAAGAACTAGTGTTGTACACATATGGCATGAATAAGACCAATTATGTAAATTAGTAAGGGACTACAGCCTAAATATATTAAATAATTTTTCAATTAAAGTAAAGTTTAATAAAGGTCAGTCATAGCAAAATATTTGTGGAGTCTACAGTGTAGCAATCACAGCTGGTCTCTACTCTGTGCCTCTCTAAATTTGACATTAGTGTTAATAGGGAGCAAATTTTGCTTTTCCTTGACTTCTAATGCCTCCCTACCATGGTTTTTACCATGATTAAAGCAAAAGCCCACCCAGAATAAGAATACTGTCCTTACTTGTTAAGGCATTCTCCAGTGAGAGACTGCTTGCTTGTTTGTGTTTTTAATGATGGAGTATTGTATCAAGTTGGCCTTGGGAAGGAAGGCAGGGATAAGCAACAGTGTTTTATTTCTTGAGAGGACTGTATTTGGTGGGGTTTGGAATGAGCTGACGTACTGGTGTCTTTAAATAAACTAGGAAGTAGGATAAAATAAAGAAATATTGAGACACGTGAGTCCACCTGGCAAGATTTACAGCCCTCCGCTACGCAATCCAGTTGTCATCTAGGTAGATGGGCTTGATGGCTACAATCAGTTTAGGTAAAGGGAAATTGTCTTAGCAATCTATATGGGCTTCATCACAGGCTTCAGGCCTTACAAGCAGAACTGAGTTTGCTCTGAGGAAGAAGAAATTCCACTTGTGGACTGCAGGGCGACTGCCTGCCTCAGAACTGCCAGCCTGCAGGGCTGCCCTACAGATTTCAGATTTGCCAACCAGGCCTCACAGTGGAGTAAGCTGATTCCTTGCAATCAATCTTTCTCCCTCTTCCCTCACTCCCTCTCCCTCTTTCTGTTTCCCTGGTGGTATGGGGCTGATACAGTAACCCCTAATGCTCAAACTGATTTACAATGGGAGAACTACCATCATTGTTATTACCAAGAGACATAATGAGGACAGGACCCTATCTCATTTATTTTGTTTTCTCCTAGAAGCTGTCACATGGCTCTCAATAAATGATGAACTGAATGAAATCATTGTTAGCAGTTATTTCAAACAGCTCTGAAGGATATAAAACAATATCTTGAATGTCTTTGCTAGGAAGTAGGTAATTTATTATGAGAAACACATCATTTAGCTTTTAAAATAAAAAATATTGTTCATTACAAAAGTAATACAACCACACTACTGAAAATCTGGGAAATACAGAACAAAAACAAATCAGTGCGTGACCCTACTATAACTAATGCCAGTATTTTGGTGTATTTCAATCAGGTTTCCTTCCTGGTTTCTGTATAGAGCTATTCATAGTATATTTAAATTATTTCCCACCTGCTTTCCTTCTTGTTATTATTTAGTCTTCATAAAAACATAAACACTGAGTTTATTCTTTCTCACTGCCCCTCCTTATTGAAAATAGATTTACTGTTAAGGAAAAATTAATTTATGCTTTTTAATAAGATATACCTTTATTGAGCCTTTTTGGGGCTAACAGGCACTAACCTATGCATTTCTTTTTATGCTCAAAACAAGCATGTGACAAATATTATTCTCATCCACACCAGACAGTGAGGACATTGGTCTTGGGATTATTATTATTTTTTTTTTAAGAATTTTGCAGTGCTGGGGTCCGAACCCAAGGATATGCATATGCTATCCAACTGCTCTGTCCCTGAGCTATGTCCTCAGCTTTGGTCTGCCAGACAGGAGAACTTCTGAAGAACATCTCTATCTACTTTGCTATCCGGTCTCTGTTTTTGTTTATTTTACCTGATATTATCTTTCATGGATGAAGGATCTGTGGATCATGTAAGAGCATTCCTTTTCAACTTGTTTTGAGAAAAGAATATGCAAAAAGTGTCAACATCTGGCTCCATATTTTACCATCTCTAGTGTAAGTGTTTTTCTTAAACTCAGCACAGTGAAGCATACCTTTTTACTTTTAGATGTATTACTATTGATGTCTTACTCTTGTTTATGTTTTCAAATTTAGTTCACATTCCAGTGATTTTTACTGAGGAAAAAATCATGGAGGTTTTAGATCTGGGATTGTCTTTGTTTAGTATATCATTTAAAATCCACGTAATCAGACACATACTTGAGGTGTACAGAAAAATTGCCACATGGCTATCCAACCTAAGTGGACATATGCAGCGAAAAAGAAATAAATAAGTTTTAGTTACTGTTAAAGAAATGTTTGAGGGTTAATAATGAGCATTGTTAGTTGTATTTCTTAGCTTTTTAGGTGAGGTGACTCAAAATGCAGAATTCTCTTCATATTTGAATGTACTCAGAAGTATGAAGAATTTTTTATTGTGCTTTCATGGCGTGTCCGACACTTTGAAATAAACAGCCCATTAAATAAGTAATCCTAAATATGACCAGTTAAAACACGGGCATGATCAAAGTACAGCACGAGGAAGCACCACCATTTTTGGCATTTTAAAACACGATTTCACTTCCTTAGCCTTGAAGTAGCTCCTGTATATTGCAAATAAGAACATCATACCCACAGTGTAGTTATATAATGTGATGTGGTATGCTGGGTGTGACCATATTTTCCTTCTTTTCTTTGAGCCCGGGCTATTCAGTTATTCCTGAGTAAATGCTTATGTACAACTGTACAACTTGATATTAACTGTGTGTCTTCTGGATCTGACTAGTTCATGAATGGGAGTCCCTTGCCTTTCATCTTGTAGGTTTGAAAAAAAAAATGTGTCAAAGCTGGGGGGGAAGTTTTGGACAAATGAACTTTCTTTCAAGGGTTACCTCATTGCTGACCACAATGTGAGAGACCAGTTCAGCTAGATAGCAATTACCCTTCCAAGCAAAAAGGGCTTATTGGATTAACAAAAGCCAGTTAGAAGAAGATTCTTAAATTTGTCACACGTTCCCTTTGCTGAAAGACTAGCTTGGTAAAGCTATCTAGAATACTGAGAAGCGGGGATAGTTATCTAGAGGTTAATCTATATACCAGCGCAATTCATAGAATTAATATGAGAGTAGGTTTACTTAGGGTACAATTTTGCTGCTGTATGACTTTTGTAAAGTTTATAATGTTATTTTTAATTTTATGTTTTCTCCAATCTGCAATCTGGTAGGAAATGGTGCCTGAGGCGATTGCTTCATGAATATTGTAAACTCACCTTTATCAACATATAGAAAGATGGTTCAGTAATAACTTTGAGTCTGCATTCATTCAGTCTTATAAATAAAGACTAATAAAATAAAGACTAATAAGTGTAAGACTGTGGAGGATAATGTTGTTTGATCTGGTGAATACAATCTATTTACTTTTATGTCTTTAAATTGAAGAGAGTATAGAAAAGCTAGATCTCAGAACTCAGAAAAACCCTTCTGGCCTTTCACTTGACAGTTGTACTCAGGTGGTATGACTTCATGAATTCCCTGCTGACTTGGGTACCCTGGTTTACCTACATGGTAAAAGGTCCAGTTGAGATAAGTGAATGTGTAAAACCTTTAAAACGATAAACACTACAAAATACACGGAGGGTGACTATAGATAACAATGATGTACTGTACATTTCAAGAAGTTAGAAGAAAGGATTTTTAAGTTTTTTTTGTCTTTTTTCCAGTACTGGTGTGGAACCCAAGACTTCATGCATGCTAAGCAAGCTCTCTACTATTTAGCTATACCTCCAGGCCTAAGGATTTTGAAGTTTTACTATAAAGAAATGATGAATATTTGAAGAGATATATATTTTAACCTGATTTAAACACTACACAAGGTATTCATGTATAGTTACACCATGTTATGCCATTAATATGTACAATTTTATGTCTGCGTATCAGTTAAAAATAAATTACCTTAAAAACACTATGAAGTTAGGCACAGTAGCACACGCCTACAATCCTAGTGGCTTAGGAGACTGAGGCAGGAGGATCACAAGTTCAAAGCCTGCCTCAGTAACTTAGTGAGACCCTGTCCCAAAATAAAAACTAAAAAAGGGCTGGGATGTGGCTCAGTGGTTAAGCATACCTGGGTTCAATCCCTGGAACCAAAAACCAACCAAACAAAAAACCAAAACAAAACAATAACAATAAACACTATGAAATAAAAGGTAGACTCCTTGGTAGAATAATTATCCCATTTTCAAAAATAAAATATTAAATTACTACATTTGGACAGAATGCAGCTGGTTGAATTAGGCCAATAGACCCACTGTAGCAGCTAGGAAAGACTAGAGAAATTACAAAAATTATATTTTTAAAAGCATCAGAAAGTTGTGAAACACATAGCTACTCGATGAACTAAAATTACAAAGAAAACTGTCTTAAGGTAAGCTGATGATTGGCAGCTTCATTTTGACTGTGAGACATTTATTGATTCTGGACACAGGTTGAGGATTGGACTTGGTTCACGCAGAGGTGCATATGGAGGAAAACGATACCAGCAAAGCTTTAACCCGCATAGTGTTAGGGTGATGAATTAGAAACTTTGGGTGTTTCAAATTCAGAACTGGATTTCTCTACTAGATATTTGCTGAATCTCTGGGCTTCACAGAATACTGAGGAGTGAGTCTGAAATTTTCTAAAGGCAAATGAAACTTCCACCGTCTTCTGTTCTTAAGAATCAAAGAGCCTCCAGGGGACAAAACCTGCTTCAAGCATACATCTATTTCCCCTTTCAACACATTCGCTAGATTTTGAAGCTTTGTGGGGCAAAGAGGATATAGAGCTTGAAAACCTCTGAAGGATAGAGATTGATTTCCCATTGTCTTTTAGAATTGAGAAACCTTATGTTCACTAGGATGTGTCGGAGGGGATATATGCCCAAGGAACAGGTACGAACCAAAGGTCTGCTGAGTCTTACTAAAACAGACCTAGTCCTAACCCAATTCAGCTCTTGATTGGATTCAGGTTATTGGCCTCTCATCCAATCTATCTAAAAGAAAAAGAATACATTCTCTGATAGAATATATCATTATTTGGAGCCTCCACTTTTTAAAATTATCAATTTTCTGTATTATAAACTTCGAACAGTTAAGAAAAAAGGCAATCAGCTTTTTTTTATTATAGAGTATAAGTGTGAAATGGTATTATTGTTACAAGTGCTAATAGCATCATTCCTTGTAAACCTGTAGAAACACAGTTTTATTCCAATTCTTCTGAGACTAAACATGTATATTGCATTTAGGTTATCTAAATACTGCTAGACTACACTTGTACAAATGTAATAAATGTTAATAATTTTTCTATATAGATAATGAGGAAAACCCAGACAGGTTTTAAAAATGTATTTAGAATCTTATGTTCATTGTCTTTTATTTTTGAGCCTCTACTTCTATATATAGTATCTGGCATATAATCAGCAATATCTAGAATGCAAAGGGGCAAGGGATGAATGAAAATAAAGAGACAACAACAAAAACAACAATGTAAAATAAACAAACACCAGAAGCACACCATGATAAAACTATTGGGATCAGAACATAGGAACATTAAAGTGATGTTCAAGAAAAGAGAGATGGAAACAACTGATGGAAATATGGAAAATTCTTCCAGAGACTGTCAATCTATTAAAAAAATTGCATGGACTGTCTAGAATTAGAAAAATCAATACCAGGATCTAGTAACCACTATTCTACTCTTCACTTCTTTGAAATCTACTTCAGTTCCTGGCTTGTCACATATACCCAACTCCTTAGAAATGTACAAGGTTCCACAGGATCTGAAGTGTCTCTTACTTGTTCCAAATGATCCATCTCTTCACTTACTCTGCTCTTACCCCTGGCCTCCTTTTTATTCTTCAGTTATTTGAAGTTCATTCCAATTTCTGGTCTTTTTGCTTGCTAATCCCTCCACCTGGAATTTCCTTAGCAAGTTCAGCTCCTTTTTATCTTTTCAAGTGTTGTCATCACAGATAGCCCTAGAACCAGAGCTTCTGGTCATTTCCACAGGACTCCATTTCATTTTTCTCATGGCATTTACTCCTGTCTAGGATCATCTTGTTTCCTTGCTTATTGTCTGTTTCCCTCCATGGAATGTAAGCTCCATGACAACAAGCAGCTTGGCAGGCAGGAAAAGTTAAAATAGGTTATGTTGGAGAGATCAAAAGAAGGGTGAAGAGAGATGGAAGGAAAGAGGCAAACAAAGACACGGAGGTCACATCCGGAAGCCAGGCAGCTTTACTGGCCATGAGCATGATAAACACAGAGTGGGAGATGGGGTATTTTGAACCAGCAATGTGATACAGTATTGGGACAGTTGTAGGTGAAGAAAATTCCAGGGCTTTGTCAGTCACAATAGGCAGGAAAGTAAAGTGGACTGGGGGGGGGGGGCTGGATATGGCTAAGGAAAGATAAGAGCGTACAGTGGAATAGATCAGAAGTCACTGCATCTTAAGGGACTCCCCAAAAGCCTAAATTTCACATTGTCAGAGCTATATCAATTCATGTACCTGGAGTGCATGGGAAAAATGGTCCATAATTTCTGCAACTGCTCACAAGATCTTTGTATCAGACACTGTCCTTACATGCCTTTCACATAGGAGTATGTAATTATTAAAAATTTAAATGTTTATTTTTTTTGCAAAATAATAATACATTCAAGACAATTAGTGAAAATTTAAAAATTCCCTCCTAGCCCTTGTCACACAGCCATACAACTTTTTTTCCCCCAAAGGCAACCAATGTTAATGTATTTACATCTTGAGTGATTTCTAGAGCTATTACCTATATGTATGAATATAAAAGGTTTCTGTAAGACACAAATAATGGCATATCATATACACTGGATTTTATTTTTTTCTTAACTATATTCTTTGGAGATTAGTCCATATCAGTATTCAAAAGCAACCTTATTGTTTTCCTTTTAACAAGCTTAGTAAGATTGTATTTTATGAATTATAATAATTTGCTTAGCAGGTCATTCTCATGGATATGTGGATTATTTCCAATCTTTGGTAATACAAAGAGAGCCAAAGTGTGGAATCTTCTGCAAACCTGAGTTTGCACATGTGTGCATAGATATAAAAGATGAATTACAAGAAGAGAGATTGGTCAGCCCAAGGGCTGTGCATGTGGAATTTTAACAGATATTACCAAACTGCCCTTCATAAAGGCTGTGCCAGGATTAAAGATTAAATTATCTGTATTAGTAGTGTATGAGAGTGACTGATTTCCTGGAACTGCAACGCACAGTGTAGTTTCTATTGCTGCTGTTTGTAGTGCTGGGGCACTGGGTTCTATCCTCAGCACCACAAACAAACAAACAAACAAATAAATAAATAAATATACACACAAATAAATAAATAAAGATATTATGTCCATCTACAACTAAAAAAAGTTAAAAAAAAAAAAACAACAAAAACACATTTGTGCTGGGCATGGTGGCATACTACTGTAATCCCCGTGGCTCAGGGGGCTGAGGCAAGAGGATCATGAATTCAAAGCCAACCTCAGCAAAATCAAGGTACTAAGCAACTCAGTGAGGCCTTGACTCTAAATCAAATACAAAAAAATAGGGCTGTGGATGTGGCTCAGTGGTCAAGTGCCTCTGAGTTCAATCCCTGGTACCCCAAAGCAAAAACAAACAAGCAAAAAATTTGTATTTCCTTTTCTGGAAACTGACAATTTCATTCTATTATTGGTGTTTTTCTTTTTTCTTTCAACCCTTTAAATATCTCATTTCATATTCTTCAAGCTTGGGAAGCTTGCATGATTTTTGAAAAGAAATATGAGATTTTTTTCTTTGTTCTTTTATAGGTAAGGTGTCTTCCCAATCCTGGTTTCTTTTTAAGATTTTCTCTATCTCTATTTACCTACCTACCTACCTACCTGCCTGCCTATCTCTCCAGGAGTTTCACATACTTCCATAATTTTCTGTAAGAAGTTTGCTTATGGAAAAGTAAAAGAATAAAATTGGATTAGATTTGAATAACATTATTATAATATTTACTGTGATATATCCATACATGCATACAAATGCACTCATATTATCCTATTGGATCATCTACAGTTTGAAAATGATGTGTCTATGTGAAGATATTTTATTATTTACCTTGCTTAGTGTTTTCTGAACTTCCTAGATTGGTGGTCTGGAATTTGTCATTAATTTTGGAAAATACCCATTATAATTTTATATTTTCTTCCTTCCTTCTCCTTCTGGTGTACCTAATACATAACATGTTACGCTTTTATAATTGTCCCACTCTTCTTTTACATTCAGGTACATTTTTTCAGTCTTTTATTTTTTGGTCTTTGTATTTCAGTTTGAGAAGTTTCTGTGGCCATATATTTAAGCTCACTGATTCTTGGCTATGACCATCTAATAATAATCCCATCAAAGGTATTCTTTATTTCCTTTAAAGGGTTTTGTTTATTTGTTTATATATTTACTTAACTACTTGAGACAGGGTCTTAGCAAGTTGCCTAGGCTGGCCTTGAACTTGTGTCTCAGCCTCTGAAGTAGCTGAGGGTACAGGCATGCATCACCACACCTGGTGACTTCCAACATTTCTTTTACATTCTTTCATTTGGTGTCCCTCTCCTTACATTTCTTTACATAACTCATCTATTCTTGCATGTTGTTCACTTTTTTTTCCACAGAAACTTTAGCATATTAATCCTAGTTACTTCAATTTTTTAGTGTGGTAATGTTAAGACTTCTGCTGTAACTGATTCTCTTCTTTGTTTCATTTCTTCGGACGGTGCTCTTTTGCCTTTTAACATACCTTGTAATTTTTTTGCTGAAAGCCAGACATGATGTATTGAACTAAAGTGACTGTGGTAGAGGGTCTGAGCATAGATTTAATATTTACGTGGTTAGGAGTTCGCCTGAGTTTACTGTTTGTTGTAGCTGCAGGTGTCAGAGACAAACATTTTCTCTGGCATCTTGGTATCCTGAAGGAGAAGAGTAAGCTCTGGGAATATTTCAAAATAGTTACTCTCCCCTCCTCTTGAGAGAAGTAGGAAGGGATTTTTATCAGATCTTCACAGTGAACTTGGTGGGGCTTCTGGATACAAAACTCAGGGAAATGTGTGGGGTCTTCCAAGACTGGACCCTTGTGAACTTTTAACTCTTAAACATATCCACAAGGAGCCTTCAGCAATTAAGTGGTCCTACTTAGGCTGGCTCCAGCTGTGGGTTTCTCTCTTGTGCTCTAGTAAGCTGTGATTCTATGTATGTGCTTGGGTCTCTCCAGTTTTAAGGGTAGAAGTCTGTCCTGTGACCTCAATTCTCTGATGAATTTAAGATAAAATCTTGATTTTTAGTTTGTTTGGCTTTTCCCTTGTATAGATGGGAGTGATGATTTCCAAGCTCTTTTCATGTCAAACCAGACACCAGAGGCTGTATTTTTTCATTGATTTGTAGGAGTGCTTATCTCTGCAGAAAATTAGTCCTTTACCTTGATATGAGATGTACTTTTTTTTTCCCATCTGATCATTTATCTTTTGAATTGTTTTCCTCCCATTCAATTAAAAACATGTTTTTTGTGTGTGTGGTTGCTTTTATTGATATTCTCTTTTAGCCATTTGGATTTTGCATTTACAATTGGTAAGGCCTTAACAACTGAGATATAAAGAAATTCTTCTATTTTTAAGCACTTGTTGTAATTTTATTTTTTACACTTAAAGATTTGCTCAGTTTGGGTTTTAAAAGAATGAAGAATAAATGCTACTTATTCTTCTCCAGTTGCCTATTCAGTTCTTTCAAAACTATTTACTCAATAGTTCCTTTTCCCCCATTAGTTTGTTATCATATATTGAATTTCAATATTCATTTGGGCCTATTTTTAGAACCTCTATTCTGTATTATTGCTTTATTTGTTGTATGCTAAAATGAATAATTCATATAATACTACTTTGTTTCACTTATTGAAGCTTTAAAATATCTGAAATAAGTGTACGGCTACTTATCCACTCATTTTTCTTGTTGAAAAATTTCTTGTCAATTTTATCTTCTATATTATCTTTAGCATTGTGTCTAATTAAAAAAAAACTTGGTATGTTTGTTTTGATGAGGCTAAGTTTTTAGGTTAATTTAGAAAAAAAGGATGCATATGTCCAAAGTTGAGTTTTTCTCTCTAGGAACATTATATATACCTTCACATTAATTCAAGTCTTTATTATTATTATCACTATTATTATTATTATTTGGTATTGGGGATTGAACCCAAGCCATAACCTAAGCCCTTTTTATTTTTTATTTTGAGACAGGGTCTTGCTAAGTTGCCAGGCTGCCTCAAACTTGAGATCCTTCTGCCTCAGCCTCCTGAGTAGTTGGGATTATGGGTGTGCACCACAACCCTGCCTGGCTTCAAGTCTCATTTTAAATCTCATTCCATTAAGCACAAACATATTTAGTAGAATGTCTGAAACACAGGAAATAGTCAATAAATGCTGACTACAAAAGTTCTATATTCTTAACCACAGTCAAACCTATCCTTGGGAACATACTTTCATTTTCCCAAACTACCCCTCTCCATCCCATGTTTCTCACAGTTTCTAAACAAAAGCCCCTAAATAGTTTGAAGCCTTGTGGAGTGGCTTGGGGGAGAATGGAGGAAACAGAGATAGAATGAATGGCAGTAGCCATCTATATAAAGTAGTTATACTTTTATTGTTGAAGAGAATGAAAGGATTCTGTGCTGATTTGCATTTTGGGAGGTGGGCCAAGAAAATTAATCAAGAAAGCAGGAGAGATTAACAGAACATTTTTTTTTCCCCCAAATGCCACCTTAAATTTGTAGAGGACTTTATAGTGTCCAGTCCACCTTTACATACCTGCATCTAAACCAATCTTCACAGCAACTCACTGGGGCCCTTGAGGAGGGGAGCCACAATTGCATAGGGAGTAGGTAGAAACTTGGATGACATATTCCAGATCTGTGGACTCCTACTCTAGTACTCATTCCTTTTCATAGCAAACTTGACTTCTGGCCATTTATTCCTATCTAGGTTTAGGCACATGACAAACATGATAGAAACACAGGTAGGGAGAAAAGGGGGAAAGGATCACAACATTTTGAGAAGTCAGCATAAGAGAACTGTGGGATTAAAATTAATAGCAGTATTTTTTTTTGCTAATTACCCCCATGGACAGAAGTTTTATGGGACAGCTACATAAGAAATTGTATAAAGTTAGCAACAATGTCTTGAGTGTCTGTTGTGTGCTGCCTGTTTTATGTGTATTTTTTTTCCTTTTATTCCCAACATCAGTCTTTCAAGACAGGTGTTATCAAACCATCTATATACCACATGTCTTTAAAAAGCAAGGCCACAGTCTTTGGAGCTTAACATTTGTACACTAATTGAGGAATACTTGTAAAACACACACACAGGCCTGGATGTGGAAGTGCCACAGCTGTGGAGGAACCCGAGGATGTCAGCCATAGAAGTGGGGTGAGTGCAGGAGAAATGTGATGTGATGACTGGAGAAAGGGAAGGACTGAACATCGAGTAACAGATAAACCTGATGGGCAACGGAAAGGGACACAGGAAAACTGCGTGCAGCTGGAGTTATGGATGCAGATGAATTAAACCAACTGCAGGGGAAAAGGACGCCCCGGAGGAGCCCTGCTTCTACCTGGAAAAGTGCTCCATCAGCTACTTTGCCCTCTCTCTCTCTCTCTCAATGCTGCATCGCCTTTTAAAGTGACAGTCACGACACTGCGGGATTCAGAAGCGGAAATGGTCTTTGCTCATTGGATGACAGTCTAAATCCAGACCGAAAGAATGTGGTTGGAGACAGCTGGACAGCTGGTGGAAACGGTCCCAGGACTGACTTCAGTGGAAAATGTCCACGTGCTGCTCGTTTCCCTCTGTATCAAGCAAGCTACCTGTCTCCATCTCTCTTGCTTTTGCTTCTCTTCCATCTTTTTTTTTTTTTTCCTTTTTAAAGTAACCAACTTGGTGCATAGTACCCAAGTGGTAGAGGAACGCTCCTGCTTAACCCAGCGCTAATGGTTGCCTCGGTGATTAATGGAGCTACTCGGGAGGTTTATGAGAAGTGGCACTTCCTTTCCAGCTTCTTGTATCTGCCACCGAGCAGTTAACGTTAAAGCCCGCTCTCTACCCCGCGGATGTGAATGCTGTAAATACCATCGGGCAGAGCTCTCCGCCTTTAGAAACTCGGAAGCAGGACAAACCCAGCCAGTCCCCGGACGCCCAATGACCCCGGACTGCGGCAAAGGGTGTGGGAATGGAAAGAGGGGAGGATCACCAGGCCCCCCTTTCTCCGTTCCCTTTCCTCCGGAGCACTCTTTCCACCCCGGGAAGAAAGGCAAGGTTGCTCCAGGTCGCCAGTACCTCTAGCCCCCCCACCCAGAAATCTGCAAATTCATTGTTCAATTTCATGTTCCGGCGAAACCTTTAAGGCCGGAATAGGGCCAACCCCAGTCTTCACCTCCAGCCTTTAGCTGACTTCTAAGGCGGGTCCGACTTCTCCCCCGTAAAAAGGCTTTGCTTCGCTTCCCCACCACAGGGGTCCGGCGTCTGCTTTGGACTTTGCTTCTCACTCGCACGCCGTCTGGAGCAGCGCTCAAGTCTTAGCAACTTTCACCATCTTGACCAGAGTCGGGTCTTTTCTGAGACAATGTGAACAAAGAGGAGCAGGGGAAAGAGACCAGGGCTCGCGGGCGGGCTTCTGAGCGACGGTGTGTGTATTGGGGTGCGCCGCACTCCGCGTCTCCAGCCACTGGGGATCCGGGCGCCTGCGGGTGGGCTGGCAAACAGAGCGCCACGGGGCCGGGCTCTCAGGCCGAGCCCCTTGTGGCCCAGGGCAGAGAGTTTCTTTGTCCCTGTCTCCAGCTGGGCGCGAAGGCAGATGGGCGCGAGCAAAAGCCCGAACCTGGGACTGGAGATCCGCTTCCAAGTGCGGCGCGACAGGACTGAGTAGGAAGGAGCGCCTACTGCCCAGGGCGCCCCGCAAGCGTCTGGCGCCCTGATCTCCAGGATCCGCGGAGGGAGACACTGGAATTCGCCTCTCCCTTCCCGGTGCCAAAATGGGGTTTAGTATGGCACAGCTGGTCCTAAATAGCGTGGTTTGGAGCGCTCTTCTCTACCCTACGCCCCTAAGACGCGCGCGCTAGTCTGGGGCAAGAGTCGAACTCGAGGACAGAGGCGGTTCTCTGGCGCCCCCCCCCCCCCGCCGAAAGCACCGCGGCCGTGGGGACCCGAGCGGAGGGGCCGGGCCGGGCGGGACCTAAACAGAGCCCTAAGGCAAAGATGCCCAGCAGAACTCCCTAACAAAACCGAAAGGGTGGCCACATCGGCAAGTGTGTGTGTGTGTGTGTGTGTGTGTGTGTGTGTGTGTGTGTGTGTGTGTGTGTGTCTGGGGGATGACTTACATTCAACCGTCTTACCTGCAATCTAGTTTGCTCTTCTGTGTCTGGCTGAAGAAGGAAAGAAAAACTGCCCTGTCCATCAAAGCCCATGAAACCATCCCCTTCCCTCAACTCGACTAAGTCACATTTTAGAATGCGACGCAAAATTACAGCGTCCACGTGAAAACTAGTTTCCCAGTTTCACTCAATGTAGCGAGCTAGATTTCAGTTTACCAGCTTCTCTTAAGCAGGAGAACTTGGGGTCTCAGGAGACTCCAAGGGTTTCTTTCTCCTGCCTCGGGCTGTGCATCTTTCATTGGCTTTTCTTTATGAAGCCAGGGTTCCTCGGCCGTCTTCCCAGGAAGTTCCGCGCTCTGCATGGCTGCGCCCCGCCTGCCGCAGAGCGACGCGGGCAGAAGGACGAGCGCTAGGACCGCGGGGATCCCGGGCGGCCGGGCGCTACCTTAAACCCAGCCCAATGCCGCTGCCTGCGCCACTCTGCGCGCCGGCGGGGGCTGCGCAGGAGGAGCGCTCCGCCCGGCTACAACGCTCCGCGAGCCGGCGCGGCAACACCTGTTCGCGGCAGCCAGGGCGGCACGCGAGCTCCCGGACGCGGCTCTCCTCGCTTGCCGCTGGCCACCGGTTCTAAGCCAATGGACCTCTGCCGAGCCTCTCGAGATTTCTGGATACTAGCTTTGGACGCCTAAAGTTTTTCCTTCTTTTTGTTTTATTATTATTATTTTTTTTGGAGGGGGGACTGGGAGGGGAGATTTGTCGCCGCCACAACCGTGAGATTTTTTGACCCCCTTGAAGGATTCATGCTGATGTCTGCAGAGTCGGTTAGAGAGTAAAAACAGCGCATGCCTTCCTGGAGTCAGGATCCGTAAATTCTGACGTAGCCCGTGCATCTTAAAAATCCCTATAATAACGCCTAGGCATTTAAGTTGCTATGGTCATTCTGATCTCAAAGCAAATGGAGAAACTACGGATTTTTTTTCCTTATTACGGTCGGATGGGATGAAGACCTTCCTGCCTGCTAAGAGCTGGGGATCTATCTATAGAGATACATAGATATGCTTATCAGTATGTCAGTGTGTGAGTATAAAGTGGTGGTTTCTTAGACTATCAGTGGTTTGACCTTGAACCTGTGCCAGTGAAGCAGCAGATTACTTTTATTTATGCATTTAATGGATTGAAGAAAAGAACCTTTTTTCCCTCTCTCCCTGCAACTGCAGTAAGGGAGGGGAGTTGGATATACCTCGCCTAATATCTCCTGGGTTGACACCATCATTATTGTTTATTCTTGTGCTCCAAAAGCCGAGTCTTCTGATGGCTCCCTTAGGTGAAGTTGGGAACTATTTCGGTGTACAGGATGCGGTACCGTTTGGGAATGTACCCGTGTTGCCGGTGGACAGCCCGGTTTTGTTAAGTGACCACCTGGGTCAGTCCGAAGCAGGGGGGCTCCCCAGGGGACCCGCAGTCACGGACTTGGATCATTTAAAGGGGATTCTCAGGCGGAGGCAGCTATACTGCAGGACTGGATTTCACTTAGAAATCTTCCCCAATGGTACTATCCAGGGAACCAGGAAAGACCACAGCCGCTTTGGTAGGTATACCATTAACCCTATAGTGTCCATACGATGACATGTTGGACTGTAACTACCAAGAAGAAGGTGGTGGTTGGGCGGGGGGTGCGGGAAGGGATCTCTCTTCTCTCTCCTCTCTCTCTCTGCCTTGCCAGCTCAGGGGGGGAAAAGCCTCCGGAATTGCAGATCTGTCGCTGGCACCAATGCAAGTGTACGTTGAAAGGCCTTTTTTTTTTTTTTTTAAAGAGGGGGCATGACTATGAATATAACACAAGTCCTTAGTTCTTTTGCATCAAATACATGGGAAGATCGGATTTAGGAAGTTTCTTTTGAATGGACTGATTCTACGAGTTTAAAGCTTTAATCTTTAACTACTAAGTACTTAAAAATGCATTCAGTTTCCTTAAGGCAGTGAGTATATTATGCTCAGATTAAGATTTCCCCTTTTCCTCTAATAGTATTCTGCCTGAATTGTAAATTAATTGTATTGTTTATTCCCCCCAAGTGTGTCTGAAAAGCCCCTTAGGCGAAGATTGCTGACTGATTGTTCTGTTGGGAGGAGGGCTAAAGTCATATTTTAGACTCTGAATAGCAGGGACAGAGGCTTTGGGGAAAATGACTTGGGAAAGGACAGAATGCTCACCAGGGGTGTTTGTCCTTCTAGTTATCAAGTTATAACCTCTGTTTTTTAATTTCTACAGTGTGCAGCCCTGTGTGGGTTTCCTGAATGGTTCTCTGATGTGAGTGTGTGCATGCCCGTGTAAAAGCTGCAAGCTAATTTTAAAGGGCATTCCGAGGATTTCATTTTCCTAGGAGGGTATTTGTGACTCAGCACTGAGGGCTGCAGACTGGAGGGTGGTGACTCTGCCCGTTTTGATGCCTGCACACACGTGCCTGCTGGGGCACCTTTAGCCCTACAGCACAAAGTCAACCAACATAGTCCTGATTAGGGTGGGAGGAATCTAGCTTTTTTTTTTTTTTTCCCCCTTTACTTTTTTTTTTTTTTTTTAAATTAAACGCCAGTTTGGGCAACCAGACTGTTGGAAGGAGTTAACTTCTGAGTGAACCCACCTGACAACACTTAAACTAGGTCGTAAAAAACAAAGTCCTGTGGTGATTTTTCTTCCTCATGCTTTAATGCCAGATGTGGAGCACAATCTAAACTACATGTTTAGCTTCGTTGGACTGTAGATGATGCCAGAAGGTGAGAAGGGCTCAGGCCTGAGATGGGGATAGTTTCAGATACTCGAGGCCCAGTTTTTTCTCCTTTTGATCTTTACTGAGCCTGAGCCCAAAGCGGTAAATAGTAAATTTCTCTAGCCTTCTTCCTTCACCGCTTAAAAAAAAAAAAAAAAAAGCTCTTCGCTGTACAATTATTAAGTTAAAATGTAACTGTTCTCCCACCGCCCCAGAAGTAAACGTAGCTTCTGGTTGTTGCAAGGGAAGACGGAACTTTACGAAAAGTGCTTTTCTAGCTGGCCGCTTTAAGGGCTGCTACCGTGCTTAGCGTTCAGTACCAGAACAACAGGAGGTGGGCGGCCGTGGGTGGGAGAGCGAGTGTGTCTGAGTCCCCAGCGGCCACTAGCCTGGCAGCGCGAGCAGCCACAGTGTGGCGTGGGCGGCCAGTTAGGTGCGCCTGCAGCCCGAGTCCCAGCCCTCCCGCGCTCGCGGCCGGCAGGTGCGGGCTCGGTCGCCCCGGCCCCGCAGCGCACTAGGCGGCAGCCCGGAGAGCTCCGCGCGGTCCTAAACGCTCTCGGTTTCTGACTCCCTTTCCACCGGGATCGGGTGCGCCCCCGAAGCTGCCGGGACGACTCGTGTCTGGGGGCGGTGGGCAGGGTCTGACACACTTCTAACCGCATTTAGAGGATCTGAGTTTTCATTTTTGCCCAAGTTCAGTCCCTTCGCTTTCTCTTTGTGTGAGTGTGGGTCTGGCAGTGCTGACAGCCGCCGCCGCCCGGGGCAGCGCGGTGGTTTGCGGTGTGGGAACGGCTGGAGGCGCGCGCCGCTGCAAGAGAGTTGGTGGCGGGGACTGAGGACAGGCTGGAGGTCGGATCCCTGAGCTCCGCAGTCTCATTCCTTGTCCCTCCCCCTCTTTCTGAAGCGCGCAGCTGGGTTTTGGAGAGTCGAAGGGCTCTACGTGGTCCGGGAGGTGGGTCGGGGGTCCCCGGGCGAGGAAAAGGGTCAGAGCTGCAGGGGAAGGGGTGAGGGACAAAGGGCCGCGTAGGCGGGCGGAGGGGGCGGTGTGCTATTGTTAACAGCTTTCGAAGAGTAGGGCTCCGCGGGCTGGTTTTTCTGCGCTCCCACTTCAGTGCCCGCCTCTGGGCTGGGGGTAGCCGGCGGTGAGTGCCAGGGTATGGAGGGGGCGCACAGCTGCAGGGGCGTCGCGGCCGGCTAGGACCAGCTTCATTGTGTGAATTTTCCCGGGTGCAGCACGATGGTGCCCTGGTGTGGAGAGATTATAGGATGTTGTAGTTGGGGCTTCTCCACGTACCTCCCCCATGGCTTTTTTCTTTCTTTCTTTTTTTTTTTTAATGCAGTCACCTTTAGGGTAGGACGTTTATCACAGGAAAGCAAGTCACCAGAAATTCAGTAACTGTCACCGAGGAGAGCAAGGATGCAAGGGTGGGGACCACGCGGGTGGGGAAAGCGAGAGAGGCACGTTCTGGGGTCAGCGGAAAAGGACTACAGGTACAGCGGTCGAATAAGAGAGCATTGAACAAAAAACTAGATCTCCTCACCCTTCCTCGATCCTAGAGGTTGGAGAAAGGTGTCGCCAAGGAAGTGACATCTCTACTCCTTAGGATCTTCGGCACAGTGTGTGTGTGTGTGGGGGGGGCGGTGTTTGATTGGTGGAGAGCGGAAGTCCCGGCCCAGGTTGGGGACCCGTGGCGCCCGGGCCGCTAGCTAGTAGGTCGGCCCTGTGTCGGTGGCGGGGGAAGGGCGCTAGCGCATCGCTGTGCCACTCACCCTCGTTTGGATGGAGCTGAGTGGGTGTCTGTGCGCAGTGGGGGTGGGGAAGGAGTGTGAGGCAGGAGGGTTATTTAAGTCTTTCATCCGGTTGCAGTGAGAAACGGGCCCCCGGGGTGACAGCAGTGCCACGGTCTCCCGCTGCTGCCTCTGCGGCAGGTCCCAATATTAGCAACCTCTGCAGCGCGGTGCGTGTGCCGGGAGCCTCCTACTCCTGCCTTCCAGCCCCGCCCAGAAGGAGGCTGCGTCGGCGCTAGGACCCGGAGGCGCGATGCGGGAGGGTGGAGGGAGCTAGCGGGCAAAGGGAGGGGGCTGAGGGTCTGCGGCAGCTCTTCGCACCTGGCGTTCCTGCTAGCCGCTGCTGCCTCACCTTTTACCCTCTTCCTTCTCCCAGCAGAGGCCTCCAGCTACTCCCTCAGGCTCCTCTCTGGGGACTTCATCTTTACCTTCAGTTTCAGAGTAGCTTTGGGTGGGGGGTGGGGTGGGTTTACATCTTGATTAAAATAGAAGGTGCATTTTCTACCTGAAATGGAAGGGCAGAAGGAAACGTGCTGGAAAAAAGATTTTTGCCGCCCCCATGCAGCTGCAGGTGACTGCAGGGGCTGGCTAGCTTGGCTGTGACACAGCAGCAGCAGTGCAGGGGGTGTGGGGGTGGGGGAGTCAGTGTTGTTCCAGCAGGAGCTGCAGCAGGGACAACTTAGGTGGGACCTTAAGGGAGCCCTTTGTTTTTTTCCTTTGAGGGTAGCGGTGTAGAGGAAAGGTTGAGCAAGGAGAAGAACTGGGAATTGTATCTCTAGGTAATAGGCTGGAGGAACAAGCTTCTTTCTTTTATATATTTATGTATTTTCACTTTCAAAGCACTCCAGCCTTGCTAGATGGAGAGGAGAAAAGGATGAGCAGAAAATTGGGGCAATGGTAATGTTGAATAATAAAAGTGAATGTTGGACCAGGTTCACCTCTTGGCATGGTGCTAGACTTCATCAAGACCCCAGATGAGCTCCCTAACTGGGGTTGCCCACATTCAAAGGGAATCAGGTGTCAGGTGGAGATTGCACAAGAGCAAAGAAATATGATGGTGTGATTTTTTTTCTTTTAAATAAAGGGAAGTTTAAAAAACTTAATTCCAGGGTTCTGCACTTTAAGAAAGTCTTATTCTTTGTGTCTTGCTTTTCAGTGTCTTACTAGAGAAAAGCTGCCTTTTTTTAAGAGGCTGTTTTTAGGCTCGCTTCAGATTCTTGAAAAATTGGTGGGGTTCTCCGTCTCATTCAGTTGGTCATTTCCTAAATGAACTCTGGTTTGCTCTAGTTGCTACAGATTTGGACTTACTGGATGCCCTGGTGTGGGCTTCTCTAGGTTAACACCTTCAGGGAAGAGACTTAATCATCCATTTTGACTGCCTCATGTCATGTTTCTGTCAACAATCTGTGTATGTGTATCTCTCTCTCTCTCTTATGTGTGTATTTATGCACACACATATATGTGTGTGTATGTATGTATGTGTCCAGGGCTCAAGTGATCCTCTTGCTCAGCCTTCTTAGTATCTGGGATTATAGATAACATTTGCCTTCTGCAAATGTTTTGTTATCTCATTTGAGCATTTTAACAGAGGGCACATCTGTTAAGTGTTGAGGGCTTTTAGGTTAAAGGCTTGTTTAATGTGAGCCAGGGTAAGGCAGCTTCTGTCTGCTCTCCCACTTCTCATGGCTGGCCTTGCCTTGAAGGTGAGGACCAGTTCAGGTGGTCTGTAGGAGGCTGGGCCAGCATGGGGCTAATGGATCATTTGGACAGAGCTGGGGAAGTGCCATCAGCTCTGAGGTTGATCACTAATAGCTGTGAGACTGGGACAAGGACTAACGTATTCTGTAAACATTTTCTTGAAGTAGTCTAGGCATGGACTTGGTTTCTTATGGTCCACAGACAATCCTGAACCTCATCAGACCATATGAGGCCCAATAAGAGAATCATCATTTGGAATTGTTGGCTACAGGGAAAGAGAATAGAGAGATGACTCTAGTCACTGACCTTGGGTATCCCATGTGACTTCATCACTACCCCTTACTGTGGCCATTCTAAGGCTGAGTGTGTTGAGATTGTATCTGCTAGAACAAGACACAAGCTGCCATGATATACAGGTAAGGCCCACAATTTAAATTTTAGGCACAATCTCATTATTCTCTTTCTTCCTCTCTGGCTTCTTTTCCTTTCTTTCCCCTTGATCATTAAACATTCAAGTGTCTCTACGGAGAAACCTCCTAAGCCATTATTGATCCAGCACTGTCTGTGTGCTGTCCAGAGTGCTTGCTCATGTTTACATGAATAAACAGATAACATGGGGAGTGGGTTGTATTAGAGGGAGGACGGTTGGAAGCATTTGCCTGGCACCAACTCTGGCCCAGCAAGGGTGTAATTGGCTCAGTTGAGGTTATAGAGTTCATTGTGGACAACGTGGTACCAGGAGGGATCAGGATTCCAGTGTGGTTGGGGTGGGATTCCATTACCAGGTTGCCAGGTCTTCCTGACCTTACAACATCAGTGTTCTCTGGGTGTGGGAGAAAGGCTGTGACTCATACACCCAGGTTTTCTATTTGCCCTTGGATCTCTGAGGTGACCTCATAAAAATTTGGGCTGCTTCTTTGGCATCTCTGTTTTCAGGAAGCTGCAGAGATATGGATGGTGGTTTGAGATGATGCAATCTTTTCTACTTGGGGTCACTAGATCATTCCTTCTCGCTTGGATAGCTCCTCAGAGACTTATCTCAGGTATTTTTTTAGGAAGCTGCCTCTGACTTGCCTTCCTAAATCTGAGCCAACCACTCACCTTTGGATGCTGCCCTGAACATCTTCCTGTCTTTGCAGTCATCACATTATTACCATGGTTATCTTTTTTTTTTCTTTATATTACAGTTGTCCCCCTTATCTGCATTTAAACTTTCTACAGTTTCTGTAACCTGTGGCAAGTGTGATGTGAAAATATTAAATGGAAAATTCCAGAAATAAATAGTTTATAAGTTTTAAATAACTTTTATTATAGTATATTTTATAATCGTTTTCTTTTTTATTAGTTATTGTTGATCTCTTACTGTACCTAATTTATAAGTTAAAGTTTGTCCTAGGTATGTATGTATAGGAGAAAATGTAATATGTATAGGGTTTGGTATTATGTGTGATTTCAGTCACCAAGGAATATATCCCTCACAGATAAGAAAGGGCTTTTGTATCTGGTGAGCAATTTGATGGTATAGTTGCCAGATGTTATTAATCTTTATATACTCAATAAATGGCATGGTGTTTAGCTTATGATAGTCCCTCAATAACAGTTTGTTGAATAGATAAATGAAGTCAGATGAATTTTAGCTATCTTGTCAATACCAGAAAAAACCTAACATAGATATCTTAATAGTTTCCTTTCCAAATTATGCAGTAATAATAATTTTGGAGATTAGCAGTATGAAAGTGGTACAAAAATCACAAATACCTGAAAGAAAAGTAAAAACAAATAAAAATATACATACTAGTTAAAGAAACAGGCTTTAAAGTATGATTACTTGATGCAAGTTATTTACTCTTCTGAAATATCAGTTCCCTCTAGGCACATATTGTAATGTCTGAGGTTGTCCTGTGAACTGAAAGAGAAAAGGCTTCTCATTTGTCAGAGATTAGGTGTTTAATTATTCTAGCTATTATAATGATCACTATGGTTGTTACTGTTGTCCATCTATAGACCAGCCAGTCAAATGGTTTTGTGAAATCATGTTTTGTGTTGCACCTAGTGGAAAATGCTGTCTAATACTCATTATTAGTTCTCAGAGCTGCCTGAAGTTTAGGGAAAACAGAAAGATTATCACATACCCTCTTAGAGGACACAGGTATCTTTTAGTTTTATGATGAAACCTTTCCTCATTGACCTGGTAAATTAAATCATTTGGACCTAAATGGGGGTAAAACATTTTCTGTATTTCATGTTATAATGAAAATTGGATATGAATTAACTCCTTATGCTAATTTCAGGATAAGTATGACCTAGATTGTGGTACACTTCCAAGCAGCAGAGGAGAGAGTCATGTGTATGAGATTCCTAATAGGAATACAATGTCACATTTTGATTATTTTGAATCATATGATTTAGAAATGGTAGAGTGAAATAAAATGATTACACCAAAAGGGAGTGCATCTCATGTGAAATGAATCTCATGAAAATATTGCCTCATTTATCTTCTTGTTTGCTTTGTGAGATAGGGAAGGCTAGTCATAAATTGACCTGTTTTAGATATGTCTTCCATGACAGAGATACAGGTTATTGGATTCAAAATATAATATATAATTTCTCTTTATACTTTTTCTATATACTATTTCACATTGTATTAGAATAAATAAGTTTGCATGTAGAGATAGATATTCTGTAAATTAGGCATGAGATAATCTGTAACATTTTATATTCATAAAAGTATCAGAAATACCTTTTTAGAAGAAATAGCTCTTCTTTTTTTGCATCACCTTGGAATAGAGTTTCCTCCTGAGTTAATCCTTTGCTTTATTAGATTTATGTAGTTCTTGTCTTCATTTGATTTCAGCGCAGTCTGTTTTGTGAGAGTTGCAAAATTAATTGTTCAAAAATCCATGTAAGTGCTTTTTTATTAGTCACATGAGACTGACTATAGCACAGTGTTGCTCTGAGTTCTTTCTAAACTCTTGAACATAAGTCAATTTTTCAATATTTAGAGATATTTTAAAAATGAGAACTCAGTATCTGGTATGCATTGATCCAAAGACTACACAAAGTATAGCATTTTAATTTATAACAAAATTGGGGAATGGCTGAATACAAGGAATGTTAGCAGTGCCCTGAATATATTGTGGGATTATCATCTTAAAACAACAATACAGTTAGGGAAATTGAAGCTGCTGTTGTGTGGCAATAAAATTCTGGATTTATGTCCAACTTAGGTGTTGTTATTCTTAGTGAGGTAAGCAAAGGGAAAGAAGGAAATAAAAGAAGATAATTATTTTGATTTGGTTTGGGGATATAATATCCCATGCCTATTTTAAGTCAAGAGTATTTTTGAAACCAACATTTTCCCCTCTAGAATATTGTGCTATCTTAATTGCTTAACTGTCACTTTGAGGTTTAGATAAGCACAGCAAAAAATCAATACTTTGTTTAAGCAGAGATATTTGGGATGTATGTGTGTGCTATTTTAGTTTTTCAGATGGAGCTCAATAAAGTTATACAATCAAGAGCTGAGTAATTTCAACCCAGACTTTAGATAACACCTCATACTGTTATTTTGAGTGACATGAGACCATTCTCTGAATGGAAGTTTTATGATATGTACCTATACACAAATAACTTTTTCTCTTTTGGTTTAAATAACAGATGTTTACTTTTCACAGTTTTAGAGGCTGAGAAGTCCAAGATCAAGATGCACATACACTAGTATTTAATTTCACACTTATAAAGTGGAAGTAGGTCATTTCTTTCTTCATCTATACTTTTAGTGTCATTAGAGTATATTCATTGGCTGTGTTTCAATTCTATAATTCCTTATCATGTCTACATAGATATTATCTTTTTTGAATTTTTAAAATGTTTTCTTTATTATGTAAATTATGTTTTGTTGTTGTTGTTGTTGATGATGTTTGGGTGGCTTATTTTGAAATGTTACTCTGGATGGCCTCAGACTCCTGGACTTAAGCAGTCCTCCTGCTTCAGTCTCCCAAATGGTTGGGACTGTATGTGAGACACCATACCTGGCTCATATTGGTAACTATTTTTGTATCAATATAGTAGAATGGACCTTAGTTGCAAAATCAAATTTTTTTAGGCAATGATTTTAAAAGAGATGTTACTTCTCTAATGCATAGTTATTCAAATTGGGAACTGAACTCGGCTTTGTTTGTAAACCCCCAGGGATGCTGAGACTCTGGAGGATCAGCTCTGTACTCTAATCTGTTCTCTGTCTTCTGCTGTTTGTCTCATAGGCATTCTGGAATTTATCAGTATAGCAGTGGGCCTCGTCAGCATTCGTGGAGTGGACAGTGGACTCTACCTCGGAATGAACGAGAAGGGGGAGCTGTATGGATCAGTAAGTACTGGGAGAGACTTTGTCAGCTTCTGTGTCCCATGTTTTATTTAAGCTGCATTTTCCCTAGACTAAAAAGAGCTAGAAATGAAACTGAGCCTGTAAGCCATTCATTTTTATTAATAGATCATCAGCTCTGCATTTTCACTCTACCAAAGTTGCAAAGAAAGTGCTTTATTTATATGCCAAACCATCTTCATTATCAAGTAAATAAAAATTCACAACTGTGAAAAATCCCATCTTCTTGTATTGAATGGGAGTTATTTTTGAAATGAATTGAAATGATCTCCCAAGCTTTGCCAAGCATTGTAATTAAAACTAGAAATAGACCATGCAGTGAGTCTAAACCTTTTTTCTGAGCAACATAAAACTTCCATTATGCCAGGAGAGAAAGGAGATGGAAATTGTTGTCAGATATTCTTATATGTGAATAAGAATATAACAACATTGTAATTATTTGCAAGTATTCAGTTTCTTTTTTCCCTCCATTTTTATTTCCCACCCTTCCTAGGTTGTAAGACCCTTGGGGGAGGCAGTGATGAAGTATATATTATGCCCTGCCAGGTACCAGGCATTATACTGGGTGCTGGGGTGCAACTGTAAATGAGACAGAGTCCTTGTCTCTGCTCTGCAGGGAGGGGAATGACTTTACATCCTTGTATCTCTTCACTCCTCTAAGTACAGTACCTAAAATGTGTGCATGCTGCACAGTAGAGACTTAATTTTTGCTAAATGTGAATACAAATAAAAGCTTATTGCTATATTCTAACTTAGTGTTTCAACATTAAAATTTGCAATGAAATGATTTTTAGTGTTTTTATTAGAATTATCGATGGTCAAATGAGAATTTAATCCAAGTTATCTGAAATATGAGTCTTGAGGCTATGAAAAGTCGAAAATTGAAAGAAGCGCAGACTGGGAGAAGTTCTGGAGTCCTCAGTTGATGGAAATGAAAGGCAAATGTTTTTCTATATATACTGCTTCAACGTTATCACACACACACATATGTAGTATAAATATGTAATATTAAAGTTTTATTCAAAGATTGTAGATGACAAGAAATGATGGCCTGCATTTGAATATAACACACATTTTTTTTCTAGTACTGGGGATTGAACCTAGGGGTGCTCTACCACTGTGCTCCGTCCTCAGCCCTTTTTATTTTTTATTTTGAGACAGGGTCTCACTAAGTTGACAAGGCTGGCTTTGAAATTGTGATCCTCCTGACTCGATTACCCAAGTTTCTGAGGTTGCAGCCCTATGCCACCATGCTTGGCTAACACAACATTTTTAACCACATGGAACGTGTTAGGACTTTTCTGCCTTGGTAAAATTTTAAACTATGGGTTGATTGGTTTAGATTTTTAACTATGTTTAGTAAGTGCTTTCATAAGAGGATAATTTTTTAAAAAAATGTTAATAAAGAATTGAATTTAGATTTTTAAACATAGTTTTTGGTTTAGGCAAACATTCATTTCCTAAATGGCTTTTTGTCTGCACTTTCAAGTACAAAGAAAGATATATGAGATATAAGATGAAGGAAGCTTTTAAACTTAAAAAATATAAAATGATGCTTTCCTTTTTTCATGCCCTCAATTATTTTACTTTTAGGTATGTAATGTGGATTTAATTCAGTTGATCCCAGTTCAATTCAATAAAATATTTTTTAAGAGCAGAAATTCTATCCTTAAGTGGATGGAAGGGCTATGGGCTTATCAAAATGGTCTTCAAACTTTTCTGATCACATAACCCATCAAACTTGTTTTTTTTTGTATGCATACCCCATCAAATGATGCTATTTTGACTGTGTATCTCAACATATACATATTAATTTATTCAAAACTATATATAAAACTATAGTTCATATGTTATATTATTTTATAAAACATTCATCAAAGTAAACATTTTTAAAGGATATGATGAGTGAGAAAATCCAAGTAGGGGCTGTATTATCTGTTTCTTGCTCCAAAGATTGCCTTGCATGCCCTGTTGGAATATTTATTCTCACCAATTGAGAGTTGACCAGCCTGTCAGATGAAATCACCGGCATGATTCAGACTCCTGTGGCTTATTGGTCGACAAGAAGAGCACATCTAATTTTGTATTCAGGCAAGTTGCCTGTAGGAATGTTGACTAGGTGGAGCCTCATCTCCCTATCTGGATTACTTCAGTGGTTTTCTGCATTAGCAAAGCATTTAATACTTTTCATAAACCATATGGCTGCCCTCATATGGCTGCCCTCTTGCTTGTGTATGCTCTCATTAATGGCAGTGCTTAGAGCAGGGTGAGAAGTACATTGAATGTGGACCCAATACCAGCGACAATATTGCAGGAACTGGCACCCAGGAGGTAGAAATTTGGAGAACACCATCTTGCATGTTGTTTGGGGATACAAACTGTCTTTTTAGATTTTCTGTGAATCCTGACAGCCTTGTTTAGAGCTTTTGTGCACATAAAGTGTATGGTTAGAGGTTAGGCAGGTGCCTTGCTATGTGGCTATATCACTAGTTGACAATCCCAGCTGGACAAAGGAGGGAATCCAAGAAAAGGCAAAATGGCTCTTCTTCTATGTGTGTTTTTGAAATAACATACCTTTTCATGTGAAAGAGTAACATCAGACTTGGAAATTGCTCTTGAGGAAAGTGTGCTCTGAGAGACACTTTTCCATATTACAATTTCTTTGTGGAAACATAACATACTTTTGGCTGCTTCTCTGTATCTAATATCTGTCATCTCTAATTCATTCTCCACATTAATGGCAGAATTACCTTCAATACTCAGATATAAATGTCTCTTCTCCATGGAGAGGCCTTCCAATACTTGCCTTGGAAAGATAAGGCTCACATTGTTTAGCATAGCATTTAATACTTTTCATAAACCATTTTTCCTCCGGATCTGCATTGTTAGAATCATCTCTTGTAACCATTTCCCCACATAATTTGAGTCTATTTGATGTTCTCCAAATATGTCATACAATCAGACAAGTACACATGGTCAAGGTAATCCCTTTCTCTGGAAGGCCTTTCTAATCCCTTCTCTGCTTGATGAAGCAGCACCTTTTAAGATTCAGTGAAAATGTCACCTCTTTTGCAAAGCCTCCATCACATCCCTAACTCTAGCCCTAGTTATTCTGGTTAACATTTCTTGTGTTTTCCTCCAGGTCCCAGTAATACATTGTTTATATTTCCATGATTATATTGGAAACAGTATAATTTATAGTATTGCCAAATGAATTTTTATATCCACTAATGGATCAAAAGGGTGTGGGCCACATTTTTCTTCTTAATATTATCTAATAAATAGCAAGGGCCCGGGGCTGGGGACATAGCTCAGTTGGTAGAGTGTTTGCCTTGCATGCACAAGGCCCTGGGTTCAATCCCCAGCACCACCGAAAAAATAAAAAATAAAAAAGCAAGGGCCCTTGTCCATCGTAGGTGTTTAATAAATGCTCATGGGAGTAAAATTAATTAAAAATTGTGGTTTATTTCAATACCTCATTAGATATATAGGCATGGACCTCAGTGTATCTCTGCTTATGTGGTCAATGTGTGTTAAGAACTCCAGTTGAATGAAGAATCACTGTCTTCCACTCCTATTTTTAATTGGACTGTGTCTATGTTGTCCCTGATGTGTGTAGCCCGAGGGGGACATGGCTGAGCTGGAGAGAAGATAGGGTAGTGGCAAGAGTATGGTTGAATTCTCATTCTGTGTCTGCTACTATAGCAGGCAGTGGGCCCTTATTTTTCTCATCTGAGATGATGAGCTTGAGTTCGACATCTGGGATGTGACTTTCCATTCTGGATGGAGCTCAAGAATTCTATAGTTTGGATTTTTTAGGCTTTACTAGAGAGTCTTATGTGCCTCACCCATGATGATTTTTGTGTACCCTGAATGTCTATGCAATGAGATTCTTTTTACCGTATTCTTTTGTGTAGAGCTGGGAGGTAATCTCCCTGGGCTGCAGGTTACTTCCCTTTGGTCTCTACCTTATGCAGGTGAGGGGGAGACTGAGGAGGAGACCTTGTTCTGCTGGGGCGAGAATCTCAGGTTTTCTACTGGGTTTGCAGTTGTCACAACTGGTGTGGTAGTGGGAATAACGAGTGATAAAAATATCTCATTTTTACTTGATGAGATTGAGAGAAGAAAAGAAAAGAAAGATGTGATCATTCTATTACTATACACCAAAATTTGGATCTTAAGAAATTCTTATCTATGTGACATTCCATAAGCTCAGTACACTGAAGTGGCACTTTGTTTTAAAATGCTAAAAGAACTTTGAAAAGACTGATTTCATTATAAAAGAAAGTAAATAAGAGATTTGGGGGAATAGGGATCAGTTTTATAAAGTGAATTAATGTGTCAGTGTAGCAGAAATTCATTTAAAATGTACTTTTGCATTTTAATATTAATTTACTGTTTCATCTGTGTAGCTTTTCTTTTGGACCCCAAGTTCACTTTGAGAGTCAATCTAAAAGGACAGAGTGAACAAATGATACTTTTTAGAAAAATAGGTACGATTCTGATATCCTGTTAGAATGTGGAAATAGGAACAACTATATTGCTAATTATGTATCATAATTTGATTAGGAAAACCTAAATAATTCTAACTCTTGGGTGTAGTTTGATTATTGTATTCTTATGTCAAGTTATCCATCCATTTATTCATTCGTCTGTTATTTATTTCACAGACATTCATATCTACCTCATGTCTAGCATAGTAAGTAAAATATAAGTATGAAACAGATATCTCAAAATTTGTTGGGAGAAACATATTTACCAATAATTCAGTGCAGTGTGAAATTCATTGTAGTCCACTGTAGGGAACCCAGAGGAGTGTTTAAAGAACTGCTTGGGAAACTTGTGTGGGTAACATTTAAAGTGGGCTTTGAGAGATGAATAGGAGACTCAGTAAAGGAAGGGAAGACAAGATAGGGCCCATAACTTCAAATGTAAAGATCAGAATATCTTGCCTACTAGAAATTTATATAGGTAGTTAGATTGCACATGAATGTGTACATGCACGCACACAGATACACGTGCCCACTCAGAGAATTAGAGTATCAGACAATCAGGTTTATATATGTCCCTTTTGTTTGTATCAAAGAGACTGGAGATATGATTCAGAAAGTTACTTTTAGGTAGCTTAATCTAAATTATCACATTATCCAGATACTTTAAAACATCAAAAATAAATAGCTATAATAAATGTCTCATTAAAAAATTCCATGTTATATTGTATGCATGTACAAATATATAATAACAGTCCCATCATTATGTACAACTATATTGCACAGATAAAAAATGCAGAAAGAAAAAAAAAGAATGGTGTGAAAAAAATCTCCAAGAAGTTTGAACTTAATGAAAGGTATTTAATGTTTTCTTAAAAAAGATAGCAATCACTAAAATTGTGATGATGTAGGAACGTGGAGTATAAAATCTGCAAAAATGATTCCAGAAGAGAGCCCACAGATTGGGAAATGCTAGCATCTCTTGTTTGTATCCCTTCACAGCACTTGATTTTATTCTCCCAGGAATTTTAATTCTTGTTGGTCTCTCCCACTAGATGAAGATTTTGGAGTCAGAGTGTCTGTCTTTGTAATCTTTCTATTTCCCAGAGGCTCAGCATGCGCTTTATGTGCAGTTGGCACATGGTAAATGTTCATTGACCCAATTATTCAACCAGTCCTGAACCACGTACACACACAGTCTGCTGTATTTGAGCATCATGCAGTGAAAGCACTGTGTACTCTGTAGTTGTATGCTTGTAAAATCCAGGTATTTTTCTAAGAGTTATCTCATTCCACTACCAAACTGAAAATGAGAGAGGTCACCTAACTTGCTCAAAGGCTCAGAATAGCTGCACAGGATTCAGGCTTAGTTCTTTCAGTCTCAGAGCTATGCCTTGCAACCATTCCTACCATCATTCTGATACTTGTGCTTGCTAAACAGGTGTTACTAGTAGGTTTGTTTTACATGAATCTGTCTAATCAGTAACCAATGTTTGCCTGTGTTTCTAATGCACACAAACTTTCTTTTAATACATATATTAGTTGGGGCAGTTGTCTTTTTTGGGGTAGAGCTATATCAGCTTCAGAAGTTCTTTGCTTGTTTTTTCCATATTGTGGGGTAGGTGGGAGGAACCCTGTGGATCTGTCTGTTTCAGAATTGAAGAATATTAACTTCTTTAAAAGAAAAAACAAAACAACAATAACCAAAAAAAAAAAGTACAGTTTTTTTTTCTTTTGGTATCTGCAGGGTATTGGTTCCAGGATACACCATGAATATTACCAAAATCTGTGGATGCTATGTCCCTTAAAAAAAATAGTGTAGTATTTTTCAGAAAACCTACCCACAAACATCCTTCCTTATACTTCAAATCAATGTCTAGATGACTTATGATACCTGATGCAATGTAAAGCTGTGTAAATAGTTGTGTTGTTTAGGGAATAATAACAGGAAAAAAAGTCTGTATGTGTTCAGTATAGATGTAATTTTTCATTTTATCTGTAATTGATTTATTGGATCTGTGGATATAGAGTCCATCAATGGTGATTGATTGAATCTCAGATCCTTAGGATTCTATATTGACTTAACTTATTTTGTTATTTGAATATATGCAAAAATGAGACTAGATCTGAATTCCTTATACTCACACCTCCTTGACAATTATAATTCAAATTGTATTTATTTTAAAATTCAAGCTAAACTATAAGACTGATAAAATTTAAATTGGCATAGTTGGTTTAATGTGATGAATGTGTTACTTGAAACTAAGATGCTGTCTCACTGTCAATATGGTCCTGCCAGCTGTGGTTCAGCCTTGTTTGAGCTTAGCATGCCTGTTCTTTACAACATCTAGAGATGATTCTGTGCTCCTCCCAACTTCTTCCTATTTGAATTACTGTGAGATCAAATGATGTCATCTGGTCTTCACTTGTCCTAAACCTGTAGACTAAGTATGTCTTTTTCTTTTCCCATTCCTGCTGATGGTATAAGTATTACTATTTTAGTACTGAAAGTAATTTTAAACCCTAGCACAGTAGCCCCTCTGTATCCATGGGGGGATTGGTTCCAGGATCCCCCTTGAATATCCAAATCCTTTCATGTTTGAGTCCCTTATATAAAATGGCATTGTATTTGATTTTATTTATTTTCAATTTTTTTAGTTATACATGGACACAATATTTTTGTTTATTTATTTTTATGTGGTGCTAAGGATCGAACCTAGTGCCTCACATGTGCAAGGCAAGTACTCTGCCACTGAGCCACAACCCCAGCACCTGTATTTGATATTAAATCATCCCTAGATGACTTAATACCTAACACCATATAAATGCTATGTAAACAATTATTATACTATATTGTTGATAAAATAATAACAAAAAGCAAAATCTGTATGTTTTAGTATAGATCCATTTTTTTTCCTGAATATTTTTGTTTCTTGGTTGGTTGAATTCACAGATATGGAATTCATAAATTCAGAAGGCTGACTATACACTCTTCAGTGATAGTACGTGGGTCATGAGATGTTCATCTGTAGAATCCTGAATATTCTTGAAGCAGTTCCTTTACTTTTTCACTGCAGTGAAAGGATAAAGTGAAAACATTCTTGTTGAGAACTTGAGGCTCCATGGATCATGTCATTTGTCCTCTAGGGATCTGCAGATGCCAGTATTAGAAAACATGGTTGTAGATGTGAAGCTCTGGGCAGGAGGAAGGGTTGGGGCACGTTGGACCAAGAGCTTTACCCTGTCAGTTGCTCTGCAGGGGCAATCCTGAGCAACGTTTGATCAGCAGAACAGCCTTGTGTATTCATGGATCAGGATACCCTACCAAAATGGTGAGTCACCACTAAGTTTGGTAATTTGTAATTGTGGTGGCACAGTTCAGATTGCTTTCATGGGAGGTGTTTTGACATGTCCTATACAGACTCTCCAAGGAATGCAGTTCCTATGAAGGAAATAAGGAGGAACATTTTTTGAGTAATCAACCTGATATCAGGCATGCTCTGGAAATGCGTGGTTTTCAACAGACATTTTGGGTAATAGAGCATTGCTTTACATTTCATAAGTGCATGGTCAGATTTCAAAGGATTAGATAATAATTTTTAGATGATAAAAGAGCGCGGCAGCACCTCAGTAGAGTATCTTCTATATAATTTAGTTCATATAATGTTTTTATTTTAGAAATGAGGGAAGTGAGATTTTAATAGTTTGGTGACTTAAGGTCACACATAGATAGCAAGTGACAAATCAGGATTTGAACATAGGTAAATAAAGAATTTTTTTCTGATACATATGCATGTTAAGAGTGACCATTCATTTTTGTGAAATACACACACACACACACACACACACACACACACACACCAGAATTAACCATATAGTGGAGCAAGATTTCAATATTCCTTTCACAGATTTTGAAGGATTTTTTTATTTCTAGTGACTTAGTGGTTCATTTTTCCTTCACATCTAGACTTATGGTTTTTAGTGAGTGCAAAATTATCTTTTTTGTGAAGTTTTTATTGATTTAATTTTAGGTTTACATTGTGAATAGAGTAGCAACATTCACTGATTGAGGCACACTTAAAAAAGCCAAGTTAGTATGATCAAATCATAGAACTCAGGTCTACAAATTTCTCAAGAGTTAAGAAGGATTTAGTTTTTGTGTTTTAGTTTAGTTTTTTTTTTTTTTTTGTTTATTGTTGGGAATGGAACCCAGGGCCCCAAGTATGCTAGGCAGGTACTCTACCATTGAGCTATATCCCCAGCCTGGGAAGGATTTAGGATTGTTCATGAGAGATTTTGAAGAATGGCTTGGGGTTCCAGGGAGCATACTCAGGACTGATCTTTCTTCAGGCTCAGGAATCTGCAGCAGAATTCTTGTGACAGGTGCAGCTTTCACATATGATCCTGGCTCCGCTCTCTGACCACTCTCAGTGCCACTCAAGTTCCTTGCTCTGTTCTGCTGCATTTTCAGGAATCCTTCTGTCGCTATCCCTGCCACAGATTCCTGATGAGAGAAACTTGAGAGGAAGATGTCAGGAAGCCCCAAATCAGACGAGTATTCAAGCTGTCCATTTCCTAAAGCCTAAGCTCTGGAAAGCCAGGGCTCTAGTTGAGTTTTAGTTTCCCAAGGTACTGCCAGTACTTAAAACAGTCTTGCATACATTTGATACTTAAAAAGTATTGAATGAGCAAATGGATTGTCAGTGAGACAATTACTTCTTTCTTTTCTTTATCTTTCTTTTTAATAAAAAGAAGATAAGACTGACCCTGGATTTTTAGTACCTGATTTGTAAGTAGGTAGTTTTGAGCTGAAGAGTTAACGTATATCCTTTAGTTCCTGACCAATTTGAGTATAAGGGATCCTTTTGGATAAAAAAATGTTAGCCCCACAATTTTTTAAATGAATTTTAAAATTCTAATTTGTTATATTTGACAGTGAAATGCATTATAATTTATATTACACATATAGAGCACAATTTTTCATATCTCTGGTTGTATACACAGTATATTCACACCAATTTGTGTCTTCATACATGTACTTTGGATAATGATGTCCATCACATTCCACCATCATTTCTAACCCCATGCTCCCTCCCTTCCCCTTCCACCCCTCTGCCCTATCTAGAGTTCCTCTATCCCTCCATAATCCCTCTCCCTACCCCACTATGAATCAGCCTCCTTATATCAGAGAGAACATTTGGCATTTGTTATTTTGGGATTGGCTAGCTTCATTTAGCATTATCTTCTCTAACTTCATCCATTTACCTGCAAATGCCATGATTTGATTCTCTTTTATTGCTGAGTAATCTTCCATTAT
Organism: Urocitellus parryii; assembly: GCF_045843805.1. Classification (NCBI taxonomy): domain Eukaryota; kingdom Metazoa; phylum Chordata; class Mammalia; order Rodentia; family Sciuridae; genus Urocitellus; species Urocitellus parryii. The sequence goes on from NC_135532.1 coordinate 81,151,517, forward strand.
GTATATATGCCACATTTTTTTATTCATACATCTACTGAAGGGCATCTAGGTTGGTTCCACAGTTTAGCTATTGTGAATTGTGCTGCTGTAAACATTGATGTGGCTGTGTCCCTGTAGTATGCTGTTTTTAAGTCCTTTGGGTATAGACCAAGGAGAGGGATAGCTGGGTCAAATGGTGGTTCCATTTCCAATTTTCCAAGAAATCTCCATACTGCTTTCCATATTGGCTGCACCAATTTACAGTCCTACCAGCAATGTATGAATGTACCTTTTCCCCCATATCCTCGATAATACTTATTGTTGTTTGTCTTTATAATAGCTGCCATTCTGACTGGAGTGAGATGATATCTTAGAGTAGTTTTGATTCGCATTTCTCTAATTGCTAGAGATGATGACTTTTTTATATATTTGTTGATTGATTGTATATCATCTCCTGAGAAGTGTTTGTTCAGGTCCTTGGCCCATTTATTGATTGGGTTATTTGTTTTTGGTATTTAGCTTTCTGAATTCTTTATATATACTAGAGATTAGTGCTCTATCTGATGTGTGAGGGGTAAAGTTTTGCTCCTATTCTGTAGGCTCTCTATTCACCTCACTGGTTGTTTCTTTTGCGGAGAATAAACTTTTTAGTTTGAACTCATCCTACTTATTGATTCTTGATTTTAATCCTTGTGCTATAGGAGTCTTATTTTGGAATTTGGGGGCCTAATCCCACATGATGGAGATTAGGGTCTACTTTTTCTCCAATTAGACTCAGAGTTTCTGGTTTAATTCCTAGGTCCTTGATCCACTTTGAGTTGAGTTTTATGCATGGTGAGAGATAGGGGTTTAATTTCACTTTGTTGCATTTGGATTTCCAGTTTTCCTAGAACCATTTGTTGAAGAGGTTATCTTTTCTTAAATGTATGTTTTTGTTAGCCCCACATTTTAATAATTATAAATACTTTTGATTGAAAATGCACATTGTGGAAATAGCTTCTATGAAATCATGAACACTATAAGATTAATTCATTTCTGAATAGTTTGGAGTATATATTTGAAAAGAGCAGTGGGTTTATGCAATGGAAGTTTCATTTCTGTGGTTTATTGGCAGAGCTGACCCTGCTTCCCTGAGTTCTGAGCCTAAAGTGCACATGCTTAGAAGTCCAATCAGTGTGTATGGGGACTATGAGTACAACCTGGAGACAACAATGTTAAGGACAATAGAAGAACAACCCTATGGCCCCTAAACTCTTCCTACCTTCCTTTGACCCTACTTGCCTTCTTGGAAGGAACTCCTTGTCATCCACTTACCACTCAGTTCTCCAGGGTCACCCGTTTTCTCAGAATGAATTGTTAGCCACACAGAACCCTAAGCTACCCCTCAACTGGGGCCTCAGTCTCAGAATGTTCTTGGTCACTGAGCATCTTCCTTAGTTCTTGAGTTGTGGTGTTGGACAGCCTGAGTCAGAGTGAGGGTGAAGACTGGAAGCATTTTCTAGTCTGTTACGCACTGAAACACTCAATTGCACATTCACTCATACCCGTTCTTGTACACTCACCCATTTTTTTCACTCACACACACAAATTTCTATTCACATGCTTACTTGCTCATATACTCTCTCAGCTGTTCACACACTTACATTCTTCACGGTTCATTTGCATGCTTACTTGCACACTCATACACTCACTCTTTCTTGCTTGCTTTCACAAAGTTAACAACCATTATTGATCATCCATCATTAATACATGCCAGGTACCTTAGGAGGTGCTGAAAATACAGTTGATCCTCATATTTGTAGATTCTGTATCTGTGAATTTACCTAGTTGCTAAAATCTGATTATAACCCCCAAATTAATATTTGTTTCACTTCATGGTGGTTTGTGGACATGTGCAGGGAAGTGGGGAAAAAAAATGAGTCTTTCACATGCATATTCCCAGCTCAGGTCAAAGAAGGCCAAGCTCTGCCTTCTTGTCTCAGGTAAACAGGGTCCTTTTGGGGATGTATTTAGTACCATGTATTTCATATTTTGTGCCTTTTCTTGGTGATATTGCCATGTAAAACATCCCCAGCATAGAGCTGATATGCTGTGTAGTGTTAACTAAAAGCAAGAAAAGGTTAAAAATGTATCTTGTGGAGCAAATTCATGTATCTTATGCATGAGAAAGCTTTGTTCAATCATTAGTTAGGTGATGTTGGCTGTAAATTTGATGTTAATGAATTGATAACACGTGTTAAGTAAGTTATTCTTAAATAGAAACACACATGAAATAAGGTGATGTATTGATAGTTTGACAAAAATGTTATGACTAGAGGCTCACAGAAACCTAACCCTGTATTTCCTCTGGGAGCATTGGTTCAGTGTTCTGGGAGATTTTATAGAATTTAACTACAATGAGTAATGAGAATTGACTCTACCTACAAAAGCAAATATACCTCCTCTTGTGGATAATTTTAGAACTGATTCAGAAAGAATTTTCAACTTTGTTGGGAGAGTCAGACATGTAAACCAAGAATTATAATTTGGCACAATAAATATTAGAATTATGTAAAAAAGGGGCTCAGAGCTTGCAGGATAGAACTTAAACCTAGGAATAGGAGAGAATATCAGGATCACTCAGAGGAGATGGACAGAAACAAGCTGGTGTTCTTGCAGAGAAAAAAGCTCATCAGCAGAGAAGGCGACTTGACTACATGGTTTAGAAATATGGGGTTGTTGGTTGTGCCCTAGTTCATCTTGACCCTACTTCTGTTTATCTCAGCTGCTGCCAGAGGCTTCTTTGTTGACATCTGGAGGGTCTTCCCCTGTCAGCATCATCAGCTACTCAGGAGATGTTGCCACTATGTTGTTCTGTGACCTGGCCTGGGAGGGGCCCCACTAGACTCAATTGGGAGCCAGGGCCCTGGGGCATCTCCAGCAGTGACCTGGCCACATTGTCCCTCCTACTTCCTTCTGTGCCGGAGACTGACTTGAACTTGTGAAGAAACATCATTTATCGGCCTGCTGGCCTGGTGCGCCTCAGCCACATCATGACAACCAGCTGGGAAAATAAAAAAAAAAAAGCCTGCATTCCTGCAGCATAGGCTTCCCTCTGAGGATTAAGAGGCTACGGTGTTAAGTGGGAGAGACATGCTCAGAGCTGTCTTCTTTCCCACTTTCCATAAATGCTTAAAATCCTGACATAAGTTGATTTACTCTTAATTTTTTTTAAAGTTCTTCATTGAAATCTCCATTTAAGTTTGCTTTTCCTTTGTAATGAAGTGGCCCAAAACGCAAGGCAGTATTCTAAGAACAGACTTGCCAAGGTCATGCCAAAAACATCCTTCTCCTGATAGTGCTTAATGAGATTGCTTTGTTGTAGCACTGAATTATTTTTGCCTATGGGCTGCGGAGTCGTGTCGTGTGTTCTCACATAGTCTGCTGTCTGCTTGAAGCTCTAGGTTTCTGTTTTCCTGACCCCTTCTCTTTTCTCCCTCCCCTTTTCTTTATTCTTTCTTTTTTCTACACAAATGCCTTGTATTTCAGATACTTTTTTTTTTTTTTTTTACTGGTCGTATTAACTCATATTCCTTTTTGTTCTCTATCTTTCAAGTTGGTTTTTTCAGTTTTCTGTGTTTTGATGGAAGGATCTCCTCTATCTTTATATTCTGAACAGTTTGAGCTTGGAGATAAAGCGTGGAGTAGTGGAAGTAACGGGTTAGAACCTCAGCTCTATCAAGCCCACTTGCCATGCAACTTAGGGCAATTCTGAGCTGAGACTATAAAATGGCTGATGACAGGGACTTCACAGCATTGCTGTGAGGACTGGAGGAGCTGATGCCTGTAAATTGACCAGCACAGTGCTGGCTCACAGGCTACTCAGCCTGTGCTCATTCCTTTAGCGTTCTTTCTTTCTTTTTTCTTTTTTTTTTTAAGAGAGAGAGAGAGAGAGAGAGAGAGAGAGAGAGAGAGAGAGAGAGAGAGAGAGAGAATTTTTCAATATTTATTTTTTAGTTTTCACGCATGCCAGGTGAGTACGCTACCGCTTGAGCCACTTCCCCAGTCCCCTTTAGCGTTCTTCATGGGTACCTGTGGCAGTGACAGAGATGCTGCACAGATGAGACCTCTGATAGCTTTCACTGTGTGACAGATAAACTGATGTTTTGTTTCTTTTCTTTTCTTTCTTTTTTTTTTTTTTTTTTGCAAGTTTGAATTCTGAAGTTGACTCATGATGCAGTCTCTGAAAATAAAGATTTTCTTATAGATAAAAATATGGCATCTCTCAAATTATAAAATGTCAACCTAATTTATCAAGATTATTATTAAGGTTGATGTTCCGTAGTTTATTTTCATATTTAGCTCATTATTATTTATCCACTTAGCTAAAGAAGTTTCTTTTATTATGAATATCATTTATTTTGTTATAATTATTATTATTATTTAATATTTACATGTTAATGCATGAAGCTGTCACTGTACCTAGAATACTCCCTTCCAGAATTAGTTTTCTGGGTTAAGGCACTTTTTAATTTATTTTTTGGTACCAAGGATTGAACCCAGGGGGCCTTAACCACTGAGCCACATCCCCAGTCCTTTTTATTTTATTTTAAATTTTGAGACAGGGCCTCAATGAGTTGCTGAGGCTGGCCTTGAATTTGTGATACTCCTGCCTCAGTCTCCTGAGCTGCTGGCATTATAGGCATGTGCCAACATACCGGGCTAAGGGCACTTTCTAAAGAGGCCCCTGTCAGCATATACATTTGGTGTATTGGTGGAATAGAGTGAATAATGGATCATGTTAGCTCTGATTAGCACTGGAAGTAGGATGGTGTAATCTAGCAGAGAGAGGGGCTCAAAGAGAATTAGACACAGTCACATCAGTGTTGAGGAGAGGAAGGACCATTTATCACATGGTGGGGCTGGGAAGAAGGGTTTGGTTATGGAGAAATCTGTGCTGACATGAGTATATTGGGAGCTAAAAGTTGGGAACCCAAGGAGAAGGGGAGGGTGGTAGGGACAGTCTGATTTAGGAGTTCTCTATGGGTTGAGTAGAGATGGAGGTGTCAGGGGGACATAAGCAATGGCTGGAGGTGTTTAAGGAATTCAAGAGTCCTTTGGAAATATCAAATAATGCCCTAGGGAGCCTGGCATTATTTCTTTTTGGTGTTGTACATTATTTCTTTGCCTTGTGCACATATCCAACTTTCCACTCAGATTTGAGTATTCTACCCACTACTGACTTTTTGTTTTCATATAGGATTTGGATTTTTCTTCCAGTAAATTCTTTTTTAAAAAAATTTTTAGTTGTAGATGGTACAATACCTTTTAGTTATTTATTATTATGTGGTGCTGAGGATTGAACCCACTGCCTACACATGCGAGGCAAGTGCTCTGCCACTGAGCTACAACCCCATCCCTGTTCCAGTCAATTCTTTTAGGACAGTTCATTATATTGGTATAGTGTTGGTAGGATTCATTGGTCAGAGAGGCCTTTGTGGGCCATGTTCTTAAGGCCAATGTTGGGAAGAGGATGTGGCAAGCCTCCAAATGTGAGAAAGCAGTAACAGAAATTAGGAGTGCATCCTCCAAAAGTTCTCCCAGGGAGAAAGCTGGAGGGCCCTTGTGACAAAGTGGCTGCCTTCTTCCTTGTCCTTTCCTCCTTGGAATAGCAACCTCATTCTCTTGACTGCTGCTGGAAGCCTGGATTTAGTCTGCAGTTCTGACCTGCTGGCTCTCCTGCCTGCAGTGGGCAACTGATGCAGCACATTTTGTTTGGTTTCTTTCCCTGTTTTCCAGCTCTGCAGCAGTTTCTTTTTTCATTTCCTGTTCAATAGGTCCTTCCACAGTTATTGTGGATAACTTTGCTTTCCACATTTCAATGTTTCCAAGACTGACTAACTAGAGTCTTTGACTAAAAGGACCTTCCAGGGTGGGAGAGTAGCTCAGTGGTAGAGGTCATGCCTTGAATTTGGGGAGGCTGTAAGTTCAGTCTTTAGCACAAGAATGACAACAGCAATAACAGCAGAAGACCTTGGAAATTTCTTCCAATGCCCTCATTTTACAGAGAAGGAAATTAAAGCTCAGGAATATTAGCCAGCTCACACCCATGTGTGCGTGTTTCTGGAAGCTTGGCATGCCTTTACCAAGGAAATTCTGTGTATCTTGATTCTTTAAAATTTATCTTTGGATTTATACAGTCATTATACTTGTTAATCTTTTTATTTCTCTTCTTTTATTTCTGCAAACATATGCTGAATTTAACCTGCTTTGTTGATCATGGAAAGTCTTTGCTAAAATTTTTCATTTTTGATTCCACCCCTTTCAAAATAGGTGGTGCTTATCATGGAAATAGAGTGGTTGTCTTTGTCTGGTATCCTTCTTGAATCTTTAATTTTACCTCTCAGCCTTCTAGCTTTATACTTTTCCATTGTCTGTCTGACCCTTCATGGGCATTCTACTGTCAGTTTTTACTGAGTAATATTTTAATTTGAAGTTTTTATAGCGTTTGCATATTTTCAATGTACATTTTTAAGTGATCATTGAATAATATTACTACTCTTATCAGGTAATAGTCTTCAGTAAGAAATATGACATTTTATTTTTTCCAACTTGGTGTTCTAATATCCTAAAAGAAATTTGATGCAGTTTTTCTTTTTTTTTTTTTGATGCAGTTTTTCTATAGGTGTGTTTGTGGAAAAATTAAATATACATTGGCTATGTATTAACATAAGCCAAATATTCCTTAAAGTGAATATTGAATTTTTCAAATTTGAATTCTGTTATACCTAGAGCAAGATTTTCTTTCCTTGTGGAAATGCATCTCTGCAAATGTACAGAAAGTTTATGAGTGAATATGATTTGTTAAACAAAGATGCATTTTAATAGGCAGTTTCTAAGGAAGGCCTCTAAATTGTCTCACTTGTCCTATTTGGCAGGGTCTGTCCTTGGCAGCTTATTTATTGCCACATGGCTGGTAAGCCTGCTGCATGTGTGTGTGTGTGTGCGTGTGTGTGTGCGCGCGCGCCTGTGTGTGTGTGCCTAGAGTAGACAGGGCCCTGATCTTTGAGTCCCTAAGTACTGAAGTAGCCAACTTCTCGGGAGAAGGCATTTTTTGTTTTTAATTTTTTTTTAGCACACAGGAATTTTAAGATTGCAAAGAAGATAGGAATTCTTCATTTCAGATATATAGTGTTTTAAAAATTATATATTTTAAAAATTAAAAATTACACTTTATTTTAATTAATTAGTTAATTAGTTTTTGTGATGAGGTCCTAGTGTGTGTTGCCTGGGCTGGTCTTGAACTTGTGCCTCAGCCTCCAGAGTTGCTGAGACTACAGATGGGTACTGCCGTTCCTGACTTAAATTTATTTTTTAACTGATACATAAAAACCTAGAAATGGTAGTTATGGGGTCCATGAAATATTTATATTTTTTATATGTGTATGTGTATTGTAGTGTCTATTATGTGGTGCTATTTTGCTGGGAATTGAATCCAGAGCCTGGTGGATGCTAGGCAAGGACTCTACACTGAGCTGTATTCCCAGCCCTCTGTGATGTTTAAATCAGGTTAAAACATATCCATCTCCTCATTTATCACATTTTGTGATGAAAACATGAAAATCTGTCCTAGATTTTTGAAATATACAGTATGATATTGTTGTCTGTAACTACCTGGTTGTGCAATAACACACCAGAACTTCTTGGTCCCATCCAATTGTATCTTACTCCCCATTGGTTAATCTCACCCTCCACCCCAATATTCTATATATTTTGATGAGAAAAAATGGAAAAATTGCCTGCTTTTTTGCTTCGTTTTTGTTTACATCAATTCAAGTGCCATGGATTACGATGTTTCTACTGTTCCAGAAGCAATTGTAATGGCCAGGAACAGAGGTATTAAGGCAGGCCCATCTGGGGGGATTTGAGGAGGTTTTGAAAAACAGGACTTCAAGGGAGGCACGTTGAGGGCAAAGAGGTTGGATCTGGAGAGAAGCTTCTAAAAAAAAAATCATCAATAGTGTCCTCCTGCCTCTTCTTTCTATATTTGTTGCTTTCTCTCTAGATAGGGACTTATCCCTGGAGAGAAGAGTTAAAAGACCTGACTTCTTATTAATGGTCCTTTAGTCATTATATTTAATCACCTTGGTCTTCTCGACAACTCCCATTTAGGCTTCATTGTTAGATTATTAATGAGGAAGAGTACATCTGGACAAGTAATTGTGGTTAAGGGAGGTTTAAATACCATGACTCTAATAGACAATAGATACAAGAATGAAGGATTACATCAAAGTCATTAACTTATGAAAATGTTTGGGAACTCTAAAATTAAGTCAATGTCTGTATGGTTGCTGATCATGAATTTATGTGTTAGAGTAGTTTATATTGTGGTAACAAGTATTTTAAGTTGAGTTGAATAAACACAACCATTTGCATAGCATGGTTAAAGTTATGCCCTATATTTATTAATATGGAAATCATGTTTTTAAATAGCAGCATATCACAAGTCTATATGTTTGCAATGAGAATTCCTACTGAGTCTCCAAATTTGAAACAACTCTGATTTCATTTTTTAAATGGGCATTTGAATTGGGTGTAATAATGCCCTTGTGGATCACTCATTTTCAAATTGTCTAGTATTTTAAATTAGTGTCTATATAAGTCTATGTCTTATAACATTCCTAAGCATTCTCTGGGCTATACTATAATTTTCATATTATTATCTCATACTTTGGTGTTAACAGGAATGGTAACAGTTTTGAAGTTTTAATTTCAGTTTTTCCCACTGCTCTGAATTTGATGATATAAAATGAAAAGAGGTTTCCATAGTTGCTAACATTCACCAGATTTTGTTCCAAAGCATGAGCTTTAGTAGACTTTTGAATTAAATCCACATTCTCCACCCAATCCTAGTGATATAATCCAACAGTTCAAAGATAGGTATGCCATAAACAGCTATAGTTAAATAATCTAAAAAAATTTTAAAACATGGAAATACAATAAAACAAGAATTGATCACTTTATAGTGGAATACTCTATAAACTGTCTGCATTGAAAACATATGGTGAGTTTTAAAACATCTGAATTCTATAATTCTAAAGTGTATAGTTTATTTGAGGCAGACACTCCCTCCACATATATAAGAATATAGGTTAATACAATTTTTGCTGTTCCAATTTGCATTCATCTACTTATTACTAATTAATATTGTTATTATTTTTTTTGTGGTTTTTGGGATTGAACCCAAGGACTTGTGTATGCTGGGCAAGTGCTGTACCACTGAGTTACATCCCCAGTTTTATCTATTTATTTTTAATTAAAAAAATATTTTGGAATAGAAGGATAGCTTTAAACATATTCACCTCAGGTAAGGATTTCATCACTTAGTACTGAAGTGTGATTGTAAGAGATTAATTTTGTAAATCTTGCTACTCTGTCTAAAATAAAAATCACATAATGACATAGTCTCAACTAAGAGGAAGAAACTATTTAAAATCCATGCATGGTACAGGAAAGTAACACAGTCTTTAACTTTTAATGATAATTTTAATTTTCAGGGTATGCAACCTTACCAGAGTGACATACTTGGTATAATTTCAGAAGCTGAAATGTATCAGTGGTTTTACAATGTATTGTCAGCATAATCTCACTTAACAGAAGTTATACAATCCTCCTGTGAGTAAGACCATTGAACTCCTAACCATCGTGAAAAATGCTGGCTGTAGATTATATTGTTTTATAATCAAATAATTCACTTTATTTTCTGGGTTGCCTAGAAAGTTATATTATGTGTGTATAAATGATGCTAAAATAGCCTGCTAAGAAACTAGAGCTATGGTAACAGAGCAGTGAAAAGGTTAGTTCCGTTTCTTAGATTACTTGCCTTTTTTAAAAACGAGTTTTTCATATTCTTTAAAAAAAAAAAGATACAATGAGAATCTTTTTTTAAGCACTGAGAACACACTTGTGTTCCAGTTTTAGAGGTTGATACTTCTGTCACAGTAGAATTTTGCTCATGCTCCCCCCAGCCCGCCCCCGCCTGCTTCTTAGTCCTTCCTCCTGCAAAATGAATAGTATTTTTTAAAATTGCATTTTGGAGTATAGACAAAAGAAAGCACATATAAGAAGAGTTGTAGTACCCCATTCCTGAACATGGCCTGTGAACGCTAGCCCTGTGCCACCCTCCCTAATGACTGCCCCTGGGGAAACGGCATCCTGAATCTCATGAATGAGAGGGGCTATGGGAACCACAGGGCTTAGTCAGTGAGATGTGAAAAATGAAAAGGATCCAGTGCAGTGGCTGAAGTAGGGCTCCTGGAAACTACTTCATTATCATAATGACATGATACTGTGGCATAGACCAGGGCAAATCACCTCACATCTGGGCCTTCTTGCCCATGCATTTAACTGGAGAAATCACATAAGCTGTTTTCTAGGTTTGTTCCTAAGAGGTATGATGTAATGTTGTATCAACACCATTGTTCATGGAGGGCTTTCTTTATGCTCAGCACTGTTTTCTGATTGCATCTTTTCACAACCCTGTGTCAATTATGTATCCCTTATCTGAAATACTTAGAACCAGAAGTGTTTCAGATTTCATAGTTTTTTTTTTTAATGAATTTTGGGATATTTGCCAAGATTTTTACCCATTGAGTATCTTTAATCAAAAAATTCAAAATTGGATACTCTGAAATCTAAAACATTTTGAGTAATGACTTGATATCCTAAAAGTTTTGGAACTCAGCGCGTTTTGGATTTTTGGATCAGGGATGCCCAACCTGCTCTAATCCTACTTTAAATATGAGGCTACTAAGACTTGAAGAGGTGACATAAGCCATTACAAATGTCCTCCAGTGAGTGAGGGATGAAGCTGGGTTGTGAACAGGCTTCTGACTCCAAAGCCTATTTTTCCTCCACTGTGTAAACTAGCAGGAGGTTACCATGGATCTGTTTCTGACCCAGGAAAGACCATTGTGCTAGTAGAGGTGTGCTTATAAGCAAAAGCAATACAAACTAGTGCCTAACTCATGGCTCCAAAAGGAGCAAGAATTATTCTTCACTTAAAAAATAAACATTGTAATACTTATCAGGTGATAGATTTCCTGCTTAAACAAACAAACAAACAAAAAGCTTTATTTGAATTAATTTTTTTTCTTGTCCTTTGTGGAAATGAAAGCCAATGCCATACTTTGGTCCTTTTTATTAATGAAAAAAATAAATGCAACAAAATTTGTTTAGAAAATTTCCTTAAATTACAGTAAACTAAAACCAGCCCTTTTTAGCCAGGAATAATCTTGCCTGCAAGGAGACTATTTATTATGCAGATGGAAGTAAAGACTAAAATAGCCACTATGGCTTCAGCACACTTTTTTTATTTCATGGGTTTTAATAGAGATGAGGGAGAAATAATCACGCTCAGCCCAGTCTTTCTTGTGCAGGAGGTGGTTGTGTTTCCCCAGGAGGCCCTTCTGGGTTTACATGTGGCCGGGGTGGAGGGTGGGCTCTCTGCTCTGCATCCCCATGCCCCTGAAAGGGTGAGTTTCTCAGGGCCATCCCTAAGTGGAAGCAGTACATTGTGAGTGGAGCTATGGATAACTGCTCACTTTCTGTAATTCATTTTTGTCCCTGTAAGTCCTGGTTAGCTGTTTGCACATCATTTTTGGCTCTGATGCATTGATTTTCTCTTTTGCTTTCCTCTGTTTCAACTTGCATAGTAAAAGTTTGTCCAGTGAAATATTTTGTTAAAAACCTGGGGGCCAGGAGTGCAGTTCAGTGGTAGAGTGTTTGCCTAGCATGCACGAGGCCCTGGATTCAGTCTTCATTACCAACAAAACAAAACAAAATAAAACAGAAGTCCACCACCACCCCAAACCTGCTCAGTGTTTTTGGCTACTTGAAGAACACTCTTGAGGACACGTGGGCACTCGGGAGTCGTGGACTATGTTTTAAGCCTTTGGGTCAAGGAAGAAACACAGAAGCTGGCCTCACATTGGACTTGTTGATTGATTTGGTCAAATTCTTTCCCTTCTCTTAGATCTCTTGACTGACTTTACAAGCAATTGGAGGTGATGGATTCTACTCAATTTATATCTATGAATTCAGTGTATTAATGTATGTTCTCAACTATGTGGATGTGAAAAAGGCATATATTTTTTAGTGATGTGTAACATTTGCTGTCTGTCATCTGGGTCTGAATGACAGAAATGGAAGAATGCCAAATGCCCTTATCTGGGTTTGATTACAAGTTGTCCTTGGGTATCTGCAGGGGATTGGTTCCAGGATTGCCCATGCTCAAGTCTCTTTTATCAAATGGCATAGTATTTGCATAGAACCTTTGCATATCTTCCTTAAATCATTTTTAGTTAGCTTACTGTACTTAATACAATGTAAATGCTGTATTAATAGTTGTTATACCATATTGTTTAGGGAATAATGACAAGAAAAAAAAGTGTGTAAATGTTCAATACAGATATGACTTTATTTCAAGTATTTTTGTTCTGTAGTTGATTGAATGCATGGATGTGGAGCCTGCAGATGTAGGTTATTTGTTTTCTTTTTATGTAAGGTGCCAGGAGGACAAGAGCAAAGTAAACACTTTAAATTCATTTCAGTATTTTTTGAAGCATCATCTAGGAAAGTATTGATTTTAAAAGTTTCAGTTGAATGACAGTAAGAGCAAAAAGGCCAATAAATTCCATTGCCTTCTTTCTCCAGGGCCAGCTTCAATATACACATTTCTGCCTAGAGTGTGTTCGTGGCTTTGGGATGTGATATGTATATTATTTCTGGTCATTACTGCCCATGAGTGATGTGGCTGAAGGAGTCCCAGGATGTGGAGTAAAATGGGACCCTGGCTTTCATATAGCTCAGGAGGAGGGAAATGCAAGATATTTAAGAAAACAGGGAACATTTTTTTAAATTTATTTTTTTGCTTTGGAAATGTAGGAATAAGTATAGCTTTCCTTGGGGCATCTGTATGCCTGAGCGTGTTTTTTTTTTTTTAAATTTTTTTTTAAAGTTAGGAGGCTCTTCTATCTAAATTTAAGTGCAAAGGTGCAAAGGTGGTCACCATATAATTGCTATAGTAAAAATGGGAATGACCCAGAATTTTAGTTGTACTTTGTGTGTAATAATTGGCCTGAAGAAAAGTTTCACTAGAAGATATTTAGAATCTTTTCTGCTTTAGTCATTATGAATAAGAATTTAGAATGTCATTAAATTGATGGAGTTAAGCAGTTTATGCAAAGTGCATTGAAGTGGTTAAACAAGTTAGAAATCAGTATTTTTTCATCAGGGTACAGGTTGAGCATCCTTAATCTGGAAATTCAAAATATGAAGTGCTCCCAAATTTAAAATTTTTTGGGCACCAACCTAACACCACAAGTGGAAAATTCCATACCAGGAAACTTTTTTTTTCACAAAGATATTGTATAAAATTATCACTAGGCTATGTGTATCATGTATATTTGAAGCATACATGAATTTTGTATTTAGACTTGGATTCCACATGCAAGATATCTCATTAAATATATGCAAACATTCCAAAATCTAAGAAAATAAAAAATCCCAAACACTACTGGTTTCCAAGCATTTTGGATACGAGATACTCAAAACTTGCTTTGTGCAAAATGGAATATTGCTTTTAATATAGAAAGTAGCTAATCGTGCAATGTATTTATTTTCTTTTTATTTTTTAACAGGAAAAACTAACCCAAGAGTGTGTATTCAGAGAACAGTTTGAAGAAAATTGGTATAACACGTACTCATCGAATCTATATAAACATGTGGACACTGGAAGGCGATACTATGTTGCATTAAATAAAGACGGGACTCCAAGAGAAGGGACCAGGACTAAACGGCACCAGAAATTCACACATTTTTTACCTAGACCAGTGGACCCTGACAAAGTACCTGAACTATATAAGGATATTCTAAGCCAAAGTTGACAAAGACAATTTCTTCACTTGAGCCCTTAAAAAAGTAACCACTATAAATGGTTTCATGCGGTGGGTTCTTATTGATTAGCTGTGTCATCACCTCAGCTCCACTGTTGCCAAACTTTGTCGCATGCATAATGTATGATGGAAGCTTGGATGGGAACATGCTGATTTTGTTCTGCACTTAAAGGCTGATCCTCCTGGAGGGCTGCCTAGGGCCACTTGCTTGATTTATTGTGAAATAAGGGGAGAGAAACTGAATGAGAGGGGTGTGAGTGTGTGAGTGGGTGAATAGCAGGAGAAATTGGAGAGTCAGAAAGCAAAGAGGACAACGGCCTGATGCATGCTGGGAAATAGACACGCTTTTAAATTTTGATCAGTTGTACTTCATCTTATATCAGCACAGCTGCCATACTTCGACTCATCAGGATGTTTGGCTGGTGGCCTGCGCAAGGGTACGCTGCATTTTCAAAGGCATGGAGGGTGCAGTCTTACTTAAAAGACTTTTTCAGTTAATTCTCACTGGTATCATCCCAGTGAACTTAAAGCAAAGACCTCTTAGTTAAAAAAGAAAAAAAGGAAAAAAAAAAAAAAAGAAAAAAAATAAAAAAAGAGAAAAAAGAAAGAAAAAAAGGCGAAAAAAAGAAAAAAAAAAGAAAAAAAGTTAAATTTATTTATAGAAATTCCAAAGGCAACATTTTATTTATTTTATATATTTATTTATTATATAGAGTTTATTTTTAATGAAATATGTACAGGCCAGATAGGCATTTTGGAAGCTTTAGGCTCTGTAAGCATTAAATGGCAAAGTCTGCTATGAACCTGTGGTAATTCATGCAAGTAGGTATAACGGTGCATGGATATGAGAAATTCTAATGACCCTAATGTACTAAAGGCGACAATCTATTTTGTGCCCGTATTATTGTAAACTTATGCACATCGCTCATGACACTGAGTATTCACTCTTCAGACTGCTTGTTTCATAGCTTTTCCCAGAGGATTAAAGATAAACTGGGTCTCAACCTTTTATTCTGTGTCTGTAATTTTCCTCTTTCATCAGTGACTTCCATCACTGTAACTTCATGGTTGGAAAATATGAGGGTTGGTATATGTCTTACTTGTTTAAGTCTATTGCAAAATATACCAAAGCTAAACAATAACTATGCTTTTTATTTTAGCCCACCTCCAGAACAACAGGACTAATATCAAACATTGTACTGATTTAGAATTCTTAAGCAAGGAATGAAAAAAATAAACAAGCGTACATAGCTCAGACTTTTTTTTTTTTTAAGAAATAAGAGTCAGATTAACAGGATCATTCTTGTAAGTTTTTATTTGTGCACTTGGCTATCAAATATGAAATGATACACGTACCATAGGGGTCATTGTAACATCTTTTTTAGAGAATTGCTTTCGGTGTGAATGTCATAATTACATGGTAATAGCACCCCTTCAAGTAAAACTTGCAACATGAAAACAATAAATCTTTATCAATAATGACAATGAGGGGGGAAAGTATTATACTCATTGACTATTTTGTTTTTAAAAATGGTTTTCACAAGCACCCAATTTTTTTAGAGGGGAGGTTACTATATAGAATATCTTTTACAAGGCTTTTATAACATTTTATTCTGAAAAGCATAAGAATATGTATTTCTTTGGTAGCAATAATTTTGGAACTTGCCCTTGGGCAAGGAAGACTATTTCTTACTATATACTAAGGTGAAAAGAGCCAAATTCTTAAAGCAATATTTAAAAAAAAAAAGGAATTTATAACAAATTCTCATCCACACACAACACTTTCTAGCCAGTTACATTGGGAAATTGAAAGTGACAGTTAAAAAAATGTGTTAGGATTTATGTAACTAATTTTAAAATTTAATATTCTGATTTTGTTTTGCTCGGATGCACATTCTCTATGAAAAATAAAAGCATGTCTACTGGCAAGTTAAAGCTGTTATGAACGAGAAGCGCATGATTTACTGTCGTGAGCAAATACACGTAGCCTTCTATGGTCCAAGCTGGAGTATGGGGTAATGCACTCCTGCTGATGTGCATTAAGGAGAAGCTAAGTCTAATATTTGGGATTGAGAATTGTCTTGGAGGGAGGGAACAGAAGCACTGTAAAATAGTTGATTTATGATAAGGATCAGAATGTCCTCTTCATTTATTTTCTTGGGATTTTTTTCCCCCTTTTACTTTCTAAACAGAACTGCATTTAATTCTAAGAAGTACTGTTCTTATTTATTATTTAACCCTTTGCTGCTGCTAAAATGTGCACATATTCAGGCTTTAGTTTTTCCAAAAGACATTTAATTTTTTTTCTTTGCTAAAAAAAATTAAACATTTGACCACAGGGAAGAATCAAGTTTCTAGGATGCCATAGGTATAATATTTAGCACTGAAGAAATTGATTTTAGAAGACAGCCAAAAGTAATCTTAAAGTAGCACGAGACTCCAGATAATTGGTCTAAAAGAGGGAAAAAGAATTGTGAAAAAGACTCAAATCTCCATGCATTCCTAGAAAATGCTACTTTAATGTCTACTTTTGGAGTTATTTTGCTTTGGTACCTTTTTTTTTTTTTTTTAAGAAAAGCAAAATGTTATATGCTTTTGGCAATTGATAAAATAAACTGTAATGGTCTGTAAATAAATAAATATTGACTTATGCAATTTATGTAAATAGGCCTCCTGGGAGAGTAGATGGCTCAGGGTTTTGTTGTGGGCATTGTCCTATTGGGCAGTAGGGTCATCTTTAGTTTATAGGATTGCATCCGGTTCCTGTAGTAAGAGACCCAAAGCCTTTTGGATGGCAGCCCTGAGCCATAGTGGAATGGGTGGTTCCAGTTTCATAAACAGATGCTCAGATAGCCAAACCACTATTTTGTTGGTGCCAACACTTGCACCACAGTCAAAAGACTTACCCTGCATGGACTGAACCACCTTTCCATCTGTCATGCAAATGTCCTCAAACAGTGCTGAAGGACATGCCAGGTCAGTGTTGGGGAACCTGCTCTGCCAGGTCCTGTTTTGTAGATAAATGAATGGCTTCCGTTGATGGTGTTTTCATACTATTTCATCTCATTAACACTACAACATTGTGTTATTTACTTGATAATCTGTAATTGTATGTAAATACATACAGGATTATGTAATTTGTGTAAATACATAATTACAGACTTTTGAAAACTGGTATTTTTTTACTTGATGTCCATTTTGGAGCTGCTTCAGATTCTGTGCCTACATGAACCAATGGAATTTTAAAAACACTCTCCTTGCTCTTACAGCTGTGTGTATGTATTGAAGGGTTGGGGAGGTGTGGGGGCTGGAGGGGAGGAACAAACACATCCAGATGTCTTTTCTTTTCTGTAAGTATTTGATGAAGAAATAAGTAATCTGGGATGAAGATTTATGAACTTGCAGCAAGCAAAATGTGGAGTGTGTGCACATTTATGAGGATGGGTGAATGGACAAAGGCATATTGTTCGAGGTCAAATTCTGTTTGCTGCATCACTTGACCTTGAAATGTGCCAAATTTAGATCTACTGTGCGCGGTCACTTGCAGGAAAGGGTGATGAAGTGGTGGGGGCGGGGAATATGCCAGATGGATTGAAAAGATGTATTAGCCACCAAGTTCCTCTCAAGTGTGTGTCCCTGTGGTCTACACACTAATAGAATACCCACATGCATCTATAGGCATTTTGCATTTTTTAAGTTGATGTTTTATTCTTAAAAGTGGAATGGGAAGGAATTATAACAATAAATTGTCTCTACCTCCTTTAGTACACAGTCCAAAATTCAGGTTTGTAGAATGTAGGATTCAGGTTTGTAGAATGACCCTGGCCACAGAGAGTTTGGTCTAAATGTGTAAACAGTGCCTTAAGAGTGTGATTTAAATATATGTATGTATGAATGCATTTTACTCGCAGCATGCCTCTGTGGTTGCCCTTAGGTTTTTAGGAAATATTTTTTGATATCGCCTTTTCTTCCCCAGAAAAGAACATGAAGAAATAAGAAGTAGGCACTTCTATAATTTTCTTTGGGAAGAAAGTGAAAATAAGTATTCTTAATGTGTTTTTTCCTTTTTGCTGTGTCCTCCACCAGCTGTCAGGTTGCTAGACAGACATCTGGTTCTTAGGTCAGACAATTATTGGGAGGCTTCTTTGCTATTTTGCCTAAAAGTGCAAGAAAATATTCTTACTTAGAATTCTCTTTGTTCTCCAAGTATATTCCAGCCTATATTCTGGAAAACATTTAAAAAATTTTAATTTCAACTAAAAAATCAGTAGACTTACTGGATATCTGAAAAGCGGTTGGCAAGGTATACTTGGAACCGGCCCTTGTTCTCTTGCCCCTCCCCCCTTGGAAGGGCCTTTTAATTATGTTTGTGGTTTTGCTTATGATTTACATTGATATGTGCTGACAGCCAGGAAAATTTAACACCAGGAGCTAAGGAGTTAAATTGTATAATAACATCCAGAGTTGAACAACTGGTTCTGCCCTCCTTATACAGGGCAAGGGCAAAAATTATTGATAAAGCTCATGGCCCAGCTTGGAGAAACTTATTTTTAAAAACACTTAAGGCAGGCTTTTTCCTAATCATTTTGTGGGATGTTGGAAGACACTCTATGGGCTCCACCTGGCCATTACCCTGGCTTCTAGGATATGCATGTGCACATGCACAGGGTTGGTACATGACAGCAGTGTGAGATTTGTTTTTTACTACCAATCAGAAGGCTTTTCCTTCTTGTTAGCAAAGAATAGTAGAACTGTAACTGCTCTTTCAGAGGGAAGTCATCCTCAGAACATCCCTTTGCTCTGTAGTTGACTAAAGGGTTTCCCCTCCATCCTTTACTGCCTGTTTTTCTTGTCCTCATTCCCTTTCCTCCTTCCTTCACTCCATTTTGTGAAACTGGCATCAGCTGCAAAGAAGGTGGGAACAGTCGCTGAGGGCACCCACAGAGTTTAAACAGATGTCTTGGCATATTGTGATGAATCCTGGGACCAGGGGTACTGGGCTATGGAACGTGAGGTGCACAAATCCAGACTTAGGCAGGTCCAACGTCATGACGTCGAATGTGGTATATAATGGATGAGCAAGAGTTAAAGAAAAGAGAGCTGTAGATTCTCTGATGCTCTGAATATGCCAAGATAGTGTTTTGCTTTTTGAGAAGTAAGCTCATGGTATCCTTTATGTTTGTCACCCGAGTGTGGCTGAGCCGTAGGCTGTAAAAGTGCCTGCTGATTGGCCAGCTGCAGCCTTGCAGGGGGTCCTACGCCTTGTTGGATGGGCAAACGGTGCTTGCTGATTCATGGACATGATCAGAATGGCAGTCTTTTGAGTCAGAACAGCACCATTGCCCTGGACTTACCTGCATAATCCTTGTGTTCAATTTTTTTTTTAACCCTTGGTTTCTATCTGGAAAAGGTGGTCCTACTAACTTTAGTTAATATTTACTAATTTTAATTTTTCTCTTCACATTTACCTCACTCACCGACCAAATCTGCAACATAATGACAATAAAAAACAGGAAAATAAAAGGTGAAAATACAACAATCTTTAAAATAGCCACTTCATTCTTTAAATAAATATTTATTGAACAACTGCTATATGGCATGACATAGTGCTGGGGATACAGTCCTTAGAAAATGAAAGAAAGAAAGAGAGAGAAAGAGTAAATAAAGAGCCCTACAAAACAAGAGACAACATTCTGATCTTGTTACTTAAATAACAAGCTAGATTCAACCTCAAGATAATCACTGATACATGGTACCCACTTAAGATACCGTTGGACTGACATGGAGACATTATAAGGCAATTAGGACAACTTTGATAATTTTCCATGAATTCACTCTCCTTTAACTTGGTATTTAATTTACATTAAAATATAAGAACTCGGGCAGCCCATTCAAGTCCTATCATTTAAAATAAAACAGCATTTAAAGATGGTGTCCTCAAGTTTATTGATATAGATTGGTTCTAGTAGCTAGACTTCTTTTTGTTAGTAAATGAATTTGTTTAGAAATAAACAGAATGGGGGTGGCTACCCTGTACCCCACCCACTCTTCCTTGGGAAATATCTGAGGGAAAAAGCAGTGGTAGTTCCAAAAGTTTATCCCTTGTGAATTTGTGACATCCAATGATCCTATTGGACTAATGATCTATTGGACTAAAAGAACTGATGAAGCTTAGAACGTGCCTGATCTCATTGGAATATTAATGGGCATATAACCATATCTTTAACACTGGAGAGATGAAATTGAACATTTTGGTTGGAAGAAAAAAAAATCTTCATTTTTTTCTTCGCCCAAATCACAAATCTGTAGCTAATCAGTTTCTGGCTTGCTTTGATTTCCTTTTCTAGTTATAGGAGTACCATGAATTTTCACTGTCTTGGGTCTCCCCATCCCTATCCCACATTTAAAGAGTAGGCATGTTGAGGTGTTTGTTACAGAATAAGCAGTTCTGTCAGATGGATGGTCTTTACAATTTCCCCAGAAGAGTTTCATGATCTTAAGTTGGCCTAGGAAATGAGAAATAATTGAATTTGAACAGTATTCAAAGAAGGGATATTGGCAAGAAAGAAAGTCTCCCATCTTTCATGACTGACCTACTTAGGTAAAGCCTAAAGGCTAAACATTTCCATGATGAGGATGCTGTCATTCACCCAGCATCCAAAGTACCATCTAGAGATGGATGAAGGTTATGAATGACTCTTTGGCAAGTGGGTACAAAATTAGCAGTCAGGCTATTTCTTCTGGTGATGTGCTTCAAAGAAGCAATTTATAGTTTTGTAGTGAATCTAATGCACCTCTGTAAATGCTTACTGTTTCTTCCTCTAGGCATATCTCATATAGAACAAGCAGACTGAATTCTAATGATCTCTTCTAAGAGTCTACATTCTGTTTCAAATATAAAATGCTTATTCCTATTATTGAGTGGGAGAGTTGTATTTAGAATGCTTTTTGTTGAAGAACATCAATTAATCTGCCTGAAAATTCAGTCCAGTCACATCTAGTCCATATCCAGGAGCCCAAAATCAGATTTCAATATTATGGCCCCATTCTGCATTTCATATTGTCCTAAATGAGTTTCAAATACATCAGTACCTTGAAATGGCCAAATTATATCTTAAATGAGTTTATTTGTGTTTAAATAGACATTGAGTTGTATAAAATTTTTCAAACATCAAAAACTTAGCCTATAGGGAAATTAAAAATAAAATACAAATAACAAATATCATTCTTATAATTTGGATAATAACATTAAATGTTTTGCAGCCATGAATTATGTTTATACTTAAAAAAGCCAAAACCTTTAAAAATTGGCCAACACATGATTTTCTAACATGCCCAATATATGGCTTAGACTTTCCAAAATTCAAGTGAAGGGAACTGTTCATTGAAACTTATTAATTTATCCAACAAGAAATGTATATACATACATATGCAAACATATACTATGTTATAGTTTTTTTAAATTATAGTTAGACATTTATTTATTTTTATGTGGTGTTGATGATCAAACACACTGCTTCGTATGTGATAGACAAACACTCTACCACTGAGTCCCAGCCCCAGCCCCTATGTTCTAGGTTCATGAAAATGGGATCAATTATTAAAATTTGTTTGCACATATATGTATATGTATATATATGTGTGTGTATGTATATATATATATGTATCTACATATATATGTGCATATATATATATATATATATATATATACACACACACACATACACTCACACATTGACCCATTGGCTTATGCCTACCTCTGTGGAAGTACCATGAGCTTTTTTCTTGCTTTTTTTATGGAGAATATAATTTCTTCTAGAGAAAGGACTGAGGATATGTTTAAAGTAGAGTTAGCATGTCTTTAAAGTAAATACTTTAAATGATGAACTCAGGCAATTTGGAAATCTTTTGATTACCATTTAACAGAGGGATTAAAATCAATTTTTCCCAGAGAAATTCCTTTTTGGTTAGATTTTGCATTGAAAAATGTCTCATAAAAATAAAAAAATACATAAATATGAAGTTATTTACCTTTTTGGCATGCTTTAAAATGATTATATTTTTAGTTTGGAACAGCAGTTAAGTTTCAAAATTCCTGTGTGAACTATTTTTACTTTAGAAACATGTGACAGCTTGTCATGAGGCTATCTATTTGGGAACCACACCCAATGGTTATGAGCACACTCAAGGGACTATATTAAGGAGCATGTGACAAATGTATGAACAATTTATAAATACATTTTATTAGTTACTGCTCTCTAGAAAGGGGCTATATGGGTGGAAGGAAACTATCTGAGGACAGGAAAAGAACATCATCCAGAAATAGTGCCTGTTTCTTCCCTCTGGAATAGAAAACCTTAAGATTCACAGTGTATTGGATAGAGTACACAGAGGCCTCAGTTGTAGGAAATTTAGCCCTCAACAATGTTTTAGTCTCACCTAAGATATCTTATAAGCAACACCAAAAAGGATCAAACTTCAAGTTGACTCAAATTCACCCTCAAATTCAATAATATTTATAGAATTAAAAAATTATCCAACACCCAGGAACTAGACAAATATACAATGTTTGACATACAGTTAAAAAATTACCAGACATGCAAATAGTAAAATGTAACACTTAATAAGGATAGAAAAAGAAACCAATTCAATTGACCCCAAATAACAAAGATATTAGAGCAGAAAAATATATTGAACAGGTATAACTATATTTCACATTTTCAAAAAGTTGAAATTTATAAGGAAAGATTCAAATTGGAATTTCAGAGAATTCAGCAATGTGCAAGTAAAAAATGTACTAGCAGAGATTAGGGGCAATTTAGATTTTGTAAAAGAAAAGACAAATGCTCTCAAAATTATAGCAATATGAACTCTTTAAAATGACAGAGAGAAAAGGAAATGACAAAGAACAAAACAAACAAACAAAAACTCCTCATTAGTAAGTTATGGGTCAATTTCAAGTGGATATATATATATATATATATATATATATATAAATATATATATTGCCCAAAAGAAAGGAGAGAGATAAATAGACAAAAAAATTTGAATAAATGCTGGTCAAAAATTTTCTAAATTTGATAAAAATTGTTTAGATAAGATTCAAGAAGCTCAATGAACCTCAAATATAAATAAAATGAAATAAATTGTATCAAAGCACAAAATAATCAAATTGATGACAACCAGTTATAAGAGAAAAATCTTAAAAGCAGCTAGTTAAAGAACATATTACAAAGAAACAAAGCTAAGGATGACAGCAGATTTCTTATCAGGAACAATGTAAGGAAGAAAGCAGTGGAGTAACTGGAAACAAAGCTTAGATTAGAATTATATATCTAGCAAAACATATTTCAAAAATAAAGGTGAAGACTTTTGTTGACATATAAAAGCTGAATTCATCATCAGGTTACCCATACTGCAAGAAGTGCTAAAATTATAAATGGCATTTTTTAATATTAAAAATGTTAAAATCTTAAAATCCTTCAGGTAGAAGGATGAAGATATCACATGGAAATATGGATCTAAACAAAGGAATGAAGAGCACCAGAGATGTTAACCATGTGGATAAATAAATATAAATTTTTGATAATTTAATTATTTTTAATTGATAATTGACTGTTTAAACAAGAGTAATAATAATAGAATGAGGCATTTAGATTTAGATTTTGTAAAAGAAAAGACAAATGCTCTCAAAAAAGTGAACATATAAGACCATAATATCACAACCTAATAGGGAAGAAGTGGGAGCATAGAGCTGTAAGATTCTTTAACAGTATTGTAACAAGTTAAGATATGTGGTACCAACTTTAAATCCATCCCTAAAATAATAAAATGAAGAGTTATGACAAGATGATACTTAAACCTATCCATACTGTTAGTCATATTAAATATAAATGGTCTAAACTTTCCAAGGCAAAGAGTGTCAGATTGGCTTAACAAAAACAAAAACTCTTAACAGTGAGGAGTCTACAAGAAATGCCCTTTAAATATAAAGACACTCGTAGGTTAAAAATAAAAGGATAAAATGCACACATATACCACACTAACACTAATTTAAAAAAAAGCAGGAATGACTGTGTTAATATCAGATAAGCGAAGAATATCACCAGAAATAAAAATTTATCATTTTGAAATGATAAATTATATTCAAGACAATGTAACAATCCAAAATGTTTGTATAGATAATAGAGCTTCAGTATACATGAAAGTGGAATGTGATGAAAATTTCAAAGAGAAATAGAAAAATTCACAACTAAAATTTAAGATTTCAACAATCATCTTTCAATAATTTCTAGAATCAGTAGATAGTAAATCATTAAGAATATAGAATGTTGGGGCTGGGGATGTGGCTCGAGCGGTAGTGCATGCATGAGGCAGTGGGTTCAGTTCTCAGCACCACATAAAAATAAAGATATTGTGTTCACCTAAAACTAAAAAATAAATATTAAAAAAGAATATAGAATGTTTATACAACACTATAAACTAGTATGATCTAATTGATATTTATAAAACATTCCACCCAACAATAGCAGAATATACATTCATCTCAAGTGCCCAAAGAACATTTACCAAAATATTCTGAGGCACAAAACAAGTCTCAATAAGTTTAAAAGGGTTCAAGTCAGTCAAGTATATTCTTTGACAATGGAATTCAATTGTAGAAAGGTCTAGGGCTAATCCCCAAATACTGGAAATAGCATACTTTAGCTTATGATTCAAAGAAGAAATCAAAGCTGAAATTACAAAGAAGTTTGAATTAAATAAACATTAAAATACCATACATAAAAATTTTGTAACACTGTTAAATAGAGGGAAACTTAGCATATTAAATATAAATGGTCTAAACTTTCCAAGGCAGAGAGTGTCAAATTGGCTTAACAAAAACAAAAACTCTTAACAGTAAGGAGTCTATAAAGACACTTGTAGGTTAAAAATTAAAGGATAAAATACACACATATACCACACTAACACTAATTAAAAAAAAAGCAGGAATGACTGTGTTAATATCAGATAAGTGAAGAATATCATCAGAAATAAAAATTTATCATTTTAAAATGGTAAATTATATTCATGACAATATAACAATTGTGTATAAAAATAAAAATTTCAATATTAGAACACAAGAAAGTTTTTAAGTGAATAATTCTAACTTTCATCTTAAGAAATTAGAAAAAGAAGAAAAAATTAAAACTAAAATAAGCAGAATAAAGGATACATGAAGATCTGAGACGAAATAAAGGAAATAGAAAAACAAAAGTGAGAAAAATTAAAATTGGCAATTTTTTTGTAATTAAGATATCAAGAAAGAAGATACATATTACAAACATAAGAAAATAGAGGTGACATACCTACAGATCCTACAGATGTTAAAGTAAGAGAATATTGGGAATACTTAATGCTAATGTTTCATGTTAAACAAATTGAACTTGAGATAAATGGGTAAATTCCTTGAAAAACATTAATTACTAAATACCAAGGTTTACTCAAGAAGAAACAGACAACATGATTAGTCCTATTTTTATTAAAGGAATTGTATTTTTAATTAAAAACCTTCCCATAAAACCCTAAGCTTAGAAGATGTCTCTGGTAAATTCTGCCAGAATTTTAAGAAAAAAGAAATTTTAAGAAAAAAGAAATGCTATTTTAAGATAAACTCAGACAATTTAAGAGAAGGGAATACTATTAAATTCATTTTATAAATTAAACAAGAGAAAGACATTCTAAGAAGAAAAAATACAGGCCACTATCCCTCGTGAACATAGACATAAACATTTTAAACATAATTTTAGCAAATTGAATTCAACAATACTTAAATAGGATAATATATCATGTAGAAGTGGGATTTATCCCAAGAATGCAAGGTTGACGTAAATAAAAAAGTAAATCCATGTAATTCACTTTGTTACCAAACACACACCATATTATGATCTCAATAAACATAGAAAAGCATTTAACAAATCCATACCATTCCTGATAAAATTCTCAGCAAAATTGGAATAGAAAAAAAACTTCCTTGGTCTGATCAAGAGTGTCTATGCTTATACTGAACGTCATATTTAGGAGACTGAGTGTTTAGTTCAAAACTCAGGAACAAGAATAAGACAAGGATGCTCACTCCTTCCATTTCCATTCAACATTGTACTGAAGATCCTCCTATCCAGAACAAAAAGGCAAGAGAAAGCAACAAAACATCCACATAGTAAGGTAAGAAGGCAGATAATGTGATTGTTTATGTAGAAAACTTGATCACATCAACAGAGAAGTTACTATAATTATGAAGTGAGATTAGCAAGGTTGCAGGAGATAAGAGCAGTATGCAAAAATTACTTGCATTTCCACATCTGATTAATGAACAATCAGAAATTGACATAAAATACTGTTTAGTAGGATAAAAATATGAAATATTTAAGGGTAAAAATGCCAAAAGATGTTCAAAATAAATATACTGCAAATATCATGTTAATTACCAGGATGTTGATTTTCCACAAATTGATATGTAGATTTAAGACATTCCCAATCAAAATCTCACAAGCATCTTTTGTTCATTTTATTTATTTATTTTTTAGAAGTTAACAAACTGATTCTGAAATTCACAGGGAAGAGTGAAAAGAACTCTGAAAAGGAGCGAAGTTGGAGGACTGAACTGCATGAACTCAAGATTAATTATAAAGCTCTGGCAATTAAGACAATGTATTTGTATGATATGTATTTGCTAAAGACATATCCAGAACATACGAAGAACTCTCAAAACTCCAGAAAATGAATAACTCAGTTAAAAAAAAATGGGTCAAACTTTGTACAGATACTTCACCAAAAGAACATATAAATGGCAAATAAGAACATGAAGACATTCGATATCATTGCTTATTAGGGAAATGCAAAATAAAACTACAATGAGCATTACACACCTATTAAAAGGGCTAAAATTAAAAAGAAAAGTTGACCCTACTAAGTGCTGTTGAGGATTTGAAAGAACTGGCACTCTCACACACAGTTGATAGGCATGTTCCAGCTGTGTAGGAATTGTACAACTTCTTTGGAAAACGTTTTTACAGTTTCTTAAAAAGTTAAACATAGGCCTACTGTGTGATTCATCCATACATTTCTATCTATGCACTCGATAGAAATTAAAGCATATGGTCATACAAAGACATGAGATTTTATTTGTAATAGCCAAAAATTGTGAAGAACCCAATTGTACACTACAGGTGAATGAATAAACAAACTATGGTATATCTATACTGTGGTCATATTGCTCAGCAATAACAAAGAATTAATTACTGATTCATGCTACTGCATTGATGAATCTTGAAATAATTGTGTATCAAAGAAGCTAGATAAGAGTAACTATTGTTTGTTTCCATTTAACTATGATTTTAGAAAACCGAGGCTAATGTGAAGTTCTAGAAAGTTCAATCATTTTGCCTGGGGTTGAGTAGGATAGGCAGAGATGGTGGGGGCGGGGGCATGGAGGGGGCGGGGAATTCCCCAGGGGAAGTATATAAGTATGAATATAAATATAAATATGTCAAGCTTATCAAATTGAACATAAGTACAGTTTATTGGATACTAATTACATCATCATCACAAAGTAGAAAATATGATATAAAAGCATTACAAATAATATCAATCTTCCAGAGTTGTCAGGTAGATGAGAGAATGCTCTAGGGCTGGTATGATCCCGACCTACCAAGGGGTCAAAATAGAAATCATTTATTTTTTCTTACAACTACAGCCGGATGCTCTTCCACCAAGAAAGAGTTCCTCAGATTTGCTAAGTAGTAGGCAGTGGGAGAATTCAGAGGAAAGGAAGCAGCATTATGATATCTGTTTCTGATTGTCATTTCCTAAAATGCAACTCTGGGGACTGGAGTGATCTGCCAGAAAGAGGTGACTGAATGTTGGGGGCAAGGGAGAGTAGTTCCTGGCTGAAAGAGTTTTCCACCTAGATTCTGAACCAAACCACCTGTCTGGGAGACCGCACCCTTCATAGGAGAAAGCAGAAGCAAAACAAAAACCAAGAAAATCGAATCATATGTAATGTCAAATATCTCTTTGATGCGTTTTGTAATGATTACCTCTATATTTTTAGTTCAGAACAGCAGTTACGTTTCAAAATTCCTGGTTAGCTGTTTTTATCTTAGAAACACGTGATTGTCAGGAGGCTAAATAGGGAGCCACACCCAATGGTTCTGAGCACACTCATGGAACTATATTAAGGGCCATGTGACAAATGTAGGAACAAATTATAAAGCCATTCAAATTACAAAGCCATTCAATTAGTTACTGGTATCTCTTAGGGGCCAAGCATTTAAAGTGAGTGCAAGAATTCACGTATGCAGGAAGTTCATGAGACAAGAGAGGGAAGAATTAACACAACATGTGATGCAGTGACTTGATTCCTATCCTTAGGACTTCAGGACTCTATATTTAAGATATGTCACAAAGGCCAAGACTGTAGTGTTATGAATTAATGATCTAAAACCAAGTTATGTGTAAAGGAGATGAGATCAAAGTCTATTTTTTGCTTCTACAACTGGAAATGAAAGATTTTTGTTTGGAGGGTGGTAAACAAAGCAGCTATGGTTTGTCTGGATAGATATTAGACCATTTTGTGGCTTGCTGTATATAGGGTTGTTCTCTAGATGGAATCTATTGGCCTTAAAAATTCCATGTTCCACCTGTGTTGCACAGCTATTCAAAAAGGAGAACTGAGCTTATTAAAATAGTAAGCAATAGTACTGGTGCTAATGACATGTGGGCATGATAGTTTTCTTATGGGGTGCTAACTGATGAAGATCAATGAGGTAGCAGTAGTTTAAGAATAATGCAAGTTATGGTACAGTGTCATTCTTCCACATTTTGTTCAACACCCATTCTCCACCAGTGTTTAAAAACATGCACATAATGCTCACCTAGATTTGAATCTCACCTCCACTATTTCTTCTAACTTTGCACCATGGGATAAAACTACTTTCCCTCTGTGCCAGAACTTGTTCCCCTATCTCTATATCCCAGTGTTGCTAGGGGTTTCTTTCAGTATTAAGTAAGTGGAGATTTGTGACCATTTTGAATAGGGCCTGAGGTACACAGTAAGCACTCATGAGATCTCAGTTAATTTTACATACATGGGCTGGGGGTGTAACTCAGAGGTAGAGCACTTGCCTAGCAAGTGTGAGGCCCTGGGTTCAATCCCCAGCATTGCAAAAGCAAACAAACATTTGAATTCTAAAAATAACATCAGAAGGAGCAGTGTTTATCCCGGGCTCTATAGGTAACAAACTCTTGGTTTCTATGCTCAGTCTTAGCTCTTCTTTATACTGCATTATAGCATCACAGGGATGCTGCCCTCTAAGATGGTTCTTTTCAGGAAAGTTCCAACTGTCATTTTTCCTGAATTATAATGGATTTTGGTGTGGCCCTCCTGACTTCCCTGGCAGTCAAATATGGGGTCTATCGTGTCCTTTGCAAGATGTGGTACCCTCTTGCCACATGGTAGGTGAGCACCGTCTTACTTACCTTCACCATGTTCCAGCCTCCTACTGCTCTCTCTCTCTCCCTGCATTGGAAACAGATGGAAGTGAGAAAAGTGAAGTGACTCCACTTAGTTCAATTGACTCCAGGAGTGAGAAAGTTTCCTTCCAAGCCTGACAATCCAGTTTTTACTTTATCATCCCAACAACATGCTTGCTCCTTTCTGTTCAATCTTCTACATCCATTTATTCCATCCTTCCTTGCAGAGGGGGATTTGGCTAGGTAGGTGGTCCAGGAGTCCTTGGGAAGCACCAGTCTTGGCCAAACTTGCTGAGCTTGACAAGGGAAGCCCACAGGCTCTCCAGTGAGGTCCGGGTTTCTATCTGGTGGGTAGCTGGGTCGTGGAGCACAAAGGGCCTTAAGATGCAACTTTGACCATGCAGACAAGGCCAGCATCCTAGAGCTGGGGGAAGGCCCATGGAGATCAGAGATGGATGAAGTCTTAGATCCTTAAATACCCCTGTGGAATAGAGCATTCAGCTCATTTGTCCTGGGATGTTATAAGAGAAATAACCAACAACGTAACTGAGCTCACCAAGTGGAGACTGGAATGGTGATTACCAAGGGGATTGGGGAGATGTTGATCAAAGAACACAAAATTTTAGTTAGACGAGAGAAATAAATTTTAGAGATCTATTGTATTTCATGGTGGCTGTAGTTAATAACAATGGACCATATACTTAAAATTTGTGAATGTTCTCACCACAAAAATATATGTAAAGTAATATCTATGTGAATTAGCTTGATCTAGCCATTCCACAATGTATGCATATTACAAAACATCACGTTTTACACTATAAATATATACAATTTTTGTCAATTAAAAAATAGGTAAAGCTAAAAAAGTTCACAAGTACCCATGAGACTAAATTATTGGTTCTTTTAATTTCATCATAGCCTGTTTTCCTTCCCAAGACAGGGTGTTAAGTTTTCTATCTGAAGCTGTTTTATGCAGGGTCTTTCACAAGAGTTTTGCTCACTTTAAAAGAGGAATAAATTCTGAAGACAAAAACAAAAAACATAGCCCACAAACAGTGCTGTCCATCCAGGTTCACTGTGCTGGAAAAATCTGTTATACAGAAAATAACTTTGCAATCTTTGGTAAAACTGTACTTTTGAAATGAAGGTAGCATGTTAATGACTCTTTGCTAGGTATATTGTAATGCATTCTCAGTTTATGCTAGAGACCAGGCCTACGTTTTATAGATGACTTTTGAAACCACTTCAGAAATTATTCAAGGAGAGTAAAAAAATCTGTATCCAAGAATCCAGCACTAGAGGTATGGTGGTGGGAGGACACAGGGTTGCTTTATCATTATGTCTACCTGTACTTAATAAAACACCAGCTTAGAAGATCATGTAACTCCTTATTGCACCAATTTTAAAAGAAGCACAAATCTGTTGGGCACAGTGGTGCATGCCTGTAATCCTTGCAGCTTAGGAGGCTGAGGCAGGAGGATCATAAGGTCAAAGTCAGCCTCAGCAAATTAGTAAGGCCCTGAGCAACTCAGTGAGAACCTGTTTCTAAACTAAATACAAAATAGGGCTGGGGTTGTGGCTCAGTGGTCGAGTGCCCCAGAATTCAATCCCCAGTACTCCCCCCACCCACCAAAAAAAGCACAAATCCACATTATTCTACTTCTAATATTTAAAACTAAACCAAACCAAGCCACTTAAAAACAAAAGCCAACAATGTGTTTTTTTTAATGTAACTGTGCATGAATGACTACCATGTTGTTCACCTAATAACTTGTTTCTTTGGAATGAACATAGGAAGACCTGTGGGTGGTGACACACATTGTGAGTTACTGGAGGCTCCAAGGACAGGTGCTTGGGTGCCAAGCTGGTCTAATGAGAGCAAAAGGCTTTGTATGTGAGCAGGCCAGCACAGGCCAGGCAGGAGGGACAGAAGACCTAGGCAATTCAAAATCCTTTTCTTTGCCTTCCAGGACTTTGCCGCAATTGTGACAGACCTTTTTCTAAGGCGTTGCTAGAGAGCTTGGCTAGGGCTTGTCTGTCTTCTCTCCTTTTTGGGTGGAAAAGAACCTTATATTAGACAAAGGTGCTAAAAGCATGCAATGGAGAAAAGATTAGCATCTTCAACAAATGGTGCTGGGAGAACTGGAAATCCATATGCAACAAAATGAAATTGAATCCCTGTCTCTCACCATGCACAAAAGTTAACTCAAAATGGATCAAGGATCTAGGAATCAGACCAGAGACTCTGCGTCTAATAGAAGAAAAAGTTGGCCCTAATCTCCATCACGTGGGGTCAGGCCCCAAATTCCTTAATAAGACACATATAGTACAAGAGTTAGTTAAAACCAAGAATCAACAAATGGGATGAATTCAAACTAAGAAGTTTTTTTCTCACAAGAGAAATAATATGTGAGGTAAATAGAGAGCCTACATCCTGGGAACAAATTTTTACCCCTCACACATCAGATAGAGCTCTAATCTCTAGGGTATACAAAGAACTCAAAAAGTTAAACAACAAAAAACCAAATAACCCAATCAACAAATGGGCCAAGGACCTGAACAGACACTTCTCAGAAGAGGATATACAATCAATCAACAAATACACGAAAAAATGCTCACCATCTCTAGCAGTCAGAGAAATGCAAATTAAAACTACTCTAAGATACCATCTCACTCTAGTAAGACTGGCAGCCACTATGAAGTCAAACAACAATAAGTGCTGGTGAGGATACGGAAAAAGATATACTTATACATTGCTGGTGGGACTGCAAATTGGTGCAGCCAATTTGGAAAGCAGTATGGAGATTCCTTGGAAAGCTGGGAATGGAATCAACATTTGACCCAGCTATTCCTCTTCTCGGACTATACCCCAAAGACCTAAAAACAGTATACTACAGGGACACAGCCACATCAATGTTTATAGCAGCACAATTCACAATAGCTAGACAATGGAACCAACCTAGATGCCCTTCAATGAATGAATGGATAAAAAAAATGTGGCATTTATACACAATGGAATATTACTCAGCACTAAAAAATAACAAGATCGTGGAATTTGTAGGGAAATGGATGGCATTAGAGCAGATTATGCTAAGTGAAGTTAGCCAATCCCTAAAAAACAAATGCCGAATGTCTTCTCTGATATAAAGGGGGTGACTCAAAATGGGGTAGGAAGAGCATGAGAAGAAGATTACCAATAAATAGGGAAGAGAGGTGGGTGGGAAAAGGAGGGAGAAAGGGAATTGCACAGAAGATGGAAGGAGACCCTCACTGTTATACAGAATACAGGTATGACGATGTGAGGGGAAAAAAAAAGAAGTGTGTCACATTAGATTGGGTAGAGAGAAGTGATGGGAGGGAAGGGGGGTTTGGGGGGAAAGGAAGGACAGCAGAATAAAATAGACATTATTATTGCTATCTGTATATACGTGACTGCATGACCAATGTGATTCTGCAACCTGTACACTCAGAAAAATGAGAAATTATACCCCATTTGATTCAAATGTATGATATGTCAAGATCATTGTACTATCATGTGTAACTAATTAAAAAAATAAAAATAAATAAAATGTAGTTTGGGATATCTTTACGTAAAACTACTAAAAAAAAAAGAATTCGGAATCACCTGTCCTCTCTACTCTCTTCTTGTCTTCAAGACTCATCTATGAAATTTTAATTTATCACTGTGGATTAGAGTTGGACATTTCCCCTGAGCTAGCATACAACTTACATAGCTTTGTTGGATGGCTCTATCTGGATATCTCATTGGTACTTTCAACTTGGTGTGTTGAGAGCTGAACCTATTACGTTGTTTTCTGACCCTGTTCCACCTCCTGGGAGAACCAACCTCATGATGACAGTGCCATACATTCTTGTAGTCAAGAGAGAACTTGGGAGTCCTTGTGCCCACCTGCTGCTCCAAGCACCAAATCCTGCTGACTTGTTGCCAAATTATTATTATTAATGCTGTCATTGTTATTATAATTATTAAGGGATTGGACCCAGGGATGCTCTACCACTGAGCTACATCCTCAGCCCTGTTTTTAAAAAAATTCTATTTTGAGACAGGGTCTCTCTAAGCTGTCCAGGTGGTCCTCTTGTCTCAGCTTCCCAAGTTGCTGGGATTACAGGTGTGTGACACCATGCCTGGCTCCAAATAATTTTTTCAAAATTATTTCCCTCTTTCTAGTCCTTCTGCCACAGTGCCACACCATAGCTTGACCCTGTTCTGCCTGCCTTGAGCTGGAATTCCCACCTTTGCTCATGGCCTCTCATCATCTTTCACAGAGCTGCCAGGAGGGTACATGGCTACAACCCTGTAAGCTTGGGGCCTGTTTTGGAATGTTTCAGATTTTAAGAAGGTAATATGGTATGCATACTGTATATTAAATAAGACCCCTAGCAGAGACCAAGGTAGCACCTCATATTCATTCCAACACATTAGTATTTTTGCACAAAGAATTTTATCACATTTAGTGGATAAATAAAGGCTACAATAGCCTTAGACCAGTGCAAGTCAGGTTTGGTATAAGTCCTAAGTTTAGATTGAGTCTGATATTTTCCCCCAAAGTGTTAGGAATTGACTCCTTATGTCATGAGCTGTCTGGATTCCTAAACGTGCATACTGAGTTAGGTTTCAGCAGACCTAGGCCACTCTCTGTCTGCTTGAGGAAATTTAGGTCCCTCTAGGTCTGCGGTACAAATTGTAATATGACTTTCCAACTGCCACTACCTGGGCACTTCTTCAAAGTTATCATTTGCCTCTTCTCTTCTTGCCTTAGAACCCCTGAAATGCTAGCAGGTTCCAAAACACACCTGTTTTCCCTTCCACCTGTAAGGGAGATTGTGCTGTATTTGTCTTTTTGTGTCTGGCTTTTTTTTCATTGAATACAAAGTCATTCAGGATCATCTATGTTGTCACAAATGGCAGGATTTCTTTCTTTCTTTCTTTTTTTTAAAAGAGACTGAGTAGTATTCCATTGTATGTATATTCCACATCTTTTTTATCCATTTATTCATCAACTTCTAAACATTTTTTTTTATGGTGGAAAAAAAGATGGAAATACACTAGTGTGCTGGCAATCGTGAAAAACATAGGTATATACATGAATTAGTTTGGAAAAAATATTTGAGAATCATTGAACTATAAGACTGTTATAGTGGCCCTTCTAACGCCAACATTTTGTCTCCTCCATGACAGTGATCCTGCTAGATTTTTGATGCCTTAAAATGACCAATACTGTATGTCAATTTTGGTAATAAGTACTTTATTCCATGCTATTTCCTTGAAAACTGGCCATTTATTTAGCCTTTTCTTTCAGCCGATATTTGGGAAACAATGGCTATGAGCTGGGCATTCTATCAGATCTTGGGGTGTCAAAACCAATGCATTTCCACTTGCCCGAGTATAACCTAGGTGGGAAGGAATGGCAATAAAGTGTCACATAACTTGGGGTTATGAATATGCATTTTTCTAAATATATGATTTAGAAAAATGGGACTTTCTCCTGCTGATTGGAACCTTACTTCTTAGTATCTTTATTTTCTCTGTCTTGCTGTCTTTGAAAAAAAGGAAAAACCCAACAACACAACTTTCCCAAGGTTCTTCATAAATTGTCCTTTTCTTCATCTTCCCCTCATTACCCAGGGTTGTGTCTCCTCGTACCATGCTAAATAACTCTTCCCGCGGGTGTTTACATGTCCCCTTTATTTATAGGCTGCTAGGTTTTCCCTGCTGCTTCTCAGCCGTCACCACCCAGACGTGCTGTACATAGTTAGTTATTTTAATCTTTCCTAGTAAATCAAGTCTCCCAACCTCCCATCACTTTTATGACTCTTCTCTGAACTCCCTTCAGGTTTTTTTCTACCTCTTTATGGTATTGAAGTGCCCGGAATTTAATGTAATTTTCCAGGTGGGGTTTGAGAAAAGGCTATTAAAAAAAAAAAAAAAAAGACTCACCTCTCTTCTCTGCTGATGAAACCGTTGGGAACAAAGCCCAAAACTACATTAGCCTGTTTGCTGCTGTATCAGTTCTACCAACTCATATCTAATTTTCTTCTCACTATCACCTGCCAGCTCTTTCCCACAGCCTGCGTGGTTCCTCAATGAATAGAGCTGGCTTCAGTGCTTCTACAAGGGGCCCTTACTAGTTTTTGGCTTTTAGTCAGGGTTCAACATCAAGACTAAGAAGAGGAAGAAAAAGTCAAGAACCGAGACCTGCAGAACAGACCTAGTTGTGTGTCAGTCAGTCTTCTGTAACCGTTAACAGATATCTGACACACTCAGCTTCAAGAGAAAAGAGTTTTATTTTGCCTCTTGGTTTCAGTCCCATGTCAATTTGCTCCATTGCTTCTGGGCCTGCGGCGGCACAATACGTCATGGTGGGGATACAATGCAGAGGAAGCTACTCACCTGATGGCAGCCAGGAAGTAAAGAGAGAGAAAGAAGAGGAACTAGGGTTTCAATATCCCTTCCAAGGGCACACCCCAATCACCTAAGTTCCTTCCACTGCGTCCCACCTCCTAAAGGTTCTACCATGTCCCAATAGTGCCACAGGCTGGAGAACAGCCTTCAACACATGGGCTTTTGGGAGACATTCAAGATCCAAACTGTAACAAGTAGTATAATTAATAATAGTAATGGTAATTATGTGTGTGAAATTTTTATTTTTATTTTTGAGTACTAGGGAATGAACTCATGGGGCACTCAACCACTCAGCCACATCCCCAGCCCTATTTTGTATTTTATTTAGAGACCTGAGTTGCTTAGTGCCTCACTGTTGCTGAGGTTGGCTTTGAATTCATGATCCTCCTCCCTCAGCCTCCTGAGCTCCTGGGATTACAGGTATGTGCTACCGCGCCTGGCCTCAAATGTTGACTAGGTGCTAGGCTAGGCACTGAGACTTATTTGTAGATTCTCCTAGTTTTTACTTGTAAGAATTCTATGGAGCCAACCAAGGAGACCAAGGCTCAGAGAGGTTAGGTAAGTATATGGAAGTTGATTGGCTAGAGGTGGGGCAGCTTTCACCAGAGTTCATTTTGGGTGAATTTAAGCCAGCTTGTCTTAAAGCCTTTCCTTTCAGGAACCAGTGTTTCTAAGGTTCATGAGAGGCAGGATAACAGTCCTCTGAGGAGTGCTCGTCATGGTGGCACAGAGTGCTGGATTAAAGTTCAGTTTCAGCGTTTGCTCAGAGGAGTCATGGCAAGTACTGTCTGAGCCTCACTTCCTCATCCTGAGAAAATGTGGGAGCTCAGAGGACCATTTTTACCTTTAAATAGTTGAGTGAAGGCTAAATTTCTGGGTGTGTCAGACACTAAATGTGAGTTCTCCCATCCCTATCCCTTACCTCCTTTGCCTGGAGAGGAGTTTGAGGAGTTATCCAAACTGAATGCAGACCTCAGTGAGAAAGCCCTGATGGGGCAGAAGCAGAGAACTGAAAAAATTTAGATCTGAGGAGTAGAATGAGATAATGCATATCCAAGGACCATCACTAGAGTCGTGCAGATCTTCATTGCTATTTCTAAGTTTTGTCAAATTGGGGCAGTCATTTAATTTACTTGATCCTAATTTTCCCATCTGTAAGTTGGAATTTTTCCTGATCAATTTTTGTGTAGTACAAATGAGTAAAATGCACCCTACAAAACATTTGATATTCAAGCAGCTGATTTACAAATTTGATTTTTGTTTCTACTTACTTCTTATCTCTTATTTTCCTTTGTAGCTCATGTAGTGTCTAGTTTGCCAAACAACTCACATATCAGTAAGTGTTCCTAAATTATCTACTTTGTGTTTAGAACTGCATCACATTACCATCATCACCATCACCACCACCATCAGTATCATCATCATCGCACCATGATTACCATCATTACCATTACCATTACTATTATCACCTCCACCACCACTAGCACCACTACTGTCATTTCCACCTTTATCATTATCTTGACTACCATCGCCAGCAGTCATCAAGCACTCCTGTGTGTCAGACACGATGCCAAGCACTTTACAGACATGCTCTCATGTGCTCTTCCCAGTTTTCCAGTAAAGTAAGTAAAAATGTTATTCCAATTTTAAAAATGAGAATACTGATGCTTGGAGAAATTAAACAATTGATTCAAGGTCATCAGGATATGAAAGATAAAAAAAGAAACACAAGCCATGAGTCCTTCCATGGGAAAGTGAATGATCTATGGGGGAGCAAAATTAAATTGTATGCAAAATTAGTGACCTTTAGAAGACATTATGAGCAAGTGCCAAATTGCACGGCTCAGGCTAGAAATGGTACAGATGAAGGTCAGTGTATGTGTTAGGATTTTGTTTTATGAATTAACACATATTCAAGTTCCCCTAGGTAGTACATGGATAGCATGAGAAAAAGAACCCCAGGAAGCCATTAGACATCACAAGAAACCAGAAAAAGTCCTACAGACTGGGTTCCTAGGGAAAACAGGAACTGAGATAGACCTGACCCCATGGAAACTGGACTTGGGAAGTTGTACCATATCCAAAGATATGTAACAGGGCAATCTTGTGGCCTGGCAGCAGCAGAAATCCTGGATCCTTCTTGAAGTCTCCACCATTAATGTAACGTGATCACACATTGGTGTTTTTACTACTGCTTAGGACTGAATCCCTCTCTCTGCCTCTTCAGCAGAGACTTCTAAGACAGAGGATCTCGTTGTTCTTGCTCTACCTTATTGTCCTTATGTAAATAGAATTTTTGCATCTGGCAAACTCATCAGCCCCTGGGCAGCCTGTGGCTTTCTGGCATAGTTTAGAAGCCCACCCTCATCCAGTCAGCTCTTACCCCAAATTTCAATCATATGGAACATGGTCCCATATTGCCTGTGACCTTGAAACAGCTCCTTGAAACAGCTGGGTTCCCAGTGCTGGGCTCACAAACATTTCCACTGCAGGGGAACTCTGAGTAGTAGGGACCTCCACTGGCCTGCTGACTGAAGTGGAGAAGACCTGATGAAGAAGTGGACCGTGAAGGGCAAGAGCTTTCAAGAGGGTATTTTTAGCTTGGGAGAAAAATATCTTAGAAAAGGCATAGAAAAGATGGGCTGAGATTAGCTTTCAGTAGAAGAGATTAAAAGGAAAGGAAGAGTGGGAATTAAGGTCACGTGGGTCGACCAGGGGGATCTTACAAGTTAGGTAGAGACATATGGACCACAATTGTGAGGCACTGTGGAGCCATTACGAGTTTTGGAATACAGCAGCCATGTGAGAATGGTATTAAGAAGAATTGGTGTGGCACAGGTGTGAAGCAGAGGTTGGAGCAAGCAGGATTAGAGTCAAGAATTCTGTCAATCACCTTTCTGTTACAAAATAACCAGGATGGCAAAATATGGCAAATCCACCTCCAAGGAGGAAAGCTTCATTTTGGATTGTTGTTTCAGCCCTTGGTTGGTCTGTTGCTTTGGGCCTGTTGTGAGGCAGTGCATTATGGGGAGAGCACACGGTGGAGCAGAATGGCTCACTTCATGGCAGATGAGACAGAGAAGTTGGGGGCAGGGACCTAATATTCCCTTCAAGGACATGTTCCCAGCGGTCTAACTTTCTTGCCATACCTCTGACTAGTGACTACACCTATTAAAGATTCCACCGTCTCCCATATGCCCCACAGGCTAGGGACCAGGCCTTTAGCACATGGGCCTTTGGGGGACATGTATACAAACCTTAACAGATTCCAATTTGGTTTTGGTTACGTTCATTTAGATGTGTGATAGGGAAACAGGAAAACAGGGTTCTTTTTTTGGAGAGATTTTAGTTTCTTATCCTTAGGCACCTTTTAGAAGTTCTGCTCTTCCTGACTTAGGCAATTAGCACGCTCACATGACACTCTGTTTATTAGATACTCACATGGTCCAGTTTGAAGAATAACAAAAAGCGTATTTGAATGAATTCAGATCATAAACTAGGTTGGTAATGAGTCACAAGATGTTTTAAAAATAACTATTTTGTTTACTGAATTCACCTGCTTGCTAAATTCCTGAACCAAACTTTTTCTATTTTATTCTTTTACTCCTATAGTTTCTGTTGCATTTTGCCTTTTCCCCAAAAAACTCTATTCTCAATTTTTATACAATCCACTTTCAATTTTTATTCTCTAATTTTTGCATGTTTTTACATGCCTGACCACCAGCAAGTTAACTACTCAACCTCTGTGGTCCTTCCCGAAAACATAATGTACTGAATACATAAGAGAGTTGGATTAACTTTTCTTCAAGGAAATACTTCAGAGTCTCTTAAAGCTCCTTTAATATATAAAATTTAAAAATATAATTAGCAAACGATACACATCAATGATGGTTTTGTGCTCTTAACATGAATTATTAGATCCTTTATTGTGTTTTGAACATGTATACCATACTCCATAAAAGCCAAGGTGCCATTGATTGGATGATCCACCATTATTTATTGTACTATGAAATAAAATATACCACCAATTAAACTAAAACTATGTGAATGCTTTATAAGATACTATCTAAATTTAGATATCAAAATATTTTGTTTTAGAATTGGTGAATTATGATGGGCTTCTGAGAATGTTTTGAGTCTTTTAAAAATATTTTTTTAAAATATTTATTTTTTAGGTGTAGATGGACACAACACAATGCCTTTATTTTTATGTGGTGCTGAGGATCGAGCGGAGTCCCACCCATGCTACGGGAGTGCTCTACCGCTGAGCCACAATCCCAGCCCATGAGTCATATTTTGAAATGGAAAGTAAACCAGTGATAGCCTCAATCCTGGCACAAACCTTTATCAGATCCTAACTGGAGTACTACCTAATCCTATGACTAACCTATTCTTTTTTAGTGGTTTTGATTAGTACATTATCCTAATAATGTACTAATATAACATAACAGTGGGATTCATTGTGACATACCTGTACAGGCACATAAGATAATTTGATCAATCTCATTCTCTAATACTTCCCTTTTCCTTCCCTTCCTCCCTCCACATGATCTCTTTATTTTTTAAATTAGTGCATTATAATTATACATAAGGACTGGGATATAGCTCAGTGATAGAGCACTTGTGTAGCATGTTTGTGCTCAAAGCACTGAGTTTGGCCCAGTACCACAAAAAACAACAACAAAAAACCCAAACTTCCCCACCCCAAACACACACACACACACACACACACACACACACACACACACACATGGGATTCATTACAATATATTCCTAATGAACTCCTATTCTCTCTCTTACCGTCCCTCTTCATCTCATCATCTCATCATACAATTCTTTTAACATCCTAACGAGAACTGTTTGTGTGTGAGATTATTCCTCCACCTAGCTGCCATGGCTGCATTGAGATGGTCATCTTCATTTGCCTGGGTTCTTATAACAACTTCCTGTGTTGTGTCCTTGCCTGATCCTGCCCTTTTCTATCCTTCCATTACTAAACCCATTACCTTTCTAAAATTGAAATCTAGTCATGCCAATTTTCTTTTCTCTACCTGGAATATATGTTTTCTTCTTTGCCCAGCCAAGACTCTATGCCGATGTCACCCCTCTGTGCTATCTTCTGTGACAACATGATTAAGTTTCTGTTGTT
Source organism: Urocitellus parryii (assembly GCF_045843805.1). NCBI lineage: Eukaryota > Metazoa > Chordata > Mammalia > Rodentia > Sciuridae > Urocitellus > Urocitellus parryii. The sequence continues at coordinate 81,192,516 of NC_135532.1, forward strand.
ATTTATGCTCCATTAGCACTTTGTCCAGAGAGAAGATCCACAGGCTGATTTTGGGTGGAGATGAAATCCAGGGTGAGTGTAGCATCAGTGTAGTAGTACAAGAGAATGAAAAGGTACAGTTCCTGGTCTGTCTAGCAGTTTCTGGATGATTAGTGAAAATCAAAAATGACAATTACTGGGGACTGGGGTTGTGGCTCAGTGGTAGAACGCTCGACTGACACATGTGAGGCACTGGGTTTGATCCTCAGCACCACATAAAAATAAATAAATAAAATAAATGTACTTGGTTTATCTACAACTAACAAAATAAAATTAAAAAGAACAATTACAAAGAGACTGAGGTGTGAACAAAAGATTTCCATGGTCCTAATATAAGGAAGTGGAAAGTCAGGAATAGGATGGGTGCCTGGTTGAAAGGGTGATGAGATGTGGTCTCCATTTGGCTCTCCTTAGTTCTTTTTTTTTAATATTTATTTTTTAGTTGTAGTTGGACACAATACCTTTATTTTATTTATTTTTATGTGGTGCTGAAGATTGATCCCAGGACCTCAGACTTGCTAGGTGCTCACTAGGTGCTCCACCGCTGAGCCACAACCCCAGTCCCTCTCCTTAGTTCTTCATATCTGAGTTGTTTTTGCACCTAAAGCAGGGATTTGCAAAATACAGCCCAGAGGCTCAATTTGCTTGCTGTCTGATTTTGTAAATAAAGTTTTATTGTAACACCGCCTTGCTGTTTGGTTTGTCTTATCCACATTGACTTTTGTAATGAGGCAAAATTACCCTGGTAGTTGCGACAGAAGCTGTATAGCCTGCAAAGTCAAAACATATTTATTGTCTGGACCTTTACAGAAAAAAGTTGGCCAAGCCCTTATTTAAGTGATCTTAAGAGCACCATTATATGATGTGTGACACTTTAAGTAGTCAGTTCCTGTCCTTTCTGAAAAAAGAAGTAGTCTGGTGTGGAGGTGCACACTGGTATTTCTACACTCGGAGGCTGAGACAGTAGGATCACAAGTCTGAGCCCAGCTTGGGCAATGTAGTGAGACCCAGTCTTAATATAAAACAAAAGGGCTGGGGATGTAGCTCAATGGTAGAACATTTCTGTGTGCAATCTCCAGTACTGCAGAAACAAAACCCCAAAGAAGTGAAAGATGAAATAAGCAAAAAGTAGCACATAAAAAGAAAAATAGAAAAAAAAAACCAGTAAAAGCAAAGGACTGGCTAAAAAACAACAGACCCAAGGTTTAAGCCAAGGTCTCTGCCTGAATGAGTCCCTTTGAAAATGTCTGGAAGAAGGCAGTGTCTGTGGTGACGGCAGGATCAACAGCCAAGATCAGAGGCTTGGAGAAGTGAGAGGGAGCCCCCTCGGCAGCCCGACCTTGGGTCCCTAGAGGGAGGCTTTTTTCAAACTCATGGAGCCCAGTTTCTCTCCCTTCTTCCCTCTCGGTGCCCTGTCCCCTTCCTCACCCAAGCTGTGACAAAATCCTTTCTCCTTTGTTCTGTCTGCAGCCACCCTCAGCACTCACCTGTGGGTTGGGAGGACAGAGGCAGTTACAAGAAGCCTCTGTTTGCAGAGACAGTGCAAACCTCCGGCCCAGCCTGCTGAGGAGCTGTGGGTTCCTGAGAGAACCATATGTCACTCGGAGACGTTGGGAATGATCATCTGATTCCCTGGCAGGCTCGCCCCAGAGTAGCCTGGGGCCTGGAGAGGATATTTCTGTCTTCTTTTCCAACTCCTTTCTCTGCTATTTATATTCAAATGTCACCTTTTGTCAAAGGTCTGGGGTGTGAAGAGGTGATGGGGGCTCTCAGGTAAGCAGCTCCCAGGCCTGGAGACCAGCCTCCTGGATAATCTGACAGTGTGGCTTGGATCCAACAGGGCCATATGTCATGTAATCCTAACCTGGACCCTCTGCCAAGCCAAGCTATTCTTATTATTATTCAGAGCAGGTTCCAAAAGAAAAATCTGGAAGGGGGTGTGGATCTTAGGGTGCAACTGTGGTTAGGACTAAGTCAAAAAGTTGTGAAATGTTCACCTGATCAAATACGGGCTCAAAATGACCCATTGATCAAATGCCAGGATTCTTTTTTCCCCCCCAGGGATTGGTTGGGAAGGAGTAGGGCAGGGGGACAGCTATGGGCAAGGTGTGGTGATGTGAGGTGATTGCTTGGTCCCTAGGATCTGGGGATGTTGTGGCTCTAAAAAGTGATATAGAGATGGCTTTGCCAGCAGGTCCCTCAAACAACAACTCCAGCCCACAGATGTACAGAAAGCCTACCCACAACACCCTTTGTCTCCAACATCCTAAGACTGTGGGGAATACCCTCTGTGCATACTCCTCAGTCTCTCTTTCTCTTCTGAGTAATTTTTTAAAAGAATATTTATTTTTTAGTTTTAAGTGGACACAATATCTTTATTTTACATTTATGTGGTGCTGAGGATCGAACTCAGTGCCTCAAACATGCTAGGCAAGCACTCTACCTCTGAGCCATAACTCCAGCCCTCTTCTGATTGATTTTTTTTCAATGCAATTAAATAAACTATATCATAGACCCACTCTGTCCAATATACACAGGCACACAGTGTTGGCACACAGTGCTGCTATGTGTGTTTCTAAGTGAGGGAGGGAGGAGGTCGATAGAAAGAAACAGGGATATATCTCATGTACTTTAGGGGGGATGAAGAAGGATCTTATGAAACTGAAATATGAGATTGACATGGGTTTTGGAGAGAGGGGTAGAATTTCAGTGAGAGAAAAGCAATCTGGATTTCACATGAGGAAAGATACAGAGGGATGAAAGTAGACACATCTTAGGGAATAACATGTAGCTTAGTTTGACTATAGACAAAATATGGTTAATATGTGTGGGAAGAGACTTTTTAGATAGGCTCTATAGAAGTGAGGATAAGGTTTAACTAAAAGTGACAGAAAATAAGAGGTAACCACAACTTAATACATAAATATTTAAAGTATAACAGGCCAAGGGATGGAATGTACTCCATTGTTTCAGGGGCCAGCCTCCTCTACCTTTTACGCTATGGTATAGCATCCTTGTGATAATTAGTTTTAATTGTCAACTTGACTGGGCTAATGAATGCCCAGATAGTTGGTAAAACATTATTTCTGGGTATGTCTCTGAAGGTGTCTCTGGAAGAGATTATTAGCCTTGGTTCAGGAGCATCTGGATCCACCCTCATCAGTGTGTGTGGGCCTATCCTATCTGCTGAGGTCCAAATACAAGGACAAGGCAGAGGAAAGGCCAGTTTTCTCTGTCTCTCATCTTGAATTGAGACACTCATCTTTTCAAGTTCTTGGACATCAGAGCTCCTGACTCTTAGGTCTTTGGATTCCAGGACTTACATCAAGTTCTTTCCCCACCCTTTGAGAGTGGAACTCACACTATTGGCTTAGCTGGTTTTCTTCCCTTTGGACTTGATCTGAAATACGTCAGTGGCTTTCCTGGGTTCCAGCTTGCAGGTGGCATATTGTGGAACTTTTTTAGTTTCTATAATCATGTGAGATAACTTTCATAATAAATCTTCTTCCATATGTCTCTCTATATATCCTATTTTCTCTGTTTCTCTGGAGAACTCTTACTAACATAACCATATTCTAGACATCAGGGCAATGAAGAAAGAAACAAAGGACAAAGCAGAAGTAAAGGGCACATGTGTTCTGTTTCTTAGATACGGTTTACAGAAACTGCCTCATAAAACTGTATGTTCATTTCATTGACTAGAACTTAGTCACATGGCCACACCCAGCTGCAAGAGAGCTTGGGAAATGTACTTTGTATTGCAGGTGTTCCCAGACAATTGCTGGAAGTACTATTATCACAGAAGTAAGAAGGTATGCTTAGAGATGGCTAGTAGTGTCAGCCTTAGATTATGGAGGACTTTGGATGCCAGGTTGAGAGTATATATCTGCTAAGTTTCAGGGTTTATAGGAAGCTTTGAAGCTTATGTGTAGGGAAGTTAGGTGAAAAGGAGCATTTTAGGGAGATTAATTGGTTAGTAGTATGTAGGACTACCGGGGAGAAAGAGAAAATGAGGCGAGTCAGACAACTGCAACATTGTAGTGGATAATTAGTGGTGTCAGTGAGATTGTAATGGAGTTATAATTTGAATCTGTATAGATTCAAATATCATTGAAAAGATAATATAGCAGAGCTGTTTATTTGAGAACAGAAGTTGAAAAGTATATAGAGCTTTCAGACCTGGGTACTTGGGAGAATATTTAATAATAGACAACAGTATAAACAGCTGGTTTAGGGAAGAATAAAATGGTTTTGAATATGTCAAATGTTGAGGTCCCAATAAGACTTTCAGATACAGTGTACAATAGCCATTGAACTTGTGAGTCTAGAAAAAATATAGTAAATTAATTAGTTACTCACAGGCTATATTTGGCTTTCAGATGCAATTTGTTTGTCTTGCATGGGGCTGACCTGAACAACCTCTAGAAATTGAATTAATTGTAAATGAACTGCTTATTAAAATCAGTTTTGTTTTTGGAATAGTTTTATAACTTCATTTGACCATCAGCAGTAAGTTCTGATCCACACTGATTAAATGTTATTGAAAGTGGCAATAAACAATCAAAGTGCAGAGCTGGTTTGGTGAATCTTCATCCTTGTCATGTTTTCTGGACAATCTCACCTGGATTTAGAATGGGACATTACTTATTCCCGTGGCCCAGAGAGTTTTGTTGAGCTTTGCACACATCTGGAATCTCCATGTCCTTGACAAATTTCTGATCTCTTTTGAGTGCCTGCGGGGCACAGTTTTTAAAGCCCACTCCACAGATGTGCTTGTGAATGTTGGTGGTGTGTTCTTAGGTCACCACCTCATGGCTGGCAGAACGACACATTTGCTTCTCACCATCCTTCTTTGTGGAGCCATTCTGCCAAACTCAGATTGGAAAGGAAGAAGGCAGGGATTTGTTAAAAATTTGCACTTTTGATTTTCTTTGCAAATCATGAGGCTTGGGAATTACTGGGCCCTCATTCCTACATGGTAGCAATTCACTATATACTCTTCACTTTGCTATAGTCCCCACCAATCCCTTATAATTCTCCAGTTCTTTCTATTCTAGCTATTTACATAACCTGCCTGGCCCCTGTAGATCTTTGAATGTTCCACCTTGTGTTCTAAAATTTTGAAAAGTAACACAGAAACAGATTTGAGAGCCCTGATTTTGAGGAGAGTTGAAGCTTTTGAAATGAATGACATTGATGAAGGGCAGAGAATAGAGAAAAGGTCTATAAACATTAAGGCATTGATTGCACATTTATGAATCAGAAGAATAGGTGGCACCCTTAATGCAGACTCGAAGGGAAAGCTTCAGAGAGGCAGGATTCAGCCCACAGTAGTATCATATCAGAAACCAAAAGACAAAAGGATTTCAAGATGGAAACCAGCCAATAGTAAATGCTGGAAAAAAGAAAAAAGCAGTAGTGGCGGTGGGGTGTGTAGAAAATGAATTCCTGCCAAAGGCTACTTGCTTTGGAGCTGAGGAAGTATTGCACAGAGTTTCAGTAGAGTGGTAGAGGGCAAAAGACAGGTGGAAAGCGACTTTGATGTTCCCTGAGTTCATCTGTATATATATCTGGGGGTAGAGAGGAGGGCGGGGCACACCTGTGAGTGGCCTGGCCCTAAACTTCTTGCTTTCCAGGTAAGAGCCCCAGATAGAGACTGGATAGAAGGGAGAAGTCTGTTCTCCAGGGAGGGAGCTCCTCCCTGTTTCCTACATTCTTTAAGTCACTCAAAGGATCCTTACAAAACCCTTGGGGTTAGGGCTCATTGCATTTTTACAGACAAAGAAATTAAATCCTGCAGTGGTTGAAGATTTGCTTTGGGTAATTCACACAGCAACAGTGAAAAATGAGGATGCTAAGGTGGCCTTTGTCATGCCACGGTTTTCACACAACAGCCCGTTCCATTGCCCTGGGATGTGGGCAGCTAAGGGACCCTTTTGTTTTCTCTTACTTAGAGCTTAGCATATGAGTCTACAAATCATATGTATGGTCAGTGAAGGGCCTTTTCTCACCACTTTTTAGCACTTTTCTATTCCATAGCTACATCTTGTTCTGAACGTGTTCTGACATGGTTAAAAGACACAAAGGTTTTAAAGCAAAAATAACTCGTCGTGTATGTCTGTATTACTCCAGACATGAAGGGTCTTTGCTTTGTTCAATTACACTAACATCTTCTCAAGCTGGGTTTATTCCTGACAACTGTGTGCCATGGATGATATACACATTATCACCATGAAAAAGAAAAGTGATCTGTGTGAATATGATCGGTTAGCAGAAGGATATATTTCATTGTAATCTTTTAACATAATCCAGAATACTTAATTCCATTTTGGAGGAGGGAAGACCAAAGCAAAAGCATGAAATTCATTCATAGAATACTGAATGCACCATAGGGACTCAATTCATATTGCAATGAATAAATGGTGCTCCCGATGGCTCTGCACTCTCCCATCTGCTCTGTATTCTCTCTGACTTTAGGGAAATGTAGGAAGAGTTCAGAAAGCCATGTTCTAAAAAAATCTCTTCATTTCTATTATTGTTGTTACTTTGGGGAATCATCAACATCTATCATATGACTAATATTTCTTGAGCACTAACTGTGCCAGGTACTGTGATAAATACTTTGACCTGAGTTTTCTTTTCATAGCTCCTTCTCCTGCTAAGGATTCTGTATTAGTCTGTTTTATGTTACTCTAACAAAATACCTGAGGCTGGGTACTTTTTTATTAAATTATTTATTTATTCTAATTTGTTATACATGATGGCAGAATGCAATTCATTTCATATTACACATATAGAGCACAATTTTTTGAATCACTGTACACAAACTATTTTCACACCATTTGTGTCTTCATGCATGTCTAACACATTCCACCATCATTCCTACCCGCTTACCCCCTCCTTTCCCCTCTCTCCTCTTTGCTGAACCTGGGTACTTCATAACAAAAAGAGGTCTATTTGGCTCACAGTTCTGGGGGTTCACCACCATCTATTCAGCTTTGGTGAGGACCTCATGGCAGAAGGCAGCATAATGGGTTGACAGCACATGCAGAAGAGAACCAAGTGAGTTAGAAAGCAAGAGCCAGGCTCATTCTTTTTTTGTAACAACTTGTGCTTGATAAAACTAATCCATTCCTCAAGACCAATATTATTTCCTTCTGAGAGAAGTGTCTCCATGACCTGACAATCTTCTGCGATGCTCTACCTTTCAAAGTTTCCAACACAACACCACCGCACTGGGGACCAAGCGTCTGGCAACGAAGCTTTTGGGGGACACATTCAAACCATATCCAAACCATAGCAGACTCTTACTATCCCCATTTCACACATGAAGAAACAGGCTGGGAGAGCAGAAGGAATTCAAGCAAGATCACTCAGCTTGTAAGTAATGGAGCTGGTATTAGATTTACTCTGCCTGCCCACCATGGAATCAGCTATTCCACAGAAAAGCCAGAGACAACTAGTGTAATTCTCTGTCTTCCTTTCAAGGCAACACACTATCCTTGATGCGCTCTCTTTGCTGGAAGACCTCAAAATCGCCCATGGTATAGCCTCTGGGGAGGTGCATTTTCAAAGCAGAGGAGTTCCAACCATGTGACGAATCCTTATTTCTGGTCCTAGAACCAGGATGCACCTTTCAACAAAGGAGTGTACTCTGATTTGTGCCATTATTTGTATGAAAAATTTTGCCAAGGGGCAAACACGAAAGCCTCTTTCTTTCTGTATTTAATAATTTTGCTCTTGAAAAGAACAAAGTGACCCCCCCAAATCTTGAGATGACCCTGGAAAATTTGTGCTTGCTTAGCCGGCTCTTCTATCTCTTTATATCTAAGAATGGTTTTGTCAGGTTGGACTGGGCCCAGATTGTTGCACAACTCCTAAATGCAGATGGCTTCTCCTTTGGGAAGTAGCAATGCTTGGTAATGGACCCCTGGTGTTAACAGGAAACATAAGGTGGGGATGGGCTGGGACTTAACAAGGTATTTATCACAGTGATTGTGCCCAGGGGTTTCTCACAGTGATTGCTTCATAAATTTTAGTAATCTTTCCTTCTCTGATTTATGCGGCTCTTCTAAAGGGCATTGTTCAGCAGTACATTAATGCGGATGCTAAATATAGCTGGAAAGAGCCCAGCCCCTGATGCTCCAATGCCCACTGGCAGGCAGGCATCTGCCAGTCAATAACTTACTTTTGTTCCAGTCTTTCTTGCTAGAATATATCATGCCGTAGAAGCTATTTATATTTGGAAACCATTCTGAAAGTTGCTAGAAATCCTTCCTGCGGCAGCGTGCTGCCCTCCCAGGAGCTGCTGAAGTGTAAATATGCAGCGAGGCATTCTTCCCTGGCAGCGCCTGGCTGCACCCAGTGACCTTGATGCGCTCCATCCTTCCTCTGAAAACAAAAACACCAACTTGGAATTTTAATTAAAAGGCAGTGAGTGGGCTATCAAGCTCAGTGCGTTGGCTGAACTGCTGTTCATTGCAATGTGGACTTGAGGTCACCATTGTGAAGCCTGTAACATTAACTTATCAGGAAAAACACATCAGCTGAATTCATCTCCAGCTTCAGTAGGAGCCAGAGGCTCAGATGAAGAACTTTTTTTTTTTTTTGGTGTACGAGACGGGTTTGGTCAAGAGCACAAAGAATTCTATTAGGGTACTGCCAGCACCATCCCAAAATGAGGGAGCAAAGGGAGCCACACAAATAATATCCTTTTTGGTCCATACCATGTGGAACCTATTGGCTTGATGTCACAGCACGAGTTACCCGTGTGGTGGTGACATATAAAATGACTCTCTTTGGTTCAGTGTGGCTCTCAGAGAGCTAGTGGTTCAGCTTTAGAACTGGCCCGTAAAATGAATGAAGTCTGCTTAAGTGGGTTGTTTTGCATTGGAAAAGTTATTTAAAGCCTTTTAAAAATAGGATTATAGAAGCCTGTTATTGGTTTACATTATTTTGCAAGGAAGCACGCATATTGTTTAGTGCAAAGATCTCCTGATTTCAACATTAAAAAAAAAAAAAAAAACAACCCAAACCTAAGTAAAGGCCCCATCCTTGTCTGAGACCTTCAGATACTGATCACCTGGAGTGGCCCTGAACTGGCACCTGGAGGCAGTACAATGTAGGATGGGGGTTCCCTGACTCAGGTCAGCAGCAGTTTTCCTTGGTTGGGGGCGGGGGTGGAAATCTTAAAAAGTTGCACATTGCTGGGACCCATCAAGATATTCTTATCCAGCAAGTCTGAACCTGGGTTCTAAGGAGTTTTTGTAGAAGATTTTGATGATTGATCAGGTTTGGGAACTCTTGGTTGAGGAGCATTCCAACCAGTTCATAGAATAAAAATAATTGGGATTTTTAGAGAAATGGAAAGACAGGAGCAGACTTGGGTGAATCCCTATTACTTTCTTCTGCTTCTCTCTTAAGTACATCATGAATATCAAAGGACCAGGTAGATAAGCAACAACCATGGCAGGAATTCACTATTAGGATGCTGTACACATTATGTCTTAGAAATCCTTGAGTGGGAGTATCACCACTTTTTAAATAAAACCCCCCAAAACATCAAATTCCATGCCCAAGGCATACCACTGTGTGGTGAAGGCAGTGGAGACGGGCTCCGGCTGCCCCTTCCGGCCTTGTTTCAGGTCCCTCTTGGCCTGTGATGTCTTCTTGATCCTATGGAGCTGAGCTTCCCCATGTTTATGTGCCTAGGAGTAGGATGCAGGAAGCTGGGACTTCCACGTTCCAATCTCTCTGCTCTTCACTGTGCCAAACTCCCCGGGTAACTCACAGTTCAGCACAACATTTGCCAGACTCCAGTGTGAAACAGGCTGGTATCCGACAGCCTCTGTGTTGGGTTCCATTGATAGACGGGGAGGAGAAGGAGGTGAGGGATGCAGACCTTCAACTGTAGTAGTTAAAGAGATGGGTGGAGTGATAGGTGGGGGATTTGCTGGATTCCCTGGTGTGAAGATTCTCATCATCGTGACGGATTCCAAACTGCCCAGGGCTTAACAACTGGCTTCAAAAGTTCCTGAAAAATTTCAACACTGAAAATTACATCTTGACATTTCAAAGTGGGCTTCAGTCTGTGGGCTTCATGTCCAAGCCATGCTGGCCTTTTTACATCCACCCACCCACCGGCCCTGTTGATGCCTCTCTTCTGCTTTAGTTTCACACCTCTAGGTGTGTTCTAGGTGTTCTGGGTATGAATACATCATCCCGGGAGGCAGGGTGAATTGCACACAGCAGGCGTCTGGTGAATGTTGGCAGAGGTGTGGGTCTGACCGTGAGGCCTCCCTTCTGCTGCACTAATCTCAAGCTTCAGTGAGGCACAGGGACCTCATGAGCTGGTCAGCACTGGGAATCGGCATCTGAAATCCCATGGACTGGTGGCATATATCCTTCCAGGGTGGGGACTGAAGTGAGGGAGGGAAAGCCAGGCAGGCAAAGGATGAGCCCTCAGACTACCTGAAGCTCAGTTCCCATGATGTGGCCCAGGGGAGACCTGTCAGCCAGGAGCAGGCAGAGATGAAGGGTGACTCTTGGAGCTGAGGCCTCTGTGGAACAAGTTTGGGGCAGGGTGACAAACAGAGCCAGGTGCTGGCAGGAGCAGCTGCAGCTGCACACCAGAGAGCAATATTTATATGTGCACCATGTGGAAAACATTGCGGGCTGTACGCTGGAATTTTCAAGTCACTCCTCCCTCCCTCTCACACACAGTGCCTGGGAGCGCCTTAGGATAGGAAAGTGGTGATGTGGATGTGGTCATCTGTTGCTCCGATATTGTCTAGTAATCCTTGAACCTTCAGTGCTCAGCAAAATGCTCACTCCACCTCTGACTGGTCCCCAAAACTCATCTGTGAATGTCCAAAAGTCAGGCCGCTCTCCACCTTCACAGTCTCTTAGTCCAGGGCTCTGTAATGCCTCCTCCAGATCATGCCAATAGCTCTCTTTTGGGTCTTCTTTAATCTTTTTTGCTTTACTATGGTTTGCCCTTCATTCTCTAAGGATTTTTCCATATGAAAAATCTGATTATTGCTTTGAATACAATCTCCTGTCTTCAAGGTAGAGCTCACACTCCTTTGTAAGGCATATGGACCCTGCTTTCATCCGACCCTTGAGTGCTTTTCTGGGTTTATCTCTAACCCAGACCCCACTCTCAGCCTGATTCCAGCCCTGCTGACTTCCCTGGGGTCCTCTCTATCTGTTCCTACTGCCCTTCCCTGGGGACTGCCCCAGTGTGGCTTTTTCACTGGACCAGTTCCTGCCTACCCTTGGAGTCTCAGTTCCAGCTTTATCTCCTTTGCTCCTGGAAATGCTGACAGCTCCTGGGTCCTGTTCACTTTGCATACTGATGACTTCACAAAATGTGCAATGTGCATCAGGTGCCTGTGCATGCAGACTCACATGCACACTCAAAACCCCAAACCAAAACCCCAAACCAAAAAAATATGCATTTCAGTGGATTGACTTGAACAGATTATTTGCCTTTTGCATGAATCATGACTCGTCCTTATCTGGTCTCAGAAGCTTTCTCTAGGGATCATTGGATTTAGCAAGGGCATGCACAAGGAGTAGAGGGTGAATACACGTGGTGTCAGTGTGATGAAATGACTAAGAATGCTTATACCCATGTCCAGCTTTTACCCCTAGGACCAAATATTTGACAGCTGGTGGCATGCATCTATGAGTATATCCAGCATTTCCTTTTAAGCCCCCAAAGGGTATACAACACACATGCTTGGTCTGTGCCACTTAGTGCCCAGCACTGTGCCGTGGACACCCTAACTGCTCCAGGGATTGTGTATGTGTCTGGTTTAACCCTGGCACAGGGCTTAGCTCTCTGGTTGTATGTGTTGGCATCCACAGCATCATTTCCAGAAGATGCATTAATTTGAGTAATCGTCAATGGGGGAAATAAACATCTGTGGTGTTGTGTAACCTGGTTTTCATCTTGCCCCTCACAGAAAGTGGGTCATTATAATATGGGTGGAAAACAGCCAGGTGATACCCCTGCTTGGAGAAAGAAATGATTTAAGTGCTGGTGTGATGTCCTGCTCCCAGAGGCTGGGCAACCGTGATGCGGATGGTGATGTTGAAAGGATGGAGACTCGGGCCTTTAGGGAGACCTTGGCCCTTTGTCTGACATGTCAGTTTTGATTTTTATGATTGATGATGCAGTGAGTCAACAGAATAATAACACCCACACCAGCCTGGGTAGGAACTATGCGGAGGGGCCATTCTCCTTTCATTCCATGTGAATTTCATGAACGTTCGACCCATGTGATCTTTAACAAGCAAGCAAACAAACTCAAAGCCTTAATCTGATGTTTCTAATCACAAAGATAATTAAAAAAAAGATAACCCAGCCTTTTCTTTTTGATCTGCAACTGTGATGGTTGCATTCTATTGGGTTTGGAGAGTAGAAAAACCTGCATGTTTTTTAACTTAATTTTTATTTTTGAAAATTTATTTATTTTGATGTACTGGGGATTAAACCCAGAGGCTCAGGTAAGCTAGAAAGTTGTTCTACTACTGAGCTGCACCCCAACCTTTCTCCTTTAAAAATGCTACATTGTTATTTTAAAATTATGTGTCAGTAAATTAAATCATATTATATTGAGGCCATATAATAAAACTTCTCAAAAATAATAACTTTAATTTGGCTACTGAGAATAAAATGAACAAACATATCTCTACTGTTCCCAAATAAATGTCTTGGTGTTTTGTTTTATGAAGAATGAATTCTTCAAAACATGCTCAAGATTGTTTTCACTTGATTTGTTACAATCAGAGGATGGTTTTGGCTTATTGTTTCCTCTGGTGCAAGTTACATATTTCAGCCAGAGGAATGCTGTTTCATCAGATGTGTGTCAACAATGACCACTGTTATACAGAGAACAACTTACCTGTATTAAACATTAATTATATAATAAGACTTTCCTTGCATTCTCTTATTTAATCCTGCCAGGCAGTTACTATTATTATGCCAATCTTACAGATGAGAAAACTGAGACTGACAGTACATTGTACAAGATCTCTCGGTAAAGTGGCAGAGCCAAGATTTAAATTAGGTTCCCTGACTCCAAGATCTGAAAAAATCGACTCCCTGAAAATGTCACTGTGACCACAAATGGCGAGTGTTCACTCTCTGCAACAGTCAGGACTATCAACTAAGATTGATAATACAGCCAGACAGCATCAAGACAAAAAAGCCCTCACCTCAATGTTTCCAAAAAAAACCCCCATATTCACTATTTGTTATGTGGATTTTTTTGTGACCCTGACTCTAGAAAAGTAGACTGTGCCTCTTGTTAGAAAGTGGGTGGGGAAACAGATATGAAATATGGAATCCAGGGCTCTTCTATGTTTCATAGAGAGTTCCAGATGTTTTATATCCTGCTTGAAACCCTTCTCCCCAAATCAGACCAGTTATGCAGAACCTCAGCCCACGGGGGCTCTAGGTGACTCTGGTGGACTTGTGCCTTGAAGCCCATGAAGATGGGCTGTTAATGGGATCTCATCCAAGTTCTTTGAGCAGTGATAACAATTCAAGCTTGCTGTTCTATAAAACTCACTGTACATTAAACTCCATGTTAGTCAGTTTTTAGTCACTGTGACAAAGTACTTGATGTAATCAACTTATAAGGAGGAAAGGTTTATTTTGGCTTATGTTTCAGGAGCTTCATTCCATGGTCAGTTGACCCTGTTGCCTTTGGACCTGTTGAAGCACAGCACATGATGGTAGGAACACTTTGCAGAGGAAGCTGCTTATTTTAAGGAGGCTATGAAACAGAGAGAGAGAGAGAGAGAGAGAGAGAGAGAGAGAGAGAGAGAGAGAGAGAGAGAGAGAGAGAGAGAGAGAAAGGGGATGGGATTCCAATATCTCCTTTAAGGGCATGCCCCAGTGATATAACTTCTTCCACTATGCCCTACCCCTTAAATGTTCCACCACCTCTAATATCCCAGAGGCTAGTGACCAATCCTTTAACACATGGGCCTTTGGGGAGAAATGTATCCAAAAAACCATAACAAATTGTGTCCCCCCCAAATGCATGTTGAACTCCTAGCTCCCAGCACCTATGAGTGTGACCTTTGGAAATTGGGTCTTTGCAGATGTAATCAAGATGAAGTCAAAGTGGATTAGGATGGTATACTTGTATGAAGACAAACATTTGAACATACAGACACTAGGCAGAGGCAAAGGTTGGAAGTGCTGTGTCTAGGAACACCTCAGATCTATGGGCACACCAGAAATTAAGAGGCAGAAGGATGGATCTTCCCTTAGGGACTTTACAGGGAGCACAGCTCTGTCGACACTACAGTTACAGGCTTTTAAGGCTCTAGAACTGTGACATATAACTTTCATTTATGTGAAGTCACTTTGTGGTAATTTGTTATGGAGCCCTAGAAAATGAGTACACAAATCTTATTTAAAATGCAGATTGCTGAAGAGGGTTTGGAAGCATTCTCTCTCTTTCTATTTAATGGAATAATTTGAGAAGAATTGGTGTTAGTTCTTTTTTAAAGACTTAGTAACATTCAGTGTGAATCCATTGGTCATGGGATTTTCTTTGTTGAGATGCTTTTTATTACTGCTTCAGCCTCATGGTTTATTATTGGTCTATTTAGGTTTTATGTGTCTTTTGGACTCAATTTTGGTAGATCATCTATATCTTGAAATTTGTCCATTTCTTCTCGATTTTACAATTTTTTGGAGTATAAGTTTTCAAAATAGTCCCTAATTATCCTCTAGATTTCAGTGGTGTGTGTGTTGTAATATTCTCTTATCTCTAATTTTATTAATTTGGGCCTTCTTTCTCTTTCTTTTGATTAGTTTATCGATATTGTTTATCTTTTTGAAAACCAACTATTTGTTTCATGGATCGATTGTATTGTTCTTTTTTTTTTTCTATTTCCTTAATTTCAGCCCTGATCTTTATTATTGCTTTCCTTCTCCTGCTTTTGGGATTGGTTTGTTCTTGTTATTCTAAGATCTTGAACTGCATCATTAAATTTGAGATTTTCACATTTGGCCATCAGGGATATACAAATCAGAAATACACTAAGATTCCATCTCACTCCAATCAGAATGGCAATCATCAAGAAACAAATAAGAAATGCTGGTGAGGGTGTAGGGGAAAAAGGAACTCTTATATACTATTGGTGGGAATGTAAATTAGTATAACTACTTTGGAAATCATTATGGCTGTTCCTCAAAAAACTAAAAATTGAACTACCATATGATCTAGCTATGCTGTCACGCCTTGGCATTTATTCAAAAGAATTAAAATCAGCAAACTGTAGAGATCCATATTTGCTCATTTTTATTGCAGCACAATGCACAATAGCCAAGTTATGGGATCAGTCTAGGGATCTGTCAACAGATGAACGGATAAAATGATTGTACACCATGGAGTGTTACTTAGCCAGAAATAAGAATGAAATGATGTCATTTGCAGAAAAATGGCTGGATCTAGAGAACATCACATTAAACGAAATAAACCACTCTGAAAGACAAGAGGCATGTGTTTTCTCTCATTTCTAGAAGCTAGAGGGAAAAAAAAGAAAAAAGTGATGTCATAAAAGTAGAAGGGAGACCCTTAGGGTGAGGAAAAGGATAAACAGGAGGGAAGGTAGGGGGTAAGGAGAGTGAATCTGATTAAATAATGTTCTATGAATGTATGAACATGCCACAGTGAAACTTACCACTGTGTGGTTAGTATGCACCAATAAATTCCTTTTTTTTCATAGAAAAGAAAAGAACAGTGCATCCAGACATTGAAAATCTGGCCCAGGTTAGGCACTTGGTCAACATTTTTCAATGAATATTTGAATTGATTAAAAAATTTCCTTTGTGCTTTCTAGAAGTCAATGAAATTACAGAAATTGTCACAGAGGTCTCAGTTCCCATGAAATAAAAATAAATGTAACCTAAAAGACTGATTCCTAAATTCCATGCTTATGGATTCTGTTTCATGGGGAGGGCTCGAACAAGTGTGTTTTAAATAAAAAGCCAGGAGACTCAGAGGGTGAACTAGATCCAGCCACATCCATCAAAATCTGTTTGATACTGCCAATGATACCCATAAGGAAGAAGGCTTATAAGAGAAGGTGTAAAAATCAAGTGTCTGGAGGCAGTATTTGTGATAAGGACCCTAGCTCTCTGGTACACCTGTCAGGCTCTGAGTCTGGCATTCAGTTTCAGGTTCACACCCTGCCTTATCTTTATCACTTTTTTTTTATCTTTAACATTCTAATGTTGACTCAATGGGGGGAGGAAGTTGTTTTGCATCAAAGGATATAACCCAGTGGAAAGAGACATATTTATAACTTTAAGTTTGTCTACTGGGCTTCTACTTCTCTGGTTTACTCTTTAGCCAGTGGTTTCTCCCTAAATACAAGTTTGACTGTGTCTTGCTCTGCTTAGCCTCCTTCCTTGTCCCTGCATGGCATGAGACTCTGCAACTTGGGTCCTTTTCATCCCTCCAGCCTCATCTTCCCATTCCCAGCTTTCTCACTTGATATTCTCTACTTTCTGTACCTGGGCTTACTCTCTTGCTCAGGTACTCAGTTTTGAAGATACTTCCTATGGAACAGTTTCTTAAACTTCCAAGGCTGAGTTAGGACCATTGTATTAGTCAGCTTTGCATGACTACAATGCAACACCTGAGGCAACCTGCCTGGGACCAGAAAAGACTTATTTCGCTCACAGTGTTGGGAGCTTGAAAGTATGATGCCTGCATTGGCTCCATTCTGGTGAGAGTAGTAGATAGGAATGATGGGGATCTTGTGTCAGAGCAAAAATTACATCTCTAGAAAGGAAGGAGTTCAGGATTCCTATAATGGCATACCCTCAATGACTTCAGGACATTACCCACTAGGCCCTACCTCCTAGAGTTTCCATCACTTCCTGGTGGCACCAACCTGGAGAGCAAGTCTTTAATCATGGAGCACACTTTGGGGCACACTTGAACCCATTTCCAAACCCTAGCACCCTTCCTATGTGCTTCTGTATAACCTCAGTTTATTCTCTGTGTGTCACACTGGATGGACATGACTGGCTTGCTCTCATCACCCCCCTTCCATGCATAGTTTCTTCAAGGATAGGGGAATACCTGACCTACTGTCTTACACTCAGGACAATACATGCTTTTTGAGTTGACAGCTATGAAAGAAATGATCTTAGCTCTACCCCTCAGTTTGGAGTCCTGGTTCTTGTTAAACCTTAGATGCTAACTTCTTTCTCTCTTGTGCTTGGGCTTCTGAGTAATGCTCGGGGAAAAAAAAATCGCACCAATTTAATGACTGAATTCATTCTAGCCTCATGCATTCTGACCTCTGTTGCTCTTATTCGTGCCTCATGGGCACTGACACTATCCGTACTGCAGCCATGCTGACATTCTGCACTTCCATGACATCCCACCACTCCTCAGAGGAAGGCTGGCCATCTGGGGTGGCCCCTTTCAACTCTCCTACTCCTTCTTGATGTCTTTCTTCTTTCTCCTTCCTAAGCATTACCCTTCTCCTATTCCTTTGATTGAATCCCGTGTCCCCTCTGTCAATTTCCTTTAGCTATCATCTCTTTTAACGTGACCTCTTATCCCTCTTGACAGGCTACTTCCCTTCAACTGTCAAATGCTTCTGTCTGACCCTTCTTAAAACTTTTATTTGCACAAATGCTTTCTTCTAGATTTCCTCAACATTCTCCCATTCATCTGTCTGTCCATCCATCCATCCATCCATCCATTCATTCATCTGTCCATCTGTCTGTCCCTCCATCCAACCATCCATCTATTCAATTCTCTACACAGCAGTCAAGATAATACAGTCAGATTACAAATTCAAATCTGTTCACTTATTGCCTAAAATCATGTAGGAGCTCTCCTTGGCTGCCTTCCCATTCAGGTCTTTGCTCAGATACTACTTCCTCAGGGAGTCCTCCTTGGACCACACAACCTCAGTTGACCTCCCAGAACATTCTATAACATTCAAGTGGTTCTTGTCCTTCATAGTACTTATCACAGAATAATAAGTCATGTTCTGAATGTTTTTAATCTGTTCACCATCCCGACCCTCGAGGTTTGAACTATGAAAGAGGGAGGTCCTTGTCCATCTTTTCCACCTTGCATTCGGGAACTAGTTAAATGTCTGCTGCATACGTGCTGAATATTGGCATCCATTCCACAAATAGGTATTGAAATCCTCCTGTGCTTTGGGTAAGTCTTATTTCCTAGGAGCTCACAGTCTAGTGTGGAAAGACATATCTGTTCAGTTAGAATCATGCTGTAAGTGCTGTAAGAAGGGTGTATACAATGTGTAATAGGAACATCAGGGAGCCAGGGTCTCACTTTGTCTGAGGAGTCAGGGAGGGCAGCTCAGTTGATGACTGACTCGGTCCTTGGATGGTCAGGGAGTTCAATCAGCCGACCTGGATCAGGAGGATGGTGACAATGCCCAGAACTTTGATTCCACCTCCCCATTTCATGAGACATCATGACTTCCCAGGTACCCTCTGACCTCTGAGGACTTCAGTCTCCTTCCTGGGTCCTGGCCCTCTTTTGGAATGCAGCATTCCTGAGGCCATTTCTATGGGAAAATATATACTTCCCTTTAGGGTCAGTGCACCCCTTTCAGAGATTCAGCCTTCAGTTCTGTGCAAATATTCCAAATTTAGCCCTTTAACCACACATTACCCCCAGATAACTAGTCTAGTGCCTCACAACATGTGAATTTCCTCTACCTGTATATTACCTTAAACTCAATGTTTCCCCAAACCAAGTCAGTGTTCTCCTCATTCCCAACACTACTTTTTATTTTTTTTGCTGCCATCACTTCGTCAACACTCAGAGTGAAGTTGGTTATTCCCTGATTCTCGTGTCCCGTATATTGTTGATTAAGAAGTCATTGGATCCTGTCCTTGTGATGTCCTTACATTCATTTCTACCTTTCCATTTGTGACTTTGAACTTCCTTAGACTACTCCTTGTGGTGATTGTATTAACTCCTTAATTTTTTTTTTAACCGTTTCCCCCCCTCTTATCTATTCTTCACATTTGGTAAAAGTTATTTTCTTAAAAAAGATTGAAATAGGAAATATCCCTGCTCCAAAGACTTGAGCAACTCCCCATGTCCCATGGAAAGTCCAAACTCTTTCATGAGGCATCGTGTTTTTGTTCTAAAACATTTTCCCCTCATTACTTTTAGCCTTTATCATGCTGTGTTCACATTATATTTATTTGTAGACATTTTTGTATCCTTTTTTTTAAAAAATAGTTTTTTAGTTGTACATGGATGCAATATCTTTATTTTGTTTACTTACTTTTATGTGGTATTGAGGATCGAACCCAGTGCCTCACATGTGGGAAGCAAGCACTTTACTGCTGGGTCACACCCCAGCCACCACATTTTTGTATTCTTTACTTTATTAAATCTAATATTTATATTTGTGTGTGTTCAAATTTCTATCTTGCACATTTTCTTTCTGGTTGAGGATTTTCTTTAATATTTCTTGTAGTTCAGGTTTGCTGTGATGAATTATTTCATTATTTTTATGTTGAAAAAAGTATTATTTTTCTCTTACTTTTGAAACTTATTCATTGGATATAGAATTTTAGGTTGGCAATCTTCTTGGGTCTAAAAGTGTCTCTACTGTTCTGGTTTGTAGTGTTTCCAATGAGCAATCTACTGATGCTCTTATCTTTGTTCCTCTATAGATATGCATCGGGCTGTTTGGAAGGTTTTTCTTTTTTATCATTGGTTTTGAGTATTTTGATTGCTCAATTGATTGCCCTGGTGTAGTCACCTCCACTTTTTTTCTTTTTTCCGATGGGATTTGTTGAGCATCTTAGATATGTGTGTTTATAGTTTTCCTCAAACTATGACTCCAGTTCTTCAAACACATACATTATATATTCCTTTCTCCACTCTTTTGGAGAGTCAGGTCAACTACATTAAGTTTTTGAGGTGTCTCTGCAGTTCTCTGTTTCATTATTGTTAAAATGTTTTTCTTTCATATTGGATAATTTACATTGCTATGTCTTGCAGTTCATTAATCTTTTTTTTCTCCCTGTAGTGGCCAAGCTGCTGTTAACCCGATCAAGTATGTTTTTAATCTCACACATTTTATTTTCATCTCTAGAAGACTGATTTGGATCTTTTTGTATGAATTATTTCACTGTTTTTATGTTGAAAAAAAGTCTTATTTTCTCTTACTTTTGAAACTTATTCATTGGATATAGGATTCTAGGGTGGCATTCTTCTTGGGTCTAAAAAGTTTCTCCACTGTTCTGGTTTTTAGTGTTTCCAATGAGCAATCTATGAATGCTCTTATCTTTTCCTCTGTATATATGTACTGGGCTATTTGGAAGCCTCTTGGCTATTGTGAAAACTATTTCTACAAAATGGGTGTGAAATATGTCTGGCAATTTTTGATTAGATGTCAGACATTGTGAATTTTATCTATTTAGGTGATTGCTAAATTTGTATCCCTAGAATTTATTTTATTTTTTTTTAGACTTTGTTCTTGGATGTAGAAATGGTTTGATATTGTTAAGGAATACTTTTCTGTTTTTTAGGTGTTGCCAGTGCAGCCTGGAGACTAGGGTTAGTTTTTCCTCCCTGGGGAGGTAGTGCCCTGTTTGTGATACTCCAGGAGGTATGAGTTTCCCTCTGTCACTGGTAGGATAGGAACTACTTATGATTCTGTGTAAATTCCAGGGATTTTCCCTCTTCTCCTTTATTTTTCAAGTTTTTAGTCATTTCCGGTGGGAGAGTTAAATTGTTCCCTTTTGGTCTGTCTTAGCCAGTAGTGGGGATCTCATTAGTATATATATTTCTAATGATTACTCCCCTTTCCTCCCATATAATAATATGGGGTTGTATTAGCAGAATGCTTGATTCTATCCACAGTGAGGGTTTTAAGTACCTCATTAAGTTCTTAGAATTTTGTTGTTTTGTCAGAAAACAAATGGAAACAAAAGTATTATCTCTCTTATAATGTTTAAAATATTAAGCTCATAAAGACTTCACAGTTTCCTGGTGAATACTTGCTGAATAAACAGGGACCTCTTCCAAAGCGAGAAAAGGGAGGGATTAGATTCTTGACAGCCCAGCGGACACTGTACTTGCAGACTCCCTCAGCGCAGCAATGAACTTCACCTCTGAGTTTTCTTTCTCTGAAACACACATATTTCTATAAAATTGTTATTGACTGATTTTTTGTTTCAACTGAGCTCCAGAAGCTACTTGCATGGACGAGGCATCTCTGAAACGTCTGGGTACTCGTGTTCTCTGGGACAGGCAGAGCAAGGGACCGTTGCCTCTGTTCACCTGAATGCCTGGACACTTGGGAAGCAGAGTTGCCATCGACCTGCCTGGATATGACTTGAGGTGTTGGATTTGTTCCCCAGTTCTCTGCTTGAAGTCTCTTCTCCCCAGGTCTGTGATTTTACCACTGCGTATTTCTTCATTTGTATTTTGAACGGAAGTGTGCTGTGTCTTCACACAACATATGGTGTCATCTTAAGGCAGGAGAAAAAACAGGTTGGGCCACAGCTCCCAGGTCTCCTGTGGCTCTCTGAAAGGCAACCTCCAGGGGCTGGGGTGGTGGCTTAGTGGTAAAGCGCTTGCCTAGCACATGTGAGGCACTGGGTTGGATCCTCAGCACCCCATAAAAATAAATGAATAAAGATATTGTGTCCATCTACAACTGAAAAAAAAAAAAGGCAGCCTCAAGCTCCCTAATTTCTGACTGGGAGGCAGTGAAGTACTGCACAGAAAACACAAGAATATGGGTTGGGAGAGCTGGATTCTAATTCTGGGTTTATGGCTAATATTCTGTGTGACCCTCAGAAGTTATTTAACTTTTCTGGTCTTTTCTTAACTGAAATGAAAATATAGGAAAAGAAATAACGATGGCTTTCATGATCTGAATGCTCATTGTGTGCCAGGCTCTCTATTAAGTGTTTCACATGTGGAGATCAAGTGTTTTGATCTTCCCAGCAATCCTTTTCAGAGATGAATTGTTTTTAGCCCCACTTTATGACTGAAGAAACCGGAGCTCAGGGAGTTTAAGCAATATGCTTGGCTAATAAGTGACAGAGCTGGGATCAAAACTCAGGCTTATTCATTAGGTTCTAAGATTAAGTTACCTGTAAGATTCTTTCCATGTATAATATGCCATGAATATGCCCGACTGTGGAAGGTCACGATGGTTAGAGAACTCTTGTGATTTATGGTGTTTGAGCTTCAGAGTCACATAAATATGAGATCAGGACTAGGGTGTGGCTTAAGGGTAGGGCACTTGTCTAGCATGTGCAGGACCCTGGGCTGGACCCTGGGCACCACCACCAAAACAAGACATATATATGTTTAGATCATATTACTTATATGTAGATTAAATATATATATTTATATATCTATATATCTATATCTATATATATTTAGTTCATATACATATAAACAAAAAACAAAATTGCCACCATTCATTTAGGGATTCAAATTTGTTAGGAGTCTTTTGTCTCATCTCTAGACAACATTTCTTTTAATACCAGTCTGTTAATTTTTCCTGGAATTTCAGTTAGAGATTTGAAGGAAATTTTCATTCTGTCCTACATGTATTTTATTACCTTTCTCTTTCCATGCTGCATTCTGTATGATATACTCAGGTTTATCTTCAGCTGACTAATTTTTTTCTTCAGGATTTTTTAATTGTTAAACTTATCCACTGAGAAGTTATAATTTTATTGACTACAAGATCTGTGGCTCTGAAGCCAGAGGATACAGTATGTGTACTTGCTCTCCAAGATCGTGACTTTAACTATTTTTATTACTATATATATATATATATATATATATATATACACACATACATATACATATACATATACATATATATATTTTTCACACATATATAAATATATTAGATATATTTTATATATACAATATACATATTATATATATTTCTATTACTATATTTTACTATTTATTACTGATATCTTTAAGGTCTGTGTATTCCTTTCTTTTTTCCCCTATGCTGGGGATGGAACCTAGGATCTTGCACATGTGAGGCAAGCACTTTACCGCTGAGCCACACTCCTAACCCTTCAGCATCTTACTTGTTTCTTAGATTTTTGTTATTTTTTTAGTTTAAGTCATTTGAAATTTCATTTTTTAAAACCTCTTTAAACAAGAGTATCATTTTCAGAAATTTTTTTTTCTATTTTTTATTTATTTTGACACAAGCTCTCACTAAATTGCTTAGGGCCTCACTAAATTACTTAGGGCCTCGTTAAATTGCTGAGGCTGGCCTTGAACTTGCAAACCTTGTACCTCAGCCTTCGGAGTCACTGGTATTACAAGCATGTGCCACTGTGCCTAGTCTCATTCTGAGAAGTTCTTAAGAACTGGATTCTGCTCTTTGGTCTGCTGACTCTCACTTATGCCTGTTTCTCTCTTCATGTGCTATTCATAAGCTCAGGTTTGCTTCTTCATGATTTTCTAGGCTGTCCAAGGTTACAGCAGAGTATGGATACATATTTATATTATTTTTACTTCTTGGGTGGCAAGAATGAACCCAAAATTTGTGTGAGCTCTGAATTCCCAGAGGAAACTTTTAAGAAAAAAAGAGGCAGAGGCAGAAAGGCTTTCTCTCTCTCTCTGCGTGTACTGGCAAGTTCATTGTTTCCCTGAATTAGCTTCAAGAGTCCTATCTGTACACAGGAGTTTCAGTTTCACCTTCTGGCTCCTCTGGCTAACTGCGATTGCTCCCTGTGCCCCACCCCAGCTCCCACAGTGTGGACTTCCACCATTCTCACTGCGATTTTGACTTTCTCTCCTTTTTCTTGAAAAAGTCAACTAAACATTTAAAAGGAATTTCATATTTTATTTAGTATTTTTAATGGTATTATGGGAAGAATTTTTTCCCCCAGGTTTTAAATGCTTATTATTCCTGGACATGGAAGTTCACTATTTATTTAACTGCATTATTAAATTAGAGTCATTTATAAATATAGTTGTTAAATTTAAATATAAATACCACTATAGTCCTTCAAGTCAAACATGATTATCTCCAGTTTTCAAGTGAAAAAGTACTTCAGGGAGGTTTAGTAACTTGCCCAGCATCACATAACTGGTCAATGAAGGGGGCCAGATCTGTGGTTCTGAAGCCAGAGGATACAGTATGTGTACTTGCTCTCCAAGATTATGACCTTAACTAATGTCTGCATCAGATAAATCATAAAGAAGATGAGAATGACTGACTTACAGCAGGTCAAGGTGGAAATGCTGCAGCCCTCTTTGTATGTTTGGTCCAGTCTACTGGATGCTAGTCCTGGCTGACAGCACTGAGGGCACTGATTATAATTCCTCACTCAATTGTTTTGAAACTTAAATTTGAAGGCTTTTTATATTTTATTTGTTTAATTTTTTTTTGTAGCAGGGATTGAACTCAGGGGTACTCAGCCACTGAGCCACATCCCCAGCCCTATTTTGTATTTTATTTAGAGACAGGATCTCACTGAGTTGCTTAGTGCCTTGCCATTGTTGAGACTGGCTTTGAACTCACGAGCCTCCTGCCTCAGCCTCCTGAGCTGCTGGGATTACAGGCATGCACCATCATGTCCAGCAGGCTTTTTAATACTTCTCTGTAACATATACCTCTGCCAGAAACTTCACCTTTTAATGACTGGGTTAAGGCTTATCTGCATGGTGAAGACTTGATGTCTGGTTATCTCAAAACATCAGTATGTTTTGTCTCTCCAGTGTGATGGTAAAGTCCTTTACAGCAGGTATTTCTTTTCATGGAGTTCTTTTTTATTCTTTGTGGCATCTATTCCTGTTTAAGCACACAGTGGGCTCTCAGGAAGAATGGACATTTAAAAATAGATTTTCATTTTTATTAAAAAGTTAAAAAGGGTTGGGGCTGTGGGTCAGTGTCAGAGAACTTGCCTAGCATGTACAAGGCCCTGGGCTTGATTCTCGGCACTGAAAGAAAAAAATAAGAAAATAAAGACGTTAATGACTTTTCACATGACAGAGATCCCAACTTGACACTTAATTAAAAGTTTAAGGTAAAGAATTATTGTAATCCACCCTCATCATCATTTAACATTTAATAATGCCATAAATTAGAATTTGCCTCTTGCAGGCCAGAAACATTGAGAGAATCTTATCTGCTCTAAACTCCATCTGGTGAAAGAAATGAAGCAGGAAATTAATAGCCCATATTTGTAACCCAGAATTGGAAGCTCAAAGAGGGTGGATTATGTTTCCTCTTTACCATAGTTTTAAAACTAACCATTGTTGTGAATAAAATGGCTCTTGTCTTTATGACTTACAGCACAAATATTACAATGTAAATATTATCCTCACAAATTCAAAGCACTTCATGACTATTATCTGTTTTAACCGAATATTCCAGTCACTGAACACCCATAACTACTATCAAAATCCAATAATTATTTAATAGTTGTTACATGTTTGTTTTTTTTTGTACTGGTTGAGCATCCTTTACCTAAAATGCATGGAAACAGCAGTGTTTTAGATTTTTTTAAAAATTTTTTTTTTTTTATATATGTAATGAGACATCTTGGGGAAAGGATCCAAATCTACACTTGAAATTCATTTATGTTTCTTAAAACCTTCAACTCCTACACTGGAGATAATTTCATGAAGTATATTTAATAATTCTCTGCATGAAACAAAGGTTCATGGTGTGTAATTTTCCACTTGTGGGGTCATGTGGATATGTATACACAGAATTTCAGATTTTGGAGCATATTTTTGAATTTTGGAGTTTCTGATTAGAGATTCTTGACCTGAACTGCTGTTTACCTTTTTTTTTTTTTCCCTCATGTTCCTAACCAGTTGTTGATTTTCTAAAAGGCTGAGAATTGTTCATGCCTAGTGGAAGCATTTAGTTTTTTTCTCTTTCCTCTTATTTTCAAATATTTTAAAATACTAACATCTTACACACATTAATTTATTGCATTCTCTTAGCCTCCTATTAGTCAGGTATCTTGAATATCCCTTTTTTTTGCAGAGGACGAAAGTGAGGTAGAAAGATGTTAAGTAACTTTCACAGGGTCACACAATTACAAAGCCAGGATTCTGACCCAGGAGGTCTGGCTCCAGAATCTGTGCTCTTCACCAAGATGCTAGGTTGCAACTCAGTAATCTTCGTTGTTGATGGTTTAAATTGAACATGGAGAGCAGAGAAGGAAGAAAATGCTCTCCTTTTTCCTATTCTCAAACCAGGGCTAGAATATATGTATAGGATTAGACAATGTTTAGTAAGACACCTATGGAATTTAACTTACAGTAAACATGTATTTGATTTCCAGCTCTTTGTCAAATGCAAACAAGCTTTGTACTTGTTTGTCTTAGAGCTGAGTCTTGGCATACTCCCCCAGATGGCCAAATGAGAACTTGGAAGATGCAGAAGTAATCATTTAATTGAATGGCTATAAAATTAATAGAGTCTTTCTTCAGTGCCTTCTATCTCTCTTTCTATCTCTCTCTGGTTGAGTGGGGATTAGAAATTGGACTAATATGAGAAAAAACAGGAGTCTGTGAAGTGTCGTATCAGATACTGGCAGCATCCTGCTCTGAGTGAGGTTACACTGGGAGAAGGAAGATTAAAAAGAAATGCTCATTGGGGTTTGCATGAATACAAATATTTACAAAATATTCTTGGAGATAAATTTTCTTGGAGTTAAAATATTCTTGGAGTTGTGTAATTTCTTTTCATCATTTAACACCTAGGAATCAGAATTATGGTATCAGAATTTAAGTTAAACAACTGTAATTATTTTTAGTCAAATAGTCCCTGAGATGTATATACATTTTTTCCCCGCATGTGTCTTTGTACAGGTGTTAAATTATTAAATGACATCATTTGAAATTGCTAATTGTTAACACGTTGTTTAATTACATGGATCACATACTTGCAAGTGGAAAGAAAATAAACACTCATGTTTTCTAACTTCAGATATTCTCCTTTTGCAGTCAGACAAGCAATTGTTTATTATTCTATACTGCATTTGAACTGAAGATCTAGCAGACAACTTCAGGGTAGAACTAACCAAATAAACTGTTTAGAGAAAAATCTAGATGTATTCTAGTTTAGACTTTTGGACTTAGGTCTGCAGAGTCAAATTCCATCATCTGGGTTAGGACGCGGCCCAAATATCTTGCCCAAATGTATCCATGTCAGAGCGAGAAGGGCCAGGAACAGTGAGATTGCCATTTAGATCTCCTCAAGGATGAGAGTTTTTAAAATTAACTTGGGGTTCTCTTTCTGTCGGGCACAAGGGTGCCCAGTGACATAACTCACCAAGGTTCACTCCTCCTACTGTATGAATTAGTGAAGGACTTTAGAGTTATTCTACATGTCACTTGATCCTAGGTGATCTGAAGCTTTGTGATGTTGCCAGGTGCCAAGAACTTGGAAGAGAAAAGCTACAGATTCCCTTGGTTGAGATTTTGAACTCCCCAGACCCAGAATGAATGTACACATCTTACAGATCCAGTGAGAAGCAAATACTCTTACTTAGAAAGCTTTGATACCATAATATGGCAAGGCTAGCATTTATGTATGATTCAAGTGTGTCCTCCAAAAGCTCTTGTACTGGACTATTGGCCCCTAGTGTGGCAATGTAGACAGGTGGTCCACCACCTTTAAGATGTGGGGTCTGGTGGAAGATGGTCATGTCACTGAGGCTCAGACTTGGAAGGGATTTCTATAGTGGTTGTGTAACCCTGGTTAGTTCCTATAAGAGTGAGTTGTTATAAAATGAGTGCTCCTGAACACTGTATCCATCTGGCTTCCTGTGTCACCAGATAATCCCCTCTGCACATGGCCATTTCCTTTTCTGTTTCTCTGTTATATTGTGTCACAGCCAGAGAGGCCCTCACCAGAGGCCAAACTGATGGTATCACCTAGTTTTGGACTTTTCTCCTCCCAAACCATGAGCTAAATAAATTTGTTTTTAACAATAAAGAACCAACCCAGCTTCAGGTATTTTGTTATAGTAACAGAAAAGAGACCAAAACAGGCAGTTATCATTTACCTAACATTATTTAGGACCCTTGCATTTATCCTGTTTTATTTCCACTCTCCTGAGCCATTCTGTACATTTTGATCTTAAAGAAAGTTTTGATTAAATCAAAGAGCATGGCATTTGAAAGCAGAGAGATTTGATTCCAAATCTTGTCACTATCACCATTACTATCAGCTATGTGATTTGAGGCAATTTGCCCCTTCCAGGTATCCAGGTCTTCACCTGTAACTCAGGTATCCCTAAAATTGTTATTGCATAGAATGAAGGAGAAGATGAATTAGCCAATGGGAGTGGGGAGCCAGGTGCCTTGTGAAATTTGATATGCATTGAGCTCCTTTGCCTTTGCTTACCCATTGGTCTCCTAGCACCTTCCTATGCATCTCAGTGCTCTCTCTTAGGATCCAGAGGGCATCCAGAGGTGGGGGAGCTTACTGTTTTCCTGGGGTAGGTCTCATTATCTCAAGGAGATGAAGAGCCTGAGAAGAGGAACCAAGAGGCTACTATCCAGGGTCATGTAAGAACATTCCTCTTCTTTTCAAAACATTGTCTCTTCCCCCTTTTTAGTCTCTCTGTCATTCTTCATTATAAATCATTGTGTTAAAGATCAGGAGCATATTTTAAAATCAAATGCAGTTTGACCATCTCTAATTCTAAAATCTGAAATTCAAAATTCTCCCAAATCTGATTTTTTTTTTGTGTGTGTGCTAATATGACTCCATGAGAGGAATCTTCCATACCATGAAACTTTGCTGCATGCACAAAATCATTTAAAATATTGGCTAAAATTATTATCAGGTTATGTGTAAGGTACAGGTGAAATATAAGTAAATTTCGTGTTTAAACTTAGATCTCATCCTCAAGATAGCTCATGATGTACTTGCAAATATTCCCAAATCTGAAAGAATCCTGAATTCAGAAACACTTCTGGTCCCAAGTGTTTTAGATGAAGGGTGCCCAACTTTAACTAGATGGAGGTAAAGACATAGGAGAATCCAGAACTTTCTCACCTCTCTACACCAGGATAACTTACCACTCATTTTATGGGTAGCGGAGAGAAGGCTGAAGCATAGGATAGTTCACCCCAGGATTCAGATGTGTCTGGCTTTGCCCGGCAAGCTGCCATGGTGGGTCTGTTGGGTGGGGAGCTGTTCTCAAGAAGGGCCAAAAGATGTCTGGAAAGAGTGCATGCTCAGGGTGGAAAGGAAGCTGGCTTTGAGTCTTTTTGAAATTTGCACGACTACCCTGTTCCATGGAGGTGAGTCCTGGAGCAGTAGGATGGGGGTCAACACAGGAGAAGCACCCTGCTTAAAGACTCGACAACACTGAGGGGCACTCACGGCTGAGCTGCATAACTGGGAAAAGCCAGGAAGAAGGTGGGGGTCAGATGTGATCTTCCCTTAGCAGGGAGTGGAGTGGCACTTTGTTTCCTTCCAGCAGGTCCAGCAGCCTCTCTTGCCATGGAAGCGATACATGCCTGTAGTTGCTAGCTATTGCTTTCCACAAGTGATCGCTTTTGCACACACAACTGGAAGCAACCCCCCGGGGGCACAGTTTGTGGAGGCCCCAGCAGGGGTAGTGCTTCTGTGGCTCCCACAGTTACTGGCTGCTCTATTGGCTCAGAAGTTATCAGCGAGCATGAGCTGGAGCCAAAGTCAAGGACAGATTCTGTGGAGTTGCTAAGAGGGCTTAGGACTTCTTGAAAAGTTTGAAGATAAGTTGGGGGTTCAGGGATGGTGGGGTGTGCACAAAGCTTGAGACTACTGTATGGCTATTCTGAGACCCCCAGATTTTCCCCATGGGCTGAGTCGACCTGGGAAGCCCTACATTGCCTTTGTGAGTGAGTGTGTGTCAATTTATATGGAAGAAAACAAGCAAACAACAACAAAATAAAATGACACCGACTGGCAGGCAGTTGACTCAGATGGTAGATGTGAATATATAACCCAAGAACTCAGAAAAATGAAAAAAGAAATTCAGGGATGATATATTTAGTAGAAAAATGCAAGCCAGGCTTCAAAGCCGGAAATCAATTTAGCCCCGTGGCCTGAGGCAAAAGTCTGGAGACAGGGTGGGGTGCTGCTGGGAGTGAGTGAGTGGATTGGGACCTGTGGAAACAGCAAAAGAGCCAGACTAGATATATAGACTTATGCCAGAGAAACTTAGGGAAACCTCGGGAATGCTGAGCCTGAAAGTTATGTGTATATGTATGTGTGTGTTTCATATAGAAGGTTTGCTGATTGGTTTATTTCAAGATTAAATTCTGTAAATATGTCATCTTCATATTCTCAAATATGTTAATTTCTTCTCAACTCACACTGAAGAGATGAAGGAGGAGGAGAAGAGAGAGAGAGGGGGGGGAAGGAGAGAATGAGGTTGTAAGAATGCACATAGGGAAAGGACCTAGGAAATAGATGCTTAGCAACCTCAGCAATTAGATAAGAGAACGGGGTTATAAATTTACATCTTGATTCTCCCTTCACTTGGGTTTTTATTTACTCCTGACTTTTTATTTGCAGTTCATTGACAATCAAAGTCTCAGACTTTTCGCCAAGCTCGTGAAACTCACGTTAAAAAACGTCCTTCTTCTTTATAAATGTGGAAACAAAGAAACACACCTAGATAAACAGAGGAGTACAAGTGCGATGACAGAGAGGCCCCTAAGCAGGTTGAGGAAGCAGTTTTCTCAATGAATATGTTATGTATTAAAGCCCCGTACTTAACGTGAAAGATGATGGTGACATTTAAGAGTTCACAGCCCCTTCTGATAACACAGCAGAATTTTAAAAGCAATTTTAAACACAGGAGAAAAGAGAAATATGCAAGGGATATGCTGGACTAAGAGTTCAGCCTGCAATGCTTCATGCCAAGAACAATTCATATGCTCCTTCTCCCCCACAGGCACACATCCTAAAGCATGCCAATAGAGTGCCAGCAAATGCCAGGGAAGACATCGTGCCCAAGTGGACATAGCTTGGTTTCTTAAAATGTCTGAATGTCATTTTCCACAGTATGCACTTTGACACGAGTGGATATATGGGCTTTTGAGAGATATGGTTATAATAACCATCTATCTTACTGTCCACTGGTCTTTCCTTATCATATTATGTCACCTGGAATTATAGAACCTCAAGTTCAGAGCTCAGAAGCTTAGAAGAAAATGAAACAGAAAAGAGTTCCCGTTGACCTATCTCCCTAGAAGTGAACTTTACATGGAATACCCCTGTATCGGGGTTGTCTGTTTTCTCACATGAAAAACAAAGTTAAGAGTTGAACAACGGAAGGATGCTTCCTTCCTCTCTACCTGCTTTTCATAGCTGGCCACTGCTAAGTTCATTGTGAGTTTCTCTATTGACCTCTATACGTGTCAAAAACCCCAAAACCCCAACAAAACAAAACAAAACAACAACAACAACAACAACAACAACAGATAACTGTTAAAGTGACAAAAACAGATTTTGTTCAGGTCTGGTGAAATCGGGGGATGGGGGAATGAGATCTCAGTATAGAGATGGGCTCAACTCTGAATACAGCATGGCACACAGGGGTTCATTGCCAGGGAGCAGGGTGGTGTTAGTGCACAGAAATTTACCAAGAGGAAATGTGAGGGGGTCAAGGGGGATTCTGGAAAAACCAACCTCGGTGAGGACAGGCCAGGATGACCAGTCAACACCTGGGGGATGTGGATGGTGAGGATCTGGTCAGATAACAAGGGAGATGAGATATCAGGGGTGGCAGGGGTTCTGGTGAAGTTAAATTTATCAGGGTTCTTGTTAAAACTGGACTCATTGGGAAGGGCTCAGAGGGCTGACTAAAGTTTAGTTAAGCAAGGAAACTTTGTCAGTAGCATGCATATAGTTGTTAATGCAGAACAAGAGGGTGGACTTTCAGGTTTGTTGAGCATGGTGAAAGAATCAGCACCAGTTTATTCTCGGCTTTCACACATCTTTCATTGCAACATCTAAACTGTTTTTCACTCAAACTGATCTGCAATCCATCCTGGAATTATTTCAGTAAGATTTCCTCCGGTAACTATGTGAGACACTGCTAGTTGCTGACACAAGGTGAGCAGCAGGTGAACACTGCCTTCTAGAACCTTTGTCGAATCAGTCCAGTACATCTCTATGCTTTCATAAGTTAATTGCTAACTTCCAAGGAAAAAATACGTTTTTTACTTTCTGGTCTCTTATCAAACATGCTGAGCACGGCTTGGTTAAGCAGTAACTCTTGCTATGCAAGTAAACAGAATTCCCCACCCCACCTCCCTCTTTTGCACATGAGAGCTTGGGAGAAAATAATCAACAGCTACTAATAACACACTGAACTGGAAGTGCTTCAGTTTCTTTAATACACCTTGAGGACACTTACATCTGGAGAGGACAGAGCTTTTAGAAGGGCTCGATATTCAGTATCAGAGAACACTTTTATAGAAAAGCAGCTCCGTGGACGTTGGTGAATTTCTCCCACCAGCTTCAGGATCTGTAGCAACCGTGGGCTATTCCTTGAGTAGGAACTTTCAGGTGGCGGTGAGATGACCCTGACTTTGACTTCTCCAAAGTATTATAAATGACCACCTCAAGAGCCAGAGTGGTTTTGGGACTGGGCAGTGGGGTGAGGTTTGAATGCCATCCAGGCCTCAGATACACAGAGGACTGGGGAATGATGGTCGCTCCTTGGCTTCGTCCACACAGGCAGACGCAGAATGGGGCCACCTAGGTAGCGTGATCTAGAAGTTGCCAGAAAAGCAGTACCCCCTGACAGGGATATAGACTTCTCTCCTCAAAGATCTACCTCAGAGCTTGAAATTTAGACCAGGAGATTTCTGTATTTTGTTAGGGCTTGGTCTCCAAAGCATCTCCTTTAAAATGCAGAAATTCTACTTAAAACAAGAATGTACTAACATATCAGCACCCAGACCACATACCATGAATTAATGAGCTGACCAAATAGATGTCACCTGTGGGATCCTGAAGGCTTTGGGGCCTCATCTAACCCTCCCTGTTTCAAGAAGTGCTACCCTCACCCATGGAGGGCCTGGCTCTGATCAGAGACCCAAACCTGGCCCTACGTTCTCCTCCCACTAGTTACCCTCCCCCAGCTCAGCTTACCTGAAGGTCCCCAGCTTGTGGCAATATTTACATTCAGGATTGGATGAAGACCTTCAAGAGCCCTAAATACTGGAAACATTATGTTGCTATTCCTTCTTATTGGCTTTGAGAAATTCAAATTCAAATGAATTCTCAATTGCAACATGAGTATAAGAACTGTTTAACTGAGGTCTGATTTTCCCCATGAAGGAGACCATTGCTTGCAGCTTTGAAACAGAAAATGAATTCTTCCAAAATCTCTTTTTTTTTCCTTGTTCCTGTTTTGATAATATCCTAAGTGCACATTTACTCTGCCCCTCTGGGCCATCCAGCCTGCGATTTACAAACACGTAGAACGTCTGTGCCATCACACACGTTGTGTGGGCTTTTTCCCTCACCATGTGCTCCTTCGCCACCTTAGCTCCTGCGTGGTTTATTGCAATAGCTGTCTAGTTCTCCTGTCCCTACTCTTTTTATCTTAAATGCCCACTCTCCCTTGCAGTCTGAGCTGCTATTCTAATCTGACCATTCTTCACTTCCATTTTAACACCCTGCATGGTATCCCCAGGATCACTCTCCTTAATGAGATTTACAAGACTGCTTGGGTCCAGCTGTGCTTCTCTGACCACTTTCTACCTTGTATTGTAACAGGCCTATAAATTCCCATAAGCATAACAACTGCCTACACTTGGGGCTTTGCATGTACAGTTGGGCCTCTTTATCTACATTTTCACTTTCCGTGTTTTCAGTTAACATGATCATTGATGATTGGAAAATTCCAGAAATAAGCAATAAGCCACGGTTTCAGACATCTACTGGGAGCCTATGGATATGTTCCCTGTGGATATGAGGGGTCTATGGTAATTTATTTATTTCTTTGGTTTGTTTTCCTACACAAAATCACAGAATATAAAAGCTTTGTGAGGCTGTTTTTTTTTTTTTTTTTTTTTTTACTGTTGAGTTCTCAGTTTATAATGATAGGTGCGGTGGCACATTCCTGCAATCCCAGGGACTCAGGAGGCTGAGGCAGGAGGATAACAAGTTCAAGGCAAGTCTGGACAACTTAAGGAGACCCTGTCTCAAAATAAAAAGGGGTAGGGATGTAGCTTAGTGACAGAGCACCCCTGGGTTCAATTCCCAGTACCACAAAAATAATAATAATAGGAACTAAACAAATATTTTCAAAGAGAAGGATACTCATCTGGGCAGTATTTAAAAAACACTGTTGGGCTTGGTGCCATTCCTGGTTCCAGGCATCTGTGAATATATCCCTTGTGCAGGAGGGTTGGGGGCGACTGTATATGTCTGACTGATCTTTACCCATCCTTTGGCTCTGACAATCATTTGTCCAGGACACCTTCCCTCCAGGTCCTTTCCTGGATCCCCCCAAGTAGCCCCTAATTGTACTCTCTACACTGCAGAGTCTGGTGCTGTAAACTTCCCCAGCCAATGAGCTCCCAGGCCAAGGAATATGCACAGCAGACCCCTGTGGTTATCCTTGATTGATCAGGCCTACGTGCCACACAGTGAATGCTTACTAAGTATGCATTGATCCAATGAATATATTTCAATACATCAGGTTTGAAGAGTACAACTGGGAAATGAGGCTTGGTTGGAGATTTGGTTAAGCACTCAAAGTAGATGCACGCTTTCTCTGAGTTCTGAGAACAACATGTATGAGGGGGGTGGGCTACAAAAATTGAAACTTAAAAGGTAATAATAGAGGCTTGGGATGTAGCTCAGTGGTAGAGTGTCTGCCTGGCCTGCATGAAGCCCTGGGTTCAATCCCAACAACAACAAAGGTAATAATAACAGCTGTCACTCAATGTGTTCAACATGGTTAGGTGCTTTAACTACAGTATCTCATGATTACCAATAATTCATAGAGGAAGACACTGAGGCATAGAAAGGATGAGTAACTTCCTACTTTGCTCTTCGGGTGAGCAGGGAGTGAAGGTAGAGTCTGGGTGACCCTAAGGACAGTCTTTGTGCTCTGGTTGTTGCCTGGGTTTGTGATAGATGCATGGAGAGTGTTTAAGGCCTTAACAATTGTTTATAAAATGTTCACCCAGCTGTACTCACTTAACTGTAATGTGCGTCTTAAAGGTTTTATTTGTGCCAGTGGTAAGATGCTTATAGGAAGTGTATTTAGTGTATTACGTAGGGTGGAGAAAGCAGGGATGTTTGACATCAAGAATTACTGGGATGATGAAAGTGTTAGAATTTTCTATTTTGAATTTATTGGTCTATTTTTTTTCCTGAAAGATTAACTCAAAGATCAATTCAATGGCTTATTACTTAAATATTTATTTGCTAGGAGGCAGGATGCTATTTGGACTTTGGGTGAGGAAAATGAAAAGTATCAGAGCGTCTTGCTCTAGCAAGAAGAGAGGGGATGGACCACCTTTCACGAATATAAAGCCAGAGAAGGCTGCGGCTGCATCTGTGGTCCTGGGAAGGGAGGCGTTCTGAGTGGAAAGGGATTTCTTGCTGTGGTAACTGGAGAAGGTGGCATGTGACCGCTCCTGTAACTCCAGTTGTTGCATGAAAGATTTATTCAATATTAACATGTTGATCACAGAGAAGCAGAGAGTAGATAGTGGTACCCAGTGGTTGGGAAGGGTGGTGGGGTGGTGGAGAGAGCATGGTGAGGGGGTACAGCGGTGCAGATAGATAGGAGAAATAAAGCACACTAGGACCACTAGGGTTGACAAAAATTAATTATTTTAGAATAGCTACTAGAGAGGAATTTGAATGTTCCCAACACAGAAATGAAAAATGTCTGAAGTGAAGATGGGCCCGTTACCTTTATCTGATGGATATGTGTTGCATACATATATTGAAATGTCACACTGTACTCCAAAAATATGCAAAATTACTATGTGTCAATTAAAAATAATAAAAAACCCCTAACATGTCAGTGAACCTATCAACTTATACAGAGTTCATAAAGTATCCCATGAATATTTGCTTACTTGGTCCATCTCATACACAGCATGCAATTGCCACAACTGTATTGCCAAGTCTACTACCAGTGTATATGTTTAGTTTAGTATGATTATGATTAAAACCAACTTCTAAGATGCTTAGTATATCTTTACTAAAAAGATGGGATTATGAGAATATAAAAATAATTTCATCCTTCAGTGATAAAAACACTATTAACATTGCTAGAAAAATTTTTATGGATATAATATAAATAATGCCTTATTTTATTTTTATTTTCTTAAAGAGAGAGAGAGAGAGAGAGAGAGAGAGAGAGAGAGAGAGAGAATTTTTTAATATTTATTTTTTAAATTTTCGGCGGGCACAGCATCTTTGTATGTGGTGCTGAGGATCGAACCTGGGCCGCACGCATGCCAGGTGAGTGCACTACCGCTTGAGCCACATCCCCAGCCCCTAATGCCTTATTTTATAACAAATAAAAAAAATGCTTCTATTTCTATTTAAATAATATGCAAAAATATCTGGGAAAGACTCTGATTGAAACCATTTCCTATGGATCCTCTCTGAAGTTCCATTTACTGCCCTAAATTGGGAGATGTTTAAAAATTAAAGTGGCATATGATAGTAATTCTTTAAAAAATACTTATTTTTTAGTTGTAGTTGGAGACAAAACCTTCATTTTATTTATCCATTTGTATGTGGTACTGAGGATTGAACCCAGGGCCTCGCATATGCTAGGCGAGTGCTCTATCGATGAGCCACAACCCTAGCCCTGATAATAATTTTTTGATTCATAATTTTTACAATACTTAAAAGTTTACCACATAGGATTTTATTTTTTTAAAATTCATGTCATCTAGTTGTGGAGATATGGACTCGTCATGTCACTTTCAAAGTTGACCCTGGCATACAAAACCTCTTGAGGGGTTTTGCTTACTTTGTTGATTTCCCCCATATTATTTTTTACTGTAGTGTGCTAAAATAACATGTCACTGAATATTAGGTTTATGGGGCACAGTTCAGCCAATGAAAGCTGGGGTCGGAATTGCAGCTGTGTTTGAAGATTGACATTGAAAGGATTGCAAAGAATCTGTAAGTAGTTTGAAAGGCATTTTTTTCTTAGAAGACATAGAACATTTATTCAAATAACAGCCTTACTTGGGGTGCTAAGGAAGTGTTTTTTAGCCCCCTGAGTTACACAGCTGTTTGGTGGATCCTGTGACTACATGAATACTCATTAGGGGACAGGTGTGGCTGCCTATTTGATTATGATGTCCTCACTGAAAGGTAAAAGGACAGGAAGAGCCACTTTGGGTTAGTCTACACTTACTGACAAATGTGGAGGCTAAATGATCCGTCAGAGAAATGGCCAACAGTAGCTGGATTTGAAATATTGAGGCTGTCGACAATTCCTGGGATTTTAGAATGACAGCAACCACCACATCCTTGACCACAACCATCAAGGGACTTGCAAATAAAAATAGGGGTATTATGGATAGCCTTTTCCTTGGATTTGCTAAGTACCATAGAACCAATTAGAAAGTCTTTGTGCAAAACTCCAACAGAAAATTAAAAAGGGATCTCTATGGTGACCTCAAATGCTTTTCAGTAAGAAATCACTAACAGCACATTATGTGTTAAGATCTTGGTTTCTCAACATTATGCCTTCTATAGTTTGGATCTTGAATATCTCTCAAAGACTCATGTATTAAAGAATTGGTTTGGAGGGAGGCCACTGTTGAGAGCTGGTGGAAACTTAAGAGGTGGAGCCTAGCAGAAGGTCCTTAGGTCAATGGGGGCTTGTCTTGAAAGGGGATTGTAGGAACTGGTCTCTTCCTCTTCTTCTCTTTCTTTCTGGCTATGAGGAGAGAAGTTTTGCTCTGCTTGTGTTCCCTGTCATTGTCACCTGACACCTTTGTCATAGACCTAAAAGAAATGATGTCACCTGATCATAGACTGGAACCTCAAAAACTATGAGGCAAAAATAAATGTTTTCTCTTTATAAGTTGATTATCTCAGGTATTTTGTTATAGCAATAGAAAGCAAACTCACCCAGTGTTCCACTAAAATAAACCACCACTCCTTGGAAAAATGGCTGATTCAGAAAGTACAAAATGAGCCTGATATGTCTTGTTATGTCAGAATGCGAGAAAGTACAGAATGGTGGGGACATCACTAAGGGACAGAGGTATAGATTTTAGGGAGCTATTGCTGATCCTGAGGGTCAATCTGAGCATCCAAAGGAATGAAGTCAGTAGTGGACTGTAATTTATTGAAATGTGCAAGAATCCATAAATCCACAGTGAAAAAAAAAATAAATACATGGGGAATAAGAGAAAGATATTTAAAAAAATAGAACATTATCATCTGTGTGAGGGCAAAACATCATCATCTGCATGAGGGCAAAGCATCATGGCAGAATGCATATTGGAGTAAGTGCCCACATCCCAAGCCAGGAAGCAAGGAGAGATAGAGATAGAGATAGAGATGGACAAGAGACTGGAGTTGCCTGATCCCCTTCTACGACCACCTTCCTTCGATGACCTAAGGGCTTCCCTGTGGGCCCCACCTCTTAAAGGCACATGATACTTCCACTGCTGCTCTACTGAGATCCAAGTCTTTACATAGGGAACTTCTTGGGACACTCATCCAAACCACAGCACGCATTGTCCTGTATTTTATTTCTGGCCACTCATGTTGCTTTGGTGTTCCTTTCCTCCTATGTGGGCAATGACTTCCCCCTTCTTGGGACTCCAGGCAAGTCAATCAGGGCCTGCTTGCCCCCACATGCTTTCCACCGTGTTGCCTCCTCCTACACGGCTTGTTACCTTCCTCCTGGGCTTTGGCACCTGTAGTTAGGAGGTCCATCTCTAAGACTGGGGTCCATCTCTTCCTGACACTCTGCTTGAGAAAATAGGCTTTTATTTTCCCCATAGAGACACCATCCATT
Organism: Urocitellus parryii; assembly: GCF_045843805.1. Taxonomy (NCBI): domain Eukaryota; kingdom Metazoa; phylum Chordata; class Mammalia; order Rodentia; family Sciuridae; genus Urocitellus; species Urocitellus parryii. The sequence goes on from NC_135532.1 coordinate 81,231,598, forward strand.
AGGGATTATCTCAAAAAATACCCTTTACCATGAGGAATGTGGCAGGGCTCCCAAGGCCATCAGAGTTTGGCACAGCATTTTCTTTAGTACTTTCAGTTCTTCCTTCCTCTTTGCCTATTAAGAATGGCCTAAGGTAGACCTTCCAAATGTTCTATCACTAGATCATTATTTGGGTAGGAAAAGCAACTAGGTTAAAATAACATTGGAAGATTATCATGTGATAGGTAATGTTAATTCTTTCACATAAATGGGATTTGATTTTGTTGGCAGTAAAACAACATAATCAAAATACTGCAATTAAGTAAGATATGGAAAATGAGAAGTTTGGGTTTATATACTGAATGGTCTATGGTTCTCAGTCTAGGATTTCCTTGTTCTTTCTTTTTCTTTCCCCTCAAGTTTTCTGAGGAGGAGGATGTGGTGCAGAGAGTAGAGCTTGAATCAAACCGTGTAATATGATGTATTAAGAACTATGTAATGTTATGAACGACCAATAAAAAAAAAAAAAAAAGAGTTTAATTATTTTATCTTTTAGCAGGCAGCGGGTATAGGTATTGCCAAAGTTACTCTTTCCTCTAAGGCAGAAGTGTCCAGCACTGAATGATTTTGTGATACCTACTCTAGTATCTTTTTCAGGACATGGAATGATAGTAGCATCAACTGATCCCATCTCCCAAACACTTTGCTCTCATAACTTCTATCTATAACAACAAACTGGTGGTTGTAACCAGCTTGCTAAAGAAAATTTACTCAACCTTGCTAAAAATGTATTACACTGTGTCTGTATCAGGCACTGGGAAAAGTTCACAGAAAGCTGCTGATTGGTTAGACTCTACCCCCTTTTTAACTTAGAATTACTAGTAAATATGTAGTCCTTATTTTTCAGAGGCTAAGTGCTCCACTTCTTTGATCCTTGACCAAAATAAGGAAGAGTTGCTGAAAAATTGTACTTGTGTCCAGAAATGCCTAGTTTTTGAAAACAATGTTATGGTCAAAAAAAAAAAAAAAGGGGGACAAACGGCCCTTTCAAGCAAATGTGACCACTGCAAGCTACTCAGCTTTGATAATTTCTTCTTTCTCCACTAACGCATGACCTTGGCAGAGACATGATTTATAAAATGAGTGAATGTCTAGAGGGCAGAAACTGTGTCATACGTGTTTAGTGCTTGTCACTTTGCTTTAAGATATCAATCACATAACATTTGTATTAAATTAGAAAGTTTATGTATATAATTAGTTTCTTTATAGAATTACTTTATAAAATATGTTTACAGAATGTAGCTTTGCTGTATTATGATTTTTAAGTTAGTTGAAAAACATGAAATGAACCATTTAAACAAGGTTAAAAAAACAAAGCAGAACATATTCGGACCTATGATAAGATACAATGACCCCTGGCCTTATCCTTCCCCTTCCCCAGTCTCATTCTTCAGGGACAACTACTTTGATCTCTTTTAACTGGTTCTTTTGTTAGTTAATGTTGTTAATGTTGTTAATTCTGTATTCTGATGGGATAGATGAGGGTGTAGTTTATCTTCACACTTCCATCAGCCTTGCTTTTCATATCTTAATATTGTCATGCTGCACTGAAGAAGTATAAGTAGACTTTTATTTCTTGCATTAATTACTGAGAGAACATCAGCTTTTAACTTTGCACCCAGCCTCAGGACCATGACTCAAAGAAAAACAAAAATGTGGCATCAAAAATTATTATGAATTACATGGTGGGGACAGAAGATTATTTAACCATGCATGGGGCCCGTCTGCGCAAGTATAAATCCTTGTGTGACTCTCTATGTCCCCTGAAACGGACCTTGTTCATACCCCTCAGCACTCTTTCCTTCTACCTCTTAGCTTTTGTCATCTCTTCATTTTATAATATCAAAATGAACAACATTTTTAGTTTAGTCTTAAACTATAAATATTACATCCGTAAGTTTTCTGTAAATTGAGCATTTAAGATGAGTATCAACATATAGTTTCATTATTGTGACTATATAAATTCTATTCATGGTAGAACCAGATAACATCCTATGTTTCCTTCCTAGCACATTTTTCCCCCTTGGGGGTTTTCATTGCTTTTTATTTTGTCTTGACTTTTTTGACTTTATCACAGTCTCTCTCTCTCTCTCTCTTTTTTTTTTTTTTTTTTTACTGACTTTGCACAATCTATTTAATCAGCTACTCAATCTTAAATCTGGTCTCACTGCTTCCTTGGTTCTGAGTCTTGGTTCTTCTTGGTTTATCCTTTGCATGCTCTGGAACCTCTTTAAGTAACTTCCTGATATAATGAGTGTGGGAATAAAACATTATGAGTCCTTACATTTATGAACACATCTGTATTTTAATTTTATTTATTTATTTATTTATTTATTTTTAGTTGTAGTTGGACACAATGCCTTTATTTTATTTATTTTCATGTGGTGCTAAGGATGGAGCCCAGTGCCTTGCACGTGCTAGATGAGTGCTCTACGGCTGAGCCACAACCCCAACCCCTGAATTGTACTTTCACCTTTGATTGGTGTGAATAAAATTCTAAGCTGAAGGTAGTTTTCTTTCTGAAGTTTGAAGTTTTACTCTTTTTCTCTGTCATCTACTGTTATGGATGAGAAGGCCACCTTGATGCTTTTCATTTCATACTTATCCTATTTTTCTCCATGAAGGTATATAAAGCTTCTTCCCCATCCTCAGTATTCTACATTTCACAGTGGTGTGCCTCAGTGTGGCACAGGTGTGTGTCCTTTACTCAAGTCATGTGGGAGAACTTTAAATCTTGAGATTGCTATCTTTTATCTCTGGAAAATTCGTTTGAAAGCATTGCCTGATAATTTTCTCCCTTTTGCTTTTTCAACTTTTGAAACCCCTAGTAATTGAACCTTGGACCTCTTGAACAAACTCCCTATGCCTGTTATTTTTTACTTAAACTTTCTCTCTCTGTGTTTTAGTTTTCATTTCTAGGAGATTTCCTTAATTTACCTCCCAATCCTTCTACTATCTTATCATGTTTTTTTACTCTCTAAAATTTCCAGTTTTCTCTAGTTTTCCCAAGCATTCTGTTCTTGTTTTGTGGACACCATAACCTCTCTAATGTGTACATAATTCTGGATCATTCAAATTATTTCTGAATACTCCTTAGTATTTTTTCTATTAGTTTACTTTGGTCTTTTCTTTCAAGATTGAGGCTTACATGCTGGTGATTCCTAGATACCCCTTTAATTTTGAAGCATGAGAAACCCGATGGTGAGCACGGCATTCTGTGCATGCTCACTCTAATTGGTAGCTGCCTCCGCCCTGCCCCATCCAGTCCATCTTGCAGATTCTCACTCTTGTGGTCTCTTCCCTCTCCTTTTTTGCATCACTGCTGGTTTATAATCACTTCATTTCTTTGCTTTCAATCAAGAGAGATCGTGAAGGAAGCGCATGACATCTGCCACGTTTATGAGGAATCTTTCCTTAAACAATCCATGGCACCCAAATATACTAAAATTGGTATTGCTCAACAAGTCTGAGTTGCTTTCATGCAAATATAATTTCATTCTCATCATACCTCTCACTTAGTGTGATTGGAGAAAAATCAGTATAAGTATAAATAAGAAAACTGCAGTATGAAGTCAGTTACTCTTGCTGCTCATGAGATAGAGTATCACATGGGCAGCAGCCATTAATGGAGTTTCAGAGTGAAGGTAAATGTGGTCACCTCTGGAATGGGTAGGGGGATAGTTTTTGCTGCTATTTTAAATCAGCACAGCATTTAAAAGATTTTAAACTTTAAAAAAAAAGACGTTGGGCTACCAGGTATTCTCTGTCATTAGGCTATACTTTATTTTATTATCTTAACATATTTATGATTAACTTGAGATCTAGCTTTATGCAAGCTTGGAAATGGATAGTTTAGTAAAGGACATATTTCTTCAACTAGATTTTGGGGCAGATGCTGCAAAAGTAAAGTGTAAAATGGGGGAATTAGTTATACTGCCAGCACATGCTTCTAGCACTTGTTCCTTTATTACTCCAGTGGTCACTTTGGTGATTTACACCTGCTTAACCATGGCACTTCTTCTTAAAGGACAGTCTTTCTCAGAGTCAGTTTGGACACCGGCCTAGGAGGTATCTCTAAACTTTCAGATACTTTATTACCACCTCACTAAAATTTCTGACTGTGGTGGTTCAATAATTTTCATGTAGATATTTACTTCCACTGAAAGCAAATTGGCTTGTGGTGTCTGAAGATCCACCCCTCTTCTAACTGTCTCACAGACAATAATGATATTTAGTAAAGATTCTGGAAATAAATATATATGCACACACATTAGTACACTAGCGTCACCGTAAGGCTAGGAGGAAAATGGCTATGAAATTCGGAGCTGTGTGACCTATAATAACATCCGTGGGCATCATATCTGAATATTGCAGATGGAGAATAAATAGGTTCAGTAAATACTGACCAGAAGAAAATGAAATTAAGTTTGAGAAACTTACTTTGGCTAATTAGAAATATCTGTTAGATAGCGTTATAATTTGGATCTGGAGTATCCCCCAAAGACTCCTGTAAAAAAATCATAGCAATAAATGAAGGATTTGTCCCAATACAGCAGTGTTCGGAGGTGGGACTTTAAGGAAGCGATTGGATCATGAGGTATCTGACATAGTCAATGAGCAGATGAAAATTCGTTGGTGTTATTGGAAGATGGTGGAAACTTCAGGAGTGGGGCCTAGATGGAGGTAGGAAGTTACTGCAGGTGTTCGCTGGCCCCTTCCTCCCTCTCTTTCTCTCTGTTTCCTGACTGCCATGAGGTAAGGAGCTTTTCTTTGCCACACTCTTCTGCCATGATGGTCTGCATCACCATGGGCCCTCAACCCTGGAGCTAGCCAACCATGGACTGAAACCTCTGATACCATGAGCCAAAATAAATCTTTACTCTTCTAAGTTCATTTTTTTTCAGGTATTTCGTCACAGCAAGAAACAGATAGTCGCATGGCGTATTCATTTATTGCTATTAATTTTTTACACAAACACTTGTGGAAGTGTCAGGCAGTCTGCAAACATTTCATTGAATTGTCACCATTTGATGTGGGGTTATCACCTACATTTCACAAATAAAGAAACAGGCGCAGAGAAGCTGTGGAATAATGCTCCATAACATGAGGCAGAGCCACCATTTGAGTCTGTTGATGAGAACCCAGGCTTTTCACACCATCTTGCCTGCCTCCTGGTCTCTGACTGCAAACTTTGGTTCTTTTGCCTGGAACATCCTCTTCTACTTACTGAAATTCAATTCCTTTCTCAAGTTCTACCATAACTACCCGTCAACACCTTTCAGCATGTATCAGAGAATCTCAGTTGATGTTAGTTTGTGGTCCTTGGTTTCCCATGAGAAGTTTTTTCAGCTTCCAACTTGGTGATGATTGTTCTCCTTTGAGTTCCTATTCTACTTTGTTTCTCTTTGTGGTTCACCATTGTCTCTGAGCAAGTCTGTCTCCTCCATAAAACGTAAGTTCCCAAGGCCATGTGCCACTAAGGTCAACAGAAGGTAGGACTTCCTTTCTGTTTAATCCCCACAGGCTGATACAGTGACTTCTACATATTTGATACTGTGATTCCGAAGTGAATCAAATTGGCTCATATTAAGGCAGGACTGAATTGCCCTAAGTGTGAGTTTGGTCTTGGTGCCACTGTATGCCTGCTACTTATTCTTTTAATCACCCAGTTTCTGGGCAAAAAAAGAAGATTCCATAAAACCTACATGATTGCCTAGGGAAAAAAATGTTTTCTAGGTTCTAAGATATTTGAAACTTTGTTGTTCATTTTTATGCCTCACTCAGCAGCTATACATTACTTTGCACATCGCGCTTGGGTTATTTAAAGTATGTCGACTGAGAAGCCAAGAACAAAGATGTGTTCTAAATCAAGAGGTAGTATGGAGTAGATCCTAAAATAAGTTCCATCCTATTGATACCACCTCATGCTGACCTCTTGATCTACTAGGATTCCTAGGAGACTTTCACTAGGATTCTTTTTTTAAAAAAACACTTTAAAATGTTTGCTTGAATTCTTTCTGGTCCTTCATTCTCACTTCTGGCAGCGATTTTTCCTTCTTATCCTTCGCTGTAATTGCTTAGTATTAAAAGACTATGTGACTATGTTATGAAACAAAATTGTATTGTATGGATATTCTTATCCTGGGGTTCTCTTTTTTTTGTAATGTTTTAAGAAATCTCTCTTTTTTTTTTTTTTTTACCTCCTGTCAAGTCTCTGAAGGGATTTTTTGCAGCTAATTTGGGATAATAAAGGCAATTTTGCTGTAATGCAGATATTCTTTTTAGGAATATATGTATTTTAGTAACTTCTATTTAAATTTGCCTAAACTGAATGAAATTTCTCACCCATTTTTTTTAAAGGAATAAATGCATTCACATATGTCTTCACAGTTCTGTGTACCACCCACCCATTTTTCAAAGCGATGTGCCACTCAGCTTGGACTTCTGTCACACAAAATAACTCTTCAGGTGCCCTCTGGTTTTGCTGCCTATGGCAAAAATTAAAGGGACCGAGGAATTAGAGGTCAAAACATTGTCAAGGAAAATATAAAAGGCATGGTATAGTAGCTTGGTTTCAAGGTCATCTTTTTCACTGCAAGTGAAGCAGGCAGCAGGAATGGAGGTTAATCAATGTTTTACTTTGACAACACATGGCCACTTCAGATAAATATCCATTAAATGCCAGACACGTGCCTTGTTGACCTAGACGCTATGAAAGCTGTTTTCACCGTTGACTTCCTACCTTTGTTTCTCTTGTAAAGAAAGCACACACACTTACTGTGACATCTCCTGTCCCTCCCCTTATTTACCTGATCTGGCTTCTTTCCCTGTCCCATGGCACACCACCCATCCTGGGGGATCTCCCTACCCCTCCTCTTCACGTCAAGACCCCGTCAAAGAAAATAATTGCGCAATATATGATAGTTAAATTTTATGTGGCAACTTGGCTAGGCTATGGTGCCCAGTTGTTTGGTCAATAGCTAGTTTGATGATGCTGTGAAAGTATTTTGTAGATGTGATCAGCAAGTGCAATCATTTGACTTTGAGTAAAGCAGATTAGCTTTGATAATGTGGGTGAGCCTCATTCAATCAGTTGAAGATCTTAGTAGCAAACCTGAAGTTTCCCGGAGAAAATGGAATTCTGCCCTAAGACTAGAATATTAATTCTTGTCTGAGTTTCCTGCTGGCCTGCTATGTGAATTTCAGACTTGCCAATTCCTGAAATTGCATGATCACATGAGCTTATCCCTTAAAATAAATGTATCTATCTATCTATCTATCTATCTATCTATCTATCTATCAATCATATATGTATCTGTTTATCTATCTAATTTCATGAGCTAGTTCCTTAAACTAAATCTGTATCTACTATCTAATCAAATGAACTGATTCTTTAGACAAAGTATCTGTCTATCTATCTATCTATCTATCTATCAATCATCTATCTATCTATCTATCTATCTATTATCTATTATCTATCTCTCTATCTACCAAGCTCCTACTTTTTAATTTTTCTGAAATCCTAACAGAAACAACACATTTCAAATATCTAGACATAGCCAAACTTGCTTTGGTACTGCAGTAGGTAAGCATTCTTCATAGTTTTAACAAAAATTATTGTAGAATAATTTTTGTACCTCCTAAACTCCAGAGTATTCACTGCCCAAATGGTCCAGATGACCCTTCCCGCTGGCTGGCCCTCTGAGTACCTTGTTGTGCCCTATTCACCCATTCCTCAGCAATGCTGCTTTGGGTACCTATCATTTACAAAACGCCGTCTTTCTATTTACTGCCCACCTTTTCTTGGCCCTGTTACAGAGACCAGAATACAAGCAATCTTACAATCTGGGCTGTGAGGAAGGAGACTTGTGAGAACCACTGCTACTTTCTCATTGCATTTACTTTTGGCCTGAAGGCTGTTTGTGGAACTAAATGTTTTTTCAGAGTGATAATTTGAAAATGTTCTCCAGGTGTCCTTCCCATTAAATGAATATGTTTTAATAAAACATGAACCTTGAAGAATTTATAAAGCAAAGCAAACATTATAGATTGGAAGTCCTGAGTGGAATCTATCATTCTGCACTATTGAGGCTACGGTGCAGCTCCACTTAAGAGGGACTTTCTGCACAACCAAACAGGAAGGAAATAGAAGGGAACAAAATAACTCTAGGTGGCACTGGAGCTCAGAGGTGATATCACTGATGGCTAAATGGAGACTTGTGGACTGAAACGGAGGTTCCTGGGTGAAGCCTGGCTCCTAGGGTCTGGACATTTTCTGGAATAGATGAAGGTAGAGTTTGTGCATTCTTAGGCCTTGAATGATGTCAACCCTCTTTCCAGATGGGAACACTGAGGCTCATTCATTCTTCCACTGAGCATCCAAGGGAATTTATTGTAAAATGGCTATACTTTTTCAAAAAAATTAATGAAAAAATAGGATTTTATTTCACGAAGTTTCTTTTTGGTTTCTCTGGAATACCCCAAGATGATTAATTGAGAGTGACTTAACATCATCCAAGAATTCTAGGCTTTCATTGTTTACATGCGACTCTCAAATCACTGTCTAGTTATCTACTAGCCTGCTGTACATACTTTTATCTCGAACTCTCAATTTACTTAATCATTTTTTCTTCCCTGCTCCAAACTTTCTCTCCTTTGCTTACATTTTCCACATAACTGCATGGCCAATTGAATCTTTGTGAATTCCTGTCCAGAGAATGGGAGGTGATAGGATCAACAGACAAATCCATTTTTTTTACCTTATGTCTTTTTAAAACTCTCTCAATTTCTGTGAAGTTGACTAAATGTTGACTTGGCTTACACCATTTAATAAATAAACTATTTCCTGTGGCTGGTAGGAGTTTTAGAGTTGAATAGCCTATCTTTAAATCCTAGACTGCCAGACAAACTAATTAAGGACCCAGCTTTTCAATTTTCTTACTTATAAAACTAGACAAATAATGTCTATTGTTCTGATTAAAGAAAAGAACTGATATAAAATAATAGGCATATAACCAGTGGAGACTATTATTATTAACTACCAAGAAAAACTTATTTGTTTTCCAGGCAAGAAAAAAAAAAAACACTTTAAATCTGCTCTAAGGGATTTTTACCTACTTTTTCATTTTACCTTTCCTATCTTCTCTTTTTGATTTCATAAGCATAAAAAGTAATAAGAAAGCCGAAGTGATTTTAGTCTTGTTATATTTATTAGTCTGGAGAAAAAAAAATCTTTTGGAACTTCAAATGGAATTAAATGTAGAGGTCTTTACCATTTGGGTCACTATGGAGACAAAAATGTGTGGTTCTTGGGACGTCCCTTATCAGCTCTCTCCATCTGAGATTATTACCATACACCAGTAGATATGGCTCTTGTTAGGAAAGACTGAGTATAAATAGGATGAACTATCTCAATGACAAGGCTGCCCAGATTTATCCAGGTGTAGTTCTAAAAGTGCTCTAAGGCAACTTTCCCATCTTTCCTTCTTCACAGTTGTCTTTTTGTGTATGTGTGGTGCTGGGGATTGAACCCAGGGCCTTGTGCATGCAAGGCAAGCACTCTACCAACTCTACCACTCTACCAACTATATCCTCAGCCATCCCTATCTGAATATCTGAATACTTATATGTTCATTAACACAAAAATCCCAGATGACTTCATAGCAATTCCCACCTATAGCTAATGTAGCAATAGTAGTAATTTTGCTTTGGATAATAATTTCTGAAACATAAAGGATCCAATTCTTACACCGCATGTTTGGATGCATCTTATAACACAACACAAATGTATCTGTATTTAGAAATGAATGTTTCCCAAAGGTAGGTGATTTGTTTGTGGAAATTGCATAAATAGCAACCATGTTAAAGAGGAAGCACTCAAGTTCACCAACTATTAAGTTCCTTCCTTTAGGGTGGTCTCCTGGGATAGTGATGGCCTCCTTCAGACTCAGGGAGCATTGGTTGTGTGGATGCAAGAAGGCCAGGGCAGGGGGTGGGAGGGACAACCAAAGTTGAAGGACACTAGGAGAGTATTGAGGGCAGGGCCATGTAGGGAAGCGAACACTATGGCATAACTCTGAAGAGTATAACTTGTCTTCAGATCGTCCCTGGATTCAGAATAATATAGTTATGTGTAACATGAAGATATTTCAATCAACAATGGATGGCATATATGGAGGTGGGCCCTAATTTCATGATAGAGCTGATAAATTCCTGTTGTCTTGTGACATTGTACCCATTGTAATGTCCAATGCAATGCATTGTTCATGTGTGTGTGGTGATGCTGTAGTAAACAAATCTACTGCTCCACTAGTTGTACAAAAGTATAGTATAGACAATTATACATATCATTTAACACTTGATAATTATAAAAGATAACTATAGTACTGGCCTATGAGTATATTTATTGTTATTTTTGTATATACTTGTACTCACAAAAAGTTTTCCATAAAGAATGCTGTGTTACACCAGACACAGCCTCTTAGATCTCATGTTTACTCTGTTTCTTGCTTGCATGGAGAGGCTTCTTTGAGTGACTTGTACAGTCTGGGTACAGTCTAGGTGAGTGCATTCTAGGATGTTTGTACAATGACAGAATTGCCAAAGGATATGTTCTCGGAAAGTACTCCTGTCATTAAATGACTCATGACTTTTACCCCAATTTTGAGTTAGATGGGAACCTCAGAACAGAGTTTTTTTTTTTTAAAAAATCATAATTGATTCATCTTTGAAACTTTGTACTCTCTGACCTGCATCTCCCAAGTAAAGCCATTTTGTAGTCAGGTTTGAACTTTCAAAACAGAACAAACATCTCTTCAAGTGCATCTTGTTTTATATTGTCTAGGATGCTCAAAAAAAAATGCTGTGTTTGAAAGGAGGAAATTAACTCTAGATTATTGGCTTTGTGAGCAAAATGATTACCCAAACTCAGTGCTCCCTGAAGAAACGAGCTTAAGCTCTTATGGTGGTGGCAGATTCTCCATATGGTGTACGGATCAGATTTCTGGGATTTCTCTGGTGGAAGTGACATAAAGTTTGCTGAACTGAATACTTCCTATAAATCTATGGGCTTGAGCTTTTAGTCAAACCTGGTTTTGAGTCTGGGGATTGTTTCTCCTGTGCAAAATGTTGACCTCTATTCCTAAGAAAAGAGTCTTTAAAAAAACTCTTTGGAAGTTGCAATAGCTCTACAAAATCACATTTTGGTGCTTTAAAGTCTAAACTAACCAGAAACACATGATTTCAGTTTCCCATAAATCACAGAGGGTTTTGCCTAAGAGAAAAATGCATGGCAAAACACATCACGAATAAACAGTGTAAGGCAGTGATCTGGTTGCACAAGTAGGTCAAGGATTGCAGAAGGTGACAAACAAATTTGCATTCAGGTGAAGCATGTAGGGGCATATGAGCATCAGCCTACGGGTAGCCAAAGACAGAACACCAGTGATGTTGTTCTCAGGTGAGAGAATGGCCCTTGGTTTCTTTATCCTTTACTTGAAGCCTGAGCCATCTAACATGACCTTTTATTTGGAACATTTTAGAGGAAATAAAACTAAGTTAGGACAAATCCCAAATATAGATTTTATTAAGGAAATGATTTATGCTAGTCTTCAAATAACCTGGCTTCCCTGTTAACATTGCTTTCTCATCAACACCTGTCTTAATGGATTGATAAAGGAGATTTACAATCAGCATTTGCAAGCAGAGCTTCCAAATTGTGGAAAGGTATTGGGGAACACTGCCAGGATTTAAAAATATTCTCCATTTGATACTCTTGGCTTGGTAATTTGCATTGTGCGCAAAGCTTGCTTTTCTTTTTTTTCCCCTCCGGACAGATCTTGATGAAATGATCACAGCCTGTGAATTAGTAGTCTAGATGAATCTGTCTTTATGTTATGTATAAAAACACCTACTTGACTTACTTTTAGGTTGTGAGATTTGTTGGGAATTTCCTGGACTCTCCTTGACTTCTGGGCGTGGGTTCTTTTGAGAAGCCGGAGGATAAAAAAGCGAGGACTTTGTGCTGTGTATTATGATTTTAGAGATACCCTTTTGTAAAATGATTGCAGAAGTACTCCAAGAAACCTTAGTATCTTGATATTACAGGTGAGGAAATTGAGACTGGAGAGATAGAGGTCATTTGACCAAGACCAATAGTGAATATTATTTGCCTCTTCCATATTGAGCAGTATCATCTAGGAATGGAAAATGTTTTGACTGAATCAACTTAGAGTTGATTTGCAAGATCCCATAAAGATGGACTTACTCTGTTTTGACTTTGATATCTTCTTCAAGGTTAACAGTGAGGGTGAGAACTCAAGAGAAGTTGAATTAGAAGCCCAAAGACCAATCATTTTTTTTAAATTAAAAAATATACAAAGATACTAGAGACTTTAAAAAACATTCCTTCATCCCATGAGCCCAGGTGTTGAAGAAAAAAAGAAAAGAAAAGAAATCCTCAGTGAGTTTGGCTTCAACCCCAACGTGGCCCTGGGAAGTTGCACAAAAGCCATCAGTTTGCTTGTTCCTGAAATCAGGAGTGTGAAGGAGGTCTCTTGTGGTAATAACAAAATAAGTAGCATAATAACACAATAAGTGTATTAGCTTCACATTACTATAGCTAAATACCAAACACAGCCTACTTATGAAGTAAAGAGGCTTATCTTATCTAATAGTTCTGGAGATGAAGGCGTAAGATAAAGTGGCCCCAACTGGGACTCTGGTGATGTTCGCTTGTCATGGCAGGAGAGTGTGTCAGTGCTAGTGGTCACATTTCCAGCAAGGAAACTGATAGAAGTTGAGAGACCAGTGTCCCATCATTCCTTCTGAGGACATGCCCCCAATGACCTATGGGTCTCTGGCTAAAGATCACAGCATCTCCCAATAGTGCTACCCTAGAGACCAAGCCTTGATATGTGGATCTTTGGGGCACTCAACTGTTATCCAAACCATAGCAATAAGTAGCAATGGGATATATAAAAAAGTGAAAGCAAGTAAGATACAAATTTAAATTAAAGACATAACTATCTGTAAATTTTGACATTTAGGAATAAGTATTTAGGAGGCTAATCTATTACTATGCAGTCAATTTCTTCTGGTGCTCAGACGATATCCCGAGTTCACAGGACTTTTCAGGTATCCTAATCCTTAGAGGAAGCTGGTCCAGTTGTCCTTCTTCTGATGCCCAAGTGGTGAATGTGGTGAGTGTGTCATTAGAGTCCCTGAAATAAGGGGGTGATCTGTGATCTGTGATGGAGATTTCTCCAGATGCCCTCTCTAAGAGCGGTCACCCACTTAGGATGGGTCTCTCTGGGCAGCAAGTCATGTCTTTCCCCACTCCCATGCAAGCCAGAGCATTAGTTGATTAATATTATTGACTATCTCTAATCAAAATTGGATTTTATAGACAGAGTTTAGAAACTCATGAAAAATTTCCAGGCACGAACACTGTTTTTATATGCATTAAGAATTGTTGAGGGTTCACTGGGGGTTTGGTTCAGTGGTAGAGCTTTTGTTTAGCAAGCATGAGGCCCTGGGTTCTATCCTCTGCAGCACAGCCAGAAAAAAAAAAAATGCTGAGGACTGGTCTTCAAACAGAGAAACAGAGAAAGGATGAAAGTTTGAGATTCAAGTGGTCCAGGCTGCTGTTTTCCTGCTCTCTTGACATTCTTGCTACATCATATACCAAAAAGCCTATTTCAGGGTGGTAATCTTTATTTTAATCTTGAAAGATGTAAGTTTTAACATTTTCTTTTTCATGCATAGGTTGGGTTTTTAAGGTTAATCTTTTGCATTTAAAAATATCACTGAATTATAGGAGAAAACAAAATAATTTGGAAGGAACTCTTTTCACTACTCAGATTATTTTTCAAAGCCTAAATTCAAACCTGGGCCTTCTGTCCTGGTTCCAATAAGCAATGGCAGGAGGCAGCAAAAACGAATGTTTTCTGGATAGTGACCACATCTTTTGTTCATTTGGCAGCGTTGCTCTCACAGTCTGTAGACTGTGACCAATTTTTTTGACCTCATATTTTTGAGTCTCTCATTGCCTTGAAGGAGAACAAGATTGCTCAGAGGACTTGACTTTGCTTTGCCGACCTATTTTTTTCCATGAAGGAGACTCATCATGATGTTTTAAATGTCAGAGCTCTTATACATTTAATTTACTCTCCCTACAAAAATGATTTTGAGTCTCTTCTCTATTAAAGCAGGTACCTTCAAGGCTCTTTTAACTCTCTCCAATCACCAACTGTTCAGAGAGCCCTTTGCCAGAACTCAGCTGAATGAGCCCCCTTTCCCATTCCTGTCATCCATTTGGACCACTCCTTTGTTCTTAGAACATATTGCCTGGAGGTAATATAAATGATGTCATTCAATAAACATGAATTGAATATTTACTATGTGCTGAAGCACAGGACTCGGCACATGGGTCCCTGGGGTTGAAGGGCTGAACAAAGCAGTTATAACACATGGGAAAGGGGACGGAACATATAATGAAAGTCATGCTGAACATAGGGATGGGGAAAAGGCAGGGCGGTCAAGGAGACCACCAGAGTGTCAGATTTTCTGAAGATGAGATGATTTATTGTCTGAAACCAAGACATAATCAGGAGAGAAGAGACAAAGAGGAGTTTGAAGGGTATGGGGCTGGAGAGAGCAGAGTGTGGCTGTTGGACTGGGGAGAGTCAAGGACAGAGGGATCCACCTAAGTTTTCTCCAAGAATGGATGGATAAATATTCCATGGTGTACACATTATTCAACCATTTCAAAGCATGAAATCTTGTCATTTGTGACAAGAAGTGACCTGGAGAATGTTATGTTAACTGAGACAGGGTAGGAACAGAAAAACAAACACGACACGATCTCACTAATAGGTGGAATCTAAAAAAGTTGCTTAGAAATAGTGGTTACCAAAGGCTGGGGAGAGGAGGGGGAAGAGAGCGGGGAAGGTCGGACCACAGTTACAATGTCATAGTTTGACAGGAGGAATAAGTTCTGGTGGGCTGTGGCACAGCTGGGTGACCATAATTCATAGTTCATTCTATAACTCAAAATAGAAGTGAGGATTTCAAATGTACTCTTGAAAAAGAAATGATAAAACTTTAAGATTATGAATATGCTAATTGCCCTGGGTTGATCACTACCCAATATAAATATGAATCAAAAAATTACATCAGACCTCATAATTATATATAAATACTATAGGCCAATTGGGGGAGGGGAGAGAGAGAGAGATAGAGATAGAGAGAGAGGAGAGAGAGAGAGAGAGAGAGAGCAAGCAGAAAGCATCCAGAGCATTGAGGGGTGGGTGGACATTGGGGAAGGTCAGCTCCTGAAAGCAGCAGTTTCCTGTGTATTCTTGTAAATAAATGAGCCTTATTCGGGAGATTTAATCAACAGCTCTTGGAAGAATTAACATCTGAAGACAATGCCAGCCTAGGCACCAGAAGATCAATCTGGAGTCTGTCATGAATATAATCCCTGGAAGGGCAGCCCTTTAATTAGGTAGTCTCTGGTTTTGAGAAAGATGGTTGAGAGTGTAGATTCAAAGTCTCAAGGTCTGAAAAGAGAATATCTAAGGGTCATTTTGACTTCACTTCCATTTGAGAGTAGTACTCTTATTTAGCACTTTCAGCGTCATTCATAGGAAATAGTAAATGGAGATTAGGGAGAATTACTGATCAAATAGAAAACCATGGGAGGGTCCCTGGCTGTCTCTGTTTCTCCAATCTTTCTCATTTCTCAAGCTTTCACCTAAACTCCCAAACCTTACAAATTGACAGAATAGAAAGTCACATAATTTTATCTGTCCTTCCCTCCCTCCCTCCATCCATATCTATCTATGTATTATCTACCTACCCACCTGTCTCTTGCTCTCAATTTCTTTCTCTCATCAATGAAACTGGAATCAGAGGAGTATGGAACAGCAATTTCAGCTAACAAGAATCTAGGAAATTGTCTTCTGAGAAAAAAAATTCACCGAGGCAAAGCAATATAAGACTTGTTCAAGTTAATCTGCAAAAGGGCTTGAAGACTTCGCTTCAATCTTTTTTTTCTTTTCTTTTTTTTTTCATTCCAAATGTAAGTTAGTAAAGAACCATATAAGAGTGTAGATTTCCTGGTAGTCATCTTTATTGTATAGGTTCACATTCTATGAGTAGAATGTTAACATGTAGAAGACAAATGGTATTAATCAAGATAATAAGAATTTCATTTCAAAATTAGATCACTGAATATTAAAGTATACAGAGACATACAGGCAGAAACACAACATTTTGTCATATATTTTTTTTAAAGGAAAAATGTAGAGAGACAATTAAATGCCCACCTCAGTCCTGGCCCACCCTTCCAGCAGGCTAATTTCTTGTCCTTCCTAAAGACAAGTAATCATTAGTGTCAAGTAGGTGTTTTAGTTACATTGTGTTTAATTTGCGTCATGTTTAACAAAGGCTGAATTCCTCTTTGCATTTCTATCATGTAAGTATAAAATGAACATAATACATATGATGTTGTTTAGGGGATTCAAAAAATTGCCAAAATAGGAACCTACTGTACAGTTCTTATGTTTTTCACACTATTTTTCTCTCTGATATTGTTTTTAAGACTGATCCATGTACATAAAGGAAGATGTAGTTAATTAGTTTTCAATGTTCTTTATTATGCCTTTGTATGAACATACCAGTTGATTAAGCTGTTTCCAGTGCTTGTCCTATTAAAATGCTACAGAGAACATTCTTATCCACATATCCTTGTGCACATGTGTTTGGAACTTATTTATGAGTGAAATTATTGGCTTTTAGGTAATGGTGTCTTCACCTATATTGGATATTATTGGGTTGCTCTCCAATGTGATTGTACAGGTTGATGTTCCTGTTAGCCTATGAATAGGAGAGAGAATTCTCATGGCTCCATATTCTAGGCCTTATTTGGTGTTTTCAGACTTTAAATATTTGCTTGTCTTATGAATGTGAAGTTTTGTTTTGATTTATTTTTCATTTTCTTCATTGCCAGAGAGGTGGACCCTCTTTACAATTTAACTTTCCCCTCTGTGCATTGCCTGTTATCAGTCAAGACAATGAGAATTGCATTATGCTTTGCCTATTTTTATTTTATTTTTTAACTTTCTACAAATTTGCTTACAGGGAAAATTTACAAGATCCACATACAAAGCCTTCTTTGGCAATTTCTATTGTATTGTATTTATAATTTTCCTCTGTATGATTTTTTTTCTTATAGAGCACTAACAAAATAGAGTATGTGAAAAGAGACTTTCTGGCTTATTAGGAGATCTGAATTTTTGTTCTAGTTTTGCTACCAACTTGCTATTTGACCTTGGACAGGTCATTTAATTTTCCTGGTTGTTAGTTTTAAAGTGGTATAATTTGATTCCCAAATCTCATCTCATTTTCTTCTAAATAGACTATCCTGAGTTAAACAAAATTAATTAAAGATAATTTATTAATTTTTTCCTCTATTGGATTGTTCTCCAATGTGATTGTACAGTTTAATGTTCCTGTTAGCTTCTGAATAGGAGAGAGAGTTCTCACGCTGTATATTCTAGGCCCACCAGAGATTGAACTCAGGAGTGCTTAACACACTGAGACGCATCCCCCGTCCCTTTTTGTGTGTGTGTGTGAAATAAAAAATAAGTTGCTGAGGTTGGTCTGGAACTTGTGATCTTCCTGCCTCAGGCTCCCAAGTCCCTGGGATTAAAAAGTGTGGACACCACACCTGACTAACTTTTTATCCAAATTAGGGAAAATTCTGAATGGTAGGATGTTTAAAAACAGACTAAAGTTTTTCTGTTTTAAGAATATAGATAACTGGATAACAGGGATTGTGTGAATATTTATTTTACTTACATTTTTGGCCTAATGGGGATTTAACCTGGCATCTCATACAATCTAGACAAGTACTCTACCAGTGAGCTACACCCCAGTCCTTTACAGTTTTTATTTATTTTTATTTTTTATACCTTTATTTTGCTTATTGGTTTTTTTTTTTTTTAATGAGGTGCTGGGGGATCGAACCCAGCACCTCACACGTGCTAGGCAAGTGCTGTACCACTGAGCCACAACCCCAGCCCTACAGTTTTTATTTAGAGATAAGGTTTTGTAAAGTTGCCCAGGCTGGTCTTGAACTTGTGATCCTCCTGCCTTGGCCTCCCCAGTAGCTGGGATTATAGGCTTGTGCTATGCATTAGGCATTTGTTAAGATTTGAATAGTATTTTATGTTTTTTGAAAATACTTCCATATACATGATTTATTTTATAAGTTTGACTTGTAGGATCTACAAACACTTGTCTTAGCAATAAAATATGTCATTACATTTCAAGTTCCTCAAGGGCAGGTGCCATGTCTATTTGCTCCCAGTGAATACCCAATGCTTTGAATCATAGTTGCACAAGGAAGAATCTCCTGATGAATGGTTTATTGAATGATGGAAGGACTGGTGACCAGCTTATTAGTCATACTGTCTGGGACAGCACTTAAGAATGCTTTACATTTTCCTTTTTAGGTTCTTTAATATTTTCCCTTAATCTTGTTTACTATATTAATAAAAGAATAACTGATTTTATTTGAATAATTATAAGCTTTGTATCAGGGGAATCTGAATCAATGAATTTTTGTTGAGATTCAAAGTGCAATTTGTTTTAGCTTTTTGATAGTTGGACATTTTTGAGAGAGCACAAAAATGATCATAATGAACAAAACGACTTATCACTGTTCTTCCCACTGGCCTCCAAAAGCAGCAGAGGTATATTAGTACAACTTTTTTTTTTTTTTTTTTGGTACCGGAGATTGAATTCAGCACTGAGTCACATCCCAGCCCTATTTTGTATTTTACTTTGAGACAGGGTCTCACTGAGTTGCTTAGTGCCTCGCTTTTGCTGAGGCTGGCTTTGAACTCGTAATCCTCCCGCCTCAGCCTCCCAAGCTGCTGGAATTAAAGGCATGTGCCACCACACTTGGCCATACTATGACTTTTAATGAGAATTTCCATCCTGCCTCATGGCTGTGGCAGTTGGCTTTATTGTAGAAAAATGAATCTGAGTTTATTTCATCTCCTGGTTGGCCACTCTGGTTTCTGAATAGGAATAGGAGTTGACCAATTCCATTATATATATGTAGTTGCATCTATAAGCCCTCTATCCTTCAGGATTGGAGTTTGCTAAACAGTGCTCAAATTTCCACTTATTTGTAGTGGAACTAAGGCCTTTCCATTGGTTGGTCCCTCTGCTAAGTTCTACTATTCCTTTATGAATTGTTTGAATGGATGACAAAGTGTCTGATGGCATTCCTAGATCACTTCTTATATATGTAGCACTTTATGAACCTTTTTGCTTAGATCTGCTTTGCCTGGCAAGTCTTGCTGTGTT
This sequence comes from Urocitellus parryii, assembly GCF_045843805.1. Lineage (NCBI taxonomy): Eukaryota > Metazoa > Chordata > Mammalia > Rodentia > Sciuridae > Urocitellus > Urocitellus parryii. Next base: position 81,251,017 of record NC_135532.1, read on the forward strand.
GTAAAGCAGTAGTGTTTCCTAGGTACCTAGTGCGGTGTTATATACAGAGTAGTGTCCAATAATCCCCAAAAGTACTTGTCAATTGTTATGTGGGAGAGCTCACACTTCCCTGGAAAGGAGGGAAAGAGATTTTTTTTCTCTCTCTTTAGGATTTTTTTTCTCATGGCAGAAGACTCTGCTAGTAATATGGAGGACATATATTGCTGGTATCCAGAGAGGTGCCACAAGGTTGCTGCTTTTCAAACTTCCATTGAAGTCATGGTCAAGTCCTAGTCAAAAGACCAATACAAAATAGCAAACTGAGGGAACTGTTGGTATACTGAAATAAGATTCCCACTTAGGAGTGAGATATTTAGATTTTGTTCTGAGGTCAGGTCATTACAGCAATTAGGAAATTAAAAATTGAATCAGGAATACAAGACCAGAGATAATAGACCAGAGGGTGGGTGGTGGAGGAAACCCTTCACTTGATTGCCTAAATCAGAATGAAGTAGAGCTGGGGGAAAAGACCTTTTGAAAAGGGGACATGGATTCTGAGTTTCTGGCTGCACCTGCTGTGGCTCAAAGAATTGGGTGCAATGTCAGCAATTTGTTTTTTTATAAAGTTCTGACTCATGATGTCTTGGCAGTGGCCAACTTCCTACACGTGGCTGAGAACACATCTTTATAGATAGTTTCTTTTCTTCTCTCTCCTTTTGATACCCCGTCTTTGTCATCCAGCTATGGTAGGGAGGGCCAGTGGAGACAGAAGTTTACAGACTGGAAAGGAAAACATGTTGCTTTGGGTTTCAATACATTTAAGAAATCAAATTCCAGTGTGGCTACATCATTATAACTCCAAGGACATTTCAGATATCTACCTATTTCTATAGACAATATTTTCCTACAAACATGTAATTACTAATGAAATATTTGACAAGGGTTAGAAATACCAAGAGCTCTAGCTTGAGCTATTTCTCAGGTGTATTAAAAAGTAAACGGAATGGAGAAATGAGCCCAGGGATTCATGCAGATCATTGACCTCATGTAATTTCATGACTTTCCTCTTGTTTTATCTTGATGCCACTAGTAGCAACACACTGGCTGAAATCAGGAAATTTGGAGGTACAAACGCTGTCATTTCTTCATGTGCGTTGTAAGTAACTAGTCAGCGGCTTTTGCTAGAGAAAGCTGGGCATTAGGACATTTGCATGTGTACTTATACAAAGCTGGCCAGGAGCCCAGCACCATGACATGCCAGGAGACTTTGATTTTCACAGGGTGAGTTGGTTCCTATACAAGTTTGGGCAGAGGATCTGGGCTGGATGGACGGTGATTTCGCACATTCCCCTCACTCTCATTCCTTTCCTGGACCTGCCTCTGCCTCCATAGCTGTATTCTCACATAGACTTTGATGGACTCTCCAGTGTCACAGAGCCCCAGTGCATCCTGCTTTATTTCCACCCCACTCAGCGCGGCCAGTGGTTGCTCCTTCACAGCTGTCCAGTGAAGACTACTGAAAGCAGGACTTGCCATTTCCTTTCAAGTCAACTCCTGGTCACATCATCGTTTGTCGTTTTGGGACTTCTGGTTCATCTGGCATCTTTCCCTTCTATATCTCTCACCACGGCTCAGTGATTGAATCCTCAAAGGGTTTCATGGATGAGACCTCCCGTGCTCCACTTCCATCCCATCTTCAGTCCCTGGTGAGGGTGGCTCCTGTAGAGACCCTCCTCTGGATCACAGTGATGCTTTCCTTACCCATCTCTGTCCCCTGGCCTGGCACACAACGGCCTGCCTGATCACCCGTAGCTTAGCTTTGATCATGGAATTCCTCTGCTCAAAAACTTCCACTGGCTCCCTGTTGGTTGATGGATAAAGGACTCTCTTCTCAACATGCCACTCATAGAGGTCTGTGACTAAGTCCAGGTGACTTCTAGCCCCAGAATCTAGCCAACTGGACTATCCCAGGCACTTTCTGGCCCTTTGGTCCCTGTTCATGCTGCCTTCTCCTCCAGGTAGCCCTTTCTCCTTGACTCCATTCATGTGCTGGAATCCTATTCACCTGTTTGGTTTGGTAAAAGATGCTCCGTCATAGAGCTTGCTTTTGCATCCCCTGAAACTCTGAAAATGATTCCATGTACTCTGATTTCTAGAAAACTCTCTAGTCCTCTTACAAACTTGATCACATTTGTTTAAGATTGTATTTATGTATGATTGTCCCTTGCTTACCCCACTCTATTAAAATTTCCTGAAAATACACAGCTTTATTTAATCAATGTCATTTTTACTACACTGAATTGCCCCGTATAAGGACAGTTAGTGATACTTTTTTTTTTAGAGAGAGAGAGAGAGAGAGAGAGAGAGAATTTTTTAATATTTATTTTTTACATATCAGTGGACACAACATCTTTTTTTTATTTGTATGTGGTGCTGAGGATCGAACCCAGTGCCCCGTGCATGTCAGGCAAGCGCGCTGCCACTTGAGCCACATCCCCAGCCCAGTTAGTAATACTTTTAAAGGATCAGTAGCTTGAATAAATAAATTAATGAATGAAGTTCCAACTTGTACCTTTTAAAGTACAAATTTTTCTAACTACTACTTTATTCAGTAGTAGTATTTCATTTAAATATAATAATCAAATTAGCGGTTGCTAAGGTTTGTGTTCAGTCATTTAAGTGGTTCCATTTATAAGGAAAAAGCAGGAAAACATTTTTTTTTTCACTCAATATGAGCTATATCCAGGAGACAATGGTCATTTTGGATCATGAAGTTTCTCTTTTTCAAAACACTTTTATAAATGCCTCCAGAACCTGGTGATGAGTCATACCAGAGAGTTAATTATTCTTAAATACAATTTCATTTTTAACAAAAAACGATAACAATAAAAACAGTGTCCTTCATCTTGATCACACATCTTGATCCACAGAGTAGCATTTGAATGACTTTTAGATGTGCTTCAAATAAAATCTGCTGCTATCAAAGATGCAAAATCACATGCTGCAGGTCATAAGGCTGAACCTGAAGAGGAAGTGAGTAGATGATGACAGGTTCCCTGGAATCAACCTGCAGTGTCCCAAGGGTTGGCTCTGAGACCAGTACTCTGGGACATTCTGAAGATGAACCACTTAGCCTGTGCTCACGTTGCTTCCAAATGAATAGCCAGTGCACGACGAGTTAGTCAAGATCCTTGGAGTTTGATTTCCTTTTTATCAGCGAGGATGATCCTGAACCTAAAGACCAACCCAAGCATGATTCCTGAGTTTGTATTTCATGGAATTTTTTTTTTTTTTTTTTGTAATGGGAGGCATTTGGGAGAGGTCAGACTATTCTGTAAATCTCAGTGACTTCCTGCACCAGAGTTTATTTCTTGCTTATCCAGTGTGTGGAGGTCAAGAACCCCTCCATGGTTGTTGGCCCTTGGAGGGGACGGGGTACTGGCTGATCTGATAGTGTGACTCCGTTGTTTCAACAGAAGCCTCCACTGCCCCTGTACCTGCAAGAGAAGCCAGGAGGCTGGCCTGGAAGTGATGGATGTTTGGCTAGAACAGGCCCATGACCCTGTTCAACTTGACAGGGCTGGAAGTAGAGCATTCTCTGGACCTAGAAGAAGAACAGTGCATGTTGGTGAGCATCAGTGATTTCTACCACATGAAGAAACTTGTTTTTCAATTAAATGGGTATTTATGGAGTCAATGCCCTATGATTAGCACTTTTCTAGGCCTTTAGAGAAGGCGTATAATACAAAGTCTTTATTCTCAAAGAGTTTTGAACTTTCTGCAAAAGCAAGAGACTTAAAAGAAAAGTGAGGTTTAGGGAGATCCTGTAATCTGTGACATTATGGATAAATCTGGAGGACGTTATGTTAAGTGAAATAAGCCAGGCACAGAAAGAAAATATTGCATGTTCTCACTTATATGTGGAATTTTAAAAAGTCAGACTCATAAAAACCAGTAAAATGGTTGTTACTAGAGGCTGAGGAGTGGTGGGCATGAGTGGAGGTTGGTCGAAAGACACAAATTTTCACTTATGCAGAAGGAATAAATTCAAGAGCTCTAGGTACAGCATAGTGATTAATAGCAATGTATTGCATATACGGAAATTGATGAGAGTAGATTTTTATGTGTTTTCATCTCAAAAAACAGTGTGTGAAGTGATACACATGCTGATTAACTTGATTTAGCCATTCCACAGGGTAGACTTATTTCAAAAGGTGATGTTGTGCTCCATAAATATGTACAATTTTATTTATCAATTAAAGATGATAATATGAGGCCTTGTATGAGAAGTTGATTTTTCAGACAATTTTGCAGACAAAGGATTAGGAGGAGGAGCAATGGACATTCTAAGTGGGAGAACAATATGAGCAAATGTGGAAATAAGCCATGCGGTCATCACTGAAGGGGGTAATGGCAGAGGAAGAGAGAGAGGAAAAAAATAAAGAGAGAGGGAAGAAGTGATACAGGGTGGGGGAGAAATAGAGAGGCAGGCAGAGAGACAGAAAGGACTCAGCTTTTCTAAAGAAGTTATCTTGGGAGGGAGGGTATTGGTGGTAGAATGCAGGAATTTGAATTCTCTGTTTCTCCCAGTTATTGCTCCGTGGCATTGGACAAATTGATTCACCCCCTTGGTACTCAATCTACTTCTATGCAAAAGGGGTGACAAGAATTGTCCTCACCCCCAGGCTTGTTCTGAGGATTAAATGTGATAATACATTCAGAGTACTTAGAATAGTGCCTGATACTTGTACAAAGCACTCAATAAACGTGAGCCCCGTTGTTCTGGGAAGGCTGGATTAAATGGGCGGTCATGCAAACTGCAGATTGCCGAGGAGTGTGCACTGTTCTATGCAGAAGGGAGATCTTGTCCTTTGGAAAGTATATTTCCAAAGATCTGTTTAAAATTTGCATGATAAGGTGTACCTCTGTCTTCTCTTCTATTTGCTAACTTTATAAACAGTTCAACCCTATCAATCTTGTCTAATGATGCAAGTTATGCAGGCAGAAATTGCATGAGAGCGTCCTGCTTGTGCGTAATTTGTTCCCTCAAGTCCATGTCAGTGTTTTGCTTCTCAGTTGACCAGCCATTGCCTGGTTGCTCCTTTCTCCATTCAACCCTGTCTCCTGACTACTATTTTCTGCTCAGCAGTAGACACAAAGAAATGTAATGCATGGCTCCTGCTCTCAAGGAACTTTCCAAATGGTTGCATTAAAACTCGGCTTTTCCAAGTCCATTTTTAGAACCTTTTGTTTCAATGGAATGAGAAAAAGTAAAAATAGCCCAAGCAAACATTTCAAAGGTGTCTTAAATTGGTCTTCACTCATTTTTAGTCTTAGGCTGTGAATATCTTTTGCTTCTGTAGGAAGACAAAGAAAAGTAAATTCCTAAGCAGCCATGAACTCTATTTATGCTCAGTGGTACATTATATTTCTATAGAATTAGCTTAGGAAGCTGGAAGAGCCTGTTCTTTTGTGGAAATCCAACTCTTTTTTGTGGTTATTGACTGTCTTTCTGTACATTCCAATGTCAGCTCGATGAGTGTGTAAGAGGGGATGTGCACACTCAAAATTGATCCTCCAGAATCAGTGCTCAGTCCCAACAGCAAATGCCAGAAACAGATCCTGCTGACCTGGCTTCTTCTCCTCTCCCTGTCAGTTTTCTCAGAAAAAAATGACGGGGCTTAAGCCTTTGACAGATAAGTTGCCCAGGAAGCCCAGCCAGCCAGTGGGCAAAGATGCTTGCATGTTTGATGATGTGGCTTGGATGAGTAATATTTTCCCTGTAACCCTGAAAACATATGAGTCCACTGTGAGAAAGAGGGCTTCTTCCCCACTGATAGCACCACCTACAATTGGCTATGGAAGCTAGAGAGGGTTTTAAAAAAATCATCACTCCACTTTCTCATAAAAAGGGTTCTTTTCTGGTTTATTTGTTTATTATGCTTTGGGACAACAAAATATAAAATATCAACTCACCCCATACAATTCTAATTAAGATAGTGGAGAGAGTTTATGCTGAATGTAGAAAGGGAGTCAGGGATACAAGACCCATCTGTTATGGTTTGGACCTCACTTTGAAGGACTCATAAAACGCAAGCTGTGCAGGCAGAAACTCCACGTGGCCACTTCTCTTGTGGGCAATTAGTGTTCTGTGTCCACGTATATTTCCATGAAGTCGTGTATTCTCCAAGGCACACACACAGAACATGGGGTGATGGAATTATAGGGCCTTTTCTCTGTTGTGTACCAATGGAAGGAGAGACTAAGACAGTCTGGTGCCGTCTCTGTTGGCTTCTACTTGTAGTTCTTGGATGTTACAGCTACCGTCTTGGGCTTTCATTCTACAGATCTCCATTAATGGCTGGAAGATGTTGTTCTGCCCGGGGCTGAAAGACACTGATCCTTTTCATTTCATATCTTTAGATTCAGAACCACTTATTCCTTGTAAGAGTTATCATTTAGTCATGCCTGCCAGGTGCCAGAGGCTTGGCATTTCTCATTTAATTCCCATCCTAATCTTAAGAGATAGGAATAAGAGCCAACAATGATACCAGGTGTAGTAACTACTTTGGAGATCTCACTTGATTTCTAAAATAAGCAGAAGAGGTAAGCTTAATACTATCATTATGGTATCTTGCAATTGAAGAAACCGAGGCTCAACCAAGATTAAGTAACTTGACCTGAGTCACACGACTAATAAATCAGAAAACTAGAATTTGAACCCAAACCTAGGGGTGACCGTAAGACCTATGTTCCTCCCATGGTTACCATGTAAGTTCATCTCTGATAGTCGGTCATTTCCAATTCTCTCCTGGAGCACAGGATGGCTATAATAAGCATCTTGCAGTGAATCACAATTCAATAGACGAATATTAGGGCTTTTCCTATATCTTTATTTTACTTTGCACAATACAGTTTTATTGTCAATTTTATGCCAATTGGTTATTTTCTCTTCCTAATTTTATAATAGATTTATTCTTTATTTTTCAGGTATACAGTAGTTCATTAAAAATTTTTTTATCTCAATTCAGCCAAGAAATATCTATTCTTTAAGGAGTTGACATTATCAAAGATTTTATAATCATTATTCAAAGTGTTTATAATATGGATTATAAAAAACTCTTTTTCATTGATAAAAATATCTAGGCAGTGTTTTATTTATTGATACTTAACACATAAAACCAACAGGAAACATGTGTAGTAGATTTTTCCTTCTTTTTTGCTCTTAAAGACAATAGATTCAGTCACTGTTAAAATTAATTTGGATGAATAAATGAATTCAACAAAGTAGCAGGATATAAAATTAACACCCATAAATCAAATGTGTTTCTATATGTCAGTGATAAATCCACTGAAAGAGAAATTAGGAAAACTACTCTATTCATAATAGCTTCATAATATAAAATATTTGGGAATAAATTTAACAAAAGAGGTGAAAGACATCTATGATGAAAACTACAGAACACTAAAAAAGTAATTGAAGAAGACCCTAGAAGATGGAGAGGTCTCCCATGCTCTTGCATAGGCAGAATTAATATTGTCAAAATGGCCATACTACCAAAAGCATTATACAGGTTTAATGCAATTAAAATCCTAATGACAGTATTCATAGAAATAGAAAAAGTAATCATGAAATTCATTTGGAAAAATAAGAGACCCAGAATAGCCAAGGCAATCAATCCTTAGCAATAAGAGTGAAGCAGGAGGCATCACAATACCAGACTGTAAACTATACTATAGAACTATAGTAACAAAAATGGCTTGGTATTGGGACCAAAATAGATATGTAGACCAATGGTACACAACAGTGGACACAGAGACAAACCCACATAAATACAGTCATCTCACACTAGACAAACACACTAAAAGCCTACATTGGAGAAAAGATAGCCTCTTCAACAAATGGTGCTGGGAAAACTGGAAAACCAAATGCAGCAAAATGAAATTCAACCCTTCTCTCTCACCCTGCACAAAACTCAATTCAGAGTAGATCAAGGACTTAGGCACTAGAACAGATACCCCATACCTAATAGAAGAAAAAAGTAGGCCCAAATTTCCACCATGTTGACTTAGGAACTGATTTACTTAACAAGACTCATAAAATGCAAGAAATAAAATTGAGAATCAATAAATGGTCTGGAATCACAGCAAAGGAAATAATCAATGTGAAGAGCAAAGCCTACAGAATGGGAGAAAATCTTTACCATATGCACCTCAGATAGAGCATTAATCTCCAGGATATATAAAGAACTCAAAAAACTTAACACCAACAAAACAAAACAAAACAAAAAAACCCCAAAACCCCAAACTCCAAAAACCAAAAACCAAAAACAAAACAAAAAACCCCAAAACCAAAAAACAAAACAAAACAAAAATCAACAACAACAAAAACCCCAGTCAAAAATGGTTATGGAACTGACCATATAGTTCACAGAAGAAATACAATCGATCAACAAATATATGAAAAAACATTCAACATCTCTAGCAACTAGAGAAGTTATATCAAAACTATGCTGAGATTCCATCTAACTCCAGTCAGAATAGCAATTATTAAGAATACAAGCAACAATAAATGTTGGTGAGGATGTAGGGAAAGGTACACTCATATATTGCTGGTGGGACTGCAAATTGGTACATCAACTATGGGAAGCAGCATGGAGATTCCTTAGAAAACTTAGAATGGAACCCCCATTTGACCCAGTTATTCCACTCCTTGATTTATACTCAAAGGACTCAAAATCAGAATACTAAAGTGACACAGCCACATCAATGTTATAGCAGCTCAATTCACAATAGCTAAACTATGGAACCAACCTAAATGCCCTTCAACAGATGAATGGATAAAAAGTTGAATTATATACACTATGGAATATTACTTAGCCTTAAAGAAGAATGAAATTATGGCATTTGCCAGTAAATGAATGGAACTGGATAATATCATGCTAAATGAAATAAGTCAATCCAAAGAACCAAAGGCCAAATGTTTTCTCTGATATATGGATGCTAATTCACAACAAGTGTGTAGGAAATTACAGAGGTACTTTCTATTAGACAGAGGGAAGTAAAGGAAAGGGAGGGATATTGGGGTAGGAATGATAGTAGAATGAATCAGACATCATTACCCTATGTGCATATATGTTTACACAACTGATGTAACTCTGAATCATGTACCACCAGGAGAATGAAAAGCTACACTCAATTTATGTATGATGTGTCAGAATTTATTCTACTGTCATGTATAACTAATTAGAACAAAAAAAAGAAGGAAAGAAAAACAATTAAATTGGTAGTTATCTCCCTATATTAAAATTCGCTGTCTTAGTCTATTTTTTGCTGCTATAATAGAATACCCATAGATTAGGTAAATTATGAACAATATACATTTATTTGGCTGCTGGAGGCTGGGAAGTCAAGGATCCACCAGCTACATCTGGTGAGGGCCTTCCTGTTTTAAATCCCATGGTGGAAGACTTCGCATGGTTAGAAAAGAAGCAGGAGATAGAGAAGTGGTGGGCTTACTCTCGTATCACGAGCCCATCAGACAGTAACTAACCCACTGCCGAAATAACTGCATTAATCCATTCACTATGATAGAGACCTAATTGCCTCTCAGAGGTCTCACCTCTTTTTTTTTTTAACACTTTATTTTACTTATTTATTTTTATGTGGTGCTGAGGCTCAAACCCAGGGCCTTGCACGTGCTAGGCGAGCACTCTACTGCCGAGCCACTCCCCAGCCCCAGGTCCCACCTCTTAATACTGTTAGAATGGCAATCAGATTTCAACATGCATCTTGGAGGGACATTCCATCCACTGCACCCCTGAAGCTCTTATTTCATTGCCTTGTCCCCATATGGATGGTGGAATACAGTGGTACAGGTGAGAGGCAGGGGAGTGGATGGAGAGATATTCTATCTATCTGTGTAGCTCCTCTTGCTTCCTGGGTTGTTGCATTTACTCCACCCTAAAAAGGGGTCTTTGCCTCCTTCGGAGGCCTGTCCATGATCCCATATCCTCTCATGTGCCCTCTGTTCTTCGTGTCTCTTCTGTCCTGTTCTCCACATCTCCACCACAGGGAGGGCTTGTGCGGCTCTGTGCAAATATCTGAGCTCAAGGCCACTGCAGAAGAGCCTGGTGAGAGGGCCATGGTTGAGCCCCACCTGGTGAAGGACTCTGCCTCTTCTGATTTTCCTAAAAGGCGACCGATGGGCAAGCACTGGCCTGCCGGAGCTCACACACTCATTGTGAACGAGGTCCCAGTAAGAGATGCTTTACAGGGAAGAAATATGACTCTGTATCAATGTCCACATACCATGAATTTCACAATAAAACGAGAAAAAGAATAAAAATAGATCTTGATGAAAAGTTGAAGAATTCTTTCCATTGGAGTTTAAGAGATTCTCAGCTTCTCTTCTCTGCAGTTTTAGGTGGGTCCTCTGGAGTGTGATGCTCCGCCCTCTGGATGGCTGGAGTGAGAGAGGTAATCGGAGGGCAGAATTCCTGGAGGCAGGGTTTAGGCTTCGTTAGGCTCCAGTCTGTTCTCTGAATGCCAATGGGCCTGAAGATTTTAAATCAGCATGCCTCCATGCTGGAAGACTGCACCGTAGGGATCTTCCCTGGGTTCCACTCATGGGGTGAGGGACCCAATTCTTCGTCCCCTAGGTCGCCCTCAGACCCCAAGTTTCCTAGTCTCAGGTTCAGTTTCCAGACAATCTCTCCCTCCCTGCCCTTCTGAGCCAGAGGAGTCTCCTCTGCCTGTCCTGTCAGCAGTCTGATTGGAATGGGGTGGGGGGAGGAGAGCCTGGTGGGTTTCCACAACCAGTTGCCCCTGTGTAAACCTCTCTCCGCGTCTGATTTTCTACTGGCCACTTAAGCACACTCTCTGTCATGCAGTGTGTGTTTACTGGGCCTATATCTCAGTTTTGCCAGGAATCGGCCCCCTCAGCGGCCACCTCACATGCAGTGGCTGCAACATGGTTCCTTTGTTCTCTGCAAGCCGCTTCTTTCCCCATGCATGGATATTGTGCAGTGTATCTTTCAGGTTTGCCGGGCCATGTCCTTGATCTCTAGGCACTCCATACCCAGACACACCTTGGGCCTCCCCAAAATGCCGGTTCCTTTAATTCTCTTATCCCTCTACTAGGCTCACAGAGGGATTGCTCTGATGGTGATTCTGGCCCATCTGTGGCTGTGCCGCTGAGGATTTCTTCCTTATTTTATTACATCCTGCCTCCTGAGTCCCTGATCTGCTTTGAATGTCCAGTTTTAAATTCCAGTAAAGTCTCCCTGCTTTTTTTTTTTTTTTTTTTTTTTGGTTCAGCGGCCTGTTTTCTTGCTTTCACTCAACTGAGCAGCCAGGAGGTCAATTTCCATTATCCTACCATCTTGAAAATCTTGGGGTGTGTTCTCTTACATATTAATTTATTGTTTCCACATTTGAAACAGAACATGGTGAGGAAGCCTGGCCTCTACCTGGTAATAGATTCTGCAGGGTTTCCAGGTGAATGAATGGAGGGTACAAATGCAGGGTGGTAGGTTATTTTAGACGGCAGATGAGGCTAGACTTTATGGGGAAGGGAACAGCGAGAGATGAGTTCAGTGAAACAGGTTTTTCCTATGGAAGACCAGAAGCTAAACGTGAAGGATTAAAACTTGATTCAAGTGAAGACTTGGCATTAGGTACAGATGTATAGAGAGCTAGGAGATTGTTTTTACACCTCTAGTGAAGAGTGTTTAGAACTTGGGGGACAACTAATGAGAGTCAGTTGGTGCATGGAGAGGGGACCGCTTTAATTATTCACTTAAAAATTTGAGGCTAAGAGGAACAAGGTGGTGATTAGGTATAGAGGAAGAGGAGACTTACAGGAGATTTGGGGGTGGCTACAATGTTCTGAGAAAGAGAATAATGATGAAATATGTGGTCAGATGTATCAGAAGGAGCCAGCAGTTCATATGAGGCTTCCTTGACTATAAAAAGGGCCACCTCTAGTATCTACTTATAAGTTCAAATTGAGCTAATATGAAAGTTAATTGTTTGAAAAAGTGCCTACTCCTAAGAAAATGGAAAATAGTCATCTGCACGAAAACTTCCAATGAATGTGCATAGCAGTATTATTTCACAAATAGCTTCAATGTGGAAGTAACTTATATGTCTATCAGCTGGTGCATAGATAAACAAAATGTGGTATATCCGTGCAATGGAATATTATTTATTCATAAAAGGGAATAAAATTTGAAAACATGCCAAAACATGGATGAACCTTGAAAACATTACGCTAGGTGAAAGAAGCCAGGCACAAAGGCTATATATATAATTATTATTCTATTTACATGAAATGTTCAGAATAGACAAAGCCATAGACAGAGAAGGTGGATCACTGATTGCCACAGGCTGGGAGTATGGGGGGAAGAGCAATGGGCAATGACTGCTAATAGGTATAGGGTTTTGTTTTAGGTGATGAAAATGTTCTGGAACAAGATAATGCTGTTAGTTGCACAACCTTCAGAATATGTGGAGACTACCAGAGTTATACTCTTCGAAATGGTGAATTTAATGGTCTGTGAGCATATCTCAATAAAATGGTGTCCACTTAAAATCAGAAGAGCTCTCATAAATATTCCAGCTTTCAAATCACTCGTGTTGTCTTACGATCTTTGTGTATAAAGAGGTGCAGCTGAATGCATCAGGAAATGACTCAAGGGATCCACCAGCAGTTTCTGAAAGCAGGAAGCATTGATTTGTATCCTGAACCGTCTGATTTGTGTTTTGCTTTTTTATGCTAAGACTTGTGACCCAAACTAATAACAGAACATTACGTTAAACATAGTCCTATGGATGTTTGGGTTATTAAATAAAAGCAGAGTTTTAGCAAGTTGATTTGACCTATTTTTAAAATATTGTAGCCAAGTCAGTCCATCAGAACAAACACTTCTATTTCCCAGTACACGTCTTAGAATGTGGCAACTCAGAACTTATAAAAGACATGCATAGACCTACTGATGCACTGAAGCATCTTCACAAAGAATACGGAAGCCAAGGGACTGTAAAGGTCAGGTAAGTGACTCTCTTTGGTCAAGGGCAGGGGGAAGCTTGCATAGTCACAGTGGCCTATTCTAGGGTCAAAGAAGGTCCTTCTAATGTCAACAGTGGGCTCCCAAAGGGACTTTCTTCATTAAAGTAGTACCACTTTCTAAAAAGTAACATATATGTAATATTTGGGACCATTTACAAAAATTAAAATGATCCTTAAACAAAGTTAAGAGAGATAAAGGAAGGGAAGAAACATTTAAAATTTATTTTGTGCCTTTCCTTGGATGTGCTTTTTGACATTGGCCCAAGATGAATTATTAGTTTTGAGGTTTTTCTAAATATCTTTTGATATGTTTAGAAACCAATTATGCAAAAAAAAAAAGGAAGAACAAAGTTTAGGAAAAAATTATTTTGCTCCTGTCATCACCAGACGCTAACATCTGTTCTCTTGTTTGTGCTTCTGACCACATTAAAATATTTGACATCCCTTTAAAAAAAAAGGACTGTTCTGTGGGTTTACTGAGGACTTTAATGACAAATGCATTTCACCTTTGACCTTGAAGTAAACAAATGTCATGCTGTCCCTTATTTGCAGATGTCAAGTGTTCTCCATAGTGGGTTAAAGAAGCCAGAGAGTTGGCAGGCAAGAAACCAAAATGTCTGCTTGTACTTGAAATGAATTTGGAATAAATATGTGCATTTGTTGACAGAAAAACATTTTCAAAGAGATTGAAAGTGCCATATAATGCTCTATTTTTTGCTATGTTCAGTTTATTCAACTCATTTCATTGCTCTCTATTCTAGCACTTTACCAAAGGAAAAGTGTGCCTGGAGTTTGAACAGAGTATTTTATATTTTTAGCTATAATTGCATTTAACAAGTACATTTAAAGATATTTTTGTTAAATGCTTGTTCTGCATTTATTTAGATGATGGTGTGGTCATGTGATTTTTATCTTTCATTCTGTTAATGTGGCATATCACATTGATTGATTTGTGTATATTAACCTTACCTTGTATTCCAAGGAACTTTATCATACACTTTATCATAGCGTATAATCTTTTTGATATGCTGTTAAATTTGTTGGCTGGTATTTTATTGAGAATTTTTGCATCTATGTTTATCAGAGATAAAAGTCTGTAGTTTTATTTTTTTGCTGTGTTGTCTTTTTCTGGCTTTGATATCAGAGTGACTCTGGCCTCATAAAAAGCATTAGAATTAGAAAAGAAGTTAAATGATCTCTGTTTGCAAACAATATTGACCCCTTATGTAGAGAATCTTAAAAACTCCACACAACACCGTTAAAACTAATAAGTGAATTAAGTCAAGTTGCAGGGTGCAAAATCAACATACAAAAATCAGTAGTGTTTCTTTACACTACATTGAACTATCTGAAAAGAAAATCAATAAAACAATCCAGAATAACACATTTAGGATTAAATTTAGTCAAGGGGTGAAAGTTCTTTTAAAATATTGATGAAAAAAATTGAAGAAGACACAAATAATTTGAAGACTTCTCCTATTCATGGACTAGAAGAATGAATATTGTTATGTTCATAGTACCTAGAGAGATCTACAGGTTAAACACAATCCCTATCAAAATTCCAGTAGCATTTTTCATATAAATAGGAATTAGAAATGTGTATGGAACCACATTGGACCTCAAACAGCTGAAGCAATCTTGAGACAGAAGAACAAAGTTGGAAGCATCGTACTTCATGTTTTCAAATTTTATTATAAAGTGGTGGTGTTCAAAACAGTGTGGTCCTGGCATAAAAATGGCCACGCAGACCAATAGAACAAAATAGAAAGTCCATAAATAACCTTATGCATATATGGTCAACTAATAACACTTAACAAGGGTGCCAAGAAGATAGAAGGAGAAAGCATATTCTTCCCAATAAAAGGTGCTGGGAAAGCTGTGGATCCACGTACAAAAGAATGAACCTGGACCCTTATGGTACCACACACAAAAATCAACCCCAAATAGATAGAAGACATAAACATAAGACCTACAATTGGCTTCTGCCAGGATGGCTGACTTAAGCATATCATATGATCCCTTCCCACAAAACAAAAAAACAAAAAACATAAACAAAGCATAAAAAACTGTACTTCAACTCGAATATTTGGGCAAGAGTAATGGAGCACATTGTAGATGAAATGGAGGAACTGGATGGGATGGTTTTATAAAGAAGGAATAGAAGAACCTTGTATCAACCAGTCTATTGCCCGACTTTAAATCAGTGTGAACCTGGGAAAGTCCTGCTTGGTGGGGAAGATGCTACTGTTAGAGGGTGCCGTTTTATGACCAAACTCACCCATGCCCTGCCTTGCAGCTGTGTGCACTTCCCCAAGTATCTTCACTCTCACACAGACTAGACACTGACAGGCACACACTGTGCCTCACAGGTGCCCTGTTCTCACTCTGCTGTGCATGCTGCACCATACCCATACAGGCCCACCGGAGTGCTTTGCCTCTGTAAGACCCCTAGGGATTGACAGATATTACTCTGCTGCATTCATTCATGCCTGCAAGAGGAACCTCAGCCCTGCAAAGCCCAGAGAACTTAAAAGGTGCTTTCATGCTTCTGTGTGCACTCTGTTGCACCCACCTAGGTTCTTGGCACACATTGTACACAAAGGAATTTATTATGGCTAAAGAACATGGAGACTACACTACTGCACACAACTGCAAATGAGCGCTGTAAGACACATGGTAAGGAGAGAGCTTTTTGCTATGAAATCTACTCCATAAAACAGATAATAGATTGGCCAAATGGGCAGTTATCAACGTAGGGACATGAAAAAGCATGGTGACATGGTGCCTGCAAAGGAACATAATAACTCTCCAGCAGTAGATCCCCCCCCAAAAGGGAAATTAATGAAAATGTCCATAAAAGAATAAAAGAATTCTTCTAAGGAAACCCAAAGAGAATATAGAGAGAGTACTCAATGAAATTAGGAAACATTTCATGATCTGAATGAGGAATTAAAAAAAATAAAGAGATCATTAAAAGGAACTGAACAGAAATCTTGACCCTGAAGAACTCAATAGGGTCAAATTAAAAATAGTTTAGAGTCTGAATAACAAATAGGGCCAAAGAGAAGAAAGAATTCCTAAACTCAAAAACTGATCTTTTGAAATAACCCCATCAAGGTGCTCCCCATCTCAAGGTGAAAAGAATAAAGAAAGCCTCCAAGTCTTATGGGACACTATTAAGTGAACACATTTTTGAATTATGGGTATTTCAGAAGAAGAGGAAGGAAAAGGCATAGAAGACCTATTCAATAAAATAATAGCAATAGTAGCTTTAAACATCTCCAATATTAGGAGATATATGGATATCCAGATCCAAGAGGCTCAAAGGATGCCAAATAGATTTGATCAGGAAAAAAAAATTAAAAAGGCAATCTCTGTGACTTATATAGTTAAACCATCAAAAATCCAACACAAAGAGAGAATTCTAAAAACAGTAAGAAAAAAAGCACCAAGTTACATTTAGGGAACTTCCATTAGACCAAGTTCAGATTTCTCAGTAGAAACTTTACAGGAGAGAATGAGATGTTATGTTCAAAAATCCGAAAGAAAAAAACTGAACCAAGAATACCATACCCAGCAAAGCGATCTCTCAGACATGCAGGAGAAAGAAGGTCTTTCCAAGACAAGCAAAGACAGAGGAAATTTATCACCACCAGACTGGTATTACAAAAAGTCCTCAAGGAAGCTCTATATCTAGAAGTGACAGGAGAATAACTACCATCATGAAAACACATAAAAACATAACACTCACTGGAAGTGCAGGTACACAAAAGAGAAGGAGAAACAAAAATCAAATCTCACCACACAGCAAAGCCTCAAATCACAAAGATAAATGACAGGAGAGGAAGAAAGGGACAAAGGATATGCAAAATCACTAGTAAAACAACAAAAAGGTAGGAGTTAAGTCTTCACAGATCAATAATGGCTTTGTAAATGAATTAAATCCCCCAATTAAAAGATTTAGACTGGCTGGATAGATTGAAAGAACAAGAACCAGTTATGGGCTGCCTACAAAACTCTCACTTCTCTGGTAAAAACACACAGACTGAAAGTGAAGGTTGGACAAAAGACATTCCAGACAAAATGAAAGCAGGAATAGCTAGCTATACTCATATCAGATAAAACAGACTTTAAGAAGGTTAAGAGATCAATTCAAGACGATGACACAACTTTTGTAAATAATATGCACCTAGTGCTGGAGCACAAAATTATATAGAGCAAATATGATTAGATGTAAAGAGATGCATTCCAGGACAGAAATAGTTGGGAACTTCAACACCCCACCTTCATCACTGAAGAGATTATCCAGGTAAAAAAAAAATCTACAAAGAAGTATTGGAGTTAAAGTATACTATAGAGCAAATGAATCTAACAGACCTGGACCGAATGCTTTGTCTAAAAGCTGCAGAATACACATTCTTCTCATCTGCACAGAAAATGTTCTTCAGGATGGTCCATATCTTAGTTGACAAAAACTAGAAACAAATTAAAAAAACTAAAATCATATCATGTATTTTCTCTTACTGCAATAGAATGAAACTAAAAATCAATGGGAAACTTAAATTGTGAAAACATATTTGTACAAATTATACAAATACATGGAAACTAAACAAAATGTTCTTGAACAAACAATGGGTCATCAAAGAAGTCAAAGTGAAAATTTAAAAATTTCTTTAAAACAAATAGGATAGAGCAAAAGCAGGATCAGGAAGAAAGTTTACAGGAATATGTGTACACATGAAAAAAGAGAAATATTTCAAATAAATAACCTAACAATGCAACTCAAGGAACAGAAAAGCAAAAAAAATCCTCAAAATTAATAGAAGAAAAATAATAACAAATATCAAAGCAAAAATAAATGAAAGAAATAAAAGTACAAAATATCAACGAAACAAGGATTTTTTTTAGAAGAGAAAAGCAAAATTGACAAACCTTTAGCTAAACTAATAAATAAAAAAGGATATATTAAAACTAGAACCATGGAAATACAAAAGGTCATTCATTAGGTATTATTATGAACAGCTCTATGTCAATAAATTGGAAAATCTAGAAAAATGATAAGTTACTGTACACATACAACCCAACAGAATTAATCCATGAAGACATAGAAAACCTGAATAAATAGATTGATGAGTAATGATATTGAATCAACAATGAAAAGTCTCCCCCCAAATAAAAGCCCAGGACAGGATGCTTCATTGCTGAATTCTATCAAACCTTTAGTAATTGTCTTCTATTTTCTTGTACTAGTGTTTTTGACATTAGCCCATAGAGTAGATCTTTAGAGTTTTTACCATACACCACTTATAAGTAACTATGTGAACTGAGGGATACCTTAATTAGCTGTAGTAATCATTTCACAATGTATATGTATATTAAAACTTTAAATTATAATTTAATAGAGCTGTTTCTTAAAAACAAAAAAAGATTATTTTTGCACATTGAGCCCCCTTTTTCTAGTAACATTACTTGAAAGTATTATTTGGAAAATATTAAAAATATTAAAAATAATTATTTAAGCTGTTTTCTAAAGAAATACTAAAATATCCTTAAAAAAGGAATATTTTCTTCAATTCTAAGAGTTTAACTGAAATGTGAACCAGGCTTAGATGATTTCTATAGATTAGTCTGAAAAAATTCCTATAATTTCTAGTTATGAAGTCGTTTCCACGGGATGGCTGATTTCTGTTCTTCCCACATTTCGTCAGTACCTCTCTGCCACCAGAATAGAAAGTATCAATCACTGTTCAGTAGGGAATGGCCCAGTTATCTTTTAGGATAATCTTAATTCTAGTGAGTGTTTGGATCTATGAGATTTTCCAGATTTTCTTCCATAGAATATTAAAATTGTGCCCAAGACCTATCCTCTGAGGCCCATAGCTGGTTCAATTGCATTCATGACATGCACTTTAAAGGATAGTAGTCTTACTCTCAGTTTGTTCTCATATCAGCAGTGGGAAAATAGGACTGAATCCACATCAGCTTGTATACTAAGAATGGGGATGCAAGATTTTCATCCAATGTAAGCTCTCCTGAAGTGCTTAAATCAAGGGAGTTACTTGTTTCCATGTGGCAGTGTCTTAATCCCTTTACTTTCCCCAGATTCCTGGATCATCCCTGATATGGGGCTGTTGGAACAATATGGCACCAATATGGCACCCCTATTATCCCCAGATTCTGTTATTGAATATTTAATAAAACTCTGCATTGCAGTGTAGTTTAACTCTTTATTGTGCAAGACATACTTATAGATCTTATAAAGGATGAAAAATCATGAGTAGGGTGTCCACAGTATGAAATAGGACAAATAACTGTAATGAAGGGAAAGTTGTGCTTACATCCCTAGAGCAGTCTTGCAAAGGATTGTAGGAGTTTGGAAGAAGGAAGCAGCAGCTCTATAGGTTTGCAGGGGAGGATCAGAGTGGGCTATATGGAAGAGCAGCACCGGAGGCGAGCCTTGACTATTGATAGAGAAAGGGGAAAGGAATGTCAGAGAAGAATTGCTCCAGGAAAAAGAAGTAAAACAAACAAAACATGAAACTAGAAAAAGGATGACTATGTTCAGCAAGCAGGTTGCTGTTACATGGAGAGTCTTGATTGTAGTATTCCAGTTAAAGGATTAGTGATGTTAGGGTAGATGAGAGGGAGCTGGCTCTGCATTTGGACACTATGAGGAGGCCACTTTACCAGGCTCCTGTTTCTTCTTTCATCTATAAAAATGAAGAGGTTTATAAGATGCTTTCTGATGTCCAATTATGTTCTAGCAGTTTCTGATTCACAAAGGCAGGGGTCAATCAGGGGTCCAGTAGCCTAAGCCATCAGTGTATTATTATGTAGGGAATGACACATTCCCTTTCAGTGAAAACAGAAAGGAAGGGAGGAATATGAGAAGGAGAATGTATACTGCTTGGAAATCACTGATGTGGGAATTGAAGAGAGCTGGGAACGATCAGGCTGCTGGATTTTGAGCCCATGTGCCTGGGAAAATGGCAACACTATTGAGAGAAGGAAAGAAAGTAGAAAGGGTGAGTTATGAAGTGAGGTAGGGGAAAGGATATACTAACTCAGTCTCGGAAATCCACGTGGGTGTGTCCCATACATTGTGACAAGATGCTTTGGAAGGATGTAGAGGTTGGAGAAGTAGATTTGGGAGTCATCTATATGAAGGGAATGTTGGTGCTCTGGGATGGATGAGGGCAAAAAAGGAGAAAGCAAAAAGAAAAAAGCTAGAACCTACGATGGGAACAGAGAGAGTCAGTGGAGGGAGAAGGGTTGGTAGAAGGAGAAAGAAAAGGAGCAGGCGCACTCAACAATGTCTCAAGCTGCCTGGAAGGTGATGGAGCCTGGTATTCTGGGAGATGTGGACCAAACTTCTGGAAAGGATGATGGGATAACAGACAGTTCTCTTTCTTTTAGACTTGCTTTACTGAAATTCACAAGAGGCTGAGAGAGACAGAGAAGGAAATTAGTATTGTGAGATGGCGGAAAAAGATACATTTGGGGGGGGTTTGAGAGAATCACTTTTAATCAGCTTTTTCATCACTGTGACCAAAAGACCTGAGAAGAACAATGTAGAGGAGGAAAAGTTTATTTGGTGCTTATGATTTCAGAGATCTCCATCCATAGATGGGCAGCTCCATTGCTGTGGGCCTGAGGTCAGGCAGAACATCATGGTGGAAAGGTGTGGAGGAGGAAAGCAGCTCAGAACATGGAACCAGGAGAGAGAGAACTCCCCTCACTTTGGACAAAAGATATACTCCAAAGGCACATCCTCCATGACCCACCTCCTCCAGCCACACCCTACTTGCCTACAGTTACCATCTAGTTAATCTCTATCAGCAGATTAATGCACCAATTAGGTTAAGGCTCTCTTAACCCAATCACTTCACTTCTAAGCTTTCTTGCATTGTCTCACACATGAGCTTTTGGGGACACCTCATACCTAAAATACAACATGCTTGTTCTCATTGTATAGTTCTCCTCGCCTCATCTTCCTTTTTTTCACTTCCTTTTTCCTTCCTTCCTTCCTTCCTTCCTTCCTTCCTTCCTTCCTTCCTTCCTTCCTTCCTTCCTTCCTTCCTTCTTCCCTTCCCTTTCTTTACCTATCCTCTCTCCCTTCTCCCTTCCTTCCTCCCTTGCTTTTTAAAATCTCTCTCCTTCTTCTCTTCTTCCCCCTGCCCACCTGCTTCCTTCTATTCTTGCTCTTTCTTTTCTTTCTCATGCAAATGTCCCAGGGTCTCCACGAAAGTATATCAAAACAATGCTACATTAGGTGAGATTTAGAATTAACAGAAACTCACTTCCCTCGGAACATCCAGAACTATTGTTACTGTTATTGTTACTGTTATTGGTGAGGGTCAGATATTTGGAACAATGTCAGTGGGAAAAACAAAGCTCCTGACCCAGCAACCCCAAAGCAAACTATGACTGTTTGACAACATAACAAACTACTGATCAAAATGTCCTGGCTATTATTTTTATTTTTATTTTTTATTTTTTTAGGGCCTAGACTAGGGACACCACTGATGTAAGTCAAAAGGTGTTGGCAGCAGAAACACCTGGCATGAGCACCTGAGTAATGGTTCAAGATGCTGTGGCCTTGGCTTTGCTCTGGCCTCCGTTGCCCAGTGTCATCTGTAACTGGAGCAGTGGTCTCTCCCTATTTACTGCAGTGCCAGCACGTGATCAGGCAAGCTCTTTGGCTAATGGTCCCAGGTTTGGATTTCAGGGGGTGGGAGATTTCAGGCGGGTAAGGTTGGCAGGCAGCCCAGATTTCGGGAATGCATGTGCTCTGCCTGGTGGGCTAGCAGTTTGGCCGATCAGGTTCCTTCCTGTGAAGGCAGGAGAACAATAGGCATTTGGCTCCTGAGCTAATTAGCTGTGTGGTTCTTCTCCCAGCTGTGCCCTTGGCTGGGCCCCCCAATTTTGCTGTTGCTGCCCCTGGTGGTCCTGCTTGAACACTTGCTGGTGTGAGGAGCCCCACAGGCAAAAGGAGCCATCAGGGAATTGGAGTCAATGGCGGAGATCAGGCTTGTGACTTACATCACATGTGTGGCCCCACAGTGACATTAGGTCAGGAAATGGCCCAGTGTGGAGCCACCGTGTTTCTTTTGGCACGTTACCCACTTGCTGGTGAGTAGGTGCTTTCCGCTGCAGCACCAGCCTTTCTGGATGTGATGGTTTCTGAGCACTGGGAATATTTCATTTTATGACAGAGGGGAATTTTTTTTCTGTACCCTTCGCCTTTAGTGTGTCTAAATATTTTAGTGGGAGGAAGGCTGAAAGGAGGGCCAGGGTGTGGAAGGATTCAGGGCTCAGAGAACATCAGCAAATTCTTGGGGGAACGAAATGTCAGGATTTAGTGGAGTCTTAAATTTAGGGGAACTGAAAAGATCTTGAATATTTGACAGGAAAAATAAAAGGCACCCCCCCCCGCCCCCAGGATCATCTAACCAAGTCTAGGTAAAGATAAATTGAGAATGCAATTATTTATTTCACAAAATATTTATAATAGGAATATTTTAATAAGAGAGATTTCCTAGGGGCTGTGAAACATAAGTAGAGGTTGAACCTACATCTTTTTAGGTATTAATTTAGTTTGAAAAATGAGGGACATTTTTATTCTTACCTTCAAAACTTTTTCAGTCTGGAATTAGAATACCAGAGGAAGGCTGAGAAGGTGTGAATGAATGCATAAGTGTTTCTTAATTGTGTTTGAACACAAAACCTAACTTTTTTCTCCTTAGGCGAGTCTTTTGCACCTGTTCCCCAATCAGTTATTTTCCCTCACCCATTAAATGTCTCTGTGGAGATTTGGGACTTGGATCCTACTTTAGACAGTCCCAATATGGCTATATATTGAGGAAATAGGCATTTAAAATATTTTTCCCCAAAGTTCTTTGAAATAAAAAAAGAGTTGATTATTTCTATTTAAAGGGATAAATGAATCAATGTTAATTAATGCACCTGGAAAGTTTTGCTTGCTGCGGACCTCATTATTCCAAGTGTGATCCTACTGTCCATAGCATTGGCTGAGAACCTGTTAAGCAAAATCTCGGGTCCTACAGAGGCCTTCTGAACTAGACTCTGTTTTAACAAGATCCCCAGGGGGGTTGTGAAAAAATGGAGCATGGGAAGAAATAGTACCACTGTATCTTGAATCTAAAAGTCTCTCTTTGTTCTTGCATGAACTTTGTGGTCTCTTTTCTTCCTTCTCTCTCTCCCTCTTCATTGTTCTCTCCCTTTCTCCCTCCCTTTCATCTGGACAGTTTTCTTCCTGTCTCTTTAGACTGTTAATCCTCAAGATGTACTGGACCACCCTTGGAACATCTAGATTTTTCTCCATCTGAAGTGTGTGAAGTGATTTGACAGTTGGAGACCTTCCTGTTAACAGCCATTATAATAAAACATTCCCCCAAACCAAATTCAGCAATTATTAACATGTTTAAACAGAAAACGATGTTTACAAAGGCATTCTTCCCGAGACTTAACATGTCCTGTGAAGAGGGTGGGGTGGGGGCAAGGGAGGGAAATGGAAACCTTAGCTCTACCTGTGGTTCAATGTAATGTCAGAAGTAGGGGTTTAAGTAAGTGGTGGTGGTGGGGGGAGCCCTCTTCCGTGAAAGCTGGAAATGGAGATCCTTTTACATGTGCAATTGGCCAATGATAACACTGTCATTAAAGTGACTCCATTTAAGTAATTAGAGGATGTACTTAGCAGCTGAACTCCTCCGTCTGCCTCTATTCTGCGTACCCATGCAGAACAGCCTTTAGCAGAGATTGTGAAGTCACTAGAATGGCAGCATGTGTCTACTGTTGCCCTGTGGACACTTAGCAAGGTCAGAGCCTAGAAGGATTTGCTCAACATCATATACTCAATGCCTGTACCAGGCAAATGATCAATCAATAGTTCCTCAATGAATTGCAACATTAATTTCAACTTGTGTCTGGTGCTAAAAATTCTTGAATCTTTAAAAGACATAAGTCTTTATGTATCCTGGATCCGGAGGGCTGCACTTTGTCAGTGTGGTGGAGGTAAGGACAGGCCCTCTAATGGGTATATTTTCTTTTCTCACCTAAAGTGAACATGCAACAATGAAGTGCAGATATCCAGTGTGCCTGTGTGGAAATCTTGGACTCCTAGACTTGGATCTTCTGGATCTTGGGAGCACCCAGTTCAGGCTTGCATTTCATGAAGAATTCCTTCTGTGACATGAACTCTTGTATTCATCAGAGTTCTGCTGGCCATTTACAAGGTGTGTCACCTGCCAGGGACTAAGCTATCCATGGCATTATGGCAAGACAATGAATTATAGCTTCTGACCTCCAGGAACTCGCAGTTCAATAGGCGAGTCCCAAATTGAAACAGATAATGACAGTATCTCTTGAAAGAAGTATATAAAAGTTACTACACAGGAATGCAGAGGAAGGAGCATCCATTTGGCGAGGGTGGTGAGGACATGGATACGGATGTAGACCTCACTTCTCAAGAATCAGATATTCTCAAGGTGACTGAAAAATAACAACTTATTAGGAGTTTCTGCTGCTGGGAAAAATTCAAAGTGTTTTATCTGTGCTATTTCACTTAATCTTCACTAGTGATTGCTAGTTTATTATCCCCATTCTATAGATTAGGAAAGCAAAGGTTGAGAGGTCAGGTAATAACGTGGGCAGCCAGTAAGTGGCAGAGCAGGAAGTTAAAGATAAGTACTGCAATTGTGAGCTCTGGCTTTAAAGTACTGTGCTAGACTGTCTTCTGCTCAGAAAAAGATTCTGGGCAGAGAAGCACAGTTTATGCACAGCTTTGGAGGAGTCAGGGAGCACTGAGTATTCTGGGCATGGCTAGTCATTTAGTGTGACTCAGGAAAAGAGCTTGGAGGAGTAGGTAGGGGATGGATCCTGGTTTTAGATATAATGTAAAGCAGTTGGCATTTGTCTGTAGGTGATAATTACCCAAGAGATTTTTATTGTGTTAAAATATACAACATGTAAATTTACCTTTTTAAGCAAAATGATGCAGTTCAGTGACATTTCCATTGCTAGAATATTTTCATCTTCCCAAATGAATCTCTGTACCCATTGAACAATAACTCTTCATTTTACCATTTCCTTGGTTCTTAAAACCACTGCTCTACATTTTTTTTGACTCTATGAGTCTGACTACTAGGTACCTCATATGGATGAAATTATAGAATATTTGCCCTTTTGTGTCTGTTTAACTTAGGAACATGGTCTCAAGATTCATCCATGTTGTAACATATAACCTTTTTTTTTTCTGATGAATCTCCTTCTTTTTCAAGGCCAAAGAGTATTCTATTGCATGGATATATCACATTTTGTGTAGCTATTCATCCAGCAATGAACATTTGAGTTGCTTCCACCTTTTGCTGTGAATTGAGGGATTCTAACATGAGGAATGGTATAGTTATAATTATATTTTAGAGATTCAAAGAAAAAACCCTCTAGTTGCCAGTGTGTGGGTTGGAATGAATGAGAAGAGGTCAGAGACAGGTTTTAGCCCATTGCGATAATTCAGGTGACAGATAATGAGAATTTGTATTAAGATAGTGTTGATAGGGTGGATGAGAGGAGGGACAGAATCAAGATAACCAGGAGGCAGAAGCCACCAGGTTTGATTACTAGTGAAAGAGGTTGGAATAAATGAAGGAGAATTATTAGGACATTGGTGTTTGACCTGGTTAATTGGGTAGATAGTGGTGAAATAGGACATCCCTGGAAGGAGAGAAAATTCCAGGAAGTAAATGCTTCAGGAGAACTTTCACTTATCCCCTGGAATTCTATGCAACCGTGTATGGTGTATGTTACATGCATTATCATAGTAAGATAGACTATAGAACATGATTCATTCTGTATCCAGTAAAAATGAAGGAGCAAGGATGCAATAAGATTGACTGGATCACTTCAGGAAGAGTAGGACCAGGGACCTGATAGTACAGTAGATCCTGGACACAGGTGAGGAATAATCTTTCTTGAAGACAAAGGGATGGTGTATTAGTGAATTTTAGTTATAATGGAGTACTTGAGGCTGAGTGTTTTTTAATGTAAAGAGGTTTATTTGGCTGTGGTTGGAATTTCTAAAAAGATGGTGCTAGCATCTTGGTGAGTGTCATAATATGGTAGAGAAATGGAAAGGAAACTAACCATGTTGCAGAAGGGGCCATTCCTGTGTGTGTGTGTGTGTGTGTGTGTGTGTGTGTGTGTAGAGGGTGGGGGCTCATTTTACAACAGCCCATTCTTGCAGGAACTACCTGGTCTTATGAGAACTACATTTATCTCTTCCAAGAGTGATGGCTCCAATCACCTAAGTATATCCCACCAGGCCCCTTCTCTTAAGATTTCACGGGAATAGGAAGATGGCGGCGAAGGGAATGCATCACCCCAGGGCGCCGCGTCACTAAGTGGGAGAAAGACGATGCAAAACAGCTGAAGGATATCTTTGGGAAGTTCCAGTGAAATTGAGGTGCTCCAGAATCTAGTGGACAGATTTCCATCGTGAGAAGTTCAGCTCTGAGAGCTCCATTTCCCCGCACGGAGGGTCGCATAGCCTGACAGGCGATCGCCCGGAGGCTGGAGTCTGTGGCGCGTGCCGGGGAGCGGCAGGGTGCCGGAGCGGGGGAACAGCCATACGGATCCGGGGGGGCTCCCGCCAGTGGTACATCGGAGCCCTTAGTGCTGAGTTCCGGCTTTGAAACAGAGGAGAGAAGCGGCCCAGTTTGGTTCCAGACACCGGTCAGACCACAGTGGAGGACAGCAGCCGCCATTTCGGAGAGATGATGTAATCATCCCCGTGTTCTACTGATCTCAGCCCATTCAACTACGGAACAGGTGATATCAGGCTGGTATTTGCCTGCGTCTAGCAGACAGATTTCTTGCTCAGGCTCGGGGCGGGGGTTCTTGTGGAGAATACTCCTAGAGGCGCGTGCTGGGCAAGGTGTGCGCTGGGCACTGAGCAGCTGGTTTCTGGTTCCCGGGGCTAACCTGGCCCAGGTCTGAGGAAACTGCGGAGACTGCCGGTGGAGGCCAGCTCCAAGTGGAGCGTGCGCTGAGCTTGGGGCAACTGGGTTCTGACTCCAGGAACAGTTTTGGCCTGGGGCTGGGGAACCCGTGGGGTCGCTCCCTGGAGCCAGCTCCCAGCGGAGAGTGTATCAGGATCGGAGAGGCAGGGTTCCGGCTACCTAAGCTGCTTTGGCCCAAGGCTAGGGAACCGGCAGTGACTGCTTCTCAATCAGGGTCCGGCGGGGTGCTGGAGGGGCAGAGTGGAGCTTTCACCTGCGCCCAGAGCAGGCCAAGTGACCCGCCGGCGTGGTACCATGACACCCCAAATGCAGCTGGGGCTGAAGAGAGCAGCCGCCCACGCCTAGAATAGGACCAGCGATTCTGCGGCGGGGTAGCCAAGTAACCTCATTTGGAGTAGAGGCTGTGCAGAGCTGACATCCGAGCAAGCAGGGCAGGCAGACCTGCCGCCAACTGGCAAGACAGGCCAGGTAGCTTGCCAGCGTGGTGGACACGTAACACCGAGGCAGTCGCGTCACACTGGTTGGAGTGGGGGTGGAGCAGGGTCGCCGCCCGGGTCCGGAGGGGGCTCAGCGACCCGTTGGAGAGGTAGTCAGGTACCCCCATTGGGAGTGGGGGCTGTGCAGAACTGCGACCCACCGGCCTAGAGGTCTGCCAGCGCGGTAGACTCGTCACACCAATTGGAGTGGGGGCCCAGCAGAGCCGCCACCCACATCCAGATCAGGACCAACGACCCCAGGGCGTGGTAGTTTCGTTACCACAATTGGAGTGGGGGCAAAGCAAAGCCACCACCCGTGCCCGCACCGGGGGCAGACCTGCAACCGATCAGCGGGGTAGACAGACCACCATAATTAGAGGAGGAGCACAGCCAATACCCACCCTGCAAGGGAGACTTCCCAACTATACAAGAGCAACATAAAGAAATAGGGGGTAAATTTCAAAAACACAACAGTTGCACCAAGCAGAAAGAAACGCGAGCAGTATGAAAAGACAAGGAAAGAAAGGACCACAAGCAATGCAGGTCAACTCAACTTTAGAAGAGGTAATAGCTGCAACAGATGGAATGTCAGATAAAGAGATCAGGATTTATATGCTTCAGATGATCTGGAGTCTCAAGGAAGACATGAGACAGCAAAATCAGACAATGAAAGATCACATTGACAAACAAATCCAGGAAGTAAAAGATCAATTTCACAGGGAGATAGAGGTAATAAAAAACAAACAAATAGAAATTCTAGAAATGCAGGAAACAATAAACCAACTTAAAAACTCAATTGAGAATACTACCAGCAGAGTAGATCACTTAGAAGAGAGAACATCAGACAATGAAGACAAAGTATTTCAACTGGAAAAGAACATAGACAGCTCAGCAAGTCTGCTAAGAAACCATGAGCAGAACATCCAAGAATTATGGGATAATATCAAAAGACCAAATTTAAGAGTCATTGGGATACAAGAAGGCACAGAACTCCAAACCAAAGGAATAAAAAGTCTATTCAGTGAAATAATACGAGAAAACTTCCCAGACTTGAAGAATGAGACAGATTCCCAAATCCTAGAAGCCTACAGGACGCTGAATGTGCAAAATCATAAGAGATCCACACCTAGACACATTATAATGAAAATGTCCAACATACAGAATAAGGAGAGAATTTTAAAAGCTGCAAGAGAAAGAAAGCAGATTACATTTAGGGGTAAACCAATCAGGATAACAGCTGATCTCTCAACACAGACTCTAAAAGCTAGAAGATCCTGGAATAACATATTTCAAACACTGAAAGAAAATGGGTTCCAACCAAGAATCGTGTATCCGGCGAAATTAAGCTTCAGATTAGAAGATGAAATTAAAACCTTCCACGATAAACAAAAGTTAAAAGAATTCGCAGCTAGAAAACCATCTCTTCAAAAAATCCTTGGCAAAACATTACAGGAAGAGGAAATGGAAAATAACATTGAAAACCAACAATGGGACATAGGACAGTAAAGGGGGGAAAGTAGTCAAAAAGGATAACAAATCAGGGTTAGTAACATCAATAAACAAATATGGATAGAAGAACAAACCATATCTCAATAATAACCCTAAATGTTAATGGCTTAAACTCACCAATTAAGAGACACAGGCTAGTAGAATGGATCACAAAACAAGACCCAACAATATGCTGTCTACAGGAGACACATCTGATAGGAAAAGATATTCATAGACTGAAGGTGAAAGGCTGGGAAAAATCATACCACTCATATGGACTGCGGAAACAAGCAGGAGTGTCCATACTCATATCTAATAAAATAGATTTCAAGCCAAAGTTAATCAAAAGGGACAAAGCAGGACACTTCATACTGCTCAAGGGAACCATACACCAACAAGACATAACAATCATAAATATATATGCCCCAAATAATGGTGCAGCTGTGTTCATCAAGCAAACTCTTCTCAAGTTCAAGAGTCTAATAGACCAACATACAATAATCATGGGAGACTTCAACACACCTCTCTCACCACTGGACAGATCTTCCAAACAAAAGTTAAATAAGGAAACTATAGAACTCAATAACACAATTAACAACCTAGACTTAATTGACATATATAGACTATACCACCCAACATCAAGTAGTTACACTTTTTTCTCAGCAGCACATGGAACCTTCTCAAAAATAGACCATATATTATGTCACAGGGCAACTCTTAGACAATATAAAGGGGTAGAGATAATACCATGCATCTTATCTGACCACAATGGAATGAAACTGAAAATCAATGATAAAAGAAGGAAGGAAAAATCAAGCATCACTTGGAGAATGAACAATAGGTTGCTGAGTGATCAATGGGTTTTAGAAGACATTAAGGAGGAAATTAAAAACTTCCTGGAGTTAAATGAAAACACAGACACAACATATCGGAATCTATGGGACACATTGAAAGCAGTTCTAAGAGGAAAATTCATTGCTTGGAGTTCATTCCTCAAAAAAAGAAAAAACCAACAAATAAATGATCTCATACTTCATCTCAAAATCCTAGAAAAAGAAGAGCAAAACAACAGCAAAAGAAGTAGAAGGCAAGAAATAATTAAAATCAGAGCTGAAATTAATGAAATTGAAACAAAAGAAACAATTGAAAAAATTGACAAAACTAAAAGCTGGTTCTTTGAAAAAATAAATAAAATTGACAGACCCTTAGCCATGCTAACGAAGAGAAGAAGAGAGAGAACCCAAATTACTAGCATACGGGATGAAAAAGGCAATATCACAACAGACACTTCAGAAATACAGAAGATAATCAGAAATTATTTTGAATCCTTATACTCCAATAAAATAGAAGATAGTGAAGGCATAGATAAATTCCTTAAGTCTTATGATCTGCCCAGATTGAGTCAGGACGATATTGACAACCTAAACAGACCAATAACAATAGAGGAAATAGAAGAAACCATCAAAAGACTACCAACTAAGAAAAGCCCAGGACCAGATGGGTATACAGCAAAGTTTTACAAAACCTTTAAAGAGGAACTAACACCAATACTTTTCAAGCTATTTCAGGAAATAGAAAAAGAGGGAGAACTCCCAAATTCATTCTACGAGGCCAACATCACCCTGATTCCGAAACCAGACAAAGACACTTCAAAGAAAGAAAACTACAGACCAATATCTCTAATGAACCTTGACGCAAAAATCCTCAATAAAATTCTGGCGAATCGGATTCAAATACATATAAAAAAAATTATACACCATGATCAAGTAGGATTCATCCCTGGGATGCAAGGCTGGTTCAATATACGGAAATCAATAAATGTTATTCACCACATCAATAGACTTAAAAATAAAAACCATATGATCATCTCAATAGATGCAGAAAAAGCATTCAATAAAGTACAGCATCCCTTTATGTTCAAAACTCTAGAAAAATTAGGGATAACAGGATCATACCTCAACATTGTAAAAGCAATCTATGATAAGCCACAGGCCAGCATCATTCTGAATGGAGAAAAATTGAAGGCATTCCCTCTAAGATCTGGTACAAGACAGGGATGCCCTCTCTCACCACTTCTGTTCAACATAGTCCTCGAAACACTGGCCAGAGCAATTAGACAGACGAAAGAAATTAAAGGCATAAAAATAGGAAAAGAAGAACTTAAATTATCACTATTTGCAGATGATATGATTCTATACCTAGCAGACCCAAAAGGGTCTACAAAGAAGCTATTAGAGCTAATAAATGAATTCAGCAAAGTGGCCGGATATAAGATCAACACGCAAAAATCAAAGGCATTCCTGTATATCAGCGACAAATCCTCTGAAACGGAAATGAGGAAAACTACTCCGTTCACAATATCCCCCCCAAAAATAAAATACTTGGGAATCAACATAACAAAAGAGGTGAAAGATTTATACAATGAAAATTACAGAACACTAAAGAAAGATATAGAAGAAGACCTTAGAAGATGGAAAAATATACCCTGCTCATGGATAGGCAGAACCAACATCATCAAAATGGCGATATTACCAAAAGTTCTCTATAGGTTCAATGCAATGCCAATCAAAATCCCAACAGCATTTCTTGTAGAAATAGATAAAAGAATCATGAAATTCATATGGAATAATAAAAGACCCAGAATAGCAAAAACAATACTAAGCAGGAAGTGTGAATCAGGCGGTATAGCGATTCCAGACTTCAAACTATACTACAGAGCAATAGTTACAAAAACAGCATGGTACTGGTACCAAAACAGGCGGGTGGACCAATGGTACAGAATAGAGGACACAGTAACCAATCCACAAAACTACAACTATCTTATATTTGATAAAGGGGCTAAAAGCATGCAATGGAGGAAGGATAGCATCTTCAACAAATGGTGCTGGGAAAACTGGAAATCCATTTGCATCAAAAAGAAGCTGAATCCCTATCTCTCGCCATGCACAAAAGTTAACTCAAAATGGATCAAGGAGCTTGATATTAAATCAGAGACACGGCATCTGATAGAAAAAAAAGTTGGTTATGATCTACATACTGTGGGATCGGGCCCCAAATTCCTCAATAGGACACCCATAGCGCAAGAGTTAACAACTAGAATCAACAAATGGGACTTACTCAAACTAAAAAGTTTTTTCTCAGCAAAAGAAACAATAAGAGAGATAAACAGGGAGCCTACATCCTGGGAACAAATCTTTACTCCACACACTTCAGATAGAGCCCTAATAACCAGAATATACAAAGAACTCAAAAAATTAGACAATAAGATTACAAATAACCCAATCAATAAATGGGCCAAGGACCTGAACAGACACTTCTCAGAGGAGGACATGCAATCAATCAATAAGTACATGAAAAAATGCTCACCATCTCTAGCAGTCAGAGAAATGCAAATCAAAACTACCCTAAGATACCATCTCACTCCAGTAAGATTGGCAGCCATTAGGAAGTCAAACAACAATAAGTGCTGGAGAGGATGCGGGGAAAAGGGCACTCTTGTTCATTGCTGGTGGGACTGCAAATTGGTGCAGCCAATTTGGAAAGCAGTATGGAGATTTCTTGGAAAGCTGGGAATGGAACCACCATTTGACCCAGCTATTCCCCTTCTCGGTCTATTCCCTAAAGACCTAATAAGAGCATGCTACAGGGACACTGCTACATCGATGTTCATAGCAGCACAATTCATGATAGCAAGATTGTGGAATCAGCCTAGATGCCCTTCAATAGATGAATGGATTAAAAAAATGTGGCATTTATACACAATGGATTATTACTCTGCATTAAAAAATGACAAAATCATAGAATTTGGAGGGAAATGGATGGCATTAGAGCAGATTATGCTAAGTGAAGCTAGTCAATCTTTAAAAAACAAATACCAAATGACCCCTTTGATATAAGGGGAGTAAACAAGGACAGGGTAGGGACGAAGAGCTTGAGAAGAAGATGTACATTAAACAGGGATGAGAGGTGGGAGGGAAAGGGAGTGAGAAGGGAAATCCCATGGAAATGGAAGGCGATCCTCAGGGTTATACATAAGGACATATAAGAGGAAAGGAGGGGTAAGACAAGATAATACAAATCGAAGAAATGATTTACAGTAGAAGGGATAGAGAGAGAAAAGGGGAGGGGAGGGGAGGGGGGATAGTAGAGAATAGGACAGACAGGAGAATACATCAGACACTAGAAAGGCAATTTGTCAATCAATGGAAGGGTAACTGATGTGATTCAGCAATCTGTATATGGGGTATAATTGGGAGTTCATAACCCACTTGAATCAAATTGTGAAATATGATGTATTAAGAACTATGTAATGTTTTGAACGACCAACAATAAAAAAAAAAAGATTTCACCATCTCTCTAAATATCATCAAATTATGGATCAAGCTTCTAGAGTGTGAAATCATATCCAAATCATAGGAAATCAGAAAGAGGTAGTTATATTTTTGGTTGTGTAAGGTAATACAGGTGAGTTGAGGCATCTCAAATAAAGTCTTAGCTCATGTTCTTTCACTTGTCTTTGTGAAGGAGGAGATAAAGTGTTCCTGTTTCCATCCAGTGGCATGGTGGTTGAGGAACAGATTGAAAGAGAGTAGTGAAACTTTAGATCCATCAGTAGTGAGAATCTAAGGGGATGTTCGGAATGTTCTGGAATTAAAGGGGGAAAAGACCAGGGAGAAAGTGAGAAGGACAATGAGGTCCTAAGTGTCCATCACTTGCTCAACCTACTGGACAACACTTGTTGAAAAGCTCTATCTTATTCTGAGTCAAAATTGATTTTCTCTATGTCTTCCTTTTTCTTAAGCTAACCTTTCCAATTTTCTTGAGTTATCTATGAAGGAAGGATTTTTCAGAGCCAAACTGTACTAATAGTCTCTTTCAGAATGTGGGGCTCATTGCTTAAAGTTGGTGAGCACGTTAGTCAGCTTTCTGTCATTATAACAAATATCGGAGATAATCAACTGATTATCTTAGATTTCCAACTAAGAGGAAAAGTTTACTTTGACTCACAGTTTTGCAGGTTCCAGTTCATGATGTGTTGGCCTCTTGCTTTTAGGTCTGAACAAGGCAGCACATTATTGTGTATATGCAGATGGAGCAAAGCTGCCTATCTCACAGCCAGTGAGCAGAAGGGCGGTGTGCTGGGGGGCTTCGGGGTAAGGGACTAGGGTCTCACAATCCCCTTCAAGGGCATGATGTGAATGCCCTGAAAGATTCCCACTAGATTCCACTCCCACTAGTTCCACCGCTTGGAAGACACTCCAGATCAAAACTCTAGCAAACTGTTTTTTCAACAATGAAACTTTACTCATCCAAGCTGGAAGTTTCTAGTGGACAAAGCAAAGGTGATATTTCCTACATTCCCAGCTCCATGCATGGTGCCTGGCATATAGAAAACACTCCCGGAATGAATATGCACACATCTCTATAAAAAGTGGAGAGTAACTTGTACAGATTAGAATGGAAGTAAAGGAGTCGAAATGGAGATGAAATTAAATAATGTACCTAAAAATACATATAAGCCATAAAGAACTGTAAATGTGTTATGTATTATCCTCATTATTTTTTTCCAACCAAGATGAATTGTCTGAACCGAGAACCCAGCCCGACCATTATCTACGCAGCCACACCACAAGGTTGTTGTTTTCTCTTCCAACTCCTGCCATCCAGATAGTGCTACAGCTATCTTGATTATTCAAGTGGGTTCATATAAATATCTTAAAGTTCAATTTGCATATAGAATGGCTTTTCTTCTTGCTTAAAATATCTGTGTGTCTCAGATGGATCCATGTCCTAGTTTGCCTTTAGTACTTTAGTGCAGAAAGGTTTGAAACTCTGATTATACATTGTATTATGAAAGATTTTAAACACACAAAAAGTGGGGAATAAAAAGTACAATAGGCATGTATATATCCATCACCCAGATTTGACAGTTGATAATTTACTGTTTTCCTTAAATATCCATTTACAAAATTTTTGGTAAAGGCATTTAAAAAATATCTTATACCAACATTTTATTTTTTTTTCCTGTGTATTTCAGTCCGCATTTTAAAAAGTATAGAGATTTAAAAAAATTATCCACAATGCCATTTGCACATTTAAAAATTAATATTTGCATAATAAATTTCTCTGGTTATTTAAAAAAAAAATTTTTAGACTTCTTTTGTGCAGTTGAGACCCCATGTCTTAGTCAGGTCAGGTTGCTATAACAAAATACCATAGACCGAGTGACTTAAACAACATTTATTTCTCATTGTTCAAGAAACTGGGAGGTCTAAGATTTGATGTAAGGCCTTCTTTTATCCCCTGTTTTTATTAGAGCATTATAATTACATACAATTTAGATACATCTTGACAAAATTATACATACAAGGTATTTGATTTCAATCCCCATCTCCCCCATGGTTTTTCACCCTCCTCCCTCCCCTTTTTTCCCTCCTCTACTCTACTAATCTTCCTTTCACTCTTTTTTTAAAAAAATTTAATTTTGATTGATAATTTCTTCATATGCATAAAGGTGAAATTCCCTTAGGTACATTTCTATATATATATATATATATATATATATATATATATATATATATATATGATTTTGTTAAATTCATTCCATATTTCTTTCCCTTTCCCTTCCTTCCTCCCTCCTGTGTGGTCGAGTGGTGATGGTGGGGTATGGGGTGGGGGTAGGGTGGAGAGAGAGAGCAAGCAAGGTCACGCTGGTTCTTAGGCACTAATCCCACCATGGAGGCTCTACTCTCATGACTTCACCTAATCACCTCCCGAAGGCCCCAAGTCCAATGCTTCTCAGATGTCCTCAACATATGAATTTAGGGAGGACACAAACATTCCTAATACCCCACAAATACATCACACATTGCCTTGTTCACAATGTCTCTCAAGCCTCTTTTAACATAAAGCAGACCCACCTTCATGGCGTTGTTGTGTAAACGAGCTCAGTTGTCTGTATAATGTCCCACATTCTTGATCTGTCCCTTGGCTCCCTTGTTCAATCACTGCACTTGTTCCTCCACCCACCATACTTCCTATAAATGGGAGTGACCCCTGGAGGATCAAGTAGGCTCAGGCTCATCATTTGTGCACAGAGATTACCAGATGGTTCATTGCTTCCTCCATGCTTGGGGGCCCATGACTTCTGGTTGTGTCACCTTCAGTTATGCTAAGAATCATCGTGGATTCAGGGGTCACACTGGAGC
The DNA here is from genome assembly GCF_045843805.1 of Urocitellus parryii. NCBI lineage: Eukaryota > Metazoa > Chordata > Mammalia > Rodentia > Sciuridae > Urocitellus > Urocitellus parryii. Next base: position 81,287,276 of record NC_135532.1, read on the forward strand.
AGGGTAATCTTTAAAGTTAGAGGTTAAAAACATTTCTTTTTTCCTCAAAGTCATGCATATTTTTTAAAATATTTATTTTTTTAGACATAGTTGGACACAATATCTTTATTTTATTTATTTATTTTTATGTGGTGCTGAGGATCGAACCCAGCACCTTGCACCTGGTAGGCGAGAGCTCTACCACTGAGCCACAACCCCTGCCCAGTAATGCATATTTTCTGTAGAAAATTACAACATATTGATCAAAGAAAAAAATAAAACCACCTTAAAAATCTCAACCCTAGATAACAGCCATCAAAGTTTCAGTGTAGACTTTTCTAGCTGTTCTTCATAATATACATCATTTTACCATCTCTTTTTTACTTGCAATACATTGGGAATATCTTTAAATGACTTTCATATTCTTTTACATTGTCATTGACTATTAAGTTGTCCTTGTATGGATCTGAAAGAATTTATTTAATTAATTGACCACTTTAAAAAATAAAATTGTCTTTTATTCTATCCTGATGTAAAAATTCTTTGGATGAAGCGGTCAGTGTCTGACCGCTTTTATATGAGTCATGAGAAGTGCAACTCACAGCACCAAATGTTCAATCAAATTTTGTCCAAGCCACTCTGAGAGCAAAGGACAACTGTATGTCATTCTGTTTCTTGTGATAGCCACTCTTGTCTTGGGAGACAGGTGGGGTGAGAAGATGGGGTAGGGGGAGACGATTATAGGTTAGTGCCCTTTGAGAGTTTTCCTGAGGTGTTGAGACAGATTTTCTGTGTCTTACTAAATAATACCTTGCTCTGGTGTTTAAGATCCTACCCTACAGTTGAATGGTTTATTTCATATGCCTCCTGAACCCTCCTTCCTGAAAATGTGGTCATCGACCAGCAGAGTCAGCATCATCTGTGTGCTTCCTGGAAATGCAGAGTGTCAGTTCCCACCTGAGACCCTCTCAATCCGAATCTCAACCTTAACCAGGCCCCCAGGAGTAAGTATGAGGCACACTGTTCTTAAGCACTTACAAAAATGAGCTCTTCCTTATAAAAGTGAGCACTTACAAAAGTGAGCTTGTCTTGAGATTCTGTGGCACAAACATGCTGAATTCAGTCATGAAGGAAATCTTCATTACAGGCCAACAGTGCATGCTGTTTTTTGGAAGGATGGAGGAAAAACCAGTATCTGTCTTTGAGAGGGAAGACCCAACAGTGGCTAGGAACCTGGGATTTGGAGTTCAGGCTTAATTTTAATGACTGCATGATGTTAGGTCTAAATGCTATAATCTTTGGTTTCTACTTAGCAAACTGGAGACCATATTCCTTATTTCATAGGGATGATCTGAGGTTTAAGTAGAATTGTGTGTGTGTGTGTGTGTGTGTGTGTGTGTATGTGTATGTGTGTGTGTGTGTGTGTGTGTGTATAAAGGGCTTAATAAAGTACCTGACAGATTCTAAGTGCTCATGAATATTGGATATTGTCATTAATTATTACAAGATTACTGATTTTTTATGAAGCAGTGGTGAGAGCAAAGGTTACTAGCATCTTTGGGAATACTTTACTAATTGGAACAGCTAAGATTTGGGGGAATACATTTGAATTCTAATAGTAAAATAATGTAGAACCTTTTTGTCCTAACTTTAGCTGCAAAAGAAATCAACAATTTTGGTTGCAGGTTGCATGTACATGGATAAAATATTTTAGGTTTAGCACATGCACAAAATGTTTGGAGAACCTCCTGATTTATAATATGCTGCTATCTTACTCTTTTACCCAAGAAAATCGAAACAAATAAACACCCAAAAAACTACAACTTCACACTTTCTATTACATTTTTTTAAAAGTTCTTTCTCTTCAATACAGGCTAAGTCTCAAATATGCTTTGATTCCAAAGAGATTATATTTACAAAGAGCCTTCATCCTTAAGAAGATCTGTCTAGTTCAATTCTATAGTGTTCTAAGAAAGCAAAGCAGCAAAGAACGTCCCCATGAGTTACACAGTTGACAGTACTTTTTGAAGTGGATGAAATAAAACTACTACCAAATGTAGGGTGGACTGTTTTCAACCTCTAAAATAAATATTTGTAAAGCAAGCCTTGGTGGCGTGAAGACCCCGGTGACAGAGGATTAATACATGATAACATGTTTCTTAAAGATGGATCTCCTGACAATTAGAGGTCGAATTCTTCTCCTGGAATCGAGCCAGAATGAGTCAAATACTTTTGGTAGTTAAGTCCTCCCCCATGTGGGGGAAGCACATTCTCTTGGGGGCATTATGTAGCTCCCATGAAAGGAATCGACTTTCCATCTGTAAAAGTAAGTTTACCTTATATGAATAACCACTCGGCTCTTTGCATTCTCTAAAGCAGGTGAAGTATTGTCCTAGATTATTTTAACCTCAGAAGTCCTGAGAACCCCATCACACCTGTGGCCATTCTTCTCTCAGGATATTGTCTCAAGTTATTCATGAGAATCTGGCATTTTCGTTGTAGCACTTTAGGAAACTAAAGTGCTCAATGTGATGAGTTCTGTGTGGATGCCACTATCCTGTCTTTTGTGGAGGTCCATTCTACAGCTTTCCTGTGGTCAGTGAGTGAGCAAGGGCAGATGTGACTGTGTCGATGTGACTCAGAAATCATTCCAGATTAATGAGCCTTGCTCTGTCATCCACCTTCTTAGAAAGAGTGAGTGGAAGAATCACTTCTAGAAATACCTCTTCATGGTTTATTTGTATAAAATCTGTTGCAGAATTTTTGTCTGTTAGTGAAAAAGCTTATTATTAGGCTAATAATAACACGAACAATTAATTATCCTCATTGTAATTATTTGTACTCTTATATTTTAAAACATTATAAGGCCCACCCAAATCCACAAATGAGCATTTTCCATTCTTAATTTATCATCATCACAGCTTCCTAATTGTTTTAAATTTTTTTTCTTAGTTGTAGATGGACATAATACTTTTATTTATTTTTTGTGGTGCTGAGGATTGAACCTAGTGCTTCACACATGTTAGGCAGGTGCTGTATCACTGAGCTACAGCCCTAGCCCTCGTAATTGTTTTGTATCTTTTCAGCTTGCTTTGCTTCTAGGGTAATCATTCAAACTCAACGGCATACATCAGTGTTTCAGGGCCTTCACATCCTATGAACAGTCGTCTCCTCTGCTCCACACACTGAAAGATGTGGCATGTATCTAATTTCCTTTGAACCCGTAGCTTGACTTTCATTAGGCTTACACAAATTTCTTCTAACTTGTGGACCCACGAGCTAGTGTTTATTTTCTAACGGAGGCATCTGTTATTCCTTTATCCCTTTTTCCTTTGAGTGACTACATTTTCAAAATCAATTTGTGATCTTTATTGTCACAAGCTTAGAAATATTTAGAAGTAACTTTCTAAAACATTTGCTTAAGCTTCATGAAAACAAGTGAGGAAAGACTACAGCATGCAGACTGTCTTTTCTTAGAGCCAAGCTTAATGCAAACTGTGGTCAATGGTTCCTGCATTTCTTCAGGGAGTTTGGACTGCTGGAAGATTCTGATTGTTGTCTAACAGGCATCTTGATCTTAAGAACCTGGAAGGGTGAATTCTTTCTTTCTTTCTTTCTTTCTTTCTTTCTTTCTTTCTTTCTTTCTTTCTTTCTTTCTTTCTTTCTTTCTTTCTTTTTTTTGGTGAATATCACTTAGCCTCAAAATTTTTGCTCTGGGGATTTATAATGAAAGCCATGAGTTAGGGAAAGTCACCATTTTATTTTTAGACTACCTAGTTACAAAACAGAACTACGTTGGTTATGCTGACAGTTCAGTTGCCATGTTAATAATGCTGTGCAAATATGGTTTGCCCCAAGTTCCTTTGGCATGACAGGTCCTCTGCTTTTTATTTTTTTATTGTGGTAAAATATACATAGCACAAAATTTACCGTGTTAACTATTTTTAAATGTGCCATTCAGTGACATTAAGTGTATCCATATTGTTGTGTAGCCATCAATCTCTAGAACTATTGTATCATTCCAAACCATAAACTCCCCATTCCCACTACCCCAGATCTCCTGGCAACCACCCTTGTACTTTTCTTGTCTCTATGAATTTTACCTCTCTTATTACCTCATGTAAGTGGAAAAGTACAGTATTTGACTTTTTTGTCTGTCCAGCTTTTCACTTAGTGTAATGTTTTCAAGTTTCATCCCTGTGGTAGCATGTGACAGAATGTCCTTCCTTTTAAAGACTGGATAATATTACATTGTATGTATGTACTACATTTTATTTATCCATGAACCCCAGGGTTGCTTCCATCTCTTGGCTACTGTAAATAATGCTGCTGTGAACATGGGTGTACAAATATTCCTTTGAGACCTTGCTTTGAATTCTTTTAGGTATGTACCCAGAAGTGAGAGTGCTGGATCATATGACCAATTCTGTGTTCAACTTTTTGAGGAAACACCATGCTCTTTTTTTCCCACAACGGAGGCACCATTTTATACTTTCATTAGTGATGTCAAAGGGTTCCAACCCTTGCTATTTTTTTGAAAAAAAAATTAGCCCTGATGTGTGCAAAGTGGTGCTTCATTGTAGTTTTGATCTGCCTTTCCCTCATGACTGATTATGCTTAGCATCTTCTTATGCGCTTATTGGTCATTTATCTAGCTTCTTTGGGGAAATGTTCTTTGTTCATATTTTAATCAGGTTGATTATTTTTGTAAGTTGATAGGCTCTTGGCTTTTGCACACCTGAAAGAGTGAAAATAATTCCATCAGTCAGTCAAGCAGCATCTCCTGACCTTCATGAGTGAAGCACGGGGCTAAGTTTGTACTAAATCCTGTTCAGATGGCAGCATGGATCATAGCCACCAGGTATCAGGCCTTGATATTTTTCTTGCTGAGCAATTACCTGGAATTTACAAAGGGATTTTCAAGGGGCCAAGAAAACAGATTGTGGGAAGCAAAAGAGCAAATGCATCCCCACATAAATTACCCAGGAAGACTCCTTGATCAGAAAATCCCCTGCAACAATAGCCTGCTGAGTCCTAACTGCTGTCTGTAGATATGATCTAACTACTAGGAGGAAAGTAGCGCCCCTGGAACAAAACACACTTTGGCACTTAGGGCTCTTCCAGATGAAAGCTTACATTTTTCTTTTTTTAAACATTTCTTTGAAACTGGGGACTTAACATGATTTAGGCTGGTGAAAAGCCATCGTTAACGTGCACTCTTCTTCAACCACTGCATGGGCCTTTACTCCACAAGCTCTCTAAACACAGATAATTACCATGGTAACCACAGTGTTTCACGACTCTCATACATACACTTGCACCTTTCTTAAAGAAACACAGAACACAACAATGTAGAATTGAAACAGTAAATCATTGGGATGTTTTTTATTTGTTGTTACATAGTTGTCAGAATTTAGAGAAGGGCTGGACACTGTCACCCACTATCAATTGTACTTGGAAAAAGTAGATGTTTGGCCAGGGCCTTTGACATCTTGCCAGAAAATAGGGTCTTGTTTGTAACATGGTGTAAGGAGTGACTGATGAGTTTCTAGATTGTTGGGGGTCAGAAGACTCGAAAAGCAGAAAATATCATTGAGAACAACATGAAGTACTGAATAGTATAGGTTTTTACGTGTCACATTCACAAGGCCAACTCTCTTAAACTACGGCTATGATTACCCTAATGTTGGTAAAAGTTTGGGCAAACATGCTTTTTTGGGTAGCATCTAATTGCTACCAAATTGTTGTATTTGGAATCATGCACAATGATTTTCTCTCTCTCCTTTTCTTTTTTTGTTATGTAAACAAGTCTTTTCTTGCCCTGTAAATACTTGAGTGGACAACAGAATGAAACTCATATGATGCTTTTCACCAAGAGCCATCTTTGTACAGCTTCTGACTAACAGCAGCATCAGGGCACCAGAGAACCACAGGCCCACAGGCTGAAGATGTTGTTGGGAATGCTTTAGTAGGCCACCTGCCTTTGCTTCTGAAAGTTCCACTTCGTTTTGTTCATGTATGAAAATCCGTAGCTTTCTGTAATTATACATGCAACAGAACTAGCTCTTCTACCTTATGGAATGTAGTTCTGATTTCTTCTATCATTAGCTCCTCTGTCTCTGGGATCCTAATGTTTTGATGAGAGAGAAGAAAGGACCCTCTTCTGTTTGATTGTTTTCTTTTAAATTAAATGTAGTAATAAATCTAACTCAACCAAAATAACTGCTGAACATTTCATATTAACATAACAGTGAAGATGAACTTGGGCAGTGCTTGATAAATGCTTCTCAGTGCTTAGATTGGAATGTCTCCAAACCCTCTAACTCCCACACCAATTTGGAAAAGCCTACCTGAGGTTTTTATATCCTTAGACTGAAGATTCATTTTTCATTTACAAGATAGAGCCCCCAAGTTTCAAGGACAACCATGCTATACTTCTGTACAAAGTACACAGAGATAATGTTGGAATGAGAAACTTTTTTTTTTAACCTAGTGCATCTATATTTTGCTTTCCACATCTACCATGTACATGCCTTTCTATGTTTTCTATGATTTAATTATAATTCTATAAGCCTAAGTTCTTTGAGATAATACGTGAATCACTGACAGCCTGTGTATTTCCTGTGTACCTACTATGTGGGGGATTAACAACAGATGTGTCCTGGTTCTGGTCTTCTCACTGCTCACGGCCGTCTCATCAATGAGGGTGTGTACGAAATGCCGAAATCAGAGCCCCTTTCTGAGCTGGAATGGCTGGCTGAATGCTCTCTGGAGCACTCAGGGAGCTGTGGAGGAGAGATCTGAACAGGTGATGAAAAGTGGCTCGAATTTGGAGGAAGAGCAAACAAGTGGTGGCATGATGAGAATTCAATTTGTTGATGAACCTCTGTGGGAAATAGTCTTTGTTTTGTTTCTGTGTTTGAAGATCCCCAGGTAGTGGGTAATATAGAGATCTGGTCTTCCTAGAACACAGTTTAGCTGGGAGAGGAGAGGGATTTCTAGTTCAGAACTGGGTGACCAGGTCTCCTTTAAATCTTACATTTGCCATGAACTTACCTGCCTCAGGCAACTTGCCCTGCTCCCTGCCTGGAACACCTGTGGACTGCACAATTCTCTCATTCTTCAGAGCTCAGCACCTTCCCTTTTATCTCTGGAAAGGGAAAAATCAATGCTCCTCTTCTAGATGAGCATAATCCTTTGCCTTAACCTTTGTAGCCACGGTCCCAGCTCTATTTTTACTTATGTGATTACTTACTTCCCCTATTAGACTGTGAACTTCAAGAGGACAGGGGCTATGGTCTGGTGTTGTTTAATCCTATATCTTTAATATCCAGCATCTAGTACCCTACTGCTGGGCACACAGAGGAGCTCAACAAATGTTCAAGGAATAGTATTGCTGAAGATATCAGGTGGATTCCTCACGGATGTTATTCATGGATGGATTTACCTCTTAATGATTCTCATACCCACCTTCTTTCCCCAGCTCCCTGGAGATCATTTTTATTCAGTCATGATCTTGCCTTGGACGACTCTTGCTGTAGGATCCTAAATGATTTTGCTGTGTGCAGTTTTGCCTTTTTTTTTTTTCCATGTAAACAACTGCCCTTGCCTGGAAAATGCAGATCTAGTCAGGTCAACCCCCCACTGAAGTCGGAGGCCCGCAGGGAAGAGATGATCTGTCCTCCAGCTTTTCCCTGAAGCTCCTGAACATCCATTGCCCTCCCGGCAGAGGCTCTTTCAACTTGCTCAACTCTCTGAGATGTTTCACGCTTCTCTGACTTTGTACTTGTTGTTCCTCCAGGCTAGAATGCCTTTGCTTCCTGTATTTTATCTGTAAAACTAATACTCATTCTTCAAGACCCCATCTAAATAGCACCTTCCATGAAGTTTCCTCAATCAGCTCCTTTCCCCTCCGCTGTGCCAGGCTGATAGCTCCCCTTTTTGCTCTGATCACAGGTCCTGTATTTGTTGATATGCCCAACCCACTTGTTGGACTGAGTTCCTGGAGAGCATAGATCATGTAATTATCCCCATGTTTCTCTCCACCATTTAATACCGTGTCTACACTTAATGTTTTGAATAAATATATTAACCAATAGAAGATCTCTCTTATTGATCTTACCAACTTCTTAGGAATCTACTATTTTTTCCCCCTAAAAGTGTGTTAATTCCTCTTTTAAGTTAGGACTCTGGCATTTAGAAACAGAAATAGGGTCTTACATTCTTCCAATATGTCATTGTGCTAATTGCATATAAGAAGAGCATACTGAACATTTGCTGATTGAATGCTACCAGAAAGCCAGTCAATTTTAACATATTATTTTTGTTGTTGTTATTTATAACAACAAAAGAAATGTAACTTTTTACAAGATCTTACACAGAATTTCTTCTTTTGAGAGGCTGCTCCTATCACATTAAAATACAAAAATTCCAATTGTTTTTTTTTTTTTGCAATTTAAAAACCATTTTATTCAAGTTCATGATATTATCCTGAGAGCATGAATTAGAGATTCAGTGACATGCCATTATAATGCAAATTGAGATTTTTAGGTTTTAGAATTGTGAATGGCAAAGTAAATTTTTTGTTAAAGTACTTGTCAATAAGGAGGAATCACAGCTAATGTTCTATAGCACAGTAGGATAATGAGGGTTGACAACAATCAATTGAGTATTTCTAACTAGTAAATAAAAATGAATGTTCCCCACACAAAGAAATTACAAATGTCTGAGTTGATGGCTATACCAATTACCCTGATCTGATCACTACACAGCATATATATATATATATATATATATATATATATATATATTCTGCAAATTACCTCATAAATATGTATAATTACTATGCATTCTTTAAAAATAAAAATATATAAAAATCAATTAAAAAGTATCATTTTTTCAAATTAAAAAAAGTACCTATTGCTGAGTGTCCAAGAAACAGATGAGAGACTCATTAGAACTGTATCTAAGTTGAGTAGGGACTGTTAAAAGTTGTTTAGACCAGTGGTTCTCAAAATGTGGTCCCCAGATTAGCAACACCATGTCAGGTGGGCTTTGGCTAGAACTAGGAATGCTCAGGCCAATAATCTGAGGTTTCAAAAATGTTCCAGGTGATTCTGAGGCACCTTATAGTTTGAAAACCTTTGATTTAGGTTAAACATTTCCCCAGTCCAGTATCTTCCCTTCTTAACAGGTACCATTCAATCTCTGCTTGGCTTCTTCAATTATGTGAGGACTTTACTTCAGAATGAGAAACCCACCTACTTTGGAATAGATTTAATTGGTAAAAATATTCTACCTACCTCCTTTCTCTTAGCTATATTAAAACTTATGGGACTATCCACACTGAATAAAACGATTTTCCATGGCATAGCTTGTAGCAATTACATTCTTTCTCTGTATTCATCCCCATGGGAAACACTCTTAGGTCTGATTCACTAATCCACATGTATTAGTCAGCTTTCTGCCCTTGTAATGAAATACTTGCCACAGGCTACTTATAAAGTAAAGAGGTTTATTTCATGGGTAAGAGGTTCAAGGCCAAGATCATGCAGCCCATTGGTCTGGTCTCTGGCAAGCACAACTTATCATGGAAGGAGTATGTTATATAGAGTGTTTACATCTCCAGCCAGGAAAGGCAGAGAAAGGGTTAGGGGGTGGGATGAGTGAGAAGCAGCTGGAATTCCATAGTCCCCTTCTTTGAGAGTACTTCTCCCATAATCGAAGGACCTTTTACTCTTTAAAGTCTATAGCACCTCCCAATTCTGGCACCCTGGGAATCAAGCCTTTAACACATGGGTTAAAAGCACAATGTAAGATCACATGTAAGACAAGTTTTACAGTCTCTGTCCTATCTTTCCTCATAAGCATTTATTTTCCAGTCTCCACTTCATCTCAGAAGCTATGCTTGGGTGGATCCCCCTTGGCATTCCAGATTTGTTCTGGCCCAGGCAGCGTGCAATCTGTGTGGGATACTTCTATCCACCTGGTTGAAGAGTTCACTTTCATATACGACATGTCATATTGATTCAAATTGCTCTTTCAGTATAACAAAAACATTAACAGGAAAAACCATCCTATGTTCCTTTTATCTGAGCAGCAGTTGCTGTTACATGGGCCATCACTTTCTGGTGTTTGTAGTTTGAACATGATGGAAGCACTTTTTGATTGTCCTGCAGTGTGTTTGATATTGTTTGGAGTTTGTTTGCTTCAGTCTTTTGGATCTTCTAAATCACAGTCTCATTACACAACATATTATACAGGGTCATCCACTGATTTGAAAATTACCTTTCATATATATATATATATATATATATATATATATATATATATATATGAAAGGTAATTTTCAATACCTTTATTTTATTTATTTATTTTTATATGGTGCTGAGGATTGAACCCAGCACCTGGTACGTGCTAGGCAAGCGCTTTACCACTGAGCCACAATCCCAGCCCTAACTTTCCGGTATTTTTGTTTTAAATAGAAATGTCCTCCAAGGCAGACCCACAAACCATTCCTTTCACATATCACTGGGAACTCAAATTGGTCTGATTTTCATTAAAATACTTGACAGTTTAATCAGTTTGAAATGTATAAATATTTATTGTCAAACTTTCTATTAGAAAACCTTCAAAAATAATTATGAGGGACTTTGTTAAGTAGCTAATGAAAATTAAGAAACCAAGTATCTGTAGCATTCTCCTGTTCTACTACCTAATAATCCAGCCATTCAGTGACTTAGTAAGTTCATGTTGGTTACTACTGCTGGCTGCTTCCTTTTGAAAGTGTCTACAAACCCACATTTAATAATTTACTCCATATTTTTTTCCTGGAAATTTATGTAAAACTCTTAATTACTGTTCTTAGCTATCATTCTTTTCCCTGTGTTTCCAATCTTTCGGCACCTCTCTGATCTCTTCAAAGTTGAAACACAATGATACTTTGATCATATTTGTAAATTCTTTTAGTACTTTGAGTGTAATCCACTTGGATATGGTGACTTGACTTTATTTAAATCAGTAGTAAACAGTCTTTTCAATTTTAAGACCCTCCATGGGTGATCAGAAATATATATCTATTTTACTCTTCACTATTTCTTCAGTGTCTAACTCATAATAGGCTCTTAATTAATATTTGTTAAATGAATAAATAAAAGTTAAATCATGCATGGGTACTGTCTTGCAAACCAATGAAGACTATTTCAGGTATGGATCATTTATAATTTTGTAGCTTTTGTTGCTTTGCCTTCAACATGCATCATTTTATTTTATTCTGTATTCGTTTTAATTGCTTTAAAATAAATTGCTTTATAAAACCCCACAAATATCTTAAAATGCAAATTTTACTTCTAAATTCAGTTTATTTTCATTAACAACTATGTTGAATACTTATTTCAAGTAAGAACATCCTCATTAAATATACTCTCAATGTTTAAGTCATGTTTTCCCTTATGGAATCTGGATATGTGACATGAAAAATTTACCAAATGGATTATAATATGCTTCTCATGATATGCCCCTAAGCCACTGGCAATCAAGAAGAAAAGTGTTTCATACCATCCTAAAATCAGATTCTCTGCTCAGTCTGGCAGAGCCTCATTCTTGCCTTATATAAGTAGTGATATCTGGTTTTCATGGATCAAGAATGTCAATTCAATTTACAGTGATTTACAATTATATGTACACGTTTATATATATACATTAGCACCTGCATCCTCAATCCACTGGCAAAATGAAAAACACAAGCATTAAACGTTGACATTCCAGAGAACCTATATTTAGAAAACCTAAAGATTTGCACCTGAAAAAAAACCACTATATGGAATAGTAATATAAAATGAAAGAGAATCATAAATGTTAATTGGAATACTGAAATTTCACCACTCGAGGATGCCTGTTGATGGGGTGATTTGGGTTAAGGACTCAATCATGCCAAATCTTATGAAGTTCTCATGGGGGAATATCCTTAGAATTTCTTTTTTCTTATTTTATTACCTTAAAAATAACCCCTTTGCTTTCAGTGTATTGACTCAACTGTCTTGGCCAATGTGGGAAGAGTTGTGTCCAAGGCAAAATGAGTGGTGACACTGGCACCCTGTGGTATTGGAGAGAGTCAAGTTGTGTTAGCTGCTTTTCCAAATACCTGAGATAATCCACTTATAAAGAGAAAGGATCATTTGGGCTTATGGTTGGAAGATTCAGTTCATAGTCAGTTGTTGGTGTGTTGCTTTTGGACCAGTGGTGAGGCAGTGCATCATGGTGGGGAGGCTGTGACGGAAAACTATTTACTTCATGGTGGGAACACACCAGAAAGAGGAAGAGCAGAGGCTGGGGGCTCCCACCATCCCCTAGAGAGTATCTATGGTGACCAGAAGACCTCTCACTTGTCTGTAGGTTCCACCACTTCCCAAGAGCACAAAGCTGGGGACTCCAGATGTAAACAATAGCATACACTGTAGAGGTGAAAAGAAAGAAGTGAAAACACACAGCATATACTCTGAATTTTACATAAAAACAAAAGGGAAAGTTTTTTTGGGGGAGGAAGAGAGAACAAATTAGATGAAATAGCTGATGTTCTGTAGGGACTGCTCTGAGCCCTGGTGATTGAAACAATTTGGTGGCTGATTTTTTTTTGTACTAAAGGCATGTGTTATGGTTTGGATATGAGGTGTCCCCCAAAAGCTCCTATGTTAATGCAGGAAAACTCAGAGGTGAAATGATTGCATCAAGAGCGAAGTAACCTAATCAGTCCATCCTAATTTGAAAGAACTGACTGAGTGGTAACTTTAGGCAGGAGGGGCATGGCTGGAGGAGGTGGGTCCCTGGAGGTATCTGTGCCCTGGAAGCAAGTATCTGCCTTATGGCTCCTTGCCTTTCCTCTCTCTGCTCCCTGGCTGCCAACAGAAGAACAGCTTTCCTCTGCCACGCTCTTTAGCCCTGAAGTTGGGCCTTACCTTGGGCCTAGAGAAATGGACTTGTCCATCTATGGACTGGGACCTCTAAAACCTTGAGGCTCAAATAAACTTTTCCTCCTCTAAGATTTTTTTTAAGGTTATTTTGGTCACAGCAATGAAAGCCTAATGAATACACCATATCACCTTTTAAGCCACTCCTAGGACTCAACCTCCATTCATGACCCACCAGAAGACGAGAAGAAGGGTAGTAAGTAACATGAACGGTCAAGGTAGATGCTGAAGCCAAGGGGATATTGAAGAGGTTGGCTTCCTTTAGCCCAAGTTGGACAGGACGTGTATGTAAACTGGCTTCTAAATGGCAAGGGCAAATTGCTGGACTGAGATTTCACTCCACAGCTGCATTGAATTTCTCGACTCCCTTACAAGTCCTTTCCTGGCCTGGCTTGGTCTGGAGGTCCATATTCTTTCCATTTCAGAACCTAGCCTTCATTGATGCGTGAAACAGTAGAACCATCTTCCACTCAACAGGAGGAGCAGGTGCCGGTTTGAAAGTCAGGCTCCAAGATTGTCAGCAAGCTGTACCTGCTGTTTCCAACTCAGTTCTTCTATGTTCAAATCTGTTTCTTAACCTTGGAGAGCTGGTTATTATGGAAACATTTCTTCAGATATGTGAAGAAGGAAAAAAAATATATTCATGCAATTCAACAAAGTATTAATTTGCTACTTTTTTGTTTGAATATTAATTTAATTTTTAATTTGTTAGTATTATTTTACTGCCCTGACTAAAAGAATATTTCTGCTGTTGACATATTGTTTCTGGGCTGTTTTATTATATGCTTTCTATTTTGTCATAGAGAGAAGGGAACTATTTAAAAAAACAAACTTGCTCTACATGTCCAACATACTTGGTTTGCTATGGGCTCCAACAAAGATAGCATCTTGAGCTTAGAATGAGAGTGTTTGGAGGGTCTGAGTGATTGATTTATTCATCATTTCTTCCTTTTCTGACTTGTCAACAGTGTTGCTGCTGGGCATAGAATTACATGCAAGGTGAAAGATCTGGTTTTGGTTACAGTAACTTCCCAAAGCATGAGGGAGAATGAGCTGTGGAGTTCTGGTCAAGCCTGTTGTTCATCTCTTTGCTTTGGTGGAAGTTCAACCAAGACCATCCTGGGTAGTCACATTGAACTTCTCTGGCCTCTGTCTCTAACCATTGGGAGAGGTATTTCTGCTTCTGGTCCAATTTTCTCAACCCCTCATAGGAGACTTTTCTGGAGTGGTATGAGTCTTCTGGCAAGCAGTGGTATTGGAATAAGTAAAATTTAGGTAGGAGAAGTTGTGGTTGGCTGTGAAAATCAGGAGAGAGCAAGGGAGGTACAAATGATTGAAAATTCTGATATTTTGTGGGAAGATTAGAATTTGACAAGCCCAAGAAGAATGACACATTCAAAAATTTGTGAATTTCAATACAATAGTTTCCTTGCATGCCATCTCAGATAATTTTAAACAAAGATTTAAACTATGAGCAATCTAGTTCACATGGAGCAATGAAGGAAGAGTTTAGATTCTTTTCACTCCTGCATAGGTGTCCACTTCTAAAAATATAATCTTTTCTTATTTTTCTATTCAGCTTGAATGACTTGCTTAATTAGAAATATACATCATGAAGTGGAGATCCCTTTGGTAGCAATCAAACTATTTAGTGATTCCAATTAAATTTATCAAAAAAGCAATCGTATAATGAAGTACAATTGTCATGAGTTCAGCATTTTAAGATGATGGACAATAGAACTAACAACAAATCTCTATTACAATAAACAGCATTTTATGGTGTCACATATCATAAGAGTGCAGAGATTTATACTGTGGTCTGTAGCAGAGCAAACGGGCTTTTGAGACAATAGCAGGCAGAAAACTCTCACTGTTGAGACTCTACTAACAATATCCCACCTGTACGTCCTGAATGACTTTATCAGGAGATCATGGAGAAATGTATCATCTGGTTTTAATAATTTGAATGTGCTCGGAGATATTTAAGCCTTATAACTGATGTGCATGTCAAAGGAGTTGATAAAGTCTTTATTGCTGATACAAAAAATGCTCTTGAGTGTGAAGGAGACTACTGGAGTGATGGGAAGATCCCTGGACAATAGTCAGGGTGTGGATTTGAGACTTGGAGCCAAATCACTTTAACTCTTCCCACATCTGGACAACATCCTTAAGGTACTCCTGGGCTCTGGCTTTCACAATGCTATGGATTCTTGGCTTCAACAAGGCCTGTGAGGTAGTGGTTCACCTTGACCCTCATCCAGATTAGTGGATCTGTTAGAAGGATGAAGGAATGTTTGCTTGTTTTGGTCCTGCACGAAACTATAAGCTACTTTCCAGGAGTGGTGGTGCACACCTGTAATCCCAGTGATTTGGGAGGTTGATGCAGGAGAATCGCAAGTTTGAGGACTCCCCTTGCAACCTAGTGAGGCCCTGTCTCAAAATTAAAAAAAAAAAATTACGCACACACAAAAAAGACTGGGGATGTGGCCCAGTGGTAAAGTGCCCTTGGGTTTAATCCCCAGTACCCAAAACCAAAGCAAACAAAGAAACAACAACAACAACAACAACCCCTGTAAGGTACTTGAGGGCAGGTGGAGACTTCTTGCTCATAGTTATATGCCCACAGAACAAACAGGGCCTTCGTATGCAATTTTTGAATGAAGGAAGGGATCCCTCATCATTAAAGGCAGGAGCAGCATTGTTAGAAAATGTGACAATCGAGTACTTCTTTTTTTTTTTTTCTGGTTAGAAAATGTTCTTCTTTGTTCTTCTTTTAAAGATGGACTTTTACTGGCCAAAGACTAAGATCCAAAGAGAATATTAATTGGAAAGTGACAAAGTGTGAGTTTTATAGGCTCTGGACCACTCAGGGGCCAGCTGTTTCTTTTTAATGGGAATGACTTTCTCCTCACTCTCCCCTCCAGTTCTCTTCCAGAGGTGCTTGTGCTCTCTCTGATATCCTCTGCAAAAAGAAAGCCTTTCTTTGTTCTTCTCCCCCGTGCTTTAGAATAGGTTGTGTTTTATTTTAAAAAAACTAAATCTCTCATAATGTTTTAATGGGATCCTGAATGGAGACCCTATCATTCTTCGTTGAAGTCTGCAACCTCTTTAAAAAAGTGTGGCAAAAATGTTTCTTTGTTAATTGGCCTCTCTGGTTCTTCCCCATCAAATGTCTAAATTTCGGTCACACCTGTGAGTGCAGTACCTCTCTCTCCTGGGTGACTCATCAAA
This sequence comes from Urocitellus parryii, assembly GCF_045843805.1. Classification (NCBI taxonomy): domain Eukaryota; kingdom Metazoa; phylum Chordata; class Mammalia; order Rodentia; family Sciuridae; genus Urocitellus; species Urocitellus parryii. The sequence goes on from NC_135532.1 coordinate 81,303,451, forward strand.
GACAGGTGAGGTCAGCGCCATCTGTTCTGCTATACCTCAGTCTGCTCCAGGGCAGACCCAGGATGTATTAATTTCATATGCCTCCTAGCCCCTTTCACTGCCTCTTCCCCCCATGGGCTGCTGAGAAATATTCATTAAATTTGTACTCGAATGATTTCTAGGGAAGTTTAGAAATGTCAGTCCCATTCCGTTATGCTACATAAGTCACAGACTTTTAGAAAGAGCAGAGATGGTGAGAGGCAACATTATTCAAGTTATTCATTTTTATATCTTAGCTTCATTTCTTAGATATTTTCTCTAAGGTGAAATGATTTCAATATACCTGAAGAGACTTGAGTGAATTTCAACAGCACCAAGAATCGCAGATGCAAACACCTTGTTCCAGAAAGGGGAGTTGGAGTCTGTTTCCACAGCCTGGAGAGCAGCACAAGAGGCTTAGCCAATGGGGATCCTTTAAATTCAGAGAGATTTGTACATCAATTTTATAGCAGTGTAGTCTCTTTCCTCCTTTCCTTCAACTCCTACACTTAACATTTTATTTTACCATTGTTTGGCCTCCGGTGTCAAATAAAGCACCTTTTATATTTAGTACAATAGGACCAGTGTGGAGTTTGTCTAGTCCAAAGTGCTGTGCAAACATTAACCCATCCGACTCCCCTTGACCCCATATTGCACACCCTTGTTTAAACACTACAGTTATCCTGGATAACCACTCTAGGCAGTAGCTAGGAGAGTTATAGAAAGCACATGAGGGTTTAAATATCTGTTAGGGTGTGTTTCATATTGATGTTTCCCCTCATGTTAAAGGCCTTAAATCCGGATTGTTTACAGTTCAAAAGTCTTCCGGAGGAATGATTAAGAACAAAATGCATGAAGTAGGAAAGAGCTGAACAACTTGGTAGGAGATGAGGGCTTCTGATGATGGACTATCTAAAATATTTCAAAATAACGATATCCAAGGGTTTTATTACCAAAGTAGAATTAAGCAACAAATTCTTGAGACTCTCCATAAATCAAAAATTACCACCCCCCACAACAAAATAAAAATATCTGGCTGAGTTTTGGGGAGTGAAGATATTAATTTATCTAAGTGACATGTTGACTGTAGCTTGTTCTTAGAGGGGGAGATTGTTTTTTTTCCTTTTCCATCTGAGATGTCTAGCTCATTCCTCCTTCCTGCCTTTGGAATTTGTAATACATTGTAAAAGGTCCATTCCAATTCTATCACGAGGAATGGAATTTGAGGAGTTCACAGCTATTTCAGCTCTCTAAACTTTTTAAGGAAAACATGTGTCTAAAAAAAATACTATATTCTATCATCAGAAGAATTTTTAAAAATTTGAAAGTTGTAATTACAATGAAAATTTATCAGTTCCTCCCAAATTTTTGTCTCTAATTTAGGTGCCACTTTCAGCAAGTCTCTTAAGTTCTGTGGGCTCAGTTTCCTCATCTGTAGAATGGAAGGTATTTGAGGATCTCCAGTGTCAAAGTTCCTTTATTTTGACCAATTCTTCAATATCTCAGTTGTGTGGCAAGGATATTTTTTCCAAGATCTATTTGTTAAAATCTTGTGCCTTTTCACTTTGTCAGAATAGGTTTTCTATTTTTTTTCCTGCAGAAAATCATCAACTTATAAAATTATAATCAAGAAAATAAAACGATAGCTTAAAACACCTCAGTTTGAGTCACTAAACTGGTAAAGAATCAATTTCTAGTTTTAAAAATTATCACTTGATTTTTAAACTGATGTTATTTAACATCAATTTAAGCAAATAATAGCTGAAAGCATAGAATTAGGAGTCATGGTCTGAAAACTTTGAATTTTTGTATGTTATCAGCATTTTCATCTATGGTGTTTCAGGAGGGAGTGTAAGAGTGTGGTGACGCAGTCAACTCACTTCTGTTGGGGGTGGGGAGAGAAAAAGAGAGAGGGAGAGAGAAGGAGGGAGTTTGTAGGTATCTTCTAATTGGTGGAAAGCATATATCTTCAACATATCTAATGATTTAAATATCTCTTCAAGTACTTACTGTTTAAATGATAGTTAAATAGAAAAACATTTTGAAGAAATGTTCAGAGTTAATACTATTTTCAAAATGAATAGATATGATCATGTTACTACTATTTTTGTTCAATAAATAACATTGAAAGATGTGATTGTCAACTAAGACAAATGGAAATTGCCATCTACATCTTTCAATGTAGTTTCTTGTAAATTCAGTATATACTGCAGCTCCAAGGACTGTGGATGTTCAGTGGTAGGGCACATGCACAAGGCCTTGGGTTCCATCGCCAATAACTGAAAAGAAGTGTGTATATATATATATCCACACACTCACACATGTATAATATAAATATACGTATATTATGTAGAATAATGTGTGTGTATACATGTATATATATATTAGCTCCTCATGAATGGCTGATGGAATCCTGGTGTTGAGGGTCAAGGGTGGCACCTGCTAGAATGAGAAGCTGGTCTGACCTTGGAGACCCTGAACAGTGAGGAGATTATGGTCACATCCAGCCTTCGCATTCCCCTTCAGCAGCAACGTGTAAACCAAAATAAAAACACTTCTAAATTCTAATATGCTGATGGTCGGATTTCATTCCATAATTTCTAAATCCTTTTTTAAAAATCTGAATAGGAAATCATGTCAAAATTATGTTCTGGTGTCACTGCCTTGCCTTGAGATGTGCTCAGAGTGCAACTGATGGAACTCATAGGACGGAAGCCACGGCTTGGGCAGACGTTCTTGCAGAAGAGCTTGTTGAAATTACAGACTACCCACTCGATGGCTTCTGCATTTATGCAGGTCTTGTAAACTATCAGGCAGATGCGGAGCCCAGCTTAGTTCCTGGCACATCCTTAGTTTCACATTTATATAGCATTTTTCTACTTAAGAATGTTGATAAGTCAAGGAATAATGCCAATACTTATGAAGTGCACATACTACAATATTTACATACAGAAATGTCCACAAATGTTGAAAAATCTTCAAATAAGGATTACACAAATGTGGAAAAACAGGTCTTTTGCCTGAGTATCTCTTTTCACTGCTTAACAGCAGCCATTTGTTCTGCTTTTCCCTGTGTGTTGCAAGGGGATTTTTCCCAAGTTCTGTTTGTTAAAATTCTTGTGCCTTTTCACTCTTTCAGAATAGGTTTTCTGATCATTTTTTTTGTATAAATCATCAAGTTACAAAATTATAATTATGAAATTAAAACGATAGCTTAAAACGTAGAAACATCTTACTATACATCACTACACGGCTATAGAATCAATTTCTATTTTTAAAAGTTACTTAAACCTTGTTCAGTACAGCTATATTATACAAATATAAATCTATTAGGAGTCAAATCATGTTTTCTAAGTAAAAGACTGTTAAAAATTATTGGAAACTCTGACCTTAAATGAATGCCTGGCTTATTAAGCGGGCAATAATCTTATTTCAGAACATGAGAGTCAGTAAGAGTCCCACTATATGTGACAAGATGAGAGTTTACAAATCTATGTTTTAATATAATCTGAGGCTAATGGGAAATCATCTCCCAAAGTAACATAAAACATATTTGAACATATGTGTGTTGAATCAGAATAGAACTTTTTAACATATTTATGGAATTACACGCTACGCAGTACAGACAAAATCTTCAGATTTAACATTTAAGTTTGCCTTGGATACCTTTTTATTTTCTCATGTTATTCAAAAATAGGTTTCAGTAGCTTAGTGAGTTTGAGGAGAAAAAGTTGATTCAGTTATAAAGTTATACCAAGTTGGAAAACATACTTTGATTCAATATGAAAAATTGCCAGAATCCTTTTTAGTATGTTTGCATAACAAAAATAGCCAGTGCTATGACTTTAATTTTTGCCAAAATTATGGCATTCATCAAGGATGAGAATGGCACATGAACCACTTATGGGAATGATTTATGCTCCAAATTGTGAGGTAGTTGGGTGAGGGAAACTGCTTGAGAGATTTTGCTTTCTACAGCTGAGATTTTGATTTTATCAGGATACCATGTTATGTAAAATTGCTCTTTTAAGGTGGTGATCTTGAATTTGGAGAAATTGAAATTTTTTGTTTTTGAATGCTAATTATTTTTTCTTTTTATCTGTATTGTATTTATTTAGATGATATATTCATTTTGTTGCTTTTAGATTTTTTTTTCTGCGTCTTTTTTTTTGGAAAGGCAATCTTTATGGTTATGTCAACAAATCCCAAGTTTTATGGAAGAGAGATATTTCCTTGCTTTTCTTTTTCTAGTTGATTTTCATGATTTCTAAAGGAAGGGTGAAATAATTGTTAATGTTTCATGTAGTGTATTAAATTGGAATGATAGGACTTTCCAAAAAATACATGTCTTCAGGAGTGTTGTGACTATCCCTCTTGGACTCTTGGGTTTCAACAGCATCTTCAGTAGTGTCTTCCAGGGATCTATCTTAATGATAATATCTAAACACATTCTTTAACTCAGGACTTTACAATGATGACAAAACCACACTGTAACCTAGAAGCATACACTGTTTATAAACATTTATCTCCAGTGTACAGACAACTATACAAATACAACTGCAAGGAGTGGGCACAGTGCTCAACCTTCAATCTCTCCCCTTGGAAGAATTCGTGAACCAATACTCAAGAATCTCTTCCTGTCCCAGGCTTGTCTGCAGGCCTTCTTTCCACATCTGTTAAACTCTTCTCTGGCCATATTGTCTATGTTGGGATGATCAGCTCTTTGGATTAAGGCAGTTCTTCATTCATTAACCTTTACCAAGGGCCTGGAAGATGTTTGGCTCCTTGTGAGGCTTGAAACAGCCAATGAAATGCAGTCCCCAGCCTCTAGGAGGAGGATGGAGATACATGGGGGCAAGGGTGGGGATAGAGCCCTTTGATTGCACAGTGGTGGCAGACTGAAGCAACGGGACTATTGGCAGAAACTGTGGGACCAATGAGGAGGGCCAACCGAAAAAGCCAGGGTGCAGAGAGATTATTACAGCAGTCAAACGGACTCCTGACTCGCAAGAGGCAAGGGTAAAACAGCTTTGCACTGTATTGGAAGAAGTCCAATACAGTGATATGATATGAAAAACAATTAAGTCATGTGCTGCATAATGATCTTCCAGTCAAGGATGGAGCACGTATTCTCCAGTGGTCCTATAAGATTTTAATGGAGATGGAAAATTCCTAGTTCTTAGCATTGCCCACAGCATTCAGTTCAGTAACATGCTGTATGGTCTCGTAGGCTAGGAGCAATAGGCTATTCCATACAACTAGGGGTGTTGTAGGCTACACCCTCTAGATTGATGTAAGCACATTGTGATGTTTGGGACCACAAAACTTCCTAATAATGCGGTTCTCAGAACGTGTTCCTGTTGCTATGCAACACATGAACATATCATTGGCAGATTTTCTTGAGACCACACACCAGCTTTGCAAAAATATTGCTTTTATGGTACCTTAAGAAGGCTATTTCACGGATGCTTGTCTCTAAAAGAAAGTTTTTATTGAAGTATTTATACCACAAGGATTAAATTGAAACTGGGAATTTGCTTTCTGCTCAGGTCATGGGGCAGTTGCTCAAAGAAAAACCCCTAAGGTTAAACTATCAGTTAGTGAATCCTGTTTTTAAAAAATTGTATATAAAAAGTATATGTATAGGTGAGCAGAGATGCTGCTACAGGGACAACATAAAAGCAGACAGACCTGATACAATTACTGAGTTGTTTTGAGCTTTAATAGGTACTACTTTTAGTATTTAGAAGCACCTTTTCTGGCTTCTGAAATGATTAGGAACTTATCCTAGTTATTTAGTCCTTAAAATTTTGCAGTTACAAATATAAAACAAAACAAAATACAAAACCTCACTCAATCTAACCCTGACTTTTAGATAGAAAAAATAAAACAAAAATTGTCCTGATAACATTTCCAAAATACTCTGGGTTTTACCTGAATATTAGGCTCTGGTGCCAGAGGGACTTTATTTCAGCATTTATTTTGTTTATTTGAAAACATAAGCTTTAAACTGTTGACCCAAACCGGATTTGAAAGTTGTGAATTTGGGTTCAAATAGTCCTAATTCTCTTATTAATACCCTATGAGCACTTTAATTCTGTTATTATTTTAGTCAATTGTTTACTATTGTATTCTGGCCGTGTACATTGTGCCATTCTTTAAATGTTTTGTTGTTGTTTTTTTTTTAAATGCTTTTTGTTTTAAATGCTCTGATCTCTTGAAGTGCTTTTGAAGAATAGCCCATGATTTCCATGTCTGGAACTGCTTGTAGAGTTCCTTGCCTTTCTATCCCAGTAGAGACACATTTATACCTTCATCCTAGTGTTCCAGAGCCACCCATCTCATTTGGTATTATATTGATCTTAAAATATGCTTAGTTTCTTCTGTCATGGATTTAACTATTTAAATTAAGCCCATTCTACCTTATTTATCCATCCCCTGAATTGATTTTTTTTTCTTTTGAAGGTCATGATATATAAAACTAATAAAGAACCCTTACCAGACTACAATTGAGTGTGTCTTAAGTAATTCTGACCTTTGTGTATCTTTAATAATTTATGGTGAAGCATATATGCAATCAGGAAGTTTAATTTGTTGAGACCATTGACTTTGATGAGAAGGTAACCTTTATATAGTCTGTCTGTTGCTAGCTCTTGAGGGGGGCAACTGTAACCCTAATATTTGATCATTTTAATGGTTCAAAACATTAATCATACTGGATGCCTAATAGTTAACAGTTTTTGTTCAAATATCTGGTAAGATATACAGAGCTGGAGGGGGGGGGGCAAAGTCAGAGGATGAGACAGACCTGGGAGCTGCAGACAGAGGTGGTGGAAGAGCTGAGGACATAACCCTCCCTACTACTGCCTGTGACCTTGGCCCTGTCACATAACTCTGTGTCCTTAGCTGACAAATGAGAAAAACAGTCCCCAGTGCGAGACTTGGACAAGATGGCATTTATATGATACAGAGCACACTGCCTGGCAGGAGAGAACACTCACAGAAATCCCACAGGTGTGTAACTTGGTTCTCTTTCTGAGTACCTCCTACTTTCTACTTTGTGGTTTAACAATTTCACATTCAAACTTAGCTCTTTAAAGATAGGGCTTGTGGAAAGATCCTGTTCTTGCCTTCTACATTTCCTAGTAAATATTGTAGAAATATTTTTAAGTGAATAAATGAATAAATGATTACATGTTAGTGCTGGCTAAGTAACACTACTGTTCCTGGTAAGGATTTTAAGATGATGTTTGACACTAGCTGATAGCAATGTCTGAAGTGTAGCTGGGTGCAGTGGCACACGCCTGTAACCCCAGCAGCTTGGGAGGCTGAGGCAGGAGGATGGAGAATTCAAAGCCAGCCTCATCTACTTGGTGAGGCCCTGAGCGACTTAGTGAGAACCTGTCTCAAAAACATAAAAAAAAAAAAAAAGCTGTAGATGTAGCTCAGTGGTTAAGTACCCCAAGGGGTTCAGTCCCTGGGACAATAAATAAATAAATAAATAAAAAGCTGATGTGAACATAGACATACAGACGCTCAGAGGCTCCATGGCTGCACATTGCCTTTCTCCTTAGCCCACAGGAGGTTTAAAGAACCTCTTTTGCTGGGCTTTTGTCTCAAAGGAGATCCATGCAGATGTTATGAATTTGCGTGCCCACTTAAGATTTAGGGAAATTTGAATAACATGTGCACTCATTTTGTTTGTTTTTATAAATAGCAACTGTACTAAGATGTAATCATATACCATACCATTGACCCATTAAAAATGTACAATTTGGTGGTTTTAGTGTTTTTAAAGAGTTATGCAACCATTATCACAGTCAATTTTAGAACATTTTTCTTTTTTCTCATGTGAGGGAAGTTATTTATTGTAAAATGTATTAAAAGTACATAAGTCAAGGGCCGTGGCTACATTAATCCTCAAGGCTATGGTTTGGGCCTTACAGTTTGGGAAGAGACAAGAGAGATGCACACAGATTTTTTAGGAAGCTCTTTGAACTTTCTTGATGTATCCTAATATTTTTTAGCAGTCTTATTAAGGTGTAATTGACATACAAAAATATGGACACATGTTTAGTGCATAACGTTTTGCTTGTGTTCTTCTTTGTAACGCTGGGACTCAGACGGAGGGATTCATGCATGCAAAGCCCCCGTATTCTACCATGGAGCAACACCCCCAGCCTGAGATGTGTAATTGGATGAGTTTGAACATATTCACACACCATGATAGGATCACCACAAATCAGGTGAGACACGTATCCATCACCTCCAAAAGTTTCCTTTGTTCCTTTTATTTTATTTTTTTTTTTTTGATGTAAGGATGTTTAACATGAAGTCTACCCTCTTAGAGAGCTTGAAGTGCATAATACGTTGTTGTTAACTACAGGCATAATGTATAGCAGATCTCTAGAACTTATTCATCTTGTGTAAGTGAAATTTATATGCACTGAATAGCAACTTCCCATTAACCCCTCTACCTCCGTCCTGGCAACCACCATTCTAGTCTCTGCTTCTATGAGTTTGACTCTATCAGACACCTCGTAGAGGTGGAATAATGCAGTGTTTTTCTTTCTGTGTCTGGTTTACTTCACTTAGCATAATGTCTTTCAGGTTCATCCACATGGTGACAAATGAAAGGATTTCCTTTTTTTTTAAAGGCCAAATAATATTCCATTTAATCTTTCTGCCATGTGATAAATATTATATATGTACATATATATTTATATATATTTGGTAAGTAAATATAATAAATATTTGTATTTAGTCTCTATCCCATTTCCTAATACACAGCTCCTAAGACCTTTGGAATCTCTGAGGTGGCAAGAGTCTTTTGTATGCTAATGGCATGGCTGGTGGCTGGGGAGCTCCTAAATAGCCTCTGGATGGGGGATGGTTGCCAGGGAAACCAACCAACCCTGTGATTAGCCAGTTGGAACTTTCCTCTGGGGAGGGGAAGAGGGTAGGAGCTTGAGATGATGACCAATGGCCAAAGACAGAAACAACCTTCGGAAACTCCACAATGGACAGGGTTCCTAGTGTTTCTGGGCGCTGACATAGTGCAATAAGTCGAGGGTTCTGGAAGTATTGAGTGGTATGAGAGAAAACAGTTTGCTTTATTTTGTTCCAACACCTCATTCTCTTCATCCACTCTTCCGTCAAGGATGTTGGAGTTGTTTCCCTGTCTGGCTGTTGTGAATAGTGCTACAATGAACATAGCAGTGTGCACTCACTCTGATTGTTCACCGTCCCTGGAACACCTCACGTGTTCAAATACCTGTCAGTGACATCTTCATCTCAGTATTTCCCATGGTACATTTGTTTCCAACACTCATATTTGTATTTTATTCACTTAAATGTTAATTATATTTAGTTTTCTTACAGTGCTTTTTTTTTTTTAATCGTGCAGTGGAAACTCAGATTAAAGTAAATTGAAGTCTTACTCAGAAGGCAACCAGATCTCATTTCCTCTAATGGAATTAACTACCCTGATACCATCCAGATATTTTATTCTGTGGAGTTCAAAGTTGTCTTGGAGAAGTGTAACACACCACAGCTTTGCAGGATCCCCTTTTTTACAGCCACTTTCTGAACAATTATCATCATCAAGTCTATCTTCTAATCATTTCCCTGAGTTTATATTAAGATCTGGTGAGTCACCGTGTAAAATGAAGATCAAGGACTTTTTCGTATTATTAAAAGCGTAAATAACATGCCTCAAGCACTACACAGAAGGTATTTCTGAACACTGAAAAGAAATTAATTCACTGTAATGGCCATGAGGGAGGCAAGGATTAGCATCTTACCCTTGTGCCTCTGACTCCACGTTGGCCAAGCCTTGGCAGCAATCATGAGCCTGCTGGGAAGGCCAGTTCTGGACCATTCTGGGGTTCAGACCTGGATGCCATTTATTTCAGTATTGGGTTGATTTGGGCTGCAACAATGGCTCCACATGCTCCAGCTGGAGCTTCTGTCTTTCAGGAGAAGTTGCTACATTTTAAATAAAAGCTCTTGTATTTAAAATACAATACATTTTATACAATGTCTTCCTTGAATTATTTCTGTCCAGAGTTATCTGATATCTGGGTTAAATTGCAAAGGGACTTTTTTTTTTTTTTTGCTGGTGTACAAGGAAAAATTCAAAGCTATATTAAAGTTCCACTGAATCTAATTGTGTTCATCAAGGCAGTGAGAACACCTTCTAAAAATATCAGGAAGGAATTTAGAGTGAGGGGAGATCAGGTGGTTGGCGGAAACGTTAACTGTGTCTACTTGGATTTGATTTTTATTTCATTTTCATTTTTAAACCAAAAAAATTAAGAGAAGATGATAATGGAAAGTGTCCTGAAATTTCCAAAAATAAATGCATTTTTAATTCCTTCTCTGTCTTCACAAACCAGAGTGGGGTAGCTGTAATTCATTAGCTCAGCCAGTAGAGGGAATGGCTCATTATCACGTGCAAGGGCTTTCCCAAATCTCCCTCTTATGCTCCAGGGCCACAGGTGTCCTGCTTTACAAACAGATGCTATCTATGAAGGTCAGGGCCAAGGATGTGTGATGAGGTGACCTTCATCTTTTGAACTGTGTTCCTAGAACTTCCTTTCCCTGCCCTCTGGCTGTCTCTGACTTTTGTTTTTATTTCTGTTTTTCTGTCTCTGCCCCTTGTCCTCCGTTCTGAGTGTCTGTATCCTGGACCTTTTTTAGGATGTCTAGTGTCGGCTCTTCCTGTGTCCTTCAAAACTAGAAACCCCTCAGGTACTTCCCCTCCCCACCCTCCATCACGGGTTTTATGAAGATCCTGCTCACAGAGGGTAAATATTAGAGTGTTGTCACTTATCAAATCACCCTTTCTTCCTAGATAGGTAAGCCAAAACTTTTAGTCAAGCCCACAACAATTTGCCAGACTTTCTAGTGAAGACCAGGCGAACACAGATTTTGGGAGTCTATTCATCACACTTTGGGGCATTATGGTCCTAACTCAAAAGGTTAACACACCAATGGGAGAAAAATCCCTATGATAGGACGCTCTGTGTGCCATGGACTAGCTTGGAACTCTGACAAGAATGGGCAGGTAGGCATTGTTATGACTATTGTGCAAATGAGAAAACTGAACTGAAGAGAGATTGGGTCTCTTTCCTTTCATCTTTCATTATGCTGCCAGCAAGCGACAGAGCCCAAATTCCCACCCTCCTTGATCTGACACCTGAGCTATTCACTTTCTTCTCTACTCCAGGCTGCTTCCCCAGCTCTGTCTTCCGGGTTCCTCGGGTAATGATTGGCATCCCTGCCTGCCTGGTTAGGTGGCTTCGTGGATCTTCTCGAACTTTTCTCTCTGAGCAGCATGCTTTCCTTGGACGTCTTCAGTCCTTGTATTCTGGTTTACAAATTCAGAGGTGGAGACATATCAAATACAAATGGTAAGAGAAACTAGTTCATTTCACTTGCAGCTTTTAGAGACCAGGTGGATTCTTTTACCATGAGATCAGTGCATTCAGTAGTAAGAAGGGGTCAAGGTTGCTCACCTCCTGGCGGGTGGGGGGGGGCCCTGGTCTGTGTCAGGGATGGAAGTTTGCTGAGAGTTATGGGGTGCCGTGGAGAGATGCAAGTGCAAGGGCTACCCAGGGACGCCTTTGCCCCCCAAATTGGATAGAAGAGACCTCCTACAATTACTGGGGTGGGTTCCAGGGTTGAGGACTCCTGGTTGGCAAGGTAGAGTAAAAAATGTGTTTATGAAGAACTAGTCATGGAGCATAAATGGATGTTGAAATAGACCAGAACTAGGCGAAACAGCCCACCAGCAGATAGCCATAAAAATGAAGGTTACAAAACAGAGCACATACTTTGCCCTGCTCGTCCCTCTCTGAACTCAGGGTCAGGCCCCCGCCTGAACCTCGCTTCCCAGCTGGTGTTTTCTCACTCCAAACAGTCTTCCTGGGTTTCTCAGCCGAGGCTAAGCCAAGGTGTCATTTCTCACCATCTCTTTTATAATATTTATTTCATATTATTTGTGTGTGGGATGGCTGCCTTTGAGTTTTTCTAGACAAGATACAGGCGCGTTTTAGACTTCCTGGGAGGAGGACATAGGAAAAGAATTGAGAGGTGGGGACACAGTGGGGAAAGTGATTGCCAGAATTTTCTGGGGGAATTCTTAGTCCAGAGACCCCAGAAAAATAGGCTCTTACCTCTTTATTCTTTAAAAAAAAATAATTAGCCTTTTTGAAGAGTGCCTTGGGCCCATGTCTCTGGCTCTATTTCAACTGTCTTCCAAAACAATGTAAATTTCCTGGTTGTCTCTACGGAGAGGCGTTTCACCAAATGCAGACACAAGAAGAAGTGGCTGAGAATATGATGGTGGGGGCTAACCAGATTTCACATTGTGGACGCCATGCAGATGTAACTCGAAGAGCAGGGGTTCATAACAGGCTTTGCCAACATTAGTCATGGCTCCTATAAATTTCCAGTATCTGCAGGATCTTTGGATGAGATTCTGAAAGGGGAGAGAGAATTTTAAGAATTTTGCTTTCACATCAAGATGACTCAGGTAATTTTCCTACTTCCTATCATTTTCTGTAACATATAGAATGCACTGGAATTCTTAATGCTCCTTACCATCTTACATATAGAGCCTTCAGTCTAAAAATACCATTAAGTCCTTATAAGATAGAGATAATAATGAAGAAAATAACTGCTAAAGAAAGAATTATGCTCATGAAGTTTTCCCCATAGCAATAGCATTTAAGATTTTGAACAAACTAAACTATAAAGATAGTAATTGGTTGTGCCATCTTTTAAAATCAGTAATATTAATTTCTGGGTATGAAATTAGGTACAGAGGCTTACTAAATACAGCAACTTATCATTATTATTGGCACTTTGAAAGACTCTACAAATTCAAAGTCAGGGTTAGCCCTGGAGAAGAGTGTTAGAATTGCAACAAAATGAAGGAAAAAAATTTACCAACTTTGGTTTATCGTACATGTGAAAATCTACAGTAGGTAAATACAACAGGACACACGATTCAGATCCAATTTACCACCCTACCTCTTTAGCAGAAAAAGTGAGAAGAGGAGGAGGAATAATAATTTTCCTATATTTTTATGGGTGGCTATAAATGTCTTCATAAATAGGGCACCTGTTCAAAGGATTTTTTTTTCCTTTTATGTAATGCTAGAGTGATTAAGCCAATGGAAAAACCTTGGAAGAATCAAATTTGAAGATTTGATACTTTCTGGGGAGGAGGTTAGACAGGCAGTGGCCCTTTTCATTTTAACTCCCTGTGATTTTTACCACTCACTGGAGACCCTTTTCTAGTACTAAGGAGCAAATGCTATGATGTTTAGTTTGCTTGCTTCTGTTTGGTACCAAGCTATCTGGCCCTTATGCAATCCTTAATAAAATGCCTGTTATGGCTGATCCATGGTGCATGTGCCTCAGGGGTTCTTAGTGTATTGGAGGCACAGGGCATTTATCAGGACCTTTGACTACGTTGGAGTGAAGTTTAGCAAGGTAGAAAATTAAAAGTTTATATTGGATCACCCATGTTATCGTTTCAGGAATGTTATTTGGAGAACCATGCAAAAATTCAGAATTTCAAACTTGGAAAATGTGTTATTTTTAAATAAGTGAAAAATTTCCTTTCCTCTCTCCTTCATTCCTCCATTCCTTTCTTCCCATCCCCTTCCCCTCCAACGATTATCCATTCACCCATCCATCCATCCTAAATGAGTTCTATGTACCGACTTGCATTACTTTTTTGCTTTGTCATTTTCTAGCTGGTTATAAAGCTTAGAGTTAAGTTTCATGCTTAACTTCTATAATAAAAATAGTAATTTTAACAGTTAACATTTATTGGATACTTAACTAGATCTTTTCCAAGGTACTAAGTAAGCACTTTAAACAACCTCTTCATTTAATCCTGATAACTGCCCTATAGTAGCTACCAGTATGAACCTTTTTTAAAGATGAGAAAAGTTGGGTTGTGGAGGCATTTGGCCGTGTAGGTGACAACTAGTTACTGGGGAAGCCTGGGTTCAAACCCAGGTAGTCTCTCTAAGATGCTGCTTTTTTACCACCACACGATATTGTCACCTACTGCCCCTTCCAGTCCAGACTTTCTGTTACAAATTCTGCACTTTATAGCTCTGGTTCTCTTATTCTTAATAGGTCAATTGTGAAAAGGCCATCTGTTGAAAGGGCTTCAGATTTGCTTTAAAATCAGATGCGACATAAATAGTTAAGAGAAAAGAGAAATGTAAGAACGGTTGTTAATACATTCCACTGGTAAGCATACCTCTCCACCAACCTCTCCACCAACTTTTTATCGCCCCCACCCCATCTTTTCAGAATTATTTACATGGGGTTCTTTTCTATTTCTCTACAATGATGTAGTTAAAAAATGATTTTGAACAATGAAGTATTTCAATCATGAAAAATGAATATTTTAAGATACCTATGTAGCCACCACCAAGATAAAATTAATGTTAGCTTTTTATATACAGATGCTCCATTCTGATAAGCCCATTGTAAGTTGAAAATATTGGAAATATTTTTCAATATATTTAAATATTTTCAAAATATTGAAAATTCATTTAATACCAAATTTACCAAACATCCTGGCTTAGCAACACAGCACACCTTACGGCATTGTAATCTTGGGGCTGTCTGGGATCATCAGGCAGGATCAGACCACATAGTGCGAGTCCAGGGGAGGATCCAAATTCAGAATTCCAAGTACACTTTCTACTGAAAACCACCTGCTGGACAGTCAAGGACTGTCTGGATGGACACTAATACACACACACACACACACACACACACACACATACACACTTCAGATTTCTCATTAAAAATAAACAAAATTTAAAGATACATTTAAACTTATCTTCTTCTGGCTTGGCATGGTGGCATGCACCTGTAATCCCAGCAGATCTGGAGGCTGAGGCAGGAGGATTTCAAGTTCAAAGTCAGCCTCGGTGATTTAGCAAGATGCTAAACAACTCAGCAAGAACCCTGTGTCTAAAAAAAAAAAAAAAAAATACAAAATAGGGCTGGGGATGTGGCTCTGTGGTCGAGTGTTCCTGATTTCAATCCCTGGAACCCCTCATGTGTCCCCCCGCCTCCAGATACTGTGTTCCTTCTTTTCCTGCTTCCATGTACCTTTTGTATAGGAAGTCATCATCCTGAAGTTGGAATGCATTCTTTCTATGCATTTTTTGTACGTTTTCCCCACATAAGGATATATCGATGAGCAGTAAATGCTATTTTTATGTCTTAATACGTACATAAATGATGCCAGTTTATTTTGAACACATTTGTTTTACTTGACATAATATTTTTTGAGATATATTTATGTAAATATAATTCATTTATTTAAACTGCTGTATAATATCCCATTATATGAATAAGTAGCACTTTGTGTGTTTGTTCCCCCTCTTGGGGACAGTTAGATTGTCTTCCTATTTCAGGTGTACACAAGCATTCTTGCATACTCTCTGATAGGATGCATGTGTGAGGACATTTAGAGAAGATAACCAAAGTGGAAGTGCATCTTGCAATATATGGACATCTTTAATACATGGCCTGCTTTCTCCCTAGGGAGGTGAACCAATTTGCACTTTAACAAGCAACATAAATTCCTGCCTTTTCACATCTTCTTCAACACTTTGTGTTATCAGAGTTGCTGATTTTTGTCAATTAGATGGATGCCAGATGTTTTCTCTTTTTTTTTCAACATATATTTTCCTGGTTACTAGAGAGAGCTTAAAAATACTTTTAAAAGTATTTATTGGGCATTTGGGATTCCTCTTCTCTGAATTTCCTATTCATTTCATTTGTTCCTTGCCGAGTTAACTTAATATTGATGAGTCAAATTATTTCTATATTCTGGATGTAAATCTTTTGTTGGTTACATGGTTTGGGCTGGAAATATCTCCTCTTTATTGAGGATCAGCTCTTTACTTTGAATATAATATCTTTTGTCATATGGAGTTTTAGAGCCATCAGATTTACAAATTTTCTCCTTGATGATTTTGTATGTGTTTTGTTGACTAAATTCTTCCATGATGTGGTATCACACAAAACATCCCTATGCATTCTTTTTTTTTATATTTCTGCTTTTTTACATTTAGGACTTTAATCCATTTTAAGTTCTTTCTGGAGCCTATATTAAATACTTGCTGAAAAAACAGATATAAGATATGCTTTGGAATGAAGCCTAGTGAATCCAGAAAAAAAGGAGTGGGATATAAAAATGTATTTTGAACACAAAACTAACAAATATCATAAATCTAAATAAGTATTGACCAGAGAACTATTCATAGTTATGACTAATTTGGGAATATAAAAGCAAAGTGAAATTGGAATACTGGGCAAAGGATTAGTCAGCTTTTTGATGACAGAATACTGAGAAAAACAACTTAAAGTGGGAGAGATTTATTTTGGCTCACAGTTTCAGAGATTTCCGTCCATGGTCGGCTGACTCCTTTTCTTTTAGGCTGAGGCAGAAACATCATGGCAGAAGAACATAGTGGAGGACAGCTGCTTAACTCTTGGTAGCTGGGAAGCAGAAAGAAAATGAGAGAGAAAGGGGCCAAGGGCAGCTATAGTCCCCAAGGGCATGCCCTTGAGGTCTCCCCTCCTAGTTTCCACCACCGCCCAATAGTCCATTCAGCTATGAATCCCTCAATGGATGAGGTCAGAGCCCTCATGATGCAATAATTTCCAAACACCCACCTCTGAATATTTCTACACTGGAGACCAAGACTTCAACACATCTGGGGTTCATTCTGGACCCAAATCATGACAGGTAACAAGTAAAACAGAAGAGGAATAATTGATATTAAAATGTTTTAAACTTCTAATGCAAACTGAATCTATTTATTTTATTCTGTTGATTTTTAATATCTTTTCCTATTTTTTTATCTTTTATGTCTTTGAATATGCATTATTGGTAATTTCCTCAAATTTTTCCAATGCAGTAATTTTTTTCATTAACCTTTATATTAATCTGCAATTGGACCTACTGAATTTTACATTTTAATAACTTTGTTCTTTACTTCTGGAGGTTCTACCTAGTTCCTTTAAATATAGCCTATGCTTTTATTATGGTAATAAGGTATTCTTCTATGTTTTAAATCTATTTAAGTATTTCTATAGTACAACTTTCATTGTATAGTTCGTAAAATTGTTTTATTATCTGTACTTCTTGAGATTCACTTCTCTTTGCTGACTGTACTGACTCTTGCTATTATTTATTTATTTCTTCATGTGTTTTGTAGTTTTGGGTTGTGAGCACCTCTTTAGCAGAACTTTAGCTGCTGGATTCTTGTTGAAGTTGAATCTTGAGGGCCAATCCTTACAACATAATTTTATGACTGTTTTTGTGTAAAGTCCCGGAGATGGTCCAGGATTAATCTTTATGTTACTTATCAGCTTGTGGAATTTCCCAACCATGTTGGTAGGTTAGTTCAAATCCTAACCACAACTTATTTGTAACTGGGGTTTTATGATCTCAAAGTTTTTGTTTTGTTTTTCCTGCAAGGGTATAGGCCAAGAATTCATGAGAGAATTCTTGTTCATCCCTTCATTTAGTTTGCAGTCCTCTGAGGGCTTTGACGGTAGCAATTTTGGTTTGAACTTTCTACCTTGAATGGCACCAAGACAATATTGCTTATTGTGAGGTGGATATGAAAACCACAGCCCCAAGGTCAGAGGCACTGACAGATTCTTTGCTGAACTTTCACAAAACACATGAAGAAGTTCATGTGATCTTACTTACTTCTTTACACAGTCATATGTTGTTTAACACTGGGGACACATTCTAAGAAATGCATTGCTAGGCAATTTTCATGGAGTGTGGACATCAGAGGGTGTACTTACACAGACTAAGACAGCTATGATGTGACTGGGCCCTGGAATCTTGCAGGACTATCTTTGTATACGTGTACTATCCATTGACCCTAAGTTGTTATCGTGATTCATGACTATCTTTGCTATCTTGAGATTTCTCTTTCTTTCAAGCTTAGCTGTCATATAATAGATTTTTTTTGGGGGGGGTTTAAATCTTCTATGTTCAGGTACTCGTGGTGAAATAATTTTCAGGCTACAGATTATCTTAGTCTTTCTGGAATCTTGAATTTTCAGCCCCTTTACACTGTTTTCAGAGGGTGGTGTCTCCTATAGTCTCCTAGACCTTGTGCAGCTTGAAGATGGGATTCTTGGGAGTTTCAGGGACCCTGGCTGTTCTGGGGAAACCACTCCAGTCTGCTTGCCGAGAGCTTGTCTCATCTTGCTCCTCAGGTGTCTTTGGGCCCCATTTGTCTCTTTTGAACTGTAACAACTAAAATCTGGCCCTCTCTTCTAATACCTTCTTTTCAAATGGTGAACCCTGTGTGTGTCTCTTTTTCCTTTTGTGATCTGCCATTAAGATGTCATTTCCCTTTCATATCTCTTTAGCCTCAAATCAGCTTCTAAATCTCAACACTTCTTTCAAAGATACCTCTCCTGTCTTCCTTTATTTTTATTTCATTATAAAAAAACACTCCCAATCTGATAATAAGACTAAAGCCTGCTTTTTAAGTCCATCTAGTTTCTCTTTGATTATCCAAGCAAACAGAATCCTTAGATGGAGAATATTCTAGGCACAGGCCTTTTAAACTACATTCATCACTTTGGGATTTGTAGTCATTTTATTGTGTCATTTCTTAACTTCAACTCAAGATTTTGTGGCCTATTTTTTCTTTTTAATATCTGCCCTGCCCAGGTTCTTATTAAATAAGAGAACCAAATGTAAACAAGGCAGTTTCCTACACACTTAGAATCTACCAGTGAATAAAAAAATTCTTTTATTTTCTGTCATTATTAATACAACTTTATAATACTATTGAGGATGAAACTACAATTCCTACCTCTGAAATCCCAAATCAGATTCTTATATAATTCTTAGAAACTGTGCCAATTTGAGGTCTCACGATACGGGTGTGTGTGTGTGTGTGTGTGACTTTTAGTAGCCACTGGATAAGTAGCAGAGTAACAAGAGCTCATCTCTCTCAGATTCCTTGCTTGGTACTGAATTCAGGTAATGATATTCAGAGAAGCATGCATTCGGGGCCCTTTGTCCCAGCCTCCAGGACTCCAGATCTGACTGGGAAACAGCACAAGCAGCTAACTATTGTTTTCTGTTCCATTGTATGAAGGCCTCAGTAGAGAACCTCTTCCTCCCATTAGAAAATCCTTGCTTCAGCTGCCCTAGCTCACTAAGACCTGTGCCAATGCCCCCAGGCAGCCAGCCGGCCTTCTAAGGCTCCAATTTGTCCTCCTGCTTGTTAATGCCCCAAGTGGCCAGTATTTGCTGAATTCCAGCCTGTTATGAAATACTATGAGCTCCAAAAAACCTGTAAAGGGGAGAATCCCACATGACCTGCATTTACTGCAGCTTAAGCCCTAAAGCTGCCGGCCTTCCAGTTTGCTGTCTCCTGTGCATGTGATTTTGTCCTCCAAATGACAATTCTTGTCTAATGCTTAAGGTTCCCAGTTCCAGTTCATTTACCAGCTATTGGAAATTTAGGGAATCAATAAACACGCTCTCACCCAAGTTTGGATAAATTGAGAGAGAGAGAGAGAGAGAGAGAGAGAGAGAGAGAGAGAGAGAGAGAGAGAGGGAGAGAGAAGAGAGGGGGAGGGGGAGTCAGATGTAGTACAGCTCTGTAGATAAGGGAGAGGGGCTTGCTAATATTTCACCCTGAGTTAGATTTACCCACCCAGGCCCCAGTGCAGCTGCAGAACAGAGCTGAGTTCTTGTCCAGAGTGGGGCCAGGTCCTCTACAATAGGGAAGGGGTTGGGATATAGGGAAAAAGCAGCTAGAACACTTGTTCTAATTCCTTCTACAACTCTTGTGGGTTAGATGTTATTCTTTCTCCACTGGGGATTGGGGGGTGAAGACGGAGAAAAACCAGGAATGCTATTCTAATGGAAGTCTTTCCCCATGGAAACACAGGAAGATGTGTGTGGGGGGGTGGGGGGGGGTGGGGGAGGGGAGCAATAATGACACCTGATAGAGTTCTGGGACTATTTAATTTCGGCATCTGTCTGTGTCTCCTACTTTTTGCTCAGTGTCCTGTGCAGAATAGAGAGCTGGGAGCATGTTGATTGATTGCAGGTGTGTCTCCACTCCGGCAACTGAAGAAAAAGAGGTACACCTGCTGCCAGATAGAAGGAGCATCAAGCGCCACAGTTACAACAGATGAACAATCTGTCTGCCCTTTGCTTATTTTTCCCCCTGTCCTCTGAGTGCTCAGGGAAGTCCAAAATGAATTTCATAAAGATATTGTCCATTCACACATTTCTTACCTCTTCTATAGATGAGTAAGATTATAATCTTAGAAAAGGCCCAGTGACAAGTCTTATAATGAAATGTCTCTTATTTAATTCAAAACAAAGTTCTCTCCTATTTCAACATGGAATGTTGTATACAACCATAACTCAAGCATTTTTTGTTTGTTTGTTTTCTTTTCTTCTCCTCCTCTCCCCTCCCTTTCCTTCTTCCCTTTTGTGTTCAAACCCAGGACCTGTTGCACGCTAAGCTCACACTCTACCACTGGGATAGGATCCCAGCCCTCAAGATGTTTTCCTTTTTGTTTAAGTGTAGGTTACTACATTTAAATAGTTTTGCAATAATAATAAGTCTTATTTTGAGATTTTGAAAGCCAGGTACGGGTGTGGGGTTGGGCGAGGGGGGTTGTAACTATCTTACCCAGACCTCCCAGTGTGGTAACTCCCACCAAGAGGCTCTGGAGGATGAAGCCGCTGCCCACATTCTCATAGTCCAGAGGAGTGGGGTGGGGATTCAAACCAAGTGCTGCCGAGCAATGTGGGAAGCAAAACAGGTCCTACCTCAGAACTGGGGGCTGGCCCCTGAGTAGCTTCATTTGAGGTTTCAGGGTAAATTGACTTTGTATGTATTTCACTTTCAACAAAATACTTGCTCTTGGTTCAGTGGAATTTTCTTACTTAGGATGGGTCAGTGATTGCTCACTCATTTTTAAGGCCAGTGTCACCAAGTATTGGAATCTGAAACTGGGGGTTCAGAAGGAGTTGGAGGGAAATGGCTCTGGTGAAAATAATATAACTTTGCAATGATGTCATCGTGGACATTAAAAAAAAATTCCTGGTTGATACAATGTCTTTTGCATGTTTTGTTACCAAGTACTCTATGTTCTAGTTTAGATTTATCAAAGTCAGAGCCTTCTCTTCTTGCAAGTTTTTGCTTGGAGAAACTTGCATGTTAGAATTTTTTTTTTTTAATTTCATTTTGTTCTTTTCCAAGTATTTCCAGAATTTTCCAGCTTCTACATATGCTGCCAACAACAGAGGTTTGCATGCATTATTCACAGCACATGAATTTATTCTAAAAGTCAGTATTGTTTAGGTCCATCTTCCTAAATCATACAATATGCATGATATTTATAATTTTAAGACTATTGAATTCAAGATAACTCTTAATTTTGCTTAAGTTTCATATTCACTTGGATTTACATGTCTCTTCATAATAATTCAAAGAATAGGTTTTTACTTTTTTACCTTTTTTGTTGACTAGATAACCTATTGAAGTAGAATTGTAAAGCACCACTGAATAGCTTTAGGTGTTAATAAATTAGCTAAGACAAGCAGCTAAAACACTGCTAGATAAAACTATTCAAATCAAATACCACTCTCTGGGCCTGTGTCATAAGATTAACAGTATAAATTCATAATTGGTCAAAATTGTGGCAAATTATTAATTATGAGAAAATTGAAGGAAGTGAATATCTCTTCAAATTCAGCTGATAAGACTTCAAAACCATGGGAATATTTCTCTCTTCACTTAGAATAATAATAAAAATGATGATTCCAGAAATTTTGTAAGTTTGTAATAACCTGCTTAAAAATGAAGTTTGACTGGTTGTGTTATCATTGCTGTTTCCTGAGAGACAGTTTATGGCAGGTGATTTTATGATACATTCCTGAAAAACCTCCAGATTTCAAATATGCAATATAAACTTCTTATGAAAACTGCAGAACTTACCCATTTTATAAATAGTACCACACCTACTTCAGATTAAATAGAATTTCCACATTTTAGTGTGGTCAGTTAACATGAAAAAAGGTGGACATTGAAAAACTCACCCATCTATACATCAGGATCTGGTCCAGCTGATTTAAATGGGCAGTTCTCAAATTTTTCTAGCCTCAGGATTCTTTGATCCTCTTAAAAAATGATGAGGAAAAAAATTATTAAGGACCTCCCCCTTTATTTATGTGAGATATATCTGTCAACATTTACCATTATAGAAATTGAGAATGAGAAAAATTTAAACCACAACAATATAAGTGAACATACATTCTATTGACAGAAGGAAGATATTAGCTTAGTCTAGATGGCCCTTGGAAAACTCCACTGTAAATCTGTGGCAGAATGAAGACAATTTTGACCTTGTAGATCCCCTGATAGGGTTTTTAGGGACCAGAGGGGTCGGTCCCCAGGTCACACTTTGAGACAGGCCATTTTGAATAATTTGATGTTATTATTTAACATTTGCCAATTCCTAATAGGAACTTATTAGGCAATGAATCATTTAAAAAACAGTTTCTGGCGGTGGGGCTGAGGATCAGCCAGGTTGCTTTTGCCTCCCCCCTCTGGCCCCCCATTCTCTTGGTTGCTAGTTGGGAGGTCTTGGGCAAATCTCTCAAGCATTCAGATTCCCAATTTTCAAATCATTAGGTGAAAATCATTAGGTTAGGGTTATTGCAAGAATATGTGGAACAACCAGCATTGTACCTGGCACGTGAGAGGTATTCAGTAAGTGATAGCTGTAATAGAAAAAAAGGAGAACAGAGACCAATTCCACGCAGGCCAGGCTCCCCTGCCCCTCCCTCCTGAGAGGAGGTTTGCTGATTACTGTGGTATGAAAGAGAAGAATTCTCCCCAGGAAGGATCCTGGAAGAAAGAAATGGAAGCTCAGTTTTAACCTCCCCCTCATCCCATTCTTTTTCTATAGCGTGTTTATCTTTAAAAGCTTTGATCTAAAATGAGCAATTCCTTGCACTTTCAAAGTCCAGGCATATTTGGTTTACTGTATTTATGCTCACTGTGTTGTTTTGTTAGATGAAATTTTACTACTATTAATACAGTTGCAAAGGTCTCCTTTTTCTTCTCTTGACACCTTCTGCTATTCTGGGCTCATATTTCCCAGATCTTTTCTAGCACTGTTTTTGCAACATTCCTTGCTCAAACTTACCCTTGAATGTGGTGCCAAACGTGTTTGGTTTTAAGAGGATTCTTTTTTATGAGATGCAACTTATTCTTGATTTTTTTTTTCTTTTTAGAGTTTAGGTTTTATGTCTTGGATGCTAGGGGGAAATGGACACACACACAAAAATCATTTGGTGATTCTCTTTGAGGCTGCAAAAGAAGGGTGTTGTTGCAGCCTGAACCAGGTTGGAAGCCATCTACATCCAGGGTAGTGGACCAAGTACTTCTCTCTGCTGGGTCAGAGAAGAAACCAACATGAGGTTTCCCCCATTCCCCCAGGGCCCATCCTTAGGCTACTGAGTTTCACAGGGGATGATTAGACAATGATTCACAGGCCATTTTCCCATGATACTTCTGAAACTCATAGGAAAATCTTCTTACTCTTGGATTCTGAATTCTTACTTATCCTAATATCCTCACCGTCATCAATCATTCACTGAACTACTACTTCATGATTGGCACTGTGTTAACCCTGGGGAAAGTGCCTACAGGAGGTACACAGTGAGCCCCATTGATTTCTGCCTCTGGTGAAGAAGAGCTGACCCTGCCAGCTCCAGATGTTGGGCATACAGGAAGATGGATCAGTCTTGGTAGTAAGATAATAATTTCAGCTCTGAATATCTTTTTTTGTTGTTGTTGTTCTTTGAAATGGTGATAAGGTATCTAAACATTCATAGTAACTTTGCTAAAAGTAGTCATCCAAGTCGCAGATGAGCACACAGCATGAGAAAACTCTGGAGCCAGCCAGATGTGGGTTTCATTTCAAGTCTGCCATTTACAAGTCGGTAACAGTTTTTAATGTATTAGTGCTTCAGTGTTCTTCTCTATAAAATAAGGTTCTTAATAAATAACCCCAAATGGTAGCTGTTATAGTTTGGATCTGGATTGTCCCCCAAAGGTTCATGTGTTGAAGGCTTGGACCCCCAACAGGTGGCACTAATGAGAGGTGGTAGACATGTCAGCAGTTGGGTTCTAGTTAGAGGAAATAGATTACTGCAGGTGTGTCCTTGAAGGGGATATCTTGTTTCTAGCCTCTTCTCTCTCTGCTTCCTGGCTGCCATGGGGTGAACAGTCTCCTTTGCCTCCACCATGTTTCCCTCCACCATGATGTTCTGGGGTCATATGACCATGGACTGAAACCTCTGAATTTTGTGCCCAAATATATCTTTCCTCCCTTAAGTTGATTTTCTCAGGTATTTTGTCACAGAAATGGAAAGCTGACTAACACCATAACTGTGTGTGTGTGATAGCATTTTGTAGTGATGCCATGAGAATCAGGTATCAGAACTGTGTTGGATAGATATTTATCTGGGAATGTGATGATGAATGTTCTTCATATCACACTTATTGCTTCAACTGGACAAGTAGGGGTGACTTTTAGTGATAGCAAATGTGCATATTAGCTGGAATAAGGCAACAATGAAGATCGGGGAAAAGAAAATGATCTGTTTAAAGGTACACAGGACTCAAAAATGAAATCCATATTTCATGACCCCAGGTTAACATTTTGAGTTCAGACAGACATGGGTTTGAATCCCACCTCAATTTCTATCCTGTTGTGTGAGCTTGGCAAAGTTACTTAGTTCTCTGTGCCTCGACTTTATCATCCATAAAAGTGAGGATAATAGTTTTAGCTCCCTCATGGATTGATGTGGGAGTTAAATGAAATAATAAATGGTAAGTACTTAGCAGAGAGTCTGGCAACTATTAAGCACTCAATAAATGACAGCTATTATTATTCCTTAGACCACATTGCCTCTCAAACACACTTTCAAAAGCTCAGCAAGATACTTTAAAACTAAATTCTGGAAGCAGTCATTTCCCAGTCTAGAGGATAAAATATATTATGTACAGAGAGTGGGTGCTCTGGACTGTCATGAGGCTCAATTTGGGAAGGGCAGGCATCCTCCTGATATGTAGCATCCCTTTTGGGCTTGGAGAGAAAAACTCCTGTACAAAGAGGAGAATGGAATGCTTCTTTTTTCTTTTCTTTTTTTTTTTTTTTTTTTTTTTTTGTCCTGGGGATTGAACTTAGAGGCACTGAACCACTGAGTCACATCCCCAGCCCTTTTTATTGGGAGACAGGGTCTCTCTAAGTTGCTTAGGGCCTTGCTAGGTTCCTGAGACTGACTCTAAATTTGCGATCCTCTTGCCTCAGCCTCCCGAGCAGCTGGGATTACAGGAGTACACCACAGTGCCTGGATGGAATGCCTCTTAAAATTGTGCAGACCACCTCTGATCTGGTCATCACAGACTTTGTTCTCATTTCTTAGCCCTAAAAATACTCGTTGCTGACTCTGACTGAGATCGCAAGCTCTTGTGAGTGTGTTAGCATGCCCTTTCTGACCTTGGAGAGAGAGAGCAGAGGAGTTTCCATCCCACTGTGTCAGGTGCATGGAATATTATTTAAAGGACTTTTCCCTTCTACTTTTTAATCATCATTTTTTGGATGGTTAAGTTTTGTACTGAGCTAACTCCAGGGTGTTAGCATTTTTACCCCCTGATCCACAAACAAAACCACAGGTTTCTTTTTGAGCCATGTGGTATGGCAGCTGAGAGGGTTGGGGTGGCTAAGTCCCAGGGTCCTTGTTAGGCTGTACAGGTGGTTGCACCTTCCCATGTCCTCCAGTTACACTGCGTAAGGGACCCTCCTCCACTCCTTAGTCCACCTGGCCCAGGAGAGATGAAGTGGAATACTGACACAGAGAAAAAAATTAAATCGGAATTGGATAATAATCTCTTACATATGTGAAATATGACACAACCAGGGACAAAAGTTCCAGAAAGTGAAGTGCTTCATCTCTCTAGGAAAAAAATGTGGGCAGAGTAGACAAGGGCAGTCAATGGCCTATTGCCCCTCTGCCTGGCTCAGTGCCCAGTGGTATGACCTCTGATGCCAACATTTTCTTTTGGAGGTACCTGCTGGTTGTGCCTGATCTTTAGACAGTCTGTAGATACAGCTGTAAAACATCAGATAACCACTTAGTTCATTTGCTCACATCAGGCTGGCTTGCCCTTCTCCACAGGTGCTAGAGCCTTGAATGTCCAGTGTTGGTTCTAAATATTTGGGCTGTTGGTGCTAATATTTCTTGAGACCTCAGTTCTTTCTGGAGGTTGTAGTGTTAAAGCAAGCCACATTATCTCTGTTTTTTTTTTCTCTTTTCTCTTTGCAACAAGTCATTGCTGTGGCCCTACTGTTTATCATGGCAAACAAAAAGACATTTTGAGGGATGGGGTGGTGTATGATGAAGTATTTATCATGTACATACAATTACTGGTAACAAATTTCATACACAGATTATTGTAAGAAAATATAGCCAATACAGAATCAAATTTGTCCAGTTCAGGAAGACTCCTGCCTCGTAGCTGGAACTGCTCAATGTTGCTGTCAGCCTCATCCAGGTTCCTGGCCCTGGCTTCCAAAATGCTCAGCTTTAACTTCCCTCTGCCTGGGTGTCTGGCATTCCTTGGGATTCTTGTCTCTTTTGAAGGGGCTGTGCAGTATCCTGTGGCTGCATCCTGGGGTTTACAAGATGGTAGCTGAGCCGCAGTGATTCAGCACATGTTCCCAGAGCTTTGCTGTGTGACCATACCTCTTCCTCAGAACTTGCCAGAGGCAGCTGACCACAGGCTGCAATGCCAGGCAGGGTGGGTCCTAAGCAGAGGATATGCAAGAGCCTGGTCCTCATCATTGGCTGTGGTAACACAGGCCTGTTGAGCAGCCTTGATCTTTAATGCTGACTTTCACGCTCTTTGGTTAAAATGAGGCAAATCCTGTTCCTCTGCTTGTCATATACTCTTCTTTCTCCCTGCAAGCATACTGAGTCCCATAACATCATCAGGCACCAGGAAGTAAACAGACACCCAGAGAGGATTTGACACCAAAGCATCTGTCTGCCTGGCCTATCCATCACCTTTATATTTACTTTCTCTTTTTCCTACTGCCAGGGTGTCTGTATTGGGCTCTGTCTGTTAGGTAAAGGCCAATATCGTCATGTGGTCTAAAAGGGAGTTTCATTTTCCAAGTGTACCCTCTTAGTGATCCTTTGTAAATATGTTGTGTTCATGCTCCTGAGCAATTATGCCTCCGGTTTCATTCCTGTTAATCATACTGTACCATGATGGGGCTCTCCAATGTGTGTTTGCTTTGTTGTCACCATTGTGATGAATGAGAGGTACCAACTCCTGAGCCTGATCAAGCTAAGGGAAATCTGATTGGACAAAATCCTCAAATGAAAATATCTTGCAACTGATACTGAGGCTGCCTAGGAAACATGTCCTCATTGTAGAAATCTTTTGCTCTTGAGTATAACTTTCTCTGCTTTGATACATGTGTTGGTGTCTCTAACTGAACTTTGTCCCCCCCTTAGGTGACATAACCTGAAATTGTATGTTGCTGTACCCTTAGGGCTTATGAGAGACTGAGCATAGAGAGGACTTGTTGGAGGTATTTGGAGCTGATCTATTGCCCTGTAGATTTTTCTGGCTGTCATTCTATTCTCCATCAAAACCCTTGTGTGGAGAAAACAAAGGCATCTCTGAATGGCGACTCTGTGATGGGCTCATTATGGGGAGATGCTGTGCCCTGTGTAAGGGAATTTAATATCCAATCTTTCTCTCATGAAAATGAAGTGATGTGAAGTGATAGGTCTTAACAAAGGGACACTGGTGACACCACACTCACCACCTATCGATGAACAAAGCTGAGTTTTAGATTCTACAGATAAGTGATTATGCATGAAAGGGTGGATTGTGGCTCTGGAGGGGACACCGCCCGGCTTCATCGGAGCCACTTGAGCGCACATGGCCAGGGTGTGTAAGAGCGTCATTGTCTCAGGAGCACTGAGAAAGGGCACCCACGTCGGCATCTGGGCAAAGAGATGACTACAGATATCAGAACTGCGATCCAAGGTAAGTTTCTGTGCTCTGCTGTATCCTGCTGAGTTCTCCACAGTAGGGTACTCATGATTTGTTTTATGACCTGTTCATTTTATTTTGAGAAGTAGTTTGCTGGCCACTTTGTAAAATCTATGGTGCCACATTATAGTTGTAAAATGGGGAAGGTTTCTGAAGATGCCTAGCAGAATGATGGAAACAACTCATTTAAATGTAACAGGACTTGAAGTTTTCTGGGTGGTTGGACTATTTACCTTCCATCAGCAGTATATGAGGTTTCCATTTGTCCTTATACTTATCAGAATTTGGTACTTTCGGCTCTTTTTTAATGTGTATGAAGTAGTATCACAGTGTTTTGACTTGATTTTACTGATAACTAATGTTGAGTACCTTGTTATGCATCTGATTGGTCATTTTCATATCTACTGTTTGTGTATGAATTTTTTTTGTGGATAAAAGATCTCTTGAGTGTTTTGCCCATTTTGACTGGATTGCTTTCTTTATGTCATTGTTTTGCATAGTTGTATGACTCCTTTGTTGAATAAATGCTTTGCACGTTTTATATATATATAATGGGACTTTTGTTCCTGTTGGGGTAGACGGGATGTGGGGGAGACAAGAAAAGGGAAAGAAGAAAGGTGACTATTGGATGCGGGGCTCTCTATTTTGCCAAGACATTGGTCAAGGAGGAAAATGAGGAAAGAGTAAGTACAATTTTGCATACACGAGTTATCTGGATTTGTTTAATGCTAAGTAGCACATTTTTTAAAAAAGAGGAATTTGGGAAGCATCTGAAGGTCTATGGTCCAGTCAGGGTAGTATAGTAAACACTGTATTCTAGGGTCCATGTAGGCAGAGTTTAAGTCCTTGCTTACTCAGAGTTATACCATGGGCCAATATCCAAGTCAGTTTCTTCCTCTATAAAATGATGATGTCAATAGTCTCCACTTTGGAGGGTCATTGGAGTTCCATGAGATGACATAGGTGACGTGCTTAGCACTGTGCCCAGCATTTAGCCATTCTTCCCTAAAAGGAGGCTATTGTGAATCACATCAGTTACATCAATTACATTTCCATTGATTGATTTACATATTGCCATACATATCATACATATTGCCATACATATCATATTTCATACATTAGATTGAAGTGGGTTATGAACTCCCAATTTTACCCCAAATGGGAGTTCATAACCCTTTTGAATCAAACTGTGAAATATGATATATCAAGTTAGATGTAATGTTTTGAACGACCAACAATAAAAAAAAAGAAAAAAAAAAAGGAGGCTATTGTGTTATTCCTAGTAGGGTTGGATGAGTCATACAGGAAGAGCCTGAGAGAGAGCACAGGTAAGTTGGAGGTCGTCTCAGGGACTGAAGGGTGGCAGCTCCCTCTTTGAGGAATATAATGGATTGTAGGTGTCAAGAAGGCAATAGGTTTAGTTTTTTTCCACTTTGAATTCGGGACAGAAATTGCTCTTCTTGGGGCAGAAATTGAAGGTTAAAATAAGAGCAAAGTCTTGGAAATGAAACGTGTTGTTACTGTGCAGTGGAATGTTGTCTGAAATCCATAGCTCCAGATACCACCTTTGTCATGCCACAGATTTGTGCAGGCTCCAGACCTGACCTTTACAGCCCTGTCCTCATATGTTACAGACGGAAAGTATTAATTATACATTAACTGATGAACTAGGCTCTGTTGTAAAATTGGTGACATCAAACACCGTGGGCATAAGGATGTGGGCAAGATCATCCGGACACTCTTTCAAGCCACTGTTCTGTGGATGGGTAGGTACATAATGGAACATGTTCTATTGACTTGAGATGAAGTCTTTGGATTTTTCAGTGTGTTCATATCCTCTCAGAATCAACCATTTCATTCTACACTTAATATTAATTGATTCAGCCATTTTTTCCCTTAATTCATTCTTTTAATTGGGACATATGTTTTGAGTGCTATGTGCACACTATGGGCTGGCCACTCTGTATTCAGACACAATTTGATCATTTCTGTCAATCTTGGATATTTGCAAGTGAACAAACAACTTTCCGACATGTACTGTTGAATCTTCGAGGTCTTTACATGTTATGAGGCGCACAGATGAAAGGTGCTCAACCTGGCCCTTGTCTTCTCTCCTGTCATTGGGCTCTCCCAAGGCAGACCAGACCTACTTTGGAGGTGCTTGCTGCACTGACCTGTGGATATCAGATACCATCACCTGCAGCTGTGCTCATCTTACACCTGCGAACCGCATCAAACAGTATCTCGGATCAGTCACCAAGATGACGCAGGCATCTTTGAGGTCACTAGATGAGGTCTTCTCGCATTTAATACTTGTTCATAGCTCAGTGTTGTACAAACAACGACAGGTCTGTTGGAGCTGCTTCATTCTCCTGTACAACTGAATGGCCGTGCACACGTCTTACTTTGATGGAAATGTGGTATTGCATTTACTTGTCCCCATGGGGTAGTATGATTGTGTTTATACAGCGTTAATACAAAAGCACTAAGAGGGGAGTAGCACTCAGTTCTGGGATCTCTTTCAGTTGGGGAATAGAGGCCAAAGTTTGGCTCAAATTCTTTTAATATGGTACCATTGTAGGGTTGGAACATTGTTTCTGCCTATCCTAATTTGTTCATGGTAATATGTGAAAGCAATACAAATGCCTCAGATTTTCAGGTTTATGAATAAAAGCAAGCAGATATTCCACATGAGAACATGCCCAGTATTCTTTTATAGGATGGAAGGGGGTCCCTGTGCCCACATATATTAAAGTGTGCACCTGCCTTCAATAAGCCCGAATCAGCATATGTAAGTGAACTGCATGCCAAATTTGCCTTGTAAATCAAGAATAAAAAGAGCAGACGTGTTTCTGGGCAAGGGAAAAAGTGAAGAGGTTCAGTGGAGATTTGTGAGCTGAAAACGATCAGTAGAGCCAATGAAATCCTCCGAAACTCTCTCTGCATTTGTGGTAGTTTTCAGATTTTAATATTTCAGAAAAACATCATTGTCTTTGTATTAAGGAAAATTCACTAAATGCTCAGACAATCTACACAGCCACAATGTCATATGTGTTGTGCTATTAAAAAACTAAAATGTGCTTCTTCTGCCATCATAGAAAACAGACAGATGTAACTCATCAACATAATTGAGGCAGATAATCCATTTAAAGCTGGTTAAGAAAAGTGGTCATATTCTGTGGACAACTTCTCACTACCCATATCCTGTGGCCTGCCTCAGATCCTGGTGGAGATAATGGGTTGACAGGTAGTATGATGGTACTTTTCTAGTTGCTGCATGAACAATTTTCTTTTCTTTTCTTTTTTTTGTGGTGCTGGGAATGAAACCCAGGGCCTTGTAGAAGTGGGGCAAGTGATCTACCAATGAGCTACACTCCAAGCTTACTGAACAGTTTCTGATATTATGTCCACCCTTGTGCAGAATGCAGGCGTGTGTGTGTGTGTGTGTGTGTGTGTGTGTTATTTATTTAGCTATGTGAGGCTCAGAGTTAGAGATTTATAGTTCAAGCTATAATTTTTTGGGGGGGGAACTGAGAGAAGAGGGGAGGGGGAGTGGAATTGAAGAATTAGTACATGTAGATCTATTTGTAGCAGCTTAGAATCATCAGATTACCTAGGTTGCTCCATGCAGATGGAGCCACTGGAAGTCTTTGAGAGACCAGAAAGCAAATAAAAGCATGGTGCTCTTTGGATGGGAGCAGGGCAAAACGACAGGTACATTTGCCTAACCACATTGACCTTGAGGAATCCAGATTATCTCTGAACCATTTTTTTTTTTAAATCATCTGATGGTCAACGTCAGAGATTTTGAGTTAAGTAGTATAGAACTTGGAAGCTCTGATAGTGAATAAGCTGATTCCAGACCTTAGTTCTCCTTTGGGACCAGCTGTAAAATCAGATGCAAGGGATCAGGGTGAAGGGCCAGATGTTGCATCTGTTTGTTTATGGTAAACAAGCTACTCCTGAGCATGTTTCTTCACACCAACCTCTCCCAGCCCAAGTCCTTGTCCTTTATTGATGTTAGTGAAAGAAACTTCCTGGGAAATCCAAAATGCAATCTTTGTCGATTATTGTTTATAACCACTGAATACAGTTTATATCTAAATCTGGCTTGGAAATCACAGTCAGTGGGAGACATCTGTGGTGGAGTCCACACGTGGAATTCTAAATCATCATTCCTTGTTTTCATTTTCCCATCAGAAGGATGTTTTTGGCCCTCTGTGGGCTGGGTCACCTTCAAAGCTGCACATTAATTTATAATGGAACCTTTATAGGGAAAATAAGAAGGGAAAGGTTTAGAACCCTTAGTGAAAGCCATCTACTTATTTTTGGTTTCAAACTAGAGGGGACAGTTATTCAATGTCTGCGTACAATCATATTGTATGATTGGTGGGGTTTTGAAAGCAAGTCCTGTATGACAGGTTTAAACTCTCGACATATTAAATCTAAGAGAGCATGGGCTTCATTTCAAGTTACAGGAGAGGTGGCATCAAATCTGAGTAAGTGCTCAGGAGCTGTTCCCACACTGCAGTGTGTGGAGACCAGTGTCTATCATGGTTACAAGGAGTCACTGAGATGGAGATCAAGAAAGGCTCAGGAAGCTCTCAGCTTTGGAAGAAACCAGGAAACATCACTTGAAAGATGGTGCATGGGCCAAAGTTTGGACACTGGAGCAGGGCTGGGCTTTTGAATGCTTGGTCCAGGAGTTTAACCTTTGGCAGCATTGGTAAAGTAGGAAAGACAGTAATAGAGACACTTAGGGATGTTCTCAGGATGAAGTCAACAGCTCTGGCATTTCCAGCTGTGGTTTCAATTTATCTGGTAAAGTGGAGAATGAGAACAGGATCCCAAGCTTGATAAAAAAATTCATCCTTAAATGGTCTGACTTTATGGTGTACAGTTCATTTCTTGAGTGGTCTACAGGGTGGATATGCAATAAAGAGGATCGAGCATGAAGGTGAATTAAGTATTTATCAGCACCCAGTGCCTTTTATTTTGGTGCAGTTTTGCTCAAGCTGAGTGCCTTATGACAATACCATTCATTAGTGAATTCACTAAACAAGTATAGTTGTCTCTCAATATCTTTGGAAGATTGTTTCCAGGACCCTTTGTGGACACCACAATCTGTAGATGCTCAAATCCCTTAAATTATGTAATATAGTATTTGCAGAGAACCTACACACATCTTCCTGTAGACTTCAGATCATCTCTAGATGACTTATAATACCTAATACAGCATAAATGCCAGCAAATAATTGTTCTTCTGTATTGGTTAGGGAATAATGGCAAGAAGAAAGAAGTCTGTACCTGTTCAGCCTGAAGGGCAGACTGTACTGATTGAATACCTGGTATGTATCAGGCATCGCCATGAGCAAATCAAAGTCTTGGTCCTCACGGAGTTTACCTTCTCACATGGGGAAAACCAAAATACATAAATATGTAGTATATGATAGGGTAGTAATCACTGTGGGGAAAAACTAAAAGTAAATGGATAAGGAATATTGGAAAAAGAGAGAGAAGTGCAATTTTTTATGGGGGTCGTCAGGGCAGGTGTCTCTAGTTAGGAACTTTTGACTGAGGCCAAAAGAAGTGATCCATGAAGATGTCTGAGGAAAAATCATCCCAAGTAGGGGAATGGCAAGTGCAAGGGCCCAGAGGCAAGGGCTGGCTTGTACTTCTGGAAGGGTTGGAGGGGTGTGATATGTGGGGAATAAAGAGGCCGGAGGTGCTTTCAGAGTGTCATGCAGAATAGGAAGACCACCAATGGAGACTTTGGCTTTTCTCTCGGAGGGGTATGGGAAAATAATAGAGGTTTGGAAAGGTAAAGCTGAGATTTTGATCCAGGTGAGATGTGGTAGCCAGGTCAGGGTGGTGGAAGTGGAGATGGTTAGAAGTGATCAGATTCAGGACAGACTCAAGACAGAAGGAGCAGACAGATGTTGTTGGTGGGTTGGATGCTGGTGTAAGTAAAAGAGTATTTAAGAATCTGAGCACTGAGAGACTTGTGCAGACATTTAGGAAGTGAGGGACTTTGTGTGTGCATTTGGTTTTGGACAGGGGATGGTGGAGACACCTGTTCCAGAAGTGGCCCTTTCAGGCACACAGGTAGTGTCATCTGAGTGTCAGAGGGACAACGGAAAATATGCTTACAACTGACTGAGAATTTGAGGAAGGAATTAGGGTTGGGAGTACACAAAAGAATTTTTGCCAACATTCCTTAACCAGTATAACTTTGATATCTCAATCTTCTTTCAAAATTCTAGAAGCTTCCTACATTTTGACCACCAAGAGGCAAAATATAGAGATAAATTGGAGGGTGAGGTTAAAGAGAATGTAGAAAAATACCTAAAATCCCTTAGTAACTGCTCAGAAAAGCATTACAGTGTCCAGTGTCCACAAAGAAACAGAGCACTGTTCTCTGTCATTGTCTGCAGCCTCAAGCATTAGAAAGAAGAGAAGAAATATACTAGTGATTTTAGGACTGACTGTTAATTCCTCTGAGTGGGAGTATAATGTTTGTCTCAAGGCCAGAAACTTTTTCTGGGATTGGGGACATTTTTGAACCTTTCTTCTAATTGGTTTACAGTTGGTCATATGTAAATGTGATAAAAATGATGAATAAAGTGATGACAGGTTGAAGACAAATAAGATTTGATGCCCCATGGGACAGTGAACACAGTACTGGAAAGAGCATGACTTGGAAAGGTCGAGTTGTAAACAATGAGTGGTTTTGCAAGATGGCATTTTTAGTCTTACCCCAAGGGACTGTGTTGGCTGGTAGAATATGTGGACAGGACTCAGCTTGTTGGTTTTCTTTGTTGCATCTTCCTAGGAAGATGTCAATAGCATTATCTTTAGAGATGGATGTTGAGATCTTAACTGTAATTATTGTGCTGACATGACAGAAGTATTTTGACAATTAAACTTCTATACACAGTAGTTGAGAGTTTTCTTCTGTTGCTAATGGTACTGGTTTTAATTTGCAAAAGAAGAAAATTTAGGAACATTATGTTATACCGCTGTGTGATGGAGAAATGCCCCTCCACTGGAGAGTAAGGTTGAAAATGCTAAGCGAGATCAGCAGAAATAGAATAAAGTCTACACATGGTATTGGCTTATTAAATTGAGGCTGTACAAAGCACATTTGAAAATCAACTTTTCAAAAACAAGAATTCAGAGAATTTTCTGCATTACTAAAACCCCCACTATCAGGGTGTCAACCATGACATGGGGTTACCGCCATGCTCTGATTATAGACTGCTTTCTAGACTTAAGTTATTCTAAAAGTGAGCTTTAAATCAGCACACTTGTTCTGCTCTCTGAAGAAAGACTCCATTGAAAGTTGAGACCAGGGAGAACAGATGAAAAATTTTGAGTGGATTTCCTTAAAGATCCATACTTGTATGCATGCATGTTCACGTGCATACACACATACACATTATTGCATGATGTGATTTATAGGACTCAAACATATTTTAAAATGTATTTTCTTGGAGACTTACCCCTCTGGCAGGTAAGCTTTCCCCAACAAAACCAGTGTTTCTGGAATGTCCTTTTTAGGGGGTGGTGGAGGTGCTGCTGGGGATTGAACCCAGAGCCTCCCATGTGCTAGGTAAGTGCTCTACCACTGAGCTACAGCCCTAGCCCAGTGATTGGTTTTTTATAACAGAGAGGAATGGATCAATAAGAGAGTTCATTGGGTCTGCTATCCATCTATGTTTTTTTATAACAGAGAGGAATGGGTCAATAAGAGAGTCCATTGGTTCTGCTATACATCTATATGTTCTTTGTTATCAGACTCTGTGCGTGTTTGGATGCTTTTGGTGAAGAAAAGAAGAGCTTGAGATTTAATAGGCAGTGCAAGGCAGAGCAATTTTTATTTGCACTGACATTATACTTCTGATATATCTCTAAGTCTGAATAATATGGAAATAGTGAGTAACTTGGGCAAAAGAATTCTACCAGTATAGTGGAGAGTGTTGGATTTGTAGGAAAGAGAGCTCATAAGATTTTCCTATTTGCCTTTAAAGAAAGAATCTGTCTATAAAGGCAGAAAGGTATAGCTGTCCAGATGTTTTGAAACAATTGGTTATGTATTAAAAATGTAAGCTACTGTTTTGGTCTTTGAAATGGGAAATAAAATGACTTCTGATTGTTTCTGAACCCACAACAGATCGACATATGTTTTCAATGACCATGGTCTAGCAGGCATTAAGTTCTAACTATAAATTATTTGTTGCAAATGGAAAATGAGTTGTCTGAAAGAGGTAAAAGAAATTTGTTGCTGTGTGTGTCAGGTTTGTGAAATTTCAGGCTTGGGTTTGCTTGCTGAAGGCCTTAGGTTTTCTTACTAAAGTTTCTAGTTTTGTCCCCAAAGCTGAAAAAAGTCCCAGGAGCTAGGAACACACTGTGGAAAGAGCTGGGTAAAGGAAAACATTGAGGACCACCTAGAGTGTGACACTGCTTTGGATGAAAGGGCGTTAAATTGTGGGAATGTCGACCACAGCCTTCGGCTTTAAACCAAGCGTCGCGCCTCATGTTAGAAATGAAAAAACAATGAGTGCGATTTAGTTCTGCTCCAATAAATTTGGAACTTCTATCATTTATTTTATTTGATTCGGCTTTTGTGCTCAGATACTGTTTTTGAGGGGATAACCCAGCCTTGTGGCTCAGAAATGGCAGGAAGCTCTAACCTCGGTAGTGGTGTCTTAAAAGTCACATTGACTTCCTCTTGGATTTCAGCAGGGTTGAAAGAGTTATTTCAATCTTTTCTTTATTATGTTTCAGACTCATTCTTTTGCTCATGTACATGAAACATAGTCAGTGGCTATCATGTTAAGTGGCTTTACCCAAAGAAAAGCACTTTCCTTCTCTTTCATTTTTGGCTTTTACAACTCTCAAAATGGGCCAGAAAAATATTTCCTAATATTCTAGACAAATGGAAGCAAAAAAATTGTAATTATTTTTTTAATCTCTGCATAAATCTTCAGAGCATTTTCCAGTATGTTCTAGATGGCCAGTGAAATAGTCTCTATTTCTTCTCATTCATATTTGATAAAAAAGAAAATAAATAACCTAAATTTAAATAGCAGCAATCCCTGAAAATACTAATATCTATCAATCATCTTTATTCACAAATAAAGAATATATATATTACACAGATTTAAGGGAAGAATGAAATAAGTGCTATCATGGTTGATTAGTTACCAAATCCATAAAGAGCTAGGGTAAATTAGAATCAAATTTTAAAGAATTTATTTCATTTTTTCAATTACATAAAAATTTAAAACAGACCCATCCACTTTGTGGATTTGATTTTCATATGGTCGTGATGCAGTTAGTATTTTGGAGTGAAGGCTGAGGAAATCTTGAAGCAATCTGATGAGATTTCCTGACTGGGATACACCCAGGCTGCCCACCTCAAGGCACTTTTGGCTTTTCCATTAAAGGCACAGACTGTCTGGAGCAAATGACTTTACCATGGATATTTGTCTCTGAGCTGTGGGCCTGGGCTGGTGGTTTGGCGAATGCTGGGTTGCTTGCAGGTGCCTGTGGGTTTTGGTAAAGGCCATGTTGGAACCTGTAAGTGTGTGTGTGAGGAGGAAGGAACACGTACTCTGTGTACATATCTGGTCATTCCCATGTATTCACCAGGTGCACACACACTCCACTGGCACACATATGTACACATATATAAACATGCATGTGCAATGCTCATGTACACACAAATACACATTCATGCACTCCACATACCTAAACACATACACACCACATACATGTGTACCCATATAACTCTTTCACACACATACATATATGCACATATCTGTATATACACATACACACACATATAGATCACACACAATACGCACACATACACACATACATGCACTCGCCACACCTGCCTTATTTCTCATATAAGCTGACAGTCTGTTGTACTGACATCATTTTTAGCTGCATTATTTAAAAAAGGTACGAGCAAAGTTTGGATTGTTATTTATAATATAGCTTCGGGACCACCCGGGCCTAACACAGGCTAAAAAGCCTTTGGGACCTTATGGATAGTCCTTTGATGTTTGATGGATAGAGAAATTCCTGGTGATGGTAAAACTGAAATGTTTGCAGCCACGGTGGGTGCAGAAAGGGGGCAAAGCTGGAGCACGTGTCTGTATCTGATTAAGCATGTGACCTCCTAGGCTTGTGTCAGGGCCCCCTAGGTAGTCTGCTTTTTCTGTATTCTCCTTTTCTTTTTCCTTGGGTTGTTAAGCCTGCACATCTACTTGCTAGTTGACAGTGGTTTCTTTCTTCCTGTGTTCCTACCTTGTCCTTTCTGCATTTGGATGCTGTTATTTCCATATTGCTTTTTGCTTAGTAGAAAACAGCTTGTGGTGAAAGCCTTTTTCCACCTATCCCATGCTCACATTGAGCTCCTCCATTTTTCTCCCGTCCTTGGCTGCCCCTTTGTGGAATGAGGATTTAGGAGTCCAGAGCCTCTACATTTGGCTAGTTCTGAGATGAGATCAGGACCTATAGGGCACCTGCTCCCTGTGAGAGGCCCAAAGGAATGTGGGAGTTGGTTTAGAGAGACCCTGTGAGACACTGCATGGGAGGAGGAGAAGAGGGAGGAGAAACAGAAAGCCCAGACAAGGCTCAGCTTCTGTAGTTACTTTCCTACCTTTAAGTTTAAGGCTACAGCATCCTGTCCTTCTTGGGAATTTCATCCTTGATGTCTAATTCAGCCCCAGTGTGTTTTGGTTGTTTGCATCCACATGGAACTTACTACTTTGTGGGTGCTGTACAGAGCATCTGCCTTCTTGTGGACTCACCTCCTGGAGTGCTAAACACAAGGAGACTCAAGAAGTCAGCCCAAGTGGCCTTCTCAGTCTCCAGGGAGTGGCTGGGACAGACCAGGGCTGGACAGGGACAGAGGGTGCTCTGCTGGTTCCTCACTCCTCCCTCAGGAACCTCCTGGAGCTGAGTCTTGGCTCCCACTCAGGAGAGACCTTTTTGCATGACTTGGGAAAGGCAAAGTGTTAAGCAGAATGGAAAAAGGAATTTGCTCTCTGCAAAGGAGCAAAATCTCCCTTAAATATGCTTGCTTTTGTGGGAATATCCACC
The DNA here is from genome assembly GCF_045843805.1 of Urocitellus parryii. NCBI lineage: Eukaryota > Metazoa > Chordata > Mammalia > Rodentia > Sciuridae > Urocitellus > Urocitellus parryii. Next base: position 81,342,786 of record NC_135532.1, read on the forward strand.
GAGGAAAAAATCCCTCCCTCTAATGAGGTTCATTTAATGTAAAACATCTTTAAATAGTGACTTTTACCATAGAAAAGCCCAGGAATTACCAAATCTTTTGTGATAAGGAGATATGGAGCCTCTGTCTTAAGAGTCATGATTAGTGCCAGTGGGGGCAGAAGGCTAATGGGAATGTCTGCATTGGCTTTGGGGGTCCTGGGGCAGCTTTTGAGAAGGCAGCAGGCTGAGGCCCAGGCTCCCCGTACAAACACTGTTGGTGTTTAGGAAGAGCCTCTGGTTGTCTAGATGGGAGTGTCTGGTGCGGAGAATACTGGAGCCCAGAGGACCCTGTGACTTCTTTGAGAACATACTAGTGATAGGACAGGACCCAGGCCTGCTGACTGCTAAGGCAGGGCAGTGCCCTCCACCCTGTGGGACTGGCTTTCATCTAGAATCTTATATAATGACCAAAGGGAAAGCAAAGCAATGGTGGCCATTCTTCTTCCTCATGTTTAGTTCCTCCTCCTACACCATAGTCCCTGGGTTTGCAAAAGTTGAGACCCAAGGCTCCTTGCATCAGTGCCTGGAGATCCTCCAAGGTCAGCACTAAACTGAAAGTGTTCTATCTGGTGGCTGGGGCCTAAAGAGCCACCCTCAGCCCACTCACAAAACCCTCACTGATGTTCTCTGACCTTCTCATCGTCCCAGAAGACTCTTTGCACCTCTTTTATTTTTTTTTAATTTTATGTTATGAATTTTAACTGTCAAATCCTCCAGTGCGGCTTTACCAAATTAAAATCAGGAGAAATGATTCTATATTATTGGTGGCAGGGGGCCCTGGATCCTGAGCAGTCTATCCTCCCACCCCCAGCATTGCTGGAATTCAGGGAATGTTTCTGGAGGGCTCCAGAAATGGAAGGAGTTTGCTCACATGCTTCATATAGCTTGAGTGAAACATGGGTTTAAGCCGAGGAGACCTAAACAGCTGCCCGTATTTTCCTATGCACGCTGGTTTCCATGAAACCCAAACAGCGCTCACAAAGAAGGGAGCGGCCCGGCATAATAGGCATCTCATTGACGCACTGACTTTCATTAGATCTGTGACACCTAGCCAGGTGCTCATTTATAGGGTTGCTTGAGACTAATTGCTGAGGCTTTGGGCCAATCCATGTGAGTATGAGGAAGTTTCAGAAATATGCAAAGGGTGGAGGTGGCTGGCTGTGACCCTGCCGGAGCGGAGCAGCCCCCAATGGAGGGTGTGAACAGACATCACGGGAGTCCTCACCATTCTGAATCTTGTCTGTAATTGGGTATTTGTAGTCTACAATTTATATACTATTTATAGTCTATAATTGGGTATTTTCCCATGCGGTGCTGACAAGAAAATCAAGGGACTTCCTGAGAAATCAAAACTTAAAAAAAAAAAATCAAAAGCCCCCAAATTGGGTTTTCACATAAAATTATGTGGACATTTCTGGGGTTCTAGGTTAGCATGACCCACTATTGAATCAATGATGGTTTTTCAATGAGCTAGTGTTTATTCTTCAGGGTTTCTAGAATCAATCTGATGAATTTGAGGTATTCAGTGAAGCTAGAGTTTAACTCATTTGCTTAATTTGAAATCTATATATATGGAAGAGTCAGCAGCGCTATCAAGAGACCAGGAAACAGGACAAAGTAGGGACTCCAGGAGGAGCAGGCGGAACTTTGCTTCTGCTTCCCTAATTTCTAGCTGTAGCTGAGGACACAGGACAAAACACCTAGTCACTGACTCACTGGGCAGAGAAAGAAAGAAGTCAGTAATGTGTTGGGAGTCCTGAATATTTGTGTTTTTCTTTGTCCTGTTAACAAAGTCTACCCAGGTTAGAGAGGAAGATTAAAAACAAAGCAAAATCAACCTGTTTCCATACAGAAACAGGAGGGAAAGAGAAAGCAAATGCTTCATTACCAAGTTTGCTGATCGACAGGAGGGGTGGGAGGGAAGGTGGATCCGAGTTTTATGATTGTGAAAGTTTTTTCGAGAAGGGGGGGCGGGGGGTGTGTGTCAAGGCAGTAAGAAGAAATGAGTTCCAGGAAGCCATGGGTGGAAAAAGTCATTTGCAGATCAGGTGGGCATGCAGCCTGACCCAGGACTTTAATATCCAAGCCTGTTTGTCTAGAGCAGCCATAGGGTGTGTCCCAAAGGAATTCTATAATTATTTTTAGTTATCCTGATCTTTAGGTGCCAGTTGGAACAACTATTCAACTATTCTGTAATGCTTAGTGCAGGGGAGGCACTGCAGGTGAACCTAATTTTGAAGAGAGAACAGTGGTGGGAAAGGTGGGGTCTAAACAGGTACCTATTGTCAACACACATCAGAACTGTGTTTCGGAAGCCAGGACCTTCCCCCGTTACCAGTCCTCTGCCAGGTCAAGGGGCCAGCCCTTCCTTCACTTTCACTGACATTTTTTTGAAGTCTCCTATTCGTGTTATTTAAATAAAACATTTTAAAAAATGCTACTGAAAATAACGACAGCAACAAAAACACCCTGCCACATTTCTCCCCAAGTCTTCATTAGAAACATGGAGCTGATGGGCAAAATGAATCAAGAATCTGACTGCACTTTGATGAGGGGTGGGTCCCAGGAGTCAAAAATTTATGGAGACCTCAAGCAAGGCCAAAGGTCAAGGGCAATATGAAGGGAAGTAGGTGAATTTTGCTGTATTTATGATTGATAATTATCATTGCAATGTGGACCTGCAGAAATGATAGTAGAATGATAAGATTTAATCATATCAAGGATGCTGAGTTAAAGTGCAAAGAAACAAAATTATGTTTACTTTTTTATTGAAAGTGCTCCAGATTTGTTAAATAAGTAACTGCATATTAAATGATGGTTGACTTTGACACTTGATGATTGTGTTCTCACCTTCTAATTTTTAAGAAACCTTAAGAAGTTTGATGGAAAAGAAAATTTGAAAGAAGATTCTCATTTTTGCCTTTGATAATCTTAAATTTTCTCATTGTCATGAAATATAGACCTCACAGTCTGAGGTTGGAGCCCAGCAACCCAGTGATGGTGATGTGGCTCAAGCCCGAGGACTGTTGCTTTCGGTTAATTTTTCATCTTCCATCATGAAGTTATGTCAAGCGCCCCATGTCATGAGTGGGGTCTAGATGTCTGGATCAGTCATTCCCAAGATGTAGTCCCTGGAAACTTGTGAGGAATGTAAATTCTTAGGCCCTATCTTAGATGCTTGGAAGCCAAAATCCTGGGTGGGATCCACCCATCTTGTTTAACCATCCTTCCAGGTGATTCTGATCCATGGTAATGTCTGAGGATGACTGTTCTATACCACTGTTTCTCCAATTCGGTGTGCATAAGGATCACCTAGGGATCTTGTTAAAATGCAGCTTTCATTCTGTAGATCTGGGGTAGGGCTTGAATTTCTGCGTTTCTAGTATTTTACCAAACTACTAGCTGCCAAAGCTGTGGATACTCTGGACCACCCTTAGAGTAGCCAGGTTCTGAAATATTATCATTATTACAAATGTATACCTTCCACGGTAAATGGATAAAGGGCATTCTAATTTAAATGTCATCGACTTGGGTGTGTAGCTTATGTGAGTCAAGATCTGAAATGAATGCTCTGGTGGAGAAAACCAAATCACATGAGGAGTTCTGGAATAAAAAATCAGAGACTCTAACTGTAATGGTTTGATTTCTCTTTGACATATAGAAAGCACTTAATAATTACTTATGGAAGGACTGTATGGAGAGCCCAAGGTTCCAAGGCCTCTTTACCTGAGCTGTGAAGCAGCATCATTCCCAGGCTCTCTTTTTATCTACAAAGAGGAGGTTTTGGGGAAGCAGGAGAGAAGCATAGACACAGAGAGGTGACCCCAGGGATCTGAAGGAAGAGCCAGAAAGTTCTTGGCACTTGAGTCCTTGGAGGATGCTTTTGCTGCTGTCAACACTTGGCTTATTTTTTTCCCTCTGGCTCAAACTCACCCTTTTAATCAATTTTCATTTATTCAATACCTTTGTGCACTCAGCACTAGTCATTTTCGCTAAATCCCATCTCTTCCTCCAAACGCTTTCGTTCTTTAATTACAACTGAGACAGAAATGCACAAACCTTGGCAGGGTAGGAACCCTCACGGGGCAGCCACCGGCAGCCTTTGTTTGCAAAGAAGAAACCAAGGACGTGGTCCCCTTGTCCCTGCCCACTGATGGCTTCCTTTCTCTCTACCTGCACCCCTACCTTTTTGCATTTCTAGTTTTTCATCCTTTATTTTAGAGAAGTTGATTCTTTTCCTTGCAAAGGGTCTCCCAACCACTTATTTGTTCATTCATTCCTTCTTCCATGTCCCCAACACACTCTTGTTGGTTAGCAAGTAGCAAACGTGAATCCTTGTCCATGAGAGGCTTATGACCTCGTGTTTCTTTCTAACAGTTTTTTTTTTTTTTTTCTGGTTGACAAGATGTAGGCAGTTGGGCCTCATCCTTTTGTAAATCTCAGGGCAGAGAGGGTATGGGGGAATCAACTGAATGGGAGATTTATAAATGCCATTATCTTCGAGCGAAAGTATTCTCAGAGGTTTGCAAAAGCCAGGTATGATCCCAACTCAATCCTGGCTCTTTGGATTGTCTGGACCTCTCAGGGAGAATGGTTAATTCTAGTCTTCCCTGAGATCATGTGCCAGAACTTGCTGCTGATGCTTCATCCGGCCTCCTTGAACAGAGCCACTACTTTGTGTTGATTTGGTCTGTACACAGTCTAATTAACACGGACTCAATAAGCTTCTGGAATGTTTATCAAATCACTTTATTTTCCTTTTACATAATAGCCCTGCACTGTGAGCAGCTACTCATACTTATTAAAAATGAAAAAGGAACTCAGGAGACGTTTATCCTTCGATTTTTGAGGACCACAAAATGTTTGATTCTACAAGAGGACTAGTAAATCATACCCACAGGAAGACATTAAGAAGATAGATTTTTTTGTTCCCTTCCCCCACTATAAAAAAAGCAAAGTTGGCATTACATTCTTTGGGAAGCTCAGCAACCCTGAATCGGGCCTTCTAAAGTTAACCCTGCAGGTTCTGCCTTGAGTGCATTATGCTCTGGTGTTGAGTTGCAGGGCCCCTCCCACCCTGTAACATTAGTCACCCTCCACCCTGACAGAGTGCAGCAGGCATGACTTGTCAGCCCTCAACTCATGGAAAATTTGACCTCTTTCAAAGACAATGGCATCGGGCCCCTCCAGCAATTCCTCACCTGTTTCACATATTTTCTATAATGCGTCTATAAAATGCCTCCACATCAATGCTCTGGCGAGGACGAGAATTTGATTTCACAAGTAGAAAAATATTTGAAGGAATGTTCAGAAGCCAAATCAATCTGCTTTCAGATTTGCAGGATTGTTTTCCAAAACATGATATGTGGACTTTCATTACTTTGTAAATATGTGCTATGAACTTTACAGCTTACTTCTGGCATGTAATGTGGTTAAGTTGGGATTACTTTGTGGACCATAACTCTTCTGCATGGATTCTAAATCTTTATCTTGCATGAATATACATTTTCCCCTTTTGGCCTGAATCATTCTAAGTCTTATTAAGTGAAGTTTCAGGCCCAGAGAAGTGCTGGTGCCTCTCTGTGGCCACACTGGGCACACCCCCACCTCCAAAGTTCTTTGCAGGGAGCATAAAATTGATATTTCAGCTGAAGCATCATCTGCAGTGCAGACAGAGTGCAGAACACAACCCTGAATGGAGGCAGCATTTCAATTTGCTTGCAGGAGGGAGGATCAAGGACAGGGCTGGGACAAGTCTGGTGATGGTGAGTATGGCTGCTGCTGCTGCTGCTCTGCTTGCCAGTGTCAAAGCACCTTTGGCCAGAGGGTCTATTGGGATTGCAAGGAGCTCAATCTTTTGAGGCTCAGGCAGGCTTGGTGCTTTCTCTTGCATTGTCTTAGCTACATCCCTCCCACCCTATCCGGACTCTCTTACAAGGCTTTTTTTTTTTTTTTCCTTCTTTACTGTGTAATACCCCACCCATTAGCCTAGCCTAGAGTTAAACAAAAAAAAAAAAAAAAAAAAAAAAGAAAGAAAGAAAGAAAGAAAGATGAAAAGGCACAAAAAATTTCATGTACCCTTCCCCAAGATTCCTTTAATTAGATGTTAGATCAATCTCCCTTTCCTATTTCTCCAAGGACTTCCATCATTCTTGCCCTGTCCAATTCAGGGACAGCACAAGTAGAGGAAGCATACGTGACTTCATACATTAAATATAGGACTTCCAGAAAGGAAAATGACCATGCTCTCTGTATGGGATTCTCCATCCTTGCTAAGCTATTAATAACTCATGACAGGCTAGATTTTATTATTTAACTTGCTTCTTTAGCATGCCAAGGTCTTCACTGAAGGTGCACCTCAAAGCAATGATACAACTGACCTCTCTCTCTACCCAAGGGGTCTTTGAGGCTCTTTGCCTTCCTCTGTGCCCAGACTCTTCTGTGTGGACCTGTTAGGAATCTACCTCTTTATTTTTAAAGTGTGTGTATTGGTCTAGTCTGGCATAGTTGCTTGCACATCTGTCTAATACAGCAGGACTTTTGAGACATGAAACTGTGCTGCTAATTCAGGTTTAGAGCACTCTGTGTGAAGTGCATAGAGTTAGTGGTTCTCATATTTTCTAGGGATTCTTTCATTTGGAGTGATAACCTATTTTTAAATTTTCTTTCTGTCCAGAGCCTTAAAGGATATGGCATTTCTACACTAACTCACACATGACTTTTTTTTTTTTTTTTTTTTGGTAAGGTGTTGGCTTAGATTGAACTTTTAAGTAAGAATGGCTAAGAAACAGATTTATAACAAACACCCAACTTCGTGCATGTCCTTCATACAACAGTAATTTCCTCTCAGCCATTCCCTGGAAATAGCCACCTGGGAGTGCATCTGCCACCTCAGCCCACAGGCTCCCTCATGCCGTCTCCTCCGTCCTCAGTAGCATGTGATTATTCACAGGCCACAGGACTGCACTTCCAAGTGGAGATGAGGTGACAGGGCCCAGGAGCAGGAGCAAACCGATTGCCTGTTTCTGGAGGAAGCACGTCTCCTGGTTGTGAAAATACCCTTTTGTCAAGAGAGCAGAACAGGGGAGCAGATCCTGGCCCTGGGACTGATCTTCAATGTTGTTGGAAGCCGTGTGTGGATTTTAGGCCCTTTTTATTGGTTTTCTCCAAAAGTTCCTGCACTGGGCTGCTGGCTGTCAGCCCTCTTCATTGCTCCTCTGGGGTTATTCTTCCTTTTGGAGATTTGTTCCCGAGCACCCTGCTTCTCATGAATAGACTGGGGTGTGGATGGAAAAGAATCCTCTCTATTCTGGAGAGTTTTTATCCAAACCCAAGGTTGGCATTTCTCAAGCCCAGCCACTACGGCACAAAGAAGTTGGCACGCACCGGATGGCGACGTCTCGCACTTGGCAGGCCTCCCGTGGCTGGCAGCGCTGGTGGTACCTGTGCTGTCCTGTCATCTCTCGGCTGCACATTTTGGAGGGCACTCCCGGCCACACAGGCGGGGCGGGGGCCCCCTACAACTGCCTGCTCGGCTCGGATGCCAGATGCGGGAATGTGTTTTTCCAGCAGCAGCGATGGCGGCCGGCAGCAGCAGGAGCAGCTAGGGGCTCCTGGAATTCACTCCCTTCCTGGCTTCTTCTCAAACTTCTCTGCTGGCGCTTCTGCAAAACTCTTGCTTCAGAGGACAGGCTGACAATCTGTTGGCTGCTTTGCTGGATGCCATTGTGTTTTGACTTGCTTTTGATGGCACAGACTTTATTGGCTCTGGGTGTCAAGTTTCTGTGCAAACCTTTGCTCTGGTGCGTGCCGAGTGAGTGAATTCAATGTCCATAATAAGACCTTGCCATATCTCTTAATCCTAGGAGTCTTTCAGTGGGATGGATGAACGAGCCAGAAATAATTTGGAGCTGGCAGGACAAGATGAGCCTAATTCTCCTCCTGGGCAAGGAGAAAGTGGACCAATCCAGCGGCATAAAGGGAATGCTTGTCTATCCTTGGATGTCCTCCTGCAGGGGATGGAGCAAGGAACGGAAGGGCTTCTCTCTTCTTCCCATTACTAGTGCAAATAGGAGAATGTGTTTCCTGGGTTCCAGAGTCCTAAAACTGGGTGGGATAAGAGGTAGAAATTCCATTCCCTGCCTCAGCAATTCAGGGGCACTGATTGCCAAGGAGAGAGTTTCTGCTCATGCTGTGTGTCTTCTGCAAGTTCTGCAGCCTGAGAATATGGGTTCCATAAAGCTGATGGTAAGAGGGGAGGAGGGAGATAAGAATGTCTTTCTGGAATCCTAGAACACCAAAATGCCAAAGGACCCAGCCCCTACACTGTGTGAGCTAGTTCTGTGGCAGGTTGAATTGAATGATTGTGCACAGATGTTAGGAGAGCAGACAGATTTTTCTGTCTTCTGTGCCCAGCAGGATTTCATTCCAAGTTATACCTTGGGGACAAAGAGAAGAAGATGAGCTTGAGAAGTTCTAGTTGCTGGGAAGACTATCTGGGTGTGTTTTGAGTAGGATCAAATCTCCTTTTATGTCTGCAGCCCCCCTTTCTCACAGCCTGCCCCTCCTATTTTCAGTTCTGGTCTCTAAGTACACTCGTCACTCCTCCTCCTCCTTTGCAGGGGCTGGTCCTCCTCCTTTGCAGCATATGTCCTCCCCTCCTTATACCAGACTTGCCTCATTGGCTCCCGCTGCCACTCCCCGGATGCCCACACCTAAAGAAGTGGCCCTGCTTCAGGACTCCCATGGCACTGTACTTCTCCCAGTGAGAGTCTGTCTATGCAGGGACTGGAAGTTCCATCTCTGACTCCTTATCTAGCTCGTGAGGACTGCCCAGGACAGGATTCTAGACAGAGTTGTTTCATGATAGGCTTTCAAATCCTATCTGTTAGATGATCAAATGCAGGTGTAGGTGCTCTCATCTCCTCTTCTCTAGACTCACATCATGCCCAAAACATCTTGAAGGAGAGAGCTAGAAATTAGAATATGATTTGCTACCATCTTCTGAGCACTCACTCAGGGCAGGAGACTGTATAAGAGGCTTTGGATCCATCATGTTCACCAAAACCCTGCAAAGTATCCCTATGACTTGTTTGCACGTGGCATCATGCTGGGAATGCCCCTCTCCCCTGGGACACAGAGAAGTGAGGGGCTGGCTGGGGCTGCGAGCCAGTCTTCCCTGGGCTCTAACCTTGGTTTTCAACTCTGTCAGTAACCTACTGCATCTGACAGGGTAAACTAGGTTCCACTGCAGTCACAACTACCAAAGAGACCCCCACATCTTGGTGGCTTAAGACAAAAGCTTGTGATTTTCTCATCTACACTTTGTATCTGTCTCATGCAGGTGGGATGCTCTGCTTAACGTAGTCTCTCAGGGACCCAGGATGATAGTTTAGCCACCGATTCAGATGTTCATGGTTCCATAATAGAAGAAAACTGAGCAGCGGAACGTCTTCCACAGGTGATGAAATGCTTCCGTCACTTTTTATCACCACTCATGGGCTCATTGGCTATGCTTAGTCTCTTGGTCCTTCCTAAAAATGAAGGGGTAGGCAGCTGGTCCTCCCTGCCTCTAACACGAGAAGACGACTTGACAGGAGTGAGCTAATCACCATGAATGACCCTCACGTCTAGTGTTGTGTGCTGACACAACTACAAAGGGAGGTGTTGAATGGTGCCTCTCCAGTGGTTGCTTCATTCAGGACTTTGTTTCTCCAACGTTAATTACTGAAGCTTTAAAAATGGTCCATTTTACACAGGATGGGTTTTTTTTATCTTGTTCTTTTTTTAAATTTTTTTTTAGCTGTTGACGGATCTTTATTTTATTTATATGTATGAGGTGCTGAGCATCAAACGCAGGGCCTCACGCATGCTAGGCAAGCACTCTACCACTGAGCTACAACCCCAGCCCCCATGTCTTGTTCTTAAAGGGATCTCAGTCTGGGTGGTAGTTATGGATATTGACTAAAGGGAAGGAAAACCTTTGACATCTTCTAGCTCATTTCCATTTCTTTATGTCATATTGAAGTGAACGTACAATAGGAAATTTTTTTAGCTATAAAAAATTAGCCACCCACATGACACAACATGAGCTTAATAATTCATATTTCTAATTGACCTACAGCTTTGCCATCGAGCCCCAGCCTGGGACAAGTATGTTAGGCCCAATTTTATGACTTCTCATTATCCACATTATTCATTTAAAAAATTCAGAGATATTATGAAATGAAGAGATTCCTGGGATTCCTGAATTTCATTATCAGTGAGTCCTCCCAGGGTTCCTGTGTTGGAAGCTTGGTCCCAAGTGTGCTAATGTTGGGTGATGGATAGTGGACTGTTATGAAGTGGGGCCTTATAAGAGGTTCTTAGTGATTGTGGAGTGCCCTTGGAATGGATTAAGGACTAAATGAATTAAATGTCTACCTGAATCCATCATAGGACCTTTTATTAGTTCTCAGGAGAATGAATTGTTTAAAAGTGAGTCTGACACTGAATTTTGCTGGCTACCTATCTCAAATGTGATCTGTCCACCTATACATGTTTCTGCCTTTGTGGTTCCATTCACCATGAGGCCTTCACCAGAGTTGAGATGATACGAACACCATGCCATTCAACCTCCAGAACTGTGAGTTAAATAGAATTTTTTTTCTTTATAAATTAGCCTGCCTCCTGTGTTTCATTATAGCAATGAAAAATAGTCTAATACAGTGAATGTGGTTTTCCTAATGATGGAAGCTATCCTACTCTCACATGAATCATATCATTTAAGAGTAGACTTTGGGGAAAATTGGGGAAGCTTGTTTTATTTCTTTGGAACATCATACTTCTTTTTATTCAGATATTTTGAATACTGATTTTAAAACTGTGTCCTGATATCTCAGGAAAATTCTTTCATTGGTTTACTTAGTAAGTCAGTCAGGTTGTCAACAATGAATGGCTTCCATGTGCTGGGGAGTTAGGGATACGGAAACCGATGAGCCACAGTTTCTATGCTCAAAAATTTCATGCTCTAGTGAAGAATTAGAAAACAAATATAATCATGTATCCCTTAATGACAGGGATAGTTCTGAGAAATGCAACAAAAGGTAATTTCATCATTGTGTGGACATTACAGAGTATGCTTACACAAACTTAGATTTGGTGCAGCTTTCCACACACCTAGGCAACATGGTAGAGTTTGTTGCTCCTAGGCTACAAACCTGCACAGCACGTTACAGCTGAGTGCTGTTGGCAATTGTAACACAATGGTAAGTATATGTGGCTGTAATCATAGCTAAACAGAAAATGCATAGTAAAAATCTGAGATAAAAGATTTTTAAAAAATTGGTACATATGCACAGGACACGTACCATGAACAGAGCTTGCAGGACTGGGCATGCTCCAGGGGGGTCAGTTGTTTTTGTGATGAGAGAACATGAAGGCAGAGGACACCACTGCACACTACAGTAGACTTTAAAAACACTACCGCTAGACTGCACCCACATACTTTTCTGTTCTTTCAATAATACATGTAGCTTATTGTTAAATTTTTACTTCGCAAGCTTCAGGTTTTAAAGCTTTTTGAGTCTTTTGTAAATAATGCTTTGCTTAACACACAGACATATTGTATAGCTTGTACAAGTTTTTCTTCCTTTGATGCTCTTGTTCTATAAGTTTCTTTTTCTATTTTTAAAATTTTAAATTTTATTACCTTTTAAATTTTTTAATTCGAAACTAAAACACAAACACATACAGGAACCTAGGAGTACACAGGGTCAGGATCATCAATACTGCTGTCTTCCACCTCCACATCTTGTCACACTCAAAGGCCTTCAGAAGGGACCATCACATGAACAGAGCTGTCATCTCCTGGGATAACAGTGCCTTCTTCTGTAGCTGTGTGTGTACACACATGGCTGCGCTACTATGAGACTCCACCTTGACAACTTCCACTTAATGAGAAATGTCTACCGGAAGAACCCTGTATCCTTTAATGACCCCAAGTCCTTACACAAGGAAGTGAATGGCCACATGTGAATCCATGCCAAATTGATGGCTTGCCTTGGTGTCTGGGCTCTGGCAGTGCAGATGCTTATAGCTTTGTGGGCTTATATTGATGGCCAGCTCTAACTGTAGCACAAACAAATAATCTGTGCTTATATCAAAGAATCATACTTGAGGGACTGGGGTGGTGGCTTCGTGGTAGAGCACTTGCCTCGTATATGTGAGGCACTGGGTTCCGGGTTCCATCCTCAGCACCACACACACAAAATAGAGATTAAAAACATCTTGAAATTCACCTTAAGAGCAATTAAACTTTTTTTTTTTTTTTTTTTTGTTCACAGTGTATGCAAAACCTACCTGGGTATTATACTTTATAAAAAAAACAACTTCTCAAGAAGTGAACTTGGCCTGTCTTTCCTGAAGTGCTTTTACCCCAAGCTGAGCCAAGTGAGATGGAGGCAGGCCACCCCCTCTCTTGCTCAGAGTTACCTAGGGAGCATAATTAAAGTGGGAAGTGGGTTGTAACTGAGACACACTTAAGAAGGGTGGTTTGTCATGCTTTCCAGATTTCCCTTCTACAGAGGCGAAATGCAAGCCCGAGCATTAGTTATTGACTGGGGACAAATACATCCTGAAGCCCAAGCCAACGTGAAGTCATCGTTATTTTGGACAGGGCCAAGCTGATAAGGGGGGTTCTTTTCTCAGAATAATGTCTTACTGTTTGGAAGTTCGCAATCCACTCTATGGGATTAAACAGAAGAATAATAAATTATCCTTTCTTTATCCTTTGAGTATCTGCTGAAAAGATCAGTGCTGAGTGGATATTGGATCCTCTTTACTTAGTTTAGACAGGTGAGGAAAAGCAACCCAGTGTCAGGGAGAATGTCACCCAAGACAAGAGCTTAGAGATGATTTCTTTCTGCTCAGGGCAGGGCTTAATGGAAGAAAACAATTCCCCCGCCTCTCGCCCTCTCCCCAGGAACCCAAGGCGTGCGTCTGCATTCCCAGACCTTTTCTGCTCTGTTTCTCACAGGCGTATGGAGAATGTCTGGGGAGACACAGAAAAACAAAGGTTCAGGAAAACATATGGCCAAGACTCCCCCAAAGAGCAGCCGATAAATCCTGATTGTGCCTCAGCCTGTGGCCCATGAGTCACCCATCTCCCACAACTGATCATACTAGTGACACCGAGGCACCAGAGCCTCAGCCCCATCAGCTCTCATCTCCATGGGGACAGGAAGGCATGCTCTTTTTGGCAGAACCTGTCTGTCCTACACCACAACATGTCCTATCATCCCAATGGAGTAATACATATGAAATGATGCTGTGAAAGGGTTCGGCCTTGCACTTGCACAAACATGTCTTTCTCTTCCTGCCTGTGTTAGTCAGCTTTCCATCACTATGTCAAAATACCTGAGAGAATCAACTTAAAAGGAGGAAAGGTTTGTTTTGGCTTATAGTTTTCAAACTTGGCGGTTCATGATCACTTGGTCCAATTGCTTTGGGACTGAGGTGGCATAGTACATCACTGAGGGGGTCTGTGATAGAGGAGGGCTTTTTACTTCATGACAGAAGAGGCAAAGAGAGAGAATCAGGGAGGGTCTGGGTCCCCTCCAAGATGTACATACTCCCAAGGGCCTAACTTCCTCCCACCAGGTCCTATTTCTTAAACATTCCACCACCTCCCAATAGCATCACAGGCTTGAGACCAAGCCTTCGTGGGCCTTTGAGGGACATTTCAGATCCAAACGATCACACCACCTCAGCCCTGGTGGCACCTAGCACCATTTGAAGTCCTCTAAAATTGCTTGCTGTGGTTTGAATATGGCTTGTTTCCTGGGGGTTCGTGTATTGGAAGCTTGATCCCCCATGTGCTGATGTAAGATGTTGAAGAGAGGGAGCCCAGTAGGTGGTAATCGGGTCACTGGGAGCACTTTCCTCAGAAGAGATCAAGGTAGTTCTCCTGGGACCCTTTGGTTCTCAAGGGAGCACTGTTTTAAAAAAGCAAGGCTGGCTCTTGCCCATTCTCTTCTTGTGGTGCCATGTGATTTCTCTCTGTTGCATGTGCTGCCTTCATGATGCCATCCACATGGTGTGACACAGTCAAGAGAGCCCTTGCTAAAACAGTGCTGTGCTGTTTGGACTTTCCATTTCCAAAACTGTGAGCTAAATAAGGCTCTTTTTTTTTAAAAAAAAATAAAGGACCCAGTCTTGGGTATTTTTGTTATAGCAATGGAAAACTGACTAATGTAACAGTCCTTCTCACCCAACTCCCTATTCCTTCTCAAAGAGGGTAAGTTTTGGAGAGAGTATTAAAAATCCTTAATAATTTGATCCCCAAAGAAAGCATTTCCACAACAATTATAGAGTGGAGCCTGACAAAGTGACATCAATGGATTGGAAAAAGCCAGACCTCAGCAGAATAGTGTATACACATGATTTAGTTCTGTCTCTCTGGCCTTCCTCTTACCTTTAGCATATCATTGATGGTTTTTATATCTTTGAATGTAAGGCTTCTCATGACAATGTCTTCAATGAGAACCCAGCTGTGTCATTGTGAATGTTAAAATGTGACAATAAATTGTGACATTGTGAATGTTAAAATGCTGTCATAGACCGTTCCATCTACCTGAAGCAGTTCATGAAGCACTCACAGTCTCTTGAAATGGGGCATGCAGGTAATCAGCTCAGTCCCCCTCAGATTTTCCTTCAAGGTGGAACATCACATATTGTAGTAAAGGAGAAAAGAGTCAGGAATTGAAGATTCTATTGATAAGCCCAGTGGGTCTTTGATCTGTGGCAGGCTGGTATAATTCAAAGCTTTCCCACTTTTAAATAGATAGAAAGAAATACATGTGTGTAAGCTTAAATTATACTTTAGGTAATGCATATTGGTGGTATCAAAACTTTAGTGCATTAATTTTTTTTCAAAGGGAAATGGGACAAATCATTTCATCTAGTGCAAGGCAAGCTTGTATGGAATAAAAATTTGGTGAAGTCACTGTTGGTTTGTCAAACTTGGTTCTAACTGAGGGGTGGAAGAATCACCAAGGTTGCAGAAGAAATTGGTAAATATTACTTTATCATTTCTTTTCTTTGTAAACCTAATGGGATGGCTCAGCCAGGGCTGAGTTGTTACTATCTTAATGAACAGGATCACTGAATGATCTAAGCATCTACTGAGTATCTGAACCAAATGTATTGCCTGGCAAGAGGCACAGGTAATGTCTTAGGGAGAAGCAGCAACTTCTCATGGTAGGAAACACGGGGCCACTGGGGAGACCTGGGTGGACTGGTCCTTGATTGGTCCTCTCTGGCCACTATGTGGATGGTGGTATTTTGAGAGATGTTGGAGACCAGAGCCTGGTTGACAGTGGGAAACACCTATCAGATTTTAGGAGAGAGAAGGTGGGAATGTGGACCATCATGGGGGTGGAGGTTTGGGATATACAGAAAGGAGAAGCTCAGAAGTGCTGGCAGTAGGTGGGAGAAAGTAGTGGGAGTCCAGTCCTAGGATGGCCAATGGGCTAGAGAATGCCCAGCCCAAGAGGGGAATAGACACTGTATATGGTGAGGCTGCCTGTCTCTCCCTTTACCCCTGAGGAGATTTACTTGGCTCACCCCATAGACCGTTTTACTTTCCTCACCAGAGATTTTCTTTCTGAGGCATATCATGGTGTCACCACTTTGCTGTGGCTGCCCCAGTTCACATGGTGCAAGAGATAAAGTGTTTTAAATTCCTTTCTAGGAGTCTTGTTGGCATTGTGATCAGAGTACCTCCTCCTTATCTAGGGTGGAAGCCCCTTCTTCCCATCTTTCCCGTCCTCTGAGGACAATGTTTTTGGTTTCC
Organism: Urocitellus parryii; assembly: GCF_045843805.1. Classification (NCBI taxonomy): domain Eukaryota; kingdom Metazoa; phylum Chordata; class Mammalia; order Rodentia; family Sciuridae; genus Urocitellus; species Urocitellus parryii. Next base: position 81,358,657 of record NC_135532.1, read on the forward strand.
TAACAGACAGCCCCTCCTCTTACATACGTACCTGTTAAGTCCCGGGAGAGGCCCATCTCATTGATTTTGGTTAGATTCTTGTTACCTGGTCACCTTGGAAAACAGGCATGCCCAGTCCATGGAGAGCTACATACACATTACCAGCCAGAGCGACATTGCTCCAAAGTCACTGAACAAGGTCTCAAAGCCCTGGTTCAGGTATCTTGCATATCATTTGACGAAACCTATTGTCAAGGTGTGCAGTAACAAAGACCTCAAAGCAGAAATGCTATTGGTTCTGAGGGACTAGCAACTCGTGCTGTAGTGCTGGTGTGTTTGCTTATCGGGGAGGCATTCGATGGGCAGATATCATTTTGACTCCAAATGTGGCAATGTTCCGCATGATCCATGCACTCTCCGTTCTGGCTCCTTTGCATGGAAAACTGTCAATAAAATCCTTTTCAAAGCAGTGTCCTCCTTGGCTTTGGGGTTTCCTGCCTGCTCCAGTAGATCTGGAGGATCTCGCCTGGGGACTCCTAGTAGTGACAGATCTGGAGAAGTGTGGCTAGTCTGCTGTTAGGATTCGTTTCTCCCCCTTGGATGATGTTCTTGTGGATGGATGTGGGCATTGTGATGATTTTAGTGAACAAAAATAACAACAACCAAGATGGTTTTCTGTTCTTGAATCTCCAGGTCACTTTTATCCAGGTGGCATTATTTTCACTCATTGAAAATACAAAGCATGAATTGGTGTTTGTTTTCCCTAAGAGCCTTAGGAGCACCAGGAAGCTCCATTGCTTCACACCTTTAAATTGCATGACATACCAAGGATGTTTCTTCTTCTTCTTCTTTTTTTTTTTTTTTTCAATGTGTGTGTGTCCCAGGTTTTGGGTCTTCTCATGCAGGTCCAGATCCTAATCACACTCCCCTCTCAGCCATCTGACCGAGCCCACCATCTTGTCTATACAATCAGTGCAAGTTGAACCATCTTTTAAGAGCTTGCTGAGATCTGGTCTCTTCTCTGAAGCCCTCCTGGATAACTTGAGCTGAAAGTGATGTCATTCTTCCACCCCAGCAGTTTCTTCATGGTCTTATTATTCTTATTGTTCTTCCCCTCTTCCTCTTCCTCCTCTTATTTGCCTAGAACACCTTGCTTACTGTTTTCACAGTTACCTTTTATTCCTCTGGTCTGGTGCCAGCCCCTTGAAATCGGGAATCATGATTATTATTTATATATTTCCAAGCATTAAGCTTGACGCCTTGCCTTATGGTAAGTGATACGTAGAAATAGTCGGATGACTCATCAGAGATTTCTCCATGCAGCAATCAACTCAGCAGTTACTTATTGAGAGGATTGGTTGCCCAATCAGCTGTCCATGGACCTCTTAGGAGCCCTGATTCATCCTGACAACTGCTCTGGGTGCTGGCTAGGAGGATCCTGTGTTTCTGACTGTCTCATGTGGTCTCCATTTACATTTTCAGATTATCGGTTTGGGATGATTCTGAGGGTTTCCAGCCTTGGATGGCCAGAATAAGTATAATTCGTAGTGGAAATGTGGAACTTTTCAGTGATTAGGCATCTGTTCCATGCATCACAGCTACAGTTTATAATTCAATGTGCTGAAAGTTACTGACAAGCACCGCATGCTATGTGGAATGTTTTATCAGTGCCCGGAAACCAGCATAGGAAACCGTTTCTGGGTAGAACATAGAAGCTGAAGAGGGCGGTTGGTGTAGTGTAGAGAAGTCAGACTCCACCATTTGAATAGCATCCTGGTGACTATTGCCATCATCAATATTTTTCTTTAGCTTTTCTTGTTTTCTTTTTCCTTTTATGTAAATAAAGGCTTCTTTTAAAAAGGAAACTCTGGGCTGTACTGCATGTGGGAAATCAATGTCACCATCATAAATTAAATATTTTTATATTTAATTGTATGATATATTCATTATGAATTAAAGTGTAAATACATGACTCCTGGAATGATAAACCTTTTGCCCAGATGGCACCCAAGTGGTGTTCACCAGCTCTGCTAATGGCCACAGTGATACAGATACACGGCCCCCTGGGAAGATCTGGATAGAAAGGGGGCTCCATGTGGATTCACACTCTGCCAATGCTAAGTTATGTTGTTTGGGAGAAGTTGCTTAATGTCTGCTTCCTCACCAAAGAAGAGGGAACAAGGGCATCTCCCCTTCAGAGCTGGTGCTTTGGAACATCATGAATGAACAGTCATATTTAGCTCAGTGCCTGGCAAAGAAAAGTAGAGAAAGATAAACAATCTGAAGACTTTTTTTTTCCATGAGCAAATATGATGAGAATTTCTCTCAGAGAAGGCAAGCAATCAAGTGTGGCTCTGCATCAGCTCTCATTGAACTTGGAATGACACTTCATTATATTTAAATCATTCAATGGTTGAGTGTGTTTGGTGAAAAGAGCTTAGAACATTCATACCCATGTACGTTCCTTCCCAGAGCAGACCACAGCATCAGAAGTGTGAGAATCAACTCTTCTAACTCATGTCCCTTCTTTTCTCATGACTCTGTCCAACCCTGAGGTGACATCCTCTGTCTTCGGTCTCCAACAATGTCCTTTCCTTGGGTTCCTTTTCAAACCAGGGAATACTGTTGTGTTCTTAGCCTGAGTTGTCTGCGAGGCACCTAGGTTGGGGTGAGGAAGAGTGGAGGGAGGTTCGATCCCTGTGAAGAAGAGCTCAGGATACCTGGATCCCGGCCAGGCAGGGGCCAAGCAGAGTGTACTTTGCAGGCCATCTGGCTGCATGCCTGGTGCTCAGTGTGACCTGGGACACCTCTAAGCTGCTGTGGTTTTGGCAGTGAGGAGAGAGTTTGGCTTATCCACCAGCCCCTGCCTCCCACTCTGTCCTGGTGGGAAGCCCCACCCCTGCCCCTCAATGACCTTTTAGCAAGCTGGGCAAATGCACCCAGTGGATCCCTGCTCTGTGCCCATCCTTGCCAGCCCTTCTGTTGGTCGCAGGGTATGACAACCAGAGCACCTAAGTGTTCCCAAGTGTTAGGCTATCCGATGACAGTAAAAGTTGAACTGACAGTCTCACACTTGTCGGCGGTGGTTAAATTTGCAGGAGCCAGACGACTTCATGACATGAGAGCAGAAACCTCCAGAGAGTAAATCTGTGCCTAACCTCCTTTCAAGGGGTGATTCCTCCACAATGGGTAAGTGAAGTTGCAGGACATGGAGAAATTTCTCCCAGGTTAGTGACTGAGCTGTTGCTAATCCAATTCGTTTATTTCATAACTTTTATAATTTATAATTTTATAATTACAGATAATATCTGGCTTAATAATGCTTCCATTTAGGATTTTACAATGGTAGTAAAGTGATGTGCATTCAGTAGAAACCATTCAGTAGAAATAGGCTTAGGAATTGGGAGATTTTCCTGGGGTAGTGCCATGGGGTCTGATCCTCCTTTGCAATGCTCTGTGGGGACAGCTCCTGGTCAGCCTCATGTTCCCGGGAGGAAACCAGGAATACTCTACTGTGTGGGATAGCTCAGCTGGGACATTCAGTGAGTTAGGCATGTTAAGCACATTTTCCATTTATGATATTTTCAACTCATAATGGGTTTATTGGGATGTGAGCCCATTATAAGTTGAGGAGTATCTATGTTTTACAATCGTTATCATGAAGGTCAGATGCCTAGACCAGGATATGAAAGACCTGTAGCTCATAGTGGGACTTATATTGCAATGGAAAATAAGAAAGATATAAAGTTTGTAGTGTTTGTAATTAAATTATAAAAAAACAATAAATGAAAAATAGTTCCAAATTTTTAGGTTGATATTTAGTGCTTCAGGTGTACAGGTAGGGCGATGGAGGGTACAGAGGCCTCTGTTCTGACTCCAGAGAGCACTATATTCTCTCTGCTAAATCATTTTCTCTTTCCTTCCTTTGATTCCATCCTCTCTGTCCCTGGGATCTTCTCAAATATTTATGAAGATCATATCGTGTCACATATTTAGGGCACTTTCAGAAAAAAGTCGTATTGTTCCTATTCAAACAATTAAAACTCAGTGTAATGGAAACTCCATCATGATGTGTTTATCAACAGGAGGGTAGTATTCAGATGCAGTGGCCATGTGTCCATATTTGCATGTGTGTTCACGTATGTGTGTACGCATGAGTCTGTGTAGGTCTATGATGGCTGACGGTGATCAGTAGAATCTTTTATGAAAGCCACAGTGTAGTCATTTGGACTGAAATTTAAATAGGAAGAGGAGTCATTCACATGAAGGCAGGTGAGGGAATTCTGAAAGAGACAAGGAGCATAGGGAAAGGCAGGTGTGTGGAGGCCAGCCATCAGTGTAAGTGTGTGTTTGGGGAGCAGCAGCAGGCCAGAGCGCTAGCTGGGGATGGGAGGTCCCCTTGGCTTCAACACCATGCTCAATCTTCAGCCTTACTGTGAAGGTGAGGGCGAACTTCTGAAAAGTTGCAAGCGAGGCTTAAATGTGGGATGAAGATGGTGGCAGCACCGGAAATTGATGTATCGGAGGTGGTAGCCATCATCCAGAGTAGAAAAGTGGAGGGCTCATCTGGGCTGGCCTATGGAGTTCCCATGTCTGACAAGTACTCCTTAGAACCAGTTGCTATAAAATTAAACTATTTGCTGGGAAAGGATGTTCTGATCTGGAAGGACTGTGTGGGCCCAGAAGTAGAGAAAGCTGGTGCCAATCCAGCAGCTTGGGTCTGTTATCCTCCTGGAGAACCTTTGCTTTCATGTTGAGAAGAAGGGAAGGGAGAAGATCCTTCTGGGAACAAGGTTAAAGCCAAGCCAGCCAAAGTAGAATCTTTGTGAGCTTCACTTTCTAAACTAGGGGATGTCTGTGTGAATGATGCTTTTGACGCTGCATATGGAGCTCCATGGTGGGAGTCAATCTTTCACAGAAGGCTGGTGTTTTTTGATGAAGAAGGAGCTGAACTATTTTGCCAAGGCCTTAGAGAGCCCAGAGCAACTTCTCCTGGCCATCTTAGGTGGAGCTAAAGTTGCAGACAAGATCCAGCTGATCAGTAATACGCTGGACAAAGTCAATGAGGTGATTCTTGGTGGTGGAATGGCTTTAACCTCCCTTAAGATGCTCAACAACATGGAGATCGGCACTTCTCTGTTGGATGAAGGGGGATCCAAGATTGTCCAAGACCTTATGTCCAAAGCTGAGCAGAACGGCGTTGAAGATCACCTTGCCTGTTGATTTTGTCACTGCTGAGAAGTTTGATGAGAATGCTAAGACCGGTCAAGACACTGTGGCCTCTGGAATACCTGCTGGCTGGCTGGGCTTGGACTGTGGTCCTGAGAGCAGCAAGAAACATGTGGACGCTGTCGGTTGGGCTAAGCAAATCATATGGAATGTACCAGTGGGTGTCTTTGAATGGGACGCTTTTGCCCAGAGGACCAAAGCACTCATGGACGAGGTGGTGAAAGCCACTTCCAGGGGCTGCGTTCCCATCACAGGTGGTGGAGACATGGCCACTTGCTGTGCCAAATGGAACAAAGGATAAAGTCAGCCATGTGAGCACTGGTGGGGAAGCTAGTTTGGAGCTCCTAGAAGGTGAAGTCCTTCCTGGAGTGGATGCTGTCAGCAATGTTTAGTACTTTTCCTGCCTTTTGGTTCCTGGGCATGGCCCCTAAGTCATCTTAGCCTTTTCCACCTCTCCACTTGACCTTAGCTAAAACCTACCCCCACATCAAGATTCAGCTAGTGGCCAAGAGATGCAGCCCAGGATCCCTTAAACAGTTGCAAAGCATCTCAGCTCCTCTTTACTGCACCCTGGATTTGCCTATGTTCTTCAAGGTCTCATTTAAATCTCTTAGTGACTGAACCATTGTGCATTCTAGAGTGCATCTATTTATATTTTGCCTGTTGAAACAAAGTGAGCTGTGTCAACTTAGTTCTCTTTTTTGAAGTAGCTTGTTGTGATTAGCTTGTCCCTGTTCACTCCTCGGCATGGAAACGTGATAAAATTCTAGTTTTAGGGAGAAACCATTGATGATCTATTAACAGAGATGATCTATTTTATTAAATCAATAAAAGTGTCCATTTGTTTTAAATCCATAAAAGTGTCCATTGAAACTGGAAAAAAAGAAAGAGAAAGTCTCAAGCAGTGGCAGCAACATGCAGTGAAGAAGAATAGATGGGGGAGGAGACAGAAAAGGAGACTCAGTTTTATATTCAAATTCTCTTCATTTTCTCCATGACTGCCTGGGAAAGTGGCCATCCTTTCCCATTGAACTCATCTCAATGCTCTTCTAATGGCCTCCCTAAATCCACCTTGACTTCCCTCTACTCTGGTCTCAGTTATGTTTATCTCATTAGAATATTCTATCACTCACCCCAAAAGCAAAACTTTCACTGGCCTCTAAAGCTCTGTAAGGACTACCTTGCTCCCAGCTCCCTACGTCTCCATTCATTCCTTGCTTGCTGGTTTGTTGCATAGACCTGCTTTTCATTTCCTGGACCCTCTGCCAAGTTCCTTCCCTGTATTTTTTTCTACGGGCATCGCTTCCTACCTCCTTCCCCCGACTCATCCTTTCAAACTCAGGCAAATCTGTAGGGAAGCCTAATCTATCAGGTATTTCCATTAAAGACTCCTTAACATTCAGCCACTTTTCCTTTTAGCCCCTGTTACAATTGTGATTTTTGCCTATGTGTGGAATTATTTGAGCAACATCTATCTTCATCTCTACCTCTCCCCTACCTATATGCAAAGTTGATTCTCAATTCCATGAGGGCAGGGTGCCATGTCTGCAAGCCAAGTATGTAGAGATCAGGGATCTGGGAGACAGTCCAATAAAACTCTGGGGCACAGGGACTAAAATGTGTTCATTTTTGTACCTGCAGCACCCAGGGAATTTCCTGGCACACAACCATGGGCTGGAGAGATGCATGCTGGATTTGTTTTAAATTAGGAACTACCAGAAAGAAAAATGCTGAATCCTATTAAATCTCCTTGGGGATAGGTGGACAAGAGCCCTCAGTCCAAGGCTTCCATCTGTTACTTTGTTCAGTCGAGATATATTCTTTCTATATAAATTTTCTTCAGCCTAGACAGTCTATGACAAGTGCAGACAATTATAAAATATAGTAGTCCAGCGCTAGGTTAGTTGCAACAGTGATTTTCCATCCCACAAATATTGGGGATGCAGGAATCAGGGGGAGAATGCTGGGGGAAATTTTGAAAGCCCTCTTAGGTTTCTTAATGCAGCACAGACATTTTTCCAGAAATTACAGGTGGGCCATACCCTGATGCAGGCAAAATGGCTTAGGTGACCTCCAGGAGAATTGTCCCAGGCCTGGGATAGGGGCTTCCTCCACATCAAGAATTCATTGCTCTTTTTGCTGTGGAGGTAAATTCTAAATTCCTCAACCCACTTTTCATTCTGAAAACCTTTCATTACCCACCTTGGTTTTCCTTGGTTGTAAAAACAGGGTCTGCAGGTCCATTTTTTTTGTTGTTGTTCATTATGAAGATTAAGTGAGATGTCTCATGAATAAATGCTTGGAAGAAACTTAGGAAAAAAGTTGAATTTCATAAAGTTTAATTTTCGGTTTTATTCCTTATTTGAGAGATTGAAAGGCAGGCTAATGTTATATTTGGGACAGAATACCAGAAAGAAATTGTATTAAGTTGGATAAAAAATGCTGATTACAAAGGTGTTATGTATACGGGGTAAAAATGGGAGTTCATAATCTGCTTGAATCAAATGTATGAAATATGATATGTCAAGAGCTTTGTAATGTTTTGAACAACTAATAATAAAAAAAGAGGTAAAAAAAGGTGTTAGCTACTACACTTTATCTACTATTCATTCATCCAATCATCCATCTACCCATCTTCCCACTTGCCCACTCACTAGAACACAAATATTAATACAAATAATTAAGCTTGTAATATCAACCTTTCTTCTAGTTGAAAGAGACTGTTTTAAATTTAAAGAGTCTCCATTTAAGTAATTAAAAACATATGACAATGATGGACCCTTGACCTTCAGACTTGTCTTTCTAATTGCTTCCTGTCCATCTTCATGTGGATGTCTCAGGATCCACTTATAAGCGTTCCCTTTATATGTGCTTCTCTCCCTAATATATATGGCCTTGGATAATGGGGTCACTATTTGTCCATGCAGTCAGCTCAGCTGGAAACCAAAGACATTCCATATTTCATTTTTTTCTTCCTTGTGTAGCATTCCCTTGACTCGTACTCTACTTCCCAAACACACTGTGGTCTTGTCCCCTCTTTGCCAAACTCCGTTCCAGAGCCATCTGCCAGTGGCTGCAATCTGTACAAGTGGAAGTTAAGAATATTGTAATTTGGAAGAGAAAGGGGATTATTTATTTTTGAGACTTTTTTTTTCAATAACAAATCTCAAAGTGAAATTGGCAGTTAAAGGCTTGTATGGGATCTCTAAAGACAGGTGCTAAGTTTTCCTGTGGAAAAGTACATCTTGTGCAAATTTCCTTCATGCTTTCCACTATGGTTTGGAAGAACACTCTCCAAAGATCTATATATAAAAGCTCGGTCCTCAGGGTGGTGTTATTTGGAGGTACTGGAACCTTTGAGAGGTGGGATCTAGTAGGAGGCTGCTGGGGTATGACCTCAAGAGGGATTGAGAGACCCCAGTCCTTCTACTTCTCTCTGCTTCCTGACTTGTGAGCACATTTACTTTGATGTGCTCCTGTCATTGCTGTGCCACTCTCAAGCAGAGGCCAAACTGATTGGGCCTCTTGATATTGGATTTGAACCTCCAAACTGTGAGATAAATAAACCTTTTCTTTTTATAGAGTTCATTTCCTCAGTTATTTCATTGTATTAACTTAAAGCTAAGTAATACACTTCCCTACCCTCCAACTTTGGGCCTCACATGATTCTGAAGTTGTGAAAACCATGCTATCACAAACTTTGGGTTCCTCTCAGGAAAATAAATATATTTTCTCATTTAGTGTATTTTTAATTTTCAGTTCCCATCTTATTATAAATCCCTACTTGTTATTATATTTTAGTCAAAAGTCTCTGCTCTCTGAATTGTTCCCTTTTTGTTTTCCTCGTGTAGTCCTTGGAATCTCATGGCTTCGATTGCAATTTCTTTTTATGGATTGCCTATAGTATTCTTAGGGAGCTTTTCTTTTCTTATGTTTGGCTAAGGTGCTGTATATATTGAAATTAACTTTTTCTGGATTGAACCAGCTCTACACATCTCTACTGTGTCCAAAACTCTTAATAACTTCCAATTACTTACTGTTGTATTAGAAAGAATGTAGCTGGTCATTTCCCCTGTTTCCTGGAACCTTGGGGGTGGGGTTGGGGTCTAAAACCTTGGAATTTCCTGAGAGGTAGGAGTGTCTGTGTTGCCTTGGTGGGCCCCTCAGACCATGCCTGAGTTTATGCTAATGAAATGGTGACCCTTAGATTCAGGATAGGGGCTGGCAGGCTATAAAGACCAACCATGTGATTAGAGGGTTTGGGTTTTTAGCTGGGTGATTTCAGACCTAACTCCTCACTCCTGGGGAGGGAAGGGGATCTGGGATTGAGTTCACGCACATGGCCAGGGACTCCATCAATCACACCTACATAATGAGGCCCTGACAAAAACTCAGGACACCTACAGCTCCAGTGAGCGTCCCTGGTTGGTGAGTCACACTGATGTGCCAGGAGGGTGACACATCCTGAGGAAACATTGGGGACCCTCCCAGACCTCGCCCTGTGTGTCTCTTCATTTGGCCGGACCTGAGTTCTATCCTTTATAATTACTATAATCATAAGAAACAGTACTTTCCTGAATTCTCTGAGTCATTCTAGTGAATTATCAAACCCGAGGGAACTCAAACCTGAGAGGGAACTCCTGAACTTGGATCCAGTCTGGTCAGAGGTGCAGGTGGCCTGGAATCCCGGGGCCTGTGGCCACTGTGGGAAGCAAAGGCGGTCTTGTGGGGAACTGTGTCCTCTGGGGGTGCAGTCTGGCCTCGCTTCAGGCCGTCAGCCTCAGAAGGGTTCTGAAACAGTGAATTGCCTTCCATCCTGCCTCAGTGCCCTCCTTCCTCTGTTTCAGCTGGACTGATGTGCTCTCTGCTCATCTTAAGTTCTAAGCTTCTTTCAGCCTTGATGGGGATCCTCCTGCTCTCTTCAACTCTTCTGTTCATCCATCAGAGGTTGGCAGACGTGGTGCTGCTTCTTTGGAATCTTTTTTATTTGTCCTTCTTATGCAGTCGTTTCCCTTCTCTGAACTCCTAAAACATTAGAGATTACCGCTTATTTTGATCATTCCATCCTCTCCTGGTATCAATGGGGAACTGGCCCCAGGAGCCCCTGTGTATATCAAACTCTGCAGATGCTTGAGTATATATTGGCATAGTCTTTGCATAGAACCTATGAACATCCTTCTGTAGACTTGGAATCATCTTTAAATGATTTATACTACCCAACACAATGTAAATGCTAAATAGTTGTTAAACTGTATTGCATAGGGAATAATGAGAAGAAAAAAAGCCTGTACGTGTTCAGAACAGTCATGACTTTTTCTGAATATTTTGGTCCGTGATTGTTTGAATTCACAAATGCAGGATATGGAGTGTTGACAGTATATTGTTTTCCCAACAGGATACTAACAGACCCTGAAGTTGTATCTTAAATTTAAAAAAAAAAAATTCTATTCTTTTTAGCACAGAGATTAACATATACCAAAGAATGGACCAATAGATTGAAATGACACTCATAGTTACACTGACCAAGACTTTAGAGTGTACTGAGACACAGAAGAGAATTGTAGAGCTTTAGGTTTGGAAAGGACTTCAAAGGTCATTTGGTGAGAGCATTTTGCTTTGTAGGCATTTGGGGAATATTTGTTGAATGAACCAGGAAAAGGAAAGATGAGCTGCTGCTCATCTGCTCAAAATCCCAAATCCATTAATATGTATAGAGCCAATGGATCCAGACCAACTCAGCTTAGCGGTGGGATAACTTTATTTCCTTTCTACAAGATCTCACAGTAGCCACATTCTCTGTACCCGCTCAATTATTAGACATAGGGCAGAAATATCTTTTCTAATGTGATCAAGTTCAGATGAGCTTAAGTATTATAGAGCATGAATGGTTTTCTGCTCATTTTTTTTGAAATATAAATGCTTTATCTCAAATAGAGCAGGTGAAGGCTATACAGGCATTTAAATTCTTAATGAGCATTTCTTCTTGGAAGGCTTATTTTATGTATGTTAAAATAAAATTTGATGTACCCTTCTAGTATCTAGGATAAAGTGGAAGTAAAAAAAAGCAATTCTCAAACATTACTATATATCTATAAATTCTAAGTATTTCTGTTAAAATGCTTGTTTATTTACTCTCAATGATGTCAGAAGGACAAATGCTTCCTAAGTGATATGATATTGCCTAGAAAGATGTTTTATGTATTTCAAAGTACAATGTTTATAGCAATTTGCCAATTTTCCAGATAAACAGTGTGGCTATTGATGATCTTGAAAATTCACTAAGGGAAGACTGTGGAGCGCCCTTTTTTTTGAAACCTTTAAGTAAAATCATTTACTTGGTATCTTGTAACTATAATCCATGAGGTTGGCATTGACAAGCTCCAGAAGTCATTTCCGAGTGGATATTTTCAGAGCATATGGGAGACCAGGGAAAAGGAGAATGGTCTGGGATAGAACATTTGTCTTTGCTTAGGAATGAAGTGGAAATCTGGGGATGCCTCCAAGCCTCATGACCGTGGGGATATTGTGTAGACGTACCATCTGGGTCCTTTGGTCCTTTGACTGCAATTGTTCTGTCACACCAGGTGATAATGAGCGTGGGCTTCCTTGAAGGCCGTGGTGTGCTTCACTGCTCTGTGACATGATGGGATGTCTGAATCTTTTCTAAGGAAGGACAGATCTGGTCATGTTAAGGTCAACAAGTATTCATAGGAAGAGATGGGGAGTCCATTGCCTCTCAAGCCTGGACTCCCACAATAAACCATTACAGGAGCAGCACTGGATTGAACTGTGGGACTCCAGCAGTTTCTTGATCCTCATAAGTTCTCAGTTTTGGTTTACAGATGGCAACCCTCCTCCTACCCACTTAGACTTCACTCACAAAATGAACTAATCTGTGTGAAGACTCAGAGAAGTGCCTAGCACATAGAATAAGCCTGATAAGTTTTGTGAGGGAACTTGTGTCACAATAATAACAATTGCTAAGTGTGTCTTATGTCCTGTTTGAGACATGACCTGTCTCGAACTATAAAGGAGTAAGTACAGAGATCCAAGGTGTCTCTGACAGGGACGTGGTCTAGGATCCTAAAGGTGAGTGTTCTCCCAAGATGATTTTTGGCTGACTTTATGGTTCTCTGACCAGAACAGACTCAGATACACTCCTGTGTAGTGACATGGACCACATATACAATGGGACTCCCATGAGATTATAATAGAGCTGAAAAATTCCTGTGGCCTAGTAATGTCACAATACAAAGCCTCACTCACGTATTTGTGGTGCTACTCGTGCAAACTAACCTAGCACTGTACTTCCAGTACTATGAAAGTGCAGCAGTATAATTATGTACACTATATAATGACAAATGACTTTATTGTCTTATGTATTTACTAGACTTTTATCATTATTTTAGAGTATGCACCTTTTAGTTACAAAAAAGAAATGTTTACTATAAAATAGTATGATGTGTTACATAGGCCAAGGTCCATCCTCCACGTGTTGACTGCATCTCTTTGTTTGCATCATGAGGCCACATTGAGCACCTGGCCAGAAGTGGATGTGTGTGAGTGCACTCTAGAATGTTCTCGCAGTGTCAGTGATGGAATCCACCAATGGCGCGGTCTCAGGACTTATCCCAGAAGTCAATGAGGTAGGACTGTAAACTGTCCTTAGCCTAGAGATTAAGCCTCAGGCAGTGAGGAGGAGTGGGGAAGGAGGGAGGATGAATCTCTTTCTCTCTGTATCTGGAGATGCCTTCTACCTGTAGACAACTTCTACATGTATTTTACTTCTACTCCATCGGGGTTTTACTCTTTTGGAGGAAATTCCCAGACTCTGGTCTTGATTCCAATGCTGAGCTGTTTTATTTCATTCAAATGTATTAATTATTCTCTTTAGTACATTCCTTACGTGTGTATTAACTTTCTAGAGAAATCTTATGGCTTGTTGGAAAATGATTTCAAAGTATTTTGAATTCTTTTGAAGTACGTTTCTATTGCATTTAGAGAAAAAATAAGATTGGGTAACCCAAGTCAACTTCTTAGAGTTTAGTGATTTTATTTATTGATTTATTTATTGATTGTTTTGCAGTACTAAGGATTGCTTAACTTCTCACTACATTCTCAGCCTCTCCCCACACCCTTTTCAAAATTATTTTGAAATAAAGTCTTGCTAAGTTGCTGAGGCTAGCCTCAAAGTTGTGATCCTCTTGCCTCAGCCTCCTGAGGTGCTGGGATTACAGGCCTATGCCACGGCACCCTATGAGGTTAGTGAATATTAATGAAATAATACAAAAGCAAAAATAAAAGCCACTCAGTTTGTAGTTGAGTTAGTGACTGGTTCATCTAACACTGATGTTCTGTGGTTATCTGAGAGTAGATCAAAGAGATACTCATTACCTGAGAATACTGATCGGAAGCTGGCTTCATCAGTCATCTCTGCCCTTGGTCATAAGGATATGGCCCCTACCCCAGGCCAGCTTTCTGGACCCCACTTCCTGTTAGGAAGGCTGATCAGCCTTGTCTTTAGCTATTCTCTGGACAGACATATTATCCTGTGAATTTTTCCATTCATATTCAGAATCAGAGCACTGAAAAGTCCCCCCCCCCCCCGTCTATTCAGGGCCATTTCTTTAGGGTTGATAGAATATTGCTGTGGCGTGGCCTGCAGTGGATAACATCCGTTTGCACAGTCTGTGATGAATGCCTTAATTAAGTACAATGCCAGTGTAAGCAGGACTTGAGAGGATGTTTGCAATGCAAACACTTGAAAGCACGCATGAGTGGAGCACAAAGGGTGTACATATTGCAGATGTTATGGATGAGTAGAATTTGTTGAGCAATAACTGTGTGCTTGTATTTTAATCTTTGCAACCCTTCCGGGTAGGTTATTATTATCCTAATTTAACAGAAAAAGAAACCAAGGGTCAGAGTGAGTCAGTAGACTTTCTAAGGTCATGTAGTTGGTAAGCAGCAAAGCCACATCAGGTTCTTAACAGCAAAGTTAGAGTCTCAAGAATCTTGCATGTCTGACTTGCAAATAGTAAGAGAATGTCTGAGGCTGCAAGTAAGAGCATATCTAACTGAAAATGACGAACCCATGTAGGGTTTATTGATGTCTTTTACCAAGTAGCTCAGAGATTAGCATTTTCCAGGGTTTGTGAGGCTCAGCTGTCTAGACTCTGGGTTGCTCTCTCTGTGACCCTAGTAGCAATGCCAGATATCATTTCTTAGGATGATGATGTTAAAAAGCAGAAAGGGCAGCCGGCAAAGAGAACACTCCTTTAGTTTTTTTTTTCTTTTTTATTCTGGAATTTGAACACAGGGCCGCATGTATGTCAGGCAAGTCTCCTTTTTTTTTTTTTCTTGCTGTGCTGGAGCTTGAACCCAGAGGTGCTCTACCACTGAGGTGCATCCCCAGCCCTTTAAAAAAATTATTTTGAGTCAGGGTCTCAGTAAGTTGCCGAGGCTGGCCTTGAACTTGTGATCCTCCTGCCTTAGCCTCCCAAGTAATGGTTTATGCCACCACACCCGACATATATAATATTTTATATATCTTTTTTTTTTGCATGAAACTAAGTTTCATGAAGTGAAATTTTCCACTATATGCCATGTCCATGCAAACGTTTGGATTTTGGAGCATTTTAGATTTTAAACTTTTGGGACACTCCACCTGAATATCACATAGCCAACAGCAGAACGCAGCACTTTACTACCTCAGTACCATGCTACCTCTGGATTAGTGGCACCCTCGGTTCGGTTCCCTTCCCTGCTTATTCTCAGGGGATAGAAGCCATGACTGCTCCTGGGTCATCTCAATACTCCTATGGGGTTCATGTCCTTCTAATCATTTCTTTAAAGTGGCTCTTAGATCTTTTACATGCTGTCCTCTTTGAGCTCTGCTTTGTTCCCTCTGGTCACTTCTGCCTCCCCACAGTGCCTCCCACAGTGCCACCAGGGGCAGTAGGCATATTCTGAAGGTCTGAGGCGGAACATGGAGGGACATCTAAAGCTTTTTTTTTTTTTTTTCCCAACTCTACCACCCCTTATATTTCAACATTTTTATCCATCTGCTTGAGCCTCCCATTCTTCTTTAGACTGTAAATTTGGTTTCCACTCTTTTGCAAGATAAAATACATGTAGAAGTTGTGGAATGGCACTTTTGCCTTTGATAAAATCTCATTCTCAGATGTTTTCTTCCACAGCCAGCCTTCCTCCATTGAAAATGGGGTGGCAGAAAGATTTATTCCTCTGTTGTCCAAAGCTGAGCTCCAGGGAGATGGTTGGTTCTTTCATCTAGGAGATGAAGAGCCCAAAAACCTTGGCTGAAAATTTACCATGCAGTCTTGAAGTTGGTCCCCATCCTGTACTGCTGTAACATCTCTGCTGGTGTGTAGACCTAATATTTACTCCTGATCTCATTATTTAACATTCTGCGCGTGGTGGTGGTGGAGGCCCTGGATTGAGCTGAAGCTGGGGTTACAGAAGTGTCTGGGCATCTGACGAACTATCTGAGGCAAGCTCGGATTCAGTGTGGATTTGCACAGTCTTTATTTATGAAAAGAGGACTGGCGGAACATGAAGTGGTGAGATCAGCTGGTGGTGTTTGTCCTGGAGACTGGGCCCCTGGCCCTGCACCAGGAATGTGAGTTGGGCCTCCTGCTGGGGAGGGGGGGTTTCAGTGAATGAGTTGAAGGAGCAGTAGTCTGGAGTTTGAGGGTACAAGAAGCCTCTGGGGTGACCAAATGTGACCCAAAGAGAGGGAAAGGGCCTACTTTGCTTCTGCTTGTGGCACAGCATGGATTTAGTGTATGCAATGCACAGAGAAGGCATTCAATGATGGCTTTTGGAAGGAAGGGAAAGAGAGAGGATGAAAGGAAGAAAAGAGGGAGGGAAGAAGGAGGGGAAAAGGGAGAAAGGAAGGAAATGAGGGAAGGAGGAAAGGAAATGAAGAAAGGAAGGAAGGAAGGAAAGATGGATGGAGGGATAAAAGGAAAGAGGTCTTGAGATCTGTGTATCACCACAAGGACACACAGCTTTGGAGCCTCTGGACCCGTGTCCGAGTCACTGTCTTCTGGGCTATCCTGCTGAGTCCTGGATTCAATCATGAAGGTCCTCAAGAAGCTGCTGAGATAGTGTTCATAAGCAAAGGGGGTCTTAAGAGAAGAATGTGGAGAATTCTACGTATAAAAAATTGAGATTTCACGGAAACACTCCTAGGACATGGGGAAAGAAGGGGGAGAAGCTAGAGAAGCTCCTGGTGGGGGGACACAGAGCTGTGAGACGTGATGGTTTAGCTGTGAGTGGTACACAGGCAGCTGCCTGCGGGGACAACAGCCTTGAACTTCACTCTGTTCTCTGCAAAACTCTCAGTTACAGAATCTGCCCAAGAGGAAGCCTTATTCTAATTGCAAGTAGGTGTCACATGGGCTACCAGTGGCTTACATAACAGCAGTGATGGTGACCAAGGGGCTGGGGAGCCCTGAGGTGATGGACCATAAGAGCCAGGAGTTAAGTCTCTTGAAGGGAGGAGTTAGACTGATTTACCTGTTCACCCTCCCAGCGCAGTGCATAGCATCCTCCATGTGGTTACTTTTCAATAATTACTCATTGATCCATTCGTTACCTCTTCTGACTTTGGTCTAAACAAACTGATACACATGATTGTATTCCTACCTGAATAATTCATTATAGTCCTTCAACCTTGTTGTAAACCCAAGGCCTGGTGCAGGAGGGCAAGGGCAGTCATAGAGGCTGGAGTCAGGAGGTGTGGGTCTGAATCACAGCTCTGCCATCTGAGAAAGTGACTGAGCCTCTCTGTGCCTCAGCTTCCCATCTTGCAGGGTGGCCAGGAGGATTGAATGCACTGGTATCCTTAGGGCTCCAGAACCCTGCTTGGTGCTTAAGAAGAGGTCAAATGTGCTAAGGCTTATACCTAACATCTCCATTTTTGCCTGTCTTTCCACCTCTGCCCAATGCCAAAGCTCTTTCTTGGGGTTTTCAGATAATCTTCATTCCCAGGCGGGGAAAAATGAGCAGGCTGTCTAAGGCAGGAACAGTTTGGGGATGCACACTGCAGGAGTGCACCCTGTGGACCCAGATCAGTTCAGACCAACAGGCGTTATCAATTCCAGGAATGTTTTGGCTTCAGGAATGCAAAGGTGCTTGTTTCATGGTCCCCACCCCGGAACAGCTCTTGTCTCCATCTCCACTGCTCTGCGTTCCTATTTCCTCTTGTATCAATCCACATACACCTTCAGATGTACTTAAAAATGGAAGTGGTCCCAGGTAACATGTGACACATAGGTACATCCCAAGAGGATTACTCATTCTGACTTCTGTCCTCTGAGCAGGGTGGCATGAAGGCAGGGGAAATTTTGAGTGTAAGTCTCATTTTGGAAGGAGAACTATTAAGGACCCAAACAGAAATGAGTGACATTGGGATAGAGGTTTTTAGAAAAGAATACAAATTTGTTAGAGGACTAACAGATTCACAGTTCATCTCATGGTCTATTTATCCCGAAGAGAGCATGGAAGGAAAGAGACACTCTTCTCTCTCTCAGTCCCACTTTCCATTCACTGGTGAGGTGATTCCCTGTCCTTGGTGTCCAGAACCTTTAATAAAATTCTATGGGTAAGCCAGGCACAGTGGTGCATGCCTGTAATCTCAGCAGCTCAGGAGGCTAAGACAGGAGGATCACGAGTTCAAAGCCAGCCTCAGCAAAAGTGAGGTGCTAAGGAACTCAATGAGACCCTGTCTCTAAATAAAATATAAAATAGGGCTGGGGATGTGGGTCAGTGATTGAGTGCCCCTGAGTTCAATCCCTGGTGCCCTCCCCCTCCAAGGCCAAAAAAAAAAAAAAAAGTCTATGGGTAAAAAACATTTTCTGTGAAGCCTAAGAAAATAAATGTCAATGATTCACGCCATCTTCTTGAGGTAGTTCCAAGGTTCCAGTGCCCTCTCTTCACCTGCTTTTATCCTCCCCACTCCCTGCTGCAATGTCCTGTGTGGAGGCTAAGGCATCTCTTGGCAGGGGTGCTAATGGGAAGAGCTAAGCTGTTAGAGGGTCCTCATGGCATATTCTTGTGAACATCACCCTCTTACAGGGGGTTGGGAGGTGTGTGCAGGTTTGTGCTTTTTTAGGTGTTAGTTTTTTCTAGATAATATTTCTCCCACAGGGCATGGGGCTACCTGTGATTTGGGGAGCTCCCTTCCTACACTAGGAAGTCCTAGGTTTGAGTAGCACATGCTAGATCTGTCCTAGGTCTAGGGAGCAAATAGGTCTTTCCTTTGAGTCTCTATTCTGTGGAGGAATGAACTCTTTTATGGACTGAATTGTGCATACAATACCCACCCCTCCATCCAAATTTGTATGTTCAATCCCTGGCCCCCAGTATTTCAGAATGTAGCCTTCTAAGCGCGATCATATAGGTGAGCCCTGATTCAAAGTGAGTGCTGTCCTTAAAAGAAGAGGAAATTTGGAGACAAGTACAGAGGAAAGATCATATGAAGATGCAGTGAGAAGGTGGCCCTCTCTAAGCCAAGGTGAGACCTCAGAAGGACCAACTGTGACAACACCTTGTTCTTGGACTTCCAGCCTCCAGAACTGTGGGATCATAATTGTTTGTTGATTGAGCAACTCAGTCTGTGGTTCTTCATTATAGTAATCCAAGCAGATACCACCTACCCTCCTTGTCCTGCCAAAGATGAGAATCAGTGCAGTGTAGGAAAGGGATAGAAATAAATATACAGAAAGAAATAGTGTAGGTACTGGCTCAAATACTATCCAGGCTAAATCAACAGACTCAGGGGCATCTGAGCTTGCTGCCTTCTCTTGCTTTCTACCTCAAACAGGAAGAACCTGTGGTCAGTCAGGTAAGCCACTGATCAAAGACAAAGATTCTGGACAAGTATCTTCCTACCTCCTCACAGAACTAACACTAACCATGATTTATAACCTTACGTTGATGGGAAAATATGTTCTAAATTCCCAACAATTTACAGATGCATTTTTGGATCGCAATTTGTTTAAATTGAAGGCTGCCAATATTTGTAGATTTCTTATCAACATTCAAATTGTATATACTTTTTACGGACACACCATGTAGTTCATTCAACCTTTCCCTTAATTTAGACCAGTCCTTCCATAATTCATTCTAATTGCTGTACTTAATTGTCAGATTGAGTAAATTGTTTCAGAGGACATTGCATATATAAATAATAGGCTTGAGAAGTCTTTCTTTTTATGGTACTATAAATCTCTAACACTTAAAAGGGATAGAAAATTGTAGCATTCAATGCTTGAATGCTTTCTTCTGTGTGTATGAAAATACTCAGTTTGAGACATTGAAATACTGCTGAGAGAGAACCATGCTCTCTAAGGATTTGCCTTACAGTATTTTGTTCTCTTGTAGCATTTGTAAGAATCTATATTAGTCAGCTTTCTATTGCTATAACAAATACCTGGAATAATCAAGGTATTTAAGATAAAAAGATACAAAGATAAAAGGTTTATTTTGCCTCACATTTTTTGAGTTTTCACTTCATGGTGGGTTGGCCCCTTGTGTTTGGGCCTGAGTGAGGTAGCACATCATGGCGAGAGCACATGGTAAAGAAAACCCACATACCTCATGGCTGGAAATTAAAAAGAGAGAAAGAATAAGAGGGGTCTGGGGTTGACAGTCCTCTTAAGGGCCTGCCTTCTGTTAAAACCTTCCATGACCTTAAAGGCTCAACCATCTTCAGATAACACCACCGTGGAGAGCAAGCTTCTCAAGATCCAAACCAAGTGGGATCTTATAAAAGGGGATAATATACTATGCGTTTCTTTAAAAGCACATTAAGTAAGTTCATTGTCTAAGTGCATTGTCTGAAAAAAAATAGGTTGATCTTTTTAGCTTCTAGCTATCAAATGCAGTTTCAGGTTTTATGAAAATGGCTGAAAAGCATTTCTTGAATGCTCGCTCTGTACCTAGCATTGAGCTAGGATGAATGAAACACAGTACCTGCCCTTCCGGAACTAGTAGATCTGATTCATAGGCACTGAAGAAATTTCCTTTAATGCCCATTCTTTCTGGAAATAAAAGGAAATAATCACACAAAATGCTTAGCAAAATGCTTGGCGTATAATCTGGTGTTCCGTAAATGTTAGCTATTATTATAAAAAATAGCAAAAGAAATACAATGATCTACACTTTTGTCTTTTGACTTGCTTTCTCCATTAGTCACCTCCAGGACACTGCCTGTAAAAGTAATGTTAATTATTACAGAAGTCTATAAATGCCTTCCCAAGTGTTTGGTGACTACAGTATCACCTTTTCTACCGAGGGATAAAAATAAACACTCACTCCCTGTGGATAACAACATGCTGATCTTCAAGTGTTTTGCAATTCAGATTTTATGTTTCACTGCCTTCTTAACAGCTCTGTGAATATATTCATTTTAGGTGGTTTTTGAGCACTGAAGTTTGAAGATTTTGCATGTCCCCCTTGTATCTGTCTGCCAGCATTAGCTAAGTCATTCACCAAATTTTTAAGAGGATTGGGGCTTCAGGCTTCAGGACTTTTGAAATCTGTTCTGCTTTTATTTTCACACCTGAGGATCATGGATTTACCAGAAAAAGGAAAAGATTACAACTTAGTACTGAAGTCCAGAGGAAAGTCAGGGAGTGATGACCAGAGTTCCTGGGGCCATTGCCTCCATGCCGTCTCTGTGTCTGTGCCACTACAGAGCCATCAGGGGCTCAAAGAGCTCCGGGGGAAAGAGAGCAAATGCACTGGGGGATGGTTGCCTTGTAAGAGTAAATTCTATCCTATTTAAAAATTTCCTCCCAAAGGCTCCCTCTGACTCTGGCAGCTGACTGATCCCCGTAATGGACAGGGCACGACCTCGTGCATGGCTTTCTAAATGTGACCACACTCTAATCCTGGCCCCCACCGTGGTCCTGCCACCCTGGGACATCCACTCCTTGTTCCCTCCTCTGCGTCCCTCGACTGGGATTTCTCCAACAGCTGGATCACATCAGAGCCTGCCGCGTGGCCACATGGGATGGGTTTTCTACTACTGACGGCCATGACCGAGGGCAGATGTGCCTTCTGAACTTAGGGTCCATCCCCGCTGCCGTGGACACAGTGCTCTTGATAAACTCTACACTTTAGT
This sequence comes from Urocitellus parryii, assembly GCF_045843805.1. Lineage (NCBI taxonomy): Eukaryota > Metazoa > Chordata > Mammalia > Rodentia > Sciuridae > Urocitellus > Urocitellus parryii. Next base: position 81,380,018 of record NC_135532.1, read on the forward strand.
GGCAGAAAAGTGACGCTTGGCAAACATCTTCTCTGGGGCAACTCTATCCTGGAAGGAAAGTCCCCTGCTAACCTTTTTCTCTAGGACAGAAACTACTTAACCAATTGTGTAAATAGGACTTCTTCTTATTCCATAGAAGGAGGGAACTTTTAAATCTTTTACGCATGTGAAGAACCCATTTATTTAACAAGGGAGGTGGACACAATCTCACCGATGAGCACACATGCAGGTAAAGATAGAAATGTGGAAGGATGGCATTTCACTGTGAGAATCTTTACAAGAAACCCTAACAGCTAGTGGATTTCAGGCATTATTCCTACATGGTGGGTGGAATGGCTCTGGGGACCTGGCAGAGAGAGGGTGAATGTGTATTCAGAAGGAAAACTCCTTCCAGCTTGGTGAGGTGTGAGATTTAGACCCCAGAACAGGAGACCTGGTCCTTGTCTAAAGATTCTTGAGTTGGGAGGATGCTGGGGAATATAGCGAGGGTCCAGTTGACCTTGACGGTCTTCTTCAGGGCTGAAGGTTGATAGCCTTTCCTCAGGAAGCCCCACCCGGTTGTCCTTGTGTGGGTAGGGGGCCCTCCTTGGGGTTTCACAAATGCTGGTCTTGAAGTCATTATGCCAAGTGCTCAGCATGACTGTCCCCGCTACCCTCAGCTCTGCACCATGCCAGGGTGGTCACAGTGGCTTTTTTTGTCCTGTCCCCAGAAAGGAGCCCGGTGTCTTGGGCAGAGGGAAATCCAGTGAAGGTTTGTGAGATTGATGGAGGAAAAGAAGAAAGACAAGAAGGGGAAGAGGCAATAAGGAAAGGAAAGAGAGGAAAGAAGAAAAAAACGGAGGGAAGAAAAGCCGTAAGAGAGGAAGTAAGGAGTGAAGAGAGAGAGGAGGGAAGGAAGGAAAAAGGAAGAAAGGAGAAAAGAAGGAAGGAAGAAAAGAGAGAAGGAGGGGGATGGAAGGCAAAAGGGAAGGGAGGAAGGAGGCCTGTTATTTTGCCCTTCAAAACTCTTCCTCTCTGCTGTGAAATAAATGTCAAATTTAGAGAAAATCAGTCTTGTGCAAAAAATTATGTTGGTAAAACATAAGAATATAATGCGGAATCTGAAAATATGGTTTCAGATTAAATTTAGATAGTTTGCAATAATCCCCCTGAGTGTAATATAGTCTCCTCGTTACCCACATGATGGTTCCTAGCTAAATACAATTTCACCTTTATCCTACTTATTCTTGTGAATCTCACAAAGTGGAGTATTGAGTGGCACCCTACTAGAATATATCAGAGTAAATCTTAACTTAGACAGTTTTAATTTTGAGTTGAGGGACAAGATAGAAAAAGCCAAGATGTTAGATATGTGAATGTCACTATTTTGTTATTTTTGCCCATTCTTACTCTGATGGACCAGATCCCTCACTCCAAATGTTGTCAGAAGTGTTCTGTGTTGGGAGTGAGGTATAGGTATCCCAGCAACCAGAGACTCAGGCATCTCCTGCCCTCCCTGGTAGCTGCTCATGTCACCTAACTGAGCTCCACAGCCTGAAATGGGGGCCACATGCGCACAGTCACTAGCCATTGTGGGTTACACACAGTATGAGCTTCCCAGGACTTCTACCTTTAACTGTCAGCAAAGATGTGGGAACACATAGGAATTTAACAGATGGTTAATTTAAAACATGCACATTGCATCAAAGAGAATATTAGGAATTAGAATTGTCAACCTTTTGCATGAATGTTAAAAGTGAAACACTGATTTTAGTGACCTAATTTGTGTGCCATCCGCCCACTTCAAATTCTGTCCCCAGATTTCTGGGTTGATCTTCACATTGTGCTTTGTTGTGGCTGCTTTGGTGAGAGTATATGAAAAGCTCTGAGTGTTAAGAGGGTCTCAGATGTCCCTGCTTAGATTTTTATCAGGGCCAATATTTGTCTCTTTACTATATAGAACTTTAAGAAGAGAAACATGATATTTAAAAAAAAAATCTCTGGGTTTCCTTTTAAGAGCTCTTCAAATACCTTCCCAATGTTTAAAAATAAATGGTATTTGTCACAGATGTGACAGAATGATCATTGTTGGTCAAATGTGTTGCAAGGTCTGAGGGAAAGGTCGATTTCTTTGGCATGAAGATGCTGTTCGTATGTGGATGAATTTCAGTCAGAGGAAGTTTGCTTTTGAAGCAGTTGTCTGTGAGTAGCTTTGCAGCTGAAAAGGTTTGAAGTCTTGACTGTGTAAATGAGGAGGCGCTATAGTTTAGGTAGCTTTCCTGGGAAACTGTTAACTCAGTTCCAGGAACTAGTATCCTTGCTGAAGATGTGTATTTTGTTCTCTGTGATTCCCGTTACCAGACTGAGAGGGCCAGATCCCTCACTTCAAATGTTGTCAGAAGTGTTCTGTGTTGGGAGTGAGGTATAGGTCTCCATTTTGAGGAGCTTGCTTTAGGTGGTTAGGCTGTTGAATAATTTGAATGGCAATTCTTTGTGTTGATTTATGTAATAACGAACAGTTCTCAAAGTCCTTTAATATACATTAGAATTTTGGAACTGTAAGAAATGTCAAGGATCCTCCAGGAGATAGATACTAAGAATCTTAAGAATGAGACACATATAATCCCAGATACTTGGGAAAGTGAGGCAAGAGGATCCCAAGTTTAAGGGCAGACTTAGCAATTTAGTGACACAATTTAATAAAATAAAAAGGAGGGCTGGGGATGTGGCTCAAGCGGTAGCGCGCTCGCCTGGCATGCGTGTGGCCTGGGTTCAATCCTCAGCACCACATACAAACAAAGATGTTGTATATGCCAAAAACTGAAAAATAAATATTGAAATTCTCTCTCTCTCTCTCTCTCTCTCTCTCTCTCTCTCTCTCTCCCCTTCTCTCTCAAAAAAAAAAAAAAAAAAGGAGTGGAGGTGTAGGTTTGCTGAACCCAGTGGTTCCTGGATTCAATCAGTAGTACCACAGAACACAAAGAAACAAAAGATTCCTGGAAGATGCTCATTGCCTGCATCTTGTCCCTTCCAACAACACTTCAAAGTAGGAAAGGCAGGTTTTTGGGTAATTTAGGGCATGCCTAAATTGCAAAATAAGAAACTGGGGCTTAGGAGCCATGGACATCTTGTTTAAGACACATGAGGGGAAGTGACTAAAGGAGCCTAGGATGCAGTTGCAGGGGCCTGAGATCTTTCCATCCATATGCCGCCTCACTGACCAGATATGCAACCATGGTCTTGGCCACCCAAAGTCCCCTGCCCACCTTGAGGACAGTTAAAGACCTTCCATGTGCACATGAAGGAAAATTTAATCATAGACAACTGAATGAAGAATTAAAAAAAGAAAGAAATCCTGAGAACTGTGAGTCATACAACAACAGAACAATTTTCCTTGCATAGATGGGACAAGGATAGTGGATTTTGCAACAGGTTTTGGAGAAGGAAAGAGCAGATTTCATCAGTTGTCACCTTTGGCCCACTCTCTTACCACCTGCTGACTTTAAGAAAAATTTGTCTGAAGATGAGGATTAATGTCATGGCTGAGTCCATTACTTCTGTTCTTTTTGGATGAAATTTGATCATTCTGCTTCACATTCCTTTTCCTCACCTGCTCTGGAAAGCAAATTGAATTCTTTGAAAGAAAATTCAGTCCAGACCAGAACACACACAGAACCTCCTCTCCACCGCCCCTCTCCAAACCTAAAGGGCTCCTCGAAGTCAGAATGCTTCTCCTCTGGTTTGTTTACATCGCATGGTTTATTCCATTAAGGTCCAATTTCAGGTGCTCAGTGAAACCCAGATGGCTCAAGGCTGGCTGCCCTGAGGAATTTAAGCACCCGCAAGTAAACAATTTCTTAGACTAACTTCCTTCAGGATTCCTCTGGAGTTCACTGGAAACTTACTAACTTTTCAATCTGTAGGATGTTCTTTTCCGAGGTGCCCCATCTAAGCAGGGCATCTCTTTGCTAATCCATCTTCCCAGCCTGTGCATTCTAGGGAGCAAGCTCATTCCTGCCTCCGGCGATCTCCCACAGCCTCCCCCAACTCCTGAGCTCCGGCTCAGGCTGCTGCTGCTGCTTGGGAACTCAACAAGCCAATTATCATCTAAATAACTATCTCCCCAATGCTTTTAATAGCTTTTTGTCCCAGTTTTTTTTTTTTTTTTACCCCTTAGGTCCTTTTCATATGTGTACAGCATATAATGAATATTTTGCTATATAAATATCTCATTCCAGAATTTTTAAGTGAAAGGACTAAAAATGTTTTATTTTGTAGTTAAGCAAACTGAAGGCTGGCCATTAGGACACATGTCTAAGGATCCAAAATCAGCAAAATGCTGGAGCCAAGGGAGAATCTTGGTGGGACTCAGAGTCCAGGACCATCTCTGGCTACAGGATACAACTTCAAGTGTTCCTTTCTTCCAGGTCAAACTTAAGCTTCTCTTCTCCTTGACACTAACCTACTGGAATCTCTCCCTTTAGAATTGCTTTGCACTTCAGTCTCTGCCAAAAAATGACCACTGAGTGGTTCTTGATTGTTTGTGGGGACTGGTTTTCTCCTCCTAACTAATCTATAATATCTGTAAGAAACATGTAATTCATTTCTCTTGTGTTCAGGGGAAAGCAAGGAAAAGCTGTATTGCACAAATAGCAAATACTGATTGGTTGATTAATAGATTGGTTAACATGTATTCCTTGGTTATGGCTTCTACTTAACATTTAATGGAATTATGTTGTGTTCTGTTGACCCTGGTGGCTACTGTATATTCTGTGATCTGCTTGTTGGTAATTTTAATCTGCCTATTAATCTTAAAAGTTCCTTGACGGGCCACCTCTGGATTACTCTTTCCACACCCGCCCAATCCCTTTCTCTTTGTTTGCCATAATCAAAGGCGCCAGATCCTCTCTGCTAGTTGCAGTCCAACAAGATTTTCATGTGCCCATGTCTCTTATTTTATTTTTTTATGAAATTCTCTTATTTACTCTTATTGTCTCTAAGGGCTTCCTCAATGCCACCCCTTGGGAAGCAAAATAACACTGTTCCTCTATGCTCCCCAGCACTCTGGAGAGTCCAGCACTTGCCTCCTTGTATTATGGTCATTCATCTGTCTGTCTTCCTCTCCACCAAGCCTGGACATTCTGTGCACCCACTCTGCCCCACAGCCTGGCAGAGCACTCTGAGTTGAGGGGTTCACAGTATTTGTTGAATCATTTGACTTCACTGTTAGATGAGGCAGCAGGAAGAAAACTCGAAGAAGGGATCAGATAAGAATCGCCAACTGGGCCAGAGCTTATCCTAAGTTCTCACTCTCTGCAGGCTGCACACCCCCCTTGAAGCTTATGAGATGTTTCCTAAAATTAGAAGGCCCAGGACTTGTTCCTAGTGAACTTTTCATATATGGGGAAAAACTGAATCTAGAGGTGGATTTACCATGATGCAGATGCCAGTTAAACTTTAGGAACTTTACTTGCTTAGGGTCCTTTAAAGGCTGACACTTAATTTTGCACTCATAATTTTGTGTTTTTTTTTTCAAAGAGAACTTATAAAAATGTAGAACTCTTAGCCTGTACAATGGGATCTGCCCCTGGACTGTGGGATGTCTCTTGTATATGTGTCAGCAGGCACAGAGGGCCAAGTGGATTGTTCTCCAGAACTGAAGGGATGGGCCAAACCGAACAGGGGCAGTTCACTTGGGGTCTTGTTGAGGATTTCCAAGTTGCTTCAGTGGGTGAAATCTTGGTCCTTCTAACCCATTGTCCCCATTTGCACCTCCACTGTGGGACATTTTTGGAAGAAGTGTAACACTTGCCCTCAGTGAAATCTGCCCCAGAAACACAGGAACCCTTCTGAATGAATGAGAATACCACCCAGTCATTGGGTTGTGTTACATACTTTTCTAAGTTCTTTTGTTTGCTCTGCCCTTCAGTCCTTCCATATGCCCTGGAAATAAGGTTAGATAAGTGTTGACTCTCTGTTAGCAGAAGCAGCAGCCAAGCCAAACTTTTGGAAGGCCAGTGTCAGAGGTGAGGTAGAACTTGAGACTCCTCATCTAACTGACCCTTTTTCTCCTTCAGAGAGAAAGGCATGATAAACTATGGTTGAGAAAAGAGTTGTTTCTTTCCAACAGGGTTTCATGGTGATGATGCCAGGGTTGGAGGTGATCAGATAGGAAGAGGTCAAGACAGCAAAGAGTGGGTGCTGTGTGTGTGTGTGTGTGTGTGTGTGTGTGTGTGTGTGTGTAGGAAAGAGTGGAGGTGTGGTATGAGGCACAGTGGCCCAAGCCTATAATCCCAGTGGCTCTGAAGGCTGAGGCAGGAGGATCATGAGTTCAAAGCCAGCCTCAGTAACTTAGCAAGTAGCAAGGCTCTAAGTAATCAGTGATACCCTGTCTCTAAATAAAATACAAAAATGGGCTGGGGATGTGGCTCAGTGGTTAAGCACATCTGGATTCAACCCCTGGTGAGAGAGAGAGAGAGAGAGAGAGAGAGAGAGAGAGAGAGAGAGATAGATATTGGTGTAGTGTGTATGGGGAGAGAATGGTTGGTGTGTATGTGGGCCCCCAGGTGTAGAAGAGTGCATGCTACACAGGAAGCATTTGGTCAGAAAGTGGTAGATTCCCTTACGTCCCATCCATGCAGGAAAACCTGGGGATGGCGTTTTGATTCACAGGCACATTTGGTGGATTATTCTGAATATAGTCAGGAGCGTAGATTGAAAGAGGCAGCTGAAGCTTAGATATTTTTAGTATTTAACACCTATTTAATATTTTGTTTCCTAATTTAGTGTCCCCTCCCAAAGAAACTAAAACACTTCCCCTAACTTCATGCCAAGGTTGCTATGTGAAACAAAAGCAATTCCTGCCTAGAGGCCCAAGGGACTCCATCTGAGGCGTATTCCAAAGTCCATGCCTGTATTTTTCTAGTGAATTCAAAGCACTGCAGACACATTTCTAAGTATCTTCAAAATCTACTCAGGAGACAACTTTCAGTACGTGTGTCACACATGAGGTTAGCAGTGGCAATACTGGTTTTCTTCATTTATCATCACCCATATGCAATGGGTGAGGCTTAAGCTTGAACTTGGGCTCATAGCTGGGAATGGACAATGCCAGCAACTCCTTTCCGATGGCCATTTTACATTTTGGATATTGTACAAGCATCCCTGGCAGCAAACATTTCTTTAACAGGTCTATTTAATTTAGTGTCATTTTTTTTAAAGGATAATAAAAATCCCCAAAGATATTGATAAATTCTTTGCAAAACTTGGGATTAAATGTTAGGCAAGTGAGGCATATTTTTGAATGGAATCAAAATCAGAACCCAACCATGGAGCTTTGTGATCACTGTGTTTGGTTTATGGCCACTGTTCTAAACTCATTCTTCAATTGTCAGATGTCTGATTTTATATATAGCTATGTGATCAGCACATTTTCATAATGAGATGCACATCTTTGAGTTCCAATATCAGACAAAACTAGTGCTAATGAACTCTCTGCAGGAGCTGAGATCACATGGCCCGAGATGGAGAAGAAGGGAGAATGTGGCCCTGCCATTCTGGGTTGGCAGGAAGGTCCCGCAGAGCCATTTTTAGATACAAGTCAGGGTGGGGGTGGGGGGCCAAAAGGCCTGGAGCCTTAGAAGGTGATGGTGGCGATCACAGTTGAATCCGATGGATTAGGGAGATGAAAAAGGGAGAAAGATGAGAGGTGCACGATGAACAGAAAAGAAGCATCAACTCCAGAAGAGAGGCCTCGGGTTTGATGGAATGTGCTCCGTGTAAAAAATAACTGCATTTTGATGTCTCTTCCAGGCTTTTCATAGTTTGACAGCTGCAGAGAGAGAAAGAGTGAGTGAGAGAGAGAGAGCGAGCAAGAGAGAAAAAAAATTCAGGGCCCTAAAAGGAAGAAGTGTTTTCAAAAGATGTGTGACCTGCATGAAAAGTCCCCAGGGGATGATCTGCACACTTCTTTTCCATTATGTCACACACAAATCAAATAACCTGGCTGTCCCACCAAGAGACTCTGTCTTTATTATGGCATTTTATGGGAAATATCAAGCTGTTTGCATAGATATTCTTGCACTCCGACTGAAGACAGACAAACTTACATTGCAAGATGCCATGCTTGTCTGTTAAGTCTGTACCAAGTCTGGGATGTGTTTTTTGATATTTAAGAATGGCTAACTGTGTCCATATGAATGTATGTGCATGTGTACACACACACACACACACACACACACATACATTCCAGAGATGGATCAGAAAATGCAAAAGTTTAGCTTTGTCTTGGGTGTCACCATATTTGATATGAGGCAATGCACATTTACAAACAAAAGGACTGTCACTTTGATTCCTGAGCGCAGAAACTGTGCTTGTTGGTCACCAAATAGCTCCATCTCCCTACAACATCTGTTCAGGTTAAACTCTCATTTCTATTTGGTAGAGGCTTGATTCTGTTGTTTGGACAGGCAAAAGCATACATCACCCAATTCTGTTAAGACAATAACTTGTGTGTGAGAGGTGAGAAGCTTTTTGGCATGCACCAGTTACCCTTCCTGTCTATTTTGGTGGCTTTTTATTTATGGAATATTGGTGTATTTGTGAGGGCTTTCAGTTGTTTTTGGAAGAGAGAGCTTTAGGAAAAAAAAATAAGTGAATGACGGCCACAGCCATAGACAACCCCTTTTAAATTCAATATTTTCTGCTTGATCTTGCCACTTTATTTTTAAAAAAGAGAAAATAGCACAGGTTCATTTAATATCTTACATGGTCCACACCAGAAATAATTTCATAATCCTGGGAGATTGCTCCCTTTTAATGCTCCCATTTAAGCCTTCAAGCAGCTCTTTAAATACATGTGTCTTTATATTCTAGCTTTTTACTTTCATGTGTCTCTAGGCATTTGACTTTGGAGTCTAACACATATTCCTTTTCTTCTAGATTCTCTTAAAGCTAATCTGTCTTTTGGGAAGTCCTCCCAGGGATGACTGTCAAGCACTTGTATTTTTATTGTGGGCACTGAGAGAATTTGTGTTCCTCTTTTTTATTTTGGACAAGGGGGAACCAGATGAAAATAGCATGCCTGTATCTCAAATGTAAAATAGTTTTTTAAAACACCACATCAAAACCATCCACACAATATAGAGAGGACAGCCAGGGATGAGGAATCATTTGCATGTCACAGTTCTGTCATTTATTATAACAGCCCATCATTAGATGTATTCTCATTCCTGGATCAGCCCGACCTTCAGTGGAGATTCAGCAGTGAATTTTGATATATTTTATACAACTAGATCCATTTAAGGTGCTCTGAGCATAAAATCTCACAAAACTAATTTACCTAAGATCCTTTGTGTATATTCTGTTTTTAGGAACGTGATTAGATTTATTTATGACTTTGAAGGCTGATAAAATTTTGGTTAGGGTTCCAACTAGAGCGGGCTTTAGTCCAAACTGTAAAATTCATAAAGCATCTCATTGGAGTTATTTTCCAGGTGTCTGGAGCCCATTCTGGTTTGCCTGAGACCTCACTGCACACCCCTCTGAGCCAGACATTGTCCTATGCTAAGACCCTGCTTTATTCTGGAGTACCTTCCCATTCCCCAATAAAATTCTTGTTCCTTCCTTTTATTCATCCTCTCCTTTATCATATATTTATTGAGAGGTTATTAGGAACCAGGTACAGCAGTCCCCCCTTATATTTTTTTTTGGGGGGGGAGGATCTCTATGAAATGATTTATGTTAACATCCTTGGCCTTATTCTGTGTAACTTTTTTTTCTTTCCTTTTTTTAAAAAATTATTTCTTACATACATCACAATAGAGGAGTAATGCACCCCCTTATCTTCAGGGGATACATTCTGAAAACTCTGGTGGAGGCGCGAAGTTGAGGATAGTGCTGAAAACTGTATAGACTATGCTTTTATACATAATCATAGCTATGATAAAGTTTGATTCATAAATTAGGTATAGGAAAAGATCAACAACGATTATGAAACAACTATAACAATATATTGCCATAGTTAATAATACAATAGGATACTATAATAACATGTTGAAATAAAAGTTATATGAATATGGTCTGTCAATATGTCATTGTATTGTACTGGATTTCCACACCTCTCTGAACATGAGTAACTGAAATTGTGGAAAGAAGAGGGGAAAACTGCATTCTACTCAGTCCTGGAGATACAGAGAAGGACATGTCATTACTCTCAGGGTTCCTATAGGAAGGTGGTTTCTCTGAGGAGAGAGAGGTAGGAGGAGTTCATGTAAGGTGTGCTGGAGAGGAGGGAACCGCTGGAGGGGATGTCCCTAGGTAGGAGGCAAGGAACCCACCCTGAGAATCCAGAAGGGAGCCAGGGTGGCTGGGGCAGAGAATGGAGGGCAGGGACCAGATGCTACTGCTGTTAACCAAGTTTGGAAGCTGTCTTAGAAGCTGTACTTGACTCATTCTGTTTTGTTTTCAGGGTACCACTTTAAGAAATATTTATTGATTGTTAAAAGTCAGAAGGTAATTTAGACCTCTTATGAATAGACACCATATTTGGAAAGGCAGATTTTATGTTAAGCAACTAAAATTTCAACATTGCACATGTTTTTATTTTTATTTTTTCAGTATATATCAATTTCCGCTGAATGTATGTTTATGTCTTAACTTGTCAAAGTTTAGAAAATTTTAGGATTATTTTATCAATTTCTCAAGTAGCACACCAATCTTGGTTTGTTATTTCTAGTGCCTGGTAGCCAAGTGCACTCTAAGATGTGGGCTTCTCCTTCTTCTTCATCTTCTTCTTCTCCTTGGTGTCTTTGTTGGTTCTCAGAGAACTGGCATGATTTCGTATCTCTTTTCTAAACTTAACATTCCTTATGTTTTTAGTTTAAATTATTCTGTTTAACTATGTTTAGTTCTTAAGAAACTTCCACTGTACTTTGGAGTTTGCATGAATATAAATTCCAAATTAAGACATTTATTTCTCCTTTTTCTCTTATTGACTCCCACTATCTTTTCCTTATCAAATATGTATTCTCTGCCCAGCATAATGGTAGGCTCTGGGATTATAAAGATGAAATAAAATCTCTGTCCATAAATAAACATCCAACAATGAAGCTTTATCTGCCATCTCTTGTTCCTTTTAGGCAGCATTTTACCTTAATTAATTTAGTTTATTACACCATAGAAATGAAGGATGCACCTACTATTTCTCATTATAATGACCCAGCTGTCGGAAGCATATTAGCCTTTTGGTTTTCCTCCCTAAGGCACAGGGGGCCTTCTCAAGGCTTTGGCATAACATTATTTCTACTGACTTTTAAGGCTAATTATTGGTAGCACTTAGCTTCTTGTTATCTGATTTTTTGAAAACTCAAAATTACTTTTTCAAAAATTACTAGCTTATTCCTGATTCCTTTTGATTTCTCTCTCTTTTGAGAAGAAAAAACAAATTTCAAAACTTGATTAGCTCTAAGTTGCTTTGGGACTCTCTAAATATTTAGGTCAAGTGGCTTCTACATGAAGCTCACAAATGTGTAAGTATATTTCTGATGATGGCAAAGACATTGACTTTTTCCCACAAAAATTGAGTATTGTTGAGTTTTAATACAATGCTCCATAAAACCAACTTTATTATTATCTCCTGGTGGACATTTTCCAAGATGGTCCCTGGGATTTCGATGTTTGGTAACCATGGTTACTGAAAAAGTCTGCTGATGTGAACAGTATGCAATGCATACAAGCTTGGTGCTGCACTGACTGAACACAGGACAGTCAATCAAATGTGACAGGTGTGGAATTTTGTAGTCCTCATTATTTTATTTGCTAGCCAGGGTTCAGACCAGAACACAAAATCCATGTTAAATATTTTAAACAGGAAAGACTGTATTTTAGAGAATTGAGTACTCACACAGTTGTTGGAGGCACTACAGAAGCAGACACCAGCCAAGAACCCTGAAAATAATGTCCATCCATTATTTTCCTGCCTACCCCAGCAGCCGGAATTCTGGAGATCACCACAGGTCTGTTAGATTCAGGAACAGGTCATGTGGGCTGGCAATGGACACTCAGGAGGAGAACTGGGTTCCTGCCTCTCCTGTGGCTGCCACTGATTATTCAGGAAGCTGGAGATGGGGTGCTGGATCATGACCACAGGAAATAAGTCTCAGGGCCAAAGGTCATCAGTCAGTCCTCTACCTCACTCCCACCTTTATAGCTTCAGGGACAGTTAATATCTTTAGGATCTTCAGCAGAAAGGGAATCTGGGAAATGTAGTTTGTAGCCTCTCAGATTCTGTGGTACAGAAAAACATCCTAGAAAGTGTTGAGAAAGAATACTATCAGTTAATTTCACCCAACAGCGACAGAAGGGCAAAGTAGTGGGATGTGCCCATGAATACCCCCATGATGAGTCGTCTTGTGGAGTATCTCCCACAAGAGGAAGGCTTCCTGGAGCTTCTTTTCTGGAATCTTCTTCTCACTTGGGTCACATAAACATAAGAACTGTCAGGGAAACTCTAAAGACATCTAGCCCTGTTCAAATAAGAAAGGGAAATTAAGGTGTATAGGTATTCCTGGGAGATTTAATAGAATCAAAGTTCATCCTAATTCTCCCAGTGTCAAGGAGATTGAGATCCATAGTGTGGACATAGCATTTTTTTTTTTTTTTTTACCTAAAATTCACATGGCATGCTGTTACGTTGGGAAATATTTCTAATCTAGGTACAAGAAACAGTTATGAAGTTAGATGGCATATATCATTGATGAAGTCAGGTCACAACCACATTGCAGGTTCTGTGTGAAGCCCTTGACTGTTGCATAACAATGCATCATAGAGGAAGGCTGCTCAGCTCTGGCTGAGTGCAGTAACCATTGTCCTAGGCTTCCTGGGGAAGGAGGTACCAACTCCTTGAGTAGCCACATCAAGCCAGGTCCCCCATGTTTTCATCAAGAGAAAATTTTCACTGTAGGTCGAGGGACCAGAATGGGCTTGTTCATTCAGAAGAGCAGAAAAGTAGTGCAGTTTTCTTCTTGCTATGTTGGCATGGGATAGAGACTGGTTGAGAATCATCATTCACTATAACAGTTTTTGGGTAGAATTCTGTAAGAGAAGTCTTGCTTTGGTTTCTAATGAGGCCGTGCAGCCTCAAGAATCTGAAGAGATTTTGTGGTTGGTTTTATTTTCATAGAAAGACCAAAAACCTCTGGAATACAAATTAATTCTGTGTTTTAGGTTTGCTGTATAGCTTCTGACAACCACAAAGCTCTCAAGCTTTCAAACTTATGCTAACTCAAAGGAGCAAGCATTTTTTCAAATTCAGAGAAGCCCCTGAACACCACAGGAATTTTGTACAGTGTCTGCTTGCCTGTTATTGACCAATGCTGCTTTTTAGTCATAAGGGTGGAAATGTGAGTCACCTATAATTTTATGTTTCTTGAAAGTTTTACTGAGAAGTCATTTTTAAGTATCTCATCTTTAATTCTGTATCATGCTTTTATTGCTTTCATATTTTAGGTTGAAAATGCCTTGTAAATGACTTAAACAACTGGGATAGAGTTTTCACCCAAAAGGGCTTTAACATATGATGAAAAAATGGTATTTTTCTCAGGACAATACAGTCTGAATGAACATTGGAGCATGACATTTTTTAAGATTTTTTTTTTTTTTTGGTGCTGGGTTCAAACCCAGGGCCTCATGTACACTAGGCAAGTACTGTACCACTGAGCTAAACCACCAAACTCCTGGAATTGTTTTAAAAGGGCTTTTTAAAATTAATTTATTACTGTATTATAATTATACATAATAGCAAGATGTGTTGTGACATTTATGCATGAACATAATGTAACTTGGTCAATTCCATTCCCCACCACCTCTCCTTCCACTCTCTCCTCCTTCTGCCTAATACCATTCCTCTTCCTCCCAACACACTTTTTTTTTTGGAAAAATTTTCTCTTAAAACTTTTTGTTTGTTTGTTTTAAGGACTTTAGTGACCATTTGGTCATATTATTCCTCCCACCCCCTGCCACAATAACATTACCCTATTTGTTGTTACCAAAAGGTGCTGAAATATTGGGGGAACATGGGAGGAATTGATGAATTCTAGATAGGACAGAGGGGTGGGAGAGAAAGGGAGGGGGCAGAGGATTAGCAAGGATGGTGGAATGTGATGGACATCATCATCCAAAGTACATGTATGAAGATACAAATTGGTGTCAACATACTTTACATACAACCAGAGATATGAAAAATTGTGCCATATACATGTATTAAGAATTATAATATATTCCACTGTCATTTATTTAAAAAAAAAGAACTAAAAAAATAAGAGGAGTTTGGATAATCCAAACACAAAAATATAGCAAATGTTTGAGGAAAGGAAAGGCTAATTGTCTTGAATTAATAACTATACATTGTATACATGTATCAAATTATTATACTGTATTACATAAATATGTACAGTTATTTTGTCAATTAAAATATAATCTAAAACAAAAAAAGAAAAGGTGCTGAAATATTATAGAGGATGTTTCTTCAACAAGCAGCCTGGAAGTGGGATGACACAGTGACCTAGAAGGAAGTGTGCTTGTACAATTCTGAGCCTGAAACTTAAGGATTTGTGAACTGGGGAAGTGGTACCGAAGAAATAATTTGGCAATCTGAAATTTTCCTTCTGAGGCAAAATGACATAATTGTTTGGAGTGTGGCTTTTGTTGTTTTCCTGGATTGAAACAGCTCTTTGCACCATATGACTGCAGGTGACTTACTCAACCCTTCCACCCCTTGTTTCTAAATGTAGGAATACTATTAGTAGCTAGCTAACAGGGTTAATATGAAGATTGCATGAGATTAAATTGCATTTAGAGTACTTTACGGGACTTGTCTCAGATTTTGAAATGATGAGTGTACTAAAAGAAGGTTAGTTATTATAATTAATGCTATTAATGGATTTTTGTCCAGCCTAGCCTATGTACACTGCTATTTCTTTAGCTGCTCGACATAAATAAATACTGAGCAACTTGGTCAATTATGTTAATTATTGTTGATTTAAGCCATTTTCAGGCTCAGGAATGTCCTGTTTCTAATAGGTGCTCCCCCTGGTCTTGGGTCAATTTATCGGCCATGAGGTGAAAACAAAATCAGAAGCAAGTGGCTATAATAAAATAATGATCTACAATATTATGTGAGATGGTCTTTTTATATGTCTTGTGGCAATCGATTTCTATGAAAAGAACATGAGTCAGTAGGAATGTGTGTGCACTTCTGTTGTTTCTGCTCATGAGCAGCAGATGGGTACCATGTCCCCGAAAGGGGCGGGCCAAGTTGCCCTACATTCCCTTCTAGGGTGGGGCCTTCATTTCAGGAAATCGTTTGAATCTGTTTTCTTTATTGAGAAAACAGGGGCTGATCCTCATCCTGATAGCTTGATGGGTCCTACTGCACATGATCTTTTGAATAGTTTGTGAAAGAAGACTGCAAAGAGCCTTAGTCCAGTGGCTGGCGCACAGTAGGTCTTTTTTTTTCATGGCCAGAAAGGACAAGCATATACATACCAGGAGCTGAGAAAAAGGCTGATGACACCCAGTGAAACCCCACATATTTCATGAGGTGATGAGAAATTTGAGGATCCATTAGTTTAACAAAAAGTCTCCAAAGTGCAATTAACAATAAATTGAATTAAGGGAAGGATTCCTTTTCAGTTGTTCTCTTCTAAAGACAGAACATAGATTTCTAGTAAGCCAGCAGTTTTATTGTTTTCTCATGTTCTAGTTTTGGCACTTCCTAACCGTATGACCTTAGACAGCTTACTTAACCTCTCTGAGCAATGTGTGCAGAACGTACTTCTAAAAATGCAAAGACAAGAGTAAAAAGAAACACTTCATAAACAATGACGTGCTTGGGTGAAAATTTATAGAGTTATTATCAATGTTTTTCCTGAAGAGTAAGTCTGGGGTTTGTCCAACCCAGACCTTGGCCTTGACCATTTGCTTTGGAAATGTGCTCCATGGATTGTGAGAAATGGTGGTCAGTGCAAAACCATTAGGGTTCATGGGCAGACATTCTGCTGGTTCCACCTTGAAAGAGTGGAGGAACAGCTTCACCTGGGAGCGTAGAGGTGTCATCTACTGGTCCCTCTGTCTCCAGAGGGGACAATGGATTTTATACATTTTGCTGACTAACATTGCAGTAGCTTCCTCTAAGGTAGTTTTTTAAAAATGACAGGTTCCCAGATTCTCCGTTGAAATCTTTTGCTATTCCTTTGTTTTCAAAACTGGCAAAACCCTCAGTGGTTTTTGAGGGGCATTCAGTGGTCCTTGGGTACCTGCTAAAGGTTCAAGGTGACCCAGAAACAGGGATTATTTCAACCCATGCTCCAATAGAACCCACCTACCAGTCCAGTTATGTGAATCTGAGTGGAACCCGTAAGTTCCACTGTGGCTGTGGTCAGCATCTGCACTGAAACTTTTTGAAAAGAACAGATTTCCTGGCTGCAGATCTGGAGACTGAGGAGAATTTGTAGATGCAGGAGGAAGGCTGAAATCAATCAGCAGCTTCCAGTTCACTTCAGATTTATGGTCTGTAAGACACAGTGACATCCTACTTTTGCTGTTTACTTATTTTAAGTTAAGTGCTAGCAGAACACAGGAGAAAAACCACCATTTTCTCAGATAAGACATTGCTTATTTATGGGGAGGCCTGACTCTGTATATGCATTATTTTAAAACTCTTTGGATAATTCCAGAGAGCTGTTTGTAAGATGAGACCTTTAGAATTAAAAAAAAAATCAACTTATTACTATTTTAATTGTACATGCTTATGGGGTACAGTGTGTGAGTTTGAAATATGTATATAATGTGGAAGATCAAATTAGAGTAGTTAGCATTTCCATCTCCTTAAGCTTTTTAAAAAATTTCTGATTAATACATATATGAGGCACAGTGTGATATTTCCATACATGTATACAATGTGTGTACACATCTTTTATCATGACTTTGTGGTCAGAGCATCTGAGCTCCTCTCTTTTAGATATTCATAAAATACATGATAAATGATTGGTGATCCAGTTGCCTCACTGTGCTGTAGCACACTGGAACTTAATACTTCTATCGGACTGTGTTAACCTGTAGAATTTTAAATTGGAGCATCCCAAGGAAACTTCCATTCCTAACTCCCGAGATTGGGCCAGCCATGACTGGGTTCCTTCAGAGGCCTTGCGGCCCTGACATACCCTATAGTCTTGGGTCAAAGAGGAGATATATATATATATATATATATATATATATATATATATATATATATATATATATATGATTTTATTTTTATTTTTTGCTTGAGGAAAAAGGTATGGACAGCATAATATAAATGTTGAGCATTTTGAAGTGATGCTTCATGAGGTTGGCAGGAGAAAGCCTCTCCAAGCCAGGATGGACCACTTTTACATAAGGCCGGTACACTTCTCCCCCCTCCCTCCCAATGGCTGTGGTGGGCACTGGGTGGGGAGATTCCAAAATGAATGGAAAACAGGGACAGGAGGGAAGGTCTTCTGGGCATTGTAATTCTTTTGTTTAGAGCACTATTCTGGATGTTAAATGCTCATGCCTCCTTGTGGAGTACACCTGACTATAACTGTAGATACCCAAGGACATGCCAACCTGGCCTGGCTCTGACTATGCCAGGCCAGAAGAAAAGAGATGTGTAAAGAGAGATCCATGGCTGCCAGAATAGAGTGGCTCTTCACCCTTCTCCTGCAGTGGATATTGTGGTCAGAAGTCACTTCTTTGATTACAAAGGAAGGTGACTATTGATGAAACAGCCAAGGTCTCAGATGAGCAAGATGATATGGCTGATGGAAAAGGGATCCCAGGCAGGCACATCCTCAGTGTGTGCCCTGCTATTCCGTGACATAGTTTTGAGCTGGAGAGCAGTTTTGTGGGCTGCAATCAATGGGCAGGAAGGTCCTTCCTATTGCTTAGAGGAATATGATCACTTAAGTGGTATCAGTCAGCAGACACAGAGGCCGACAGATACTGAGAGGAGGAAAGGGAGAAGGTTGGCTGAAAAGTCGAGCCCTTTGAAACCCTTTATGTATAGTAGAAAAAGAAATTTCCCTGACCACGTGCTGAACTTTCACAAGAAGAATGTATGAGGTTTTTTTTTTTAATGTTCTTTCTTAGAAAAAAGAGATCAGCTATAGGCAGAAATGGTAATGTATGACTTCTATTATTTTATTCAGTGTATCAATTACTGAGAAAAATCATCTGTGTTGTTATGGTTTGGATGTGAGGTGTCCCCAAAAACTCACGTGTGAGACAATGCAAGAAGGTTCAGAGGAGGAATGATTGGTTTGTGAGAGTCTGAACCCAATCAGTGAATCCCCCTGATGGGGATTAACTGAAGTGGTAACTGAAGTGGTAAGGTGTGGCTGGAGGAGGTGGGAATTGAGGGCTTGACTTTAGGGTGTATGTTTGCATCTGGCAAGTGGAGACCTCTCTTTCTGCTTCTGATCATCATATGAGCCACTTCCTTTTGCTATACTCCTCCACCACAATGTCCTTAGGGATGGAGCCAGCCTTCTATGAACTAAGACCTCTGAAACCATGAGCCTTCTAATAAACTTTTCCTCCCCTAAAATTGTTCTGGTCCGGTCTTTTAGTCACAGCAGCAAAAAAGCTGACTGAATCACCCGTCAAAAGAAATGTTTAAAATGTGCAGTTGATTTCACAAACTTCTCTTTTAGATCCGTCTTTGTTCCCTGCTGCCCTCTTACCCCCATGAGGCTCCATGACCACCTGAGCCTAGGATGACAGGCATCTTCACTGTGCCCTTCTGATGGTCTCCAATACATTCTTCAGAAGTTGACACACATGGAACCTGCTTGGGGACATCTTCTCCTGCTCACCCCTGGACAAAATTGGGTGCCCAGATCTCAGGATCCACCTCTGGCACCCTTCTCATACCGCCATCATCAGAGAGGGTCACACCTTAGGGTTTATTTCATGAATAATTACTTTGTAACACCTAAGGGAGGAGATATTTGTCTCATGGATGTTCGCACACCCAGGGCTTATAAAGCAACTTAGACTGAGTGCTTGCTGAAGACAGGAAGGAAGGGAGAAACTCACCTGGGATTAACAGAAAGGTAGAAACCACATCATCTTCCTCATTAGCCAGCATGACCTGAACGTGTGAATGTTTTGCAGCATAAGGCTGATAGTTGCAAGGATGACTGACATCTCAAGAACAATGGGCTCCTAAGTCACACTTATCCAATAAATAGCAAGTGCTCAGAAATATTTGGTGACCATGACAACATAGGCATTATAGGCATTATGAGCTATTTATGGATGAGAAGACCAGGCCCCCAAAGCAAGAAGTGACTTATCAGGTGTCCCTGAGGTATCCTGGGGCATCATGAGGCTCTTGCTCTGGTTCCCAGCTCTGAATCCATGGGGGTGCTTTTGAGGTAGAGGATAGCTTTAGAAAAACCTGAAGGCCATTTGGTCCATAGCTACAGACTTCTGTTTCTAAATTTATTTCTTAAAGGAAGTAGATCTGGGACAGCATTGTAAATGAGCCACAAGGGGCAATTCTGTGAGTGGTAACACATGGTAAGTGGCTGCTGGTAATGTCATCCACATCGCCTGTCTCCCGAATGCCACACACAAGGCCCCAGGACCTCAGATTCTCTAAGGCTGTGAGCACATCGTATGTAAGGGCTTCCATCCATCATTGTCAACGGCAGAATTCACATTGATTTTGCTGTTTCTAACATAAACTGTGACTATTGCTGTGGTTTGAGGGTTTGTAACGAGCAATAAAATACAAGTGGACATTCAATTTACTTAAAGCTTATACATGTCAGCACCTAACTAAATAAAAAAGAGGAGGGAAAATAAACTGACAATGATTAATATCACTAATGATTTGTTTTGCTTATTTTCTAAAGTAGTAACTTGATCCTTTCTGTTCAAAATAGGCAGAGAAATGATATGAGGAAGCGCTGAGGGTACTTAGCTTCTGTCCTTTCTTGTCCCTCTGCCCCAGTTAGGGAATTTTTTATTGTCTGTGCAACTAAGTGTGCAAATATCAATTTTCATTCAATAAGAAAGAGTATGTGGGTGATGAATGCACCAGTATCTACAAACTATAGTCATTCATTAGTTCTTTCTTTTGTGAAAGAAGTCATTCATACATGTTTGATGTTGGCAAAATTTGTTTTCTGTTTGAGAAAAGCACAAATGTCAACAAATTTGGAGATTGGCAGGGACTTTGAGAACGAGACAATTAAGTCCTTACTTTAGGTTGGATGCTAGGAGTATCCAGAATTTCTTGTTAGTATTGGTGGACTCTTCAAGATATTTCCTTTCTTTTCATATCTTTTTTGAGGGCATCCTGGGTTTAGGCATCATTTCTTTTTTGGAATTTCTTTGGTTTGATGCTTTCTGCTATTGAAGAGTATTTTCCAAATTTGCCTCGGGAACTTCAGCATACCCCACAAAAGCAGGTGCAGATATTACCAATTAAATGGTGTAACTATGTGACACATGCAGCTTTAAGCAGCAGATTTGGGGTATAAAGGAATTAGTAGTCAAAGTGTCCAAAGAGGGAGAGTGAATTGTTTCAATATGGCAACCAGTTCCTAAATTATACCATTGGCACTGGCTTGAAAGAGAAACTTGGTGTCTGAGCCTTTGTGGGAGATTTACTTCTAGTGGTAGAAGCCCGATGCTGTAGACTGCTTGAGTGTGTTCTGTCTTCGTGGTCAACTACGGTTGGTTAATTGCTACCAATGGGTATCTTGAAATGAACACAGAACATGTGAGTATGTAAATTGATGCAAACCAGTCTCTCCCAGTTAAAAGAGGCCAGGTCCTCAATCACAGCCCTGCAAGGCCACGATAGTTTTCTTCTTCCTGACCCAAAGGAAACAGTAAGAGCTCCATTATCTTTATTCATTATTGGTTCATTAAGGCTGCTGAACAAGAACAACTTGTTGAAAAAAAACAGCATGTTAATTTAAAAATGTGTATTATACTCTAGAGCAGATTATCAGCAAACTAAGGACTCTGGGCTACTGGCCTGCCACTTTCTTCTGCAAAGAAGGCTGCATTGGAACCATCCTCATTTGTTTACACACTGTGTGTGGCTGAGTTCCTGTCACAGCAGAATGTAATAGTTGCAATGGAGTGGTAAAGCTTGCAAAGCCTAAACTGTTTACTATCTAGCCCTTTTCTGGAAAAAGTTTGCCTACTTCTGCTCTGGATAGCCCTGCTCAATACAAATATTATGTGTCATTTATGTCATCTAAAATTTTCCCCTGACCACATTCAAAAAGTAAATATGGAGTTAAATTAATTTTAATAATAAATTTATTTAACCCAATATATTCAAATATTATTGTTGTGGTTTAGACATGTGGTCTCCCCCAAAAGCTCATGTGTGAGATAATACAAGAAGGTTTAGAGGTAAAATTATTGGGTTATGAGAGCCTTAACCCACCCAATCAGTGAATTAATCCCCTGATAGTGGTAAACTGAGTGGTGTCTGAAAGCAGGTAGGGTGTGGCTGGAGGAGGTGGGTCTTTGGGGTGTCTATTTTGTCATTGCTGAGCGAAGCTCTCTCTCTGCTTCCTGGTGCCATGTTCCCAGCTGCTTCCCTCTGTCACACGTTTCTGCCAAGGTGTTCTTCCTTACTTCAGTCCCTAAGGAATGGAGCTGGTTGTCTATGGACTAAGACCTCTGAAATCATAAGCCCCCAAACAAACTTTCCCTTCTCTAATTGTCAGGTCTTTTGGTCAGAGTGAAAAAAAACCGATTGAGACAATTATTATTCCAATAGTCAATATAAAAATTAATGAGATATTTTGATTTTTTTCTTATATGGAGACTTCAACATCCGTTCTATGTGACTCTAGCAGAACACCTCTGTTTGCATATATGAAAGGCTCTGTATCCACACAGCTCCAGAGGGAAGTGGACACCTTTGTCTTTCATTTACTGCCTAACTAAAGATTAGTTTTGTCAGTATACCCTACCAATGTTCTTTCCTTTCTTAGTAGATGTGATTTCAATTCCAAGAAGAAATGTCCTTCTTAAAAGCAAACTAGGTAAATCTGGCTTTCTTCAACTCTGGAATGAGGAGAGAAGAAGTTCCCAGAACAGGGTCCTTGAACAACCTGCCTACAGTTGAAATTGGTGAGAATCCTTCTATAAAGGTCTTGGTTTTCAGGGAAAAACTAGACCTTTCATCCAAAGGGCAATCAATCTCTGTTAGCAGGTTCTACAATTTCTACTTTGGTGACACAGGTGCTAGGCACAAAAGCTGAACCAGGAACTTCACAATTGAATGAAGATTTCCAGCTCAGTTTTTGATGTTTGTTAAAGAACAATCAGGAAACAAATGCATTTGTTTAGACCCATAATTTCTTTCACTTCTGCATTAAGTCAGGCTACACTTTGAGCAGAACTGATGAGATACTTCCATTCCGATATGTCTGAAGGAGAGCAAAGACATTTATTTAGTATCTATCTATCTATCTATCTATCTATCTATCTATATAAATTGTCTTTAAAAAAGTGGAAAGGTTCATCTTTGTCTGATTAGGCTGAAGGCAATAGGAAGTCAATATAAAACTTAAAGTTGGTCAAAACAAACAGAAATAGCTACAAGAGCTAGGCGAAGAGACTTCCTTTTCCTCAGGAAGATGAGGGGTAGAGAGTGGAGATTCCTTTGTAAGCGGCCCCGGGAGAAGATATCTTGTTTGTAAGTTTAATGCTCAAGTTTTGCTGGGTGGTAAGATTCAGTGTACCACCAGTCACCAACAGTTTTGAAGCACAAAGTTGTTGCAACTTAATATTCACAACTAATATTTAAGATCTGAGAGATAATGACATTTAAATGAAATACCAATATGTGAATTTCTTGTCTCTCTTTGTAGTTTTTATAAATTTCATTCGATTTTAGTTTGGATAGTTCATGATAATAATGTGCTAAATTGGATCTAAGTGGAATTCTGAGAGAGCTGAAATGAAGGGAAGAAAGAGGATAAGGCAGGAAAAGCAGAGATTTTGGGCCAGAGGGTCTTGATAGATTGGAAACAAAGGTGAACTCTCTGAGTTCATGGTGAGCTTCAGTTAATTTCTTAGTGGTAGGTCCTCTGTCTGTAAAATTGGAATAGTTGTACTCTACATACCTCACAAGATTGTTGTGAGATTCAGCAAAATAAATACAATAATGCATTGTAAGCCAGAAGCCCCAGAGAAACAAAGATATCAAAGCTAACTTTCGAGAATGAATATCCATCCAGCCCATGAAAGGTCATGAGCTTTTGCTTCCATCCACATTTGGGTCCAAAGGGTTCATGAAAAATGTCCCCTAAAGTGATCCAAGTGGCATGAAAGTGTGTAGCTTTCCCAGTGGGTTACAAATCTTACATTTGTAAATTTCTTTTAATATAAAAGGGAGAAAATGTAATATGGATAATTAGTTAAGGTATAACTTAACAAAAATGATTTTATTTTTAATTACTTCAACTCTGTGCTGTTTGGAGTCCTGTCCCAGAAAAAGAGGCCTCATTATTTCAAAATGACAGGTTCAGAGAGTACATAATGCCATTAGCGGCGGAGCATTGCAATCTGGGCTCCTGTGAAAAATCTGTGTGTTTTGTCAGGAAGATGGAAGATTTTTTACGATCTTAGTAGCACTCTTAGCTTTGGAAGACCCAGGCAATCTGTATTCAGTGTGAAGTCTGATTACCTATTGAACAAAGAAGAAAAGGAAATTTGGAAGCCATTGCCTTTGGAAAAGCACAGAAAATACCTCTGTTCTTGCCAGAGGTTTTTTTTCTTTTTTTTTTTTATCTGAAAGTTGAAAAACAGGGTTTAGAATGTCTATTTGTGAAGCAAGGAGGCTTTTAGAGCTGACATCTTCTATTTAACAGGAGATTCTAACCTTTAAACATTTGTTCTGTTGAGTCTCTGAGGTTTCCTGATTTTGGAAGGATCTCAGTTAGCAATAAAAATATTTTAACAGGTCCCATTATTTACTAATGAAATAGTAGAGGATATACACAACATTCATTTAGAAAATAGATCATGGAGAAATTACTCAGTGATTCATTTTGAGTCTAGAAGTTTTAAACTTAGGAAACCACTTCCTTGAGGAATGTCGCTAAGATTGTTGCTGTGCTATCCTACAAATACATCACAATGTTCTTATCTGTCAGAGTGTAGGTGAATACAGGTTGGGCATCCATAATCTGAAAATCAAAATCTGGTGTGCTGCAAAAATCCAAAACTTTTTGAGCCACATGAGATCATATGATGCCACAGTGGAAAATTTCACAGCAGATCTCATGTGATTGGTCATAGTCAAAACATAGGTGCACTAAAAGTGTGGTATAAAGTTACTTTGAGGGCTTAATGTATATGAAACATAAATGAGTTTTGTGTTTATACTTGAGTCCCATCCCCAAGGTATCATCTATATGCATATTTTCCAAAATCTAAAAAACTCCTAAATCTGAAATACTTTCTGGGCTAAACATTTTGGATAAGGGGTATCTAACCTCCATGCCTTTGCCTCAAGTTACGATAGGAACTGGTGATTTCTCAAGTTCCTTTCAATACCTGAATTTTAGAATTTTCAAAAAGAAAAAAACCCACTATTGCATTTCGTTGGTATGGTGGCTTGTTTCCTTTCTTCCTCTTCCCTCCTCTCATCCTTCTGTTTTCGATTTACCTACACAGTCCTTTACAACATTCTCCTTCTGAGTACCTATTTTTATCCATTAAGAGCATCTCTTAGGACTGAAGGTGCACTTCACCTTTCAGAGACAGATTTCTTTATTCTTTGCAGGTCGCTTCCCTGAATACTTACCTTTTAGTTCCTACTTTCCTGGCTCCTGGGACTCTGATGTACTTGACCTTTACAATATTTTTAAAAAGTTTTCAATACTAATTCTCTTTATCCTTTAGAGACTTTTACCGTACTGTATTTTATTTTCTTGAAATTGGTTATATAATAGAAGCAACATGCAAATTGTCTGTTACTTGTTAGCTGTGCAATTGTGAAAATTTCATTTAATGGCTTTGAGCCTCAATTTCGTCTTTTGCAAAATGTGAATAATCATATTCACTTCACAGGGATTTGAGAAATCAAATGATTGAAATATAGTTGGCACTTTGTGCATTTCCTGAAAACATTTAAAAATGAATACCTGGATGACTAGCAGCAAACATTTGACAAATTTCTTTAAGTGATTGGTTGGATCGTTGTGTGACATTTTTTTTTTTTTTTGTATTTAGTTCAGGTGTTTTCTGTTTGAACAGGTTTTGTGTTTAATAAATGAGGAATCAAACTCCAATCATTTTACTCTCTAGTCTTGTGTTGCTATCTTATGGGTAGGCAGATGGATGACTTTCCTCAGTCCTAATATTTTCTCTAGAACAATAGAAATAAATCATAAATAATTTTTGAAGTGTTAAATTTGAATTGCCAATACAAAATACTTAATGGCAGACAGTAACATTCTAACTATGATAAACTATAAACAGAGGTATAGATGAAATTTCTAAGCAAAGGGACCCTCTCATTGTCTATTCCTTCCCAGAGATGAATCATCCTGGAGGGTGACATACCATACTTCATAAGCTTTTTTAGTAGAATAAGTTGCAGATGCAATCAAAATTATCCTCACCAGCTAACATGTTCTAAGAGGTGAATGGGTTTAGATATTGTATTTGCTCATGTTGATCGGAATTGGAGGCAGGGTGGAAATTGGGGTTAAAAATTTTTCTGGTTTAGCTTTTGACATAACTGAAAATGCTTGTTAATCATTCTTGCTGATTTATAAATGGATACCGAGGTTATAAGTAAAAGAAAGAGTCCAGCACTAAAATGTTCATTTGGCAAATTTCTTAGGAACCATCTTTAGCACTAACATATCTCATACTGAGCATCTTAGGTTTTATAGGCCAAAAAAAAAAAAAAGAAATCTACAAATTTAGGCCTATGTGGGCAAAACTTCATATAATGATCATTCAAAATTAAAAGTGGAAAAGACCTTTATTTATTAATTTAACAAATATCTGTTGACAACACTGGAAAGTTTTAAAGATAAAGAGAGAGACAGAGAGAGAATATCTCTGACCTTGATTAGTTAGTCAACGGTCGTCTGCGGAGTCATACCTTTATGTCACTGTGATGAAGAGTATGATAGAGAAACACTTCAGATGCCAAAGAAATACACAGGAGAGACTCAACCCAGAGAGGGGCTGAGGCCTTGGAAGCTTCTCTTAGGTCTCATTCGACCTCAGAGATAGATACTGTGAACATATGCTGCAAGTCTCAGGTCAAAAAGAAAGCATCTGGCTGTAGACTACCCCTTGTTTTGCATCATGACAATCATAATGGAAAGATGCACTATGTGAAAGTGGTGCATGAAACCTTTACACTACTGCCTATTCCTTGCTGGACATTCAAGGAATCAAGAAGGAGATGAATGAGTAACAAATGTGAAGAAGGCAGGGTATGCTTTAGACTACTCTAGTTAGTCATTAAACAAATAACGAGTTCATCTATCTGCCTGTTTTCTAAGACTAGGGATGATGTCCTCATCCTAAGAGAACTTTCAATTTTTAGTGGGAGGGAACAGACAATACTCCCAACATAAATACTTTTTAAGATATTGAGAAATGATTTGGACAGTGTAATACAGGACCATGAGCTGGAGAGTGGCTTAGGAAGAAATGAATGTTGTCTGGTGTCATGAAGGACAGTTAAAGGAAACTCTCTTCGGGGGTGGCATCGAGTAAGACATAAACAACGAGGACAAAGCATCATGCATAGAGGTTCTGGGAGAGGAATGGGATTCTTCTGAATAATAGAAAGAATGGCAGTGGTTGTTACAGGCAGATGATTGTGGAGGGGCAGGGGAGACAGTGAGTCCAGGGAGGTGGATCAGGCTGGCTCACATGGGTCAGCTGAAGAAGGCACACTCGCTGTCTATATGGTAGTGAATAGAACACATCAACCACAGGTGTGGGGATATCACATACAGAGAGGCTTCTCATATCAAATATCAGAACCATCAATATTAAACACAAACAAGCAAACTCTATGCGTAAGGCATGTGGCAAAGCCTCAGACATAACTCATACTTCTGTAAGCATCAGGGAATTCACCCTAGAAACTCAGGTCACCCTTTCTTCCACATCAGAGGGTCTGTGTTAAAGAAAATCCCTGTGATTGCAATCAATGTGGAGGGCTTCAGGTGTGGTTAGTTCTTTCCCATCCTTAGGGAGTCTGCATAGGATAGTAATCCTGGGAATGAAATATGTGTGCAGCAAGAGGTCAGAGGCTGGGTCCTGTGGTTTTCATGCAGTCCTCGGCGGTGTTTTATGGATTTCTTTGATGCCATTTAGAAGATGGGGGAGCATGCATAGTCTTTGGGGGTAGAAGGAGCCTGTGTTAGATGAGCACATGTCCTGCAAATCTTTCTGGATTATTTCTGCTGGACAGAATTTCTGTTTCTAGTACACCAAATATCAATGCCCAAACAGAGTCCCCACACACAGTGTGCAAGCTGCATCAGCAGGTCTTTGCCATTACCATGTGACATTGTTCCCGGAAGACTTTCCTAGGAAAATGACTTCATTGTTCGCTACTGGCACCTCCAGAAGCACTAACTGTTTAGTAGGATAGAAGGCTAAAAAACTGTATTGTTGCTTCTACCAACTTTAAACTATTACATTATGATTCTTATCTACTATTAACCAAGGCATCAACATCAAAATACTCACCTTAATCTAACTTTAAAATACCAATAGACTGTGACCTTGGTCTTCTCTTTCTGAAACATGACTGAACTCCTGGAAGTAGTAACCAAATGGGATGCCTTTATAGTCATGTTATGAGTTTTGAGGGTAGCATATAAGGAGGACATGTAAGGATTGGGGGAGGAGGACATACAAAACCAGATGAGACAGAGCCTTGAAGCTTTCATCCTGGTGCTTGAGACAGATTAAAAACATTACTAAGAGAATGAAGAGACAAGCCATGGACTGGGAGAAAATACTTACAAATCTGTATTTGATAAAGTGCTGGCATCCAAAATATATAAAGAACTTTCAAAACTCAACAATAAGGAAACAAATAATACACTTTTAAAAATTAGTAAAATTATTTGAACAGAAATCTCACAAAAGAAAATCTATAGGTGGCAAAAGAGACAATGAAAGATGCTTCACAACATATATAGTTAGGGAACTTCTTATTAAAATGAGGAGACACCACTACAGGCCTATTAGAATGGTCCAAACACCGATAACACCAAAGGCTGGTATGGGTTCAGAGCAACAGAAACTCTTGTTGATTGCCTGTGGGGATGCACTGGAAGGTGCTGGGCAGTTTTCTAAGTAATTACACTCTTACTGCTATAGTGAATAGTTCTCCTTAATATGTGAATATTTAGTCCCCCAAGGTGATGGTGTTGGGGAATGCACCTTTGGAAGATGATGGGATCATGATGGCGGTTCCTTCTGAATGGGATTAATGTTCTTTTACAAGAGACTCCCTTCCTTCATGTGAAGACCACTGAGAAGATACTTATCTATGAGTCAGAAGTGGGCCCTCACCAGACACTGAATCTGCTGGTACCTTGATCTTGGACTTCTAGCCTCCAGAGCTGTGAGAAATAAATATTTGTTGTTAATAAGCCCCCCAGCCTATGGTGTTCTGTTTATATTGCTCTGAAAGGATTTACCATACTATACCATCCAACAATCATGCTTTTTATTTAACCAAACGAGTGGAAAACTTATGTCCATACAAAAACCTGTGCATGATATTTATAGCAGCTTTATTCACAACTGCCCCAAACTTGGAAGCAATCCAAGATGTCCTTCCATTGAATGGATAAGCTAACTCTAGTACATCCAGAGAGTGGAATGTTATTCAGCGATAAAAAGACATGAGCTATACCGATGAATGTAAATGAATATTGCTAAGCAAAAGACATCAACCTTTAAAGGCTATAGCTGCAAACTGTATGATTCCCTAAATAGGTAAAACGACAGGAACAGTAAAAAGGTCAGTGGTTGCCAGCGGGTGGGAGAAGGAGGGATGCATAGGTGCAGCACAGAGGATTTTAGGGCAGTGAAACTATTCTAATACTATAAGATGTATACAAAACATTGCATTTGTCAAAACACTATAGATGCACACAATGCTATGGGTGAACCCTATTATAATCTAAGGACTCTAGTTAAAATAAGGTATCAACATTGTAATAAACATACCTCACTCCTGCAAGACATTAATAATGGGGGATACTAGTGGTGGTGGTGGTGGTGGGGTGCGTGTTGAGGCATATGGAAAACTTCAGTGCTTTCTGCTCAATTTTTCTATAAACCAGAAACTTCTTAACGATATTTACCTAGTTAAAAAATAACAAAACATTTGGGTGTGGTGACACATGCCTGTAATCTCAGCAGCTTGGGAGATTGAGGCAGAAGGATCATGAGTTCAAAGACAGCCTCAGCAACTGAGTGAGGCTCTAAGCAACTCAGTGAGACCCTGTCTCTAAATAAAATACAAAATAGGGCTGGGGATGTGGTTCAGTGGTCAAGTGCCCCTGAGTTCAATCAGCAGTATCACCACCCCCCCACAAAAAAAAAAACAAAAGTAAAGCAATACCCCAATGATTATAATAAGATGGTGAGAGACATAAATACAATTATTTCATACTGGACAAAACCCTACAAATATATGTTGGAGAAAAGATAATCTCTTCAAAAAATGGTGCTGGGAAACTGGAAATCCATATGTAATGATATTTATAGCAGCTTTATTCACAACTGCCCTAAACTTGGAAGCAATCCAAGACGTCCTTCCATTGAAGGTAATAAAATAAAATTAGACTCCTATCTCTCACCCTGAAAAAAAGCAGAACTCTAAGTGGATCAAGGACCTAGGCATTAGACCAGAGACCCTGTGCTTACGAGAAGAAAAAGTAGGCCCAAATCTTTATCATGTCATCTTAGGAACCAAATTCCTCAACAAGACTCCTAAAGCACAAGAAATAAAATCAAGAATCAATAAATGAGATTGTATCAAACTAAAAAGCTTCTTAACAGCAAAGGAAACAAGAACACGGAGAGCCTACAGAATGGTAGAAAATCCATGCCACCTGCACCACAGAACATTAGTCTCTATATAATATATAAAGAACTCAAAAAATTAACACCCCCCAAAAAAAACAAGAACCCAAATAACCCAATCAATAAATGGGCTAAGGAACTGAACAGACACTTCACAAAAGAAAAAATATGAATGGTCAACAAATATATTTAAAAATGTTCAACATTACTAGCAATTAGAGAAATGCAAACACACACACACACACACACACACACACACAAACAAAGATTTCATTTCATGCCAGTCAGAATGGCAATTATGAAGAAAACAAGTGATAATAAATGTTAGCAAGGATGTGGGGGAAAAGGTACACTAATACACTGCTAGTGGAACTGCAAATTGGTACAACTACTATGGAAAGCAGTATGGAGATTCCTCAGAAAACTTGGTATGAAATTACCATTTGACTCAGTTATCCCAGTCCTCGGAATATACCAAAAGTCCTAAAATCAGCATACTATAGTAATGCAGCCACATCAATGTTTATAAAAACTCAGTTCACAATAGTTAAGCTCTGGAACCAACCTAGATGTCCTTCAATAGATGAGTGGATAAAGAAACTGTGGTATATATACACAATGGAATATTACTCAGCTTTAAAGAAGAATGAAATTATGGCATTTGCCAGTAAATGGATGGAACTGGAGGCTATCATGCTAAATGAAATAAGCCAATCCCCCAAAACCAAAGGCCAAATATTCTCTCTGATATGCAGATGCTGATTCACAATAAGTGGTGGTGGGGGGAGAGGTTCCTTGGATTGGAAAAGGGGGAATTGGGGGAAGGGAGGGAGAATGGGATTGGGAAAGACAATGAATTAGACATAACTTTCCTATGTTTATATGTGCATACCTGTCCAGTATAACTCCACATCATGTACAACTATAAGAATGGGAAGTTATACTCCATGTATGTATGATATGTCAAAATATATTCTACTGTCACACATAACTAAAAAGAGTTAAAAAATAATCCTTTGGGATGTTTCACAAGAAATAAATGTGACCATTGGCATGAAACCATCTTTAGAAAAAAGATGGTGCGAGAAGTCATTTGGTAGAGATGGACACCAAGTGCAATGAATTGTAATAAGGTAGTCTCCTTGCCTGAACCTGGGTGAGTAGAGGAGATAAACGTGATCTGGAGCAGGTGGTGACCCTTAGCAGAGCCCTGAAGAGTGAGAATGGAAAGGTAGGTGATGAGGCAAAAGGACATTTCAGGAGAAGGAAGTATCACATGTGAATGTCCTGGATAATGCAGTAACATCATCAGGGGTTCCAGTTCCCCTGGAGGGCAGGGGTGAGGGAGAGGGGCCTCACTGCCAAGCTAAGGAGGCAGGGGAGAGATTGCCTTCAGGAGAGGGGATGTGGCATGCTCAGTGTGCATTTAGGACAGTCCCTCTGATGTCAGTGGAGAGGGGATTAGAGAGATGAAGCTCAGGTCCCGCAGCATGCCTAGGGTGAGGATTTGGTCGGATTTGCCTTTGTATCCTTGGTGCCTGGCACAGTGCTGGATACATAGTGAGACTCAGGCAGCATTAGCAGTAGGACTAGTGTTTTCTCTACTGATGGGCCTCAATTTACAATAGTTTGCTAACCATGATGCCAAATCACACCCATACAATGTTGTGTTCCACTTTCACTGCAAAATTCAATGAATTACATGGGATAGTCAAGACTTCATTATAAAATAGGCTTTGTGTTAGGTGATTTTGCCCACCTATAGGCTCATGGAAGTTTCTGAGAGTGTTTAAGGTAGACTAAGTTTAGCCATGGTGTTCAGGAGGCGAGGTGTATTGATTGCAGTTACAACTGTTTTCAACTTACAATGGGCTTCTCTGGACACGACCCCACTGTAAGTCAAAGAGCACCTGTAATTGAATTTTAAACATCTCCTCTCCTGACTCGGCCTCCTCTTCTAATGATCTAAAGTGATAGAACAAATATCTTTCCTGAACTCTGAACAGGGATATGTGTTCATTGTATAAAATACATAACATTTGTGGGTTGTCTGAAAATCCAGGCTGTGTGTGTGTTCTGTCTCTTTGAAAAAGTCAGAGAAGCCCTGCTCTTTACTATCTTTCAGAAACACAGATATTTCATTCTGAGCTCTGGCTAGAAAAAGTAGGGGGGAAAAAAAAGGATTTGAACAAACGAAAAGAAAAGTCTAGAATATGTTTCATTTATATAGTAAAAAGAGTCCTGGGCTGTATAACAGCATGGCTTTTCAAAGTACATAATAACCCTCTTTATTAGTTTTTAGCAACTTATTAGAGTATTTGGGAGGCAGAATTTTCTATGAATAGGTAGAAGACACATATAGAAAAGAGTGCTCCTGAGGTATTCTTGCTGACAGCATAATAATAGCTCTGCCCCTGGCATTACAGAACAGAGGGCCATGCAGCACCCCTGACTTCAAAGTCACTTTGTATTCAGAGAAATTTACTGTAATTCCTCACAAAAAGGACCTTTGAAAATTACATTTAACATATTGTATCCCTATAATCCTTCATGTTTTTGCCTTCCTATAATTTGTGCTGCAGACATTATCCGTTAAAAGCAAATTTTAAAATATAAGATCAAAGTTGATTCAAGTTAGGGAAAAGGACAATTTAGATTGGCTCACATGTTTGGTTCTCTGTCTCTCCCTTTTACTCATCGTTTGCTTGCTTTGCAGGATACCTCCTTAGTCAGAACACTTTAACTCATGGTTAATAATATCATTAGTATTTTCCTTAGCTCTGGTGTCAATACAGAGCTTTGCATTTGCACAGATAGAGACTGTGTGTGGCTTTTGAATTTGCTAGAGATCTCATGGAGGAATCCTGGGAGGAGCACAGAGCTTGCGTCCTGTTGGACCTGGAGCCCGTCAGCCTTGATCTCTTTTATCTTTGGGCCTTCTCTGTATGGTATGATTTAGGGACAGGACTCTTGGCTTAAACAAACAAACAAAACAGGGTGAAAACCCGTGCTTACACACAGCCACAGGACAATGCATACACATGCCTTTTGCCACAGATCTGTTATGGCACCAATTGTTGTTGTAATTTGGATTTGGATACCATTTTGGATCAGTTTTCTGCTGTCCGAAGTTCTCACTACGTGCTCTCTGGTACTCTGAAATCAAATACTTCAGGTGACATTGATTTCTAGCTGAATAGATGTGTACTAGCATATCAAGCAATACCTCCACAGTCGTGCACCCTCAGGCGAGTGCAGACAACTTCTTCCTCCAACAGAGATCTGAACTGAGATAATGCACAGAGCAAAATGAACATTCTGCTGTCTCTCCTTCACAGCAATTTTTTTTTTAAACTGGCCCAAGAACAAGTGAATGTGTGTCTGTATGTATTCGTGGATGTCATCTTAGATTTCGCTTTAACATTGGAATAGAAATATGGAAAGATAAAGGATTTGAAAGTTTTGTGTCTGAATATTTCAGATTTGGCAGTTTGAAAGTTGAACAAGTTCCCATAGAACTTCCCTCAAGCTTTAGTTTTTTTTTAAAAAAAAAGTTCAGCATAGAATTCTAAGCACATGAGGTTGAGTTAGGAGAGAGACCTCCAGAGAAGTATTCTGGGAAAGGACTTTGAGTCCTGACATGCGGTGATGCAAAATAGCTTTCTGAGATTTTCTAGCCAGTGATCTTTGGACGTATATATAATTTCTCTACAAATCAGTTTTCTCTTCTATAAAAGAGGGATAATAACTGTCCCTTTGGGGATTACTGGGAGGGGAACGTGAGATAGTGAACATGATTATACAAATTATTGTCACGGAGGGTTGTGTGGAGACACCGACATTCCATGATATCCAGTATAGTAGCATTCCCAAAATGTTTGTTTGAGAAATAGATTTTTGTGTATGGGTGATGTGAAGGCGTTTTTGGATATGCTGCTTCAAAATATGCCACTTTGTTTTTTAGCTGAAACCACTTGCAAAACAGCAAATGCAAGAGAGGCTTTCTCTGAGCTCTCATTATGAGCCCAAAGACAGATCCTCCAAAAACACATTTGTTATCATTTTCTTCCCAAAGGGGCTCCTCCAGGGCAAGGGGACTCATCAGTGGGGAGGACCTAGAGAGAACACCACACCCAGAGAAAATTTGTTACAGACCCTTGTATCTCTTCTCTATTTTTCTAAGGTCCTATTCATCTTTCCTCAAAATCATTTACTCTCTTTCCCTACATCTTCCTTCCCTTACTAGGTTGCTATATAAGCTCTCAAATCTCACTACTATTTTGGGTAATCACATTTTTTTCCCTGTGATGGCCCCATGAACATAATATTAAAAATTAATAAATTTATACACCTTTCTCTTTTAATCCGTTGTCAGTTTATTTCATAAACCCAGTGATAAGACCTAGGAGGGTAGATGGAAAAACCTTTCCTTCCCTACAAGTAATGATAATAACAGTAATAAAAATGTGAGATAAGATTCAGCTGAGCTTTCTCACTCACTCTGCCATTCCAATGGATTACACGGGTTGAAAGAATTTTAGATAAGTCTTAGTAATGTTCTTAATAAGCATCTCCATCCTCAATGGGACAAAACAGAGAAGTTGTATGTGAGGACTTATTTTAATGAACTTACATTTCAGACATGAAATTCCTCCAAAGAAACAAGAGCTAATGGTGACATCATTAAAAAAAAAAAAAGTGCTTGTTTAAGTGCTGCCACACAGTAACAAAGGGTGCCATTTGGCTCAAGGGGAAAAATAAAACTACTGCAGAGTTTGTCTTCTTGCAGTCCAGTCTGCGGTTGGTCATTATCCCAGACAAAGGAGAGCATATGGCAGGACAAGAAGCTCAGCAGAATATCTGCATTTGAACAAAGGAAACCTGGTATGGGGAGCCAGCATCCTGGCTTGGTTACTTGGTGACAGCAGGTAAGTGTCAAAAATATCAAAGGCTGATCCTTAGTTCTGAATCCTTCAACTGGTATTTATTGCCACTAATGGTTCCTTTAGTAGTTGTGGGAGGTTTCCTTATTCAAAGAAAGTGAAGTGAGATCATCCTAAGGAAGAGTGGCATTCTCAACCTACTGACACTTCTAGGGGCAATATCCTAAGCCAGTCAACCTGAAGTGCTGGAAAGTGCTGATGAATTAGGTTGATGAGCTCTTAGAAGACCTACCATTTGGGAAAAGTGAGCTTTGTAAAAGGGATTTTGTAGAAAAGCTCCACCACACTTTTATTCCCACAAAACTTCTCCAAATATTGGCAAGTATGTCAGAACAAACTGACTTGTAGAGAGAATCTTCTGTCTTCATGGACTTTAACCCTTCATTGCGTCCAGAGTCAAGGCAATGATCCAATGGGGTTTTTGCTTTTTAGAAGCAAGGCACTCATTTCTAGGTTGTGCTAACTTTCCAGTTTACTCCTTATCTTTTTTTTGAAATGTCTTTAAACTCTGAATAATCTTAATTTGTATGTTAAGGGAATCAAGATTTACTATAAAAAAGTTTTCTTTGTTGATGAAATTTCTTTGGAAAATAGTTTTATTTATTTATTTATTTATTATTAATTTTTAGGAGTCATGCCACCCCTCTCCCATTCATATATGACCCCCTTTTCAAGATACTTCATGAGGGAAGCAACATATATGGTTAAGGGCATTCAGAGAGTATTTCAGGAAAAAATAGTCTCAGAGGATGCTGAGAGAGACGCCATATGTGTTAGTTAGCTTTTTGTTGCTGTGACCAAAAGACCTGATAAGAACAGCATAGAGCAGAAAAGTTTATTGTGGCTCACAGTTTCAGAGATTCAGTCCATGGTCAGCTGACTCCATAACTCTGGGCCCAAGATGAAGCAGAACATCATGGCAGAATGGTGTGGTGGAGGAAAGCAACTCAGGCTATGACAACCAGGAAGGAGAGAGAGAGAGAGAGAGAAAGAGAGAGAGAGAGAGAGAGAGAGAGAGAGAGAGAGAGAGAGAGAGAGAGAGAAGAGAGAGCGCTTCTCTCATCAGGGACAAAATATAAACCCCAAAGACACATCCTCAGTAACCTACTTCCTCCAGCTACAACCTCCCTGTCTATAGTTGCCACCTTGTTAATCTATATCAGTGGATTAATCCACTGCTTAGATTATACCTCTCATAATCTAATCATCTCACCTCTTAAAATTCTTGCATTGTCTTGGCCATGAATTTTTGGGGTACATCTCAATCTAACCCATAGCACTATAGAACTAAGAGACTAGGCTTCTAATTCTGATCTCACATTAAGTAGTTTTGCAAACTTTGGCTTAAAAATAAAAGAAGAAACTTGGCCATTTTGATGAATTGCCATGTAGTCTGTAAAGTCAGATACTTTTTTTTTTAACTAAGTATTTGTATTTAATCCCTAAGATATGCATGAAGAAGGTAGTGTTATACTTATTTTGCAGATTAAAAAAATACCTAAGATTTGGAAAGAATATGTGAGTTGTTAAAAATTAACATCAGTAGTATCTGCAGGAAGCTAGGAAACCAGTTTGGATTTCAGGATGAAAACAGATTGATAGCTTAATTTATGAAATTCCACCTCTTACCCCAAAGTAGGGGATCACAGACTGCTTCTATTCATGGGGCTCTGTGGTTCCAGATCTGAGTTCAAAGGGAAGGTCTTTATAGACCAATCTGCAAGAATATCTAAGGATCTGGAGATATTTGGGGGTCTATCTCCAGATGGGTTGAACTCTCTAGAGCACATTTGACAATGGATAGAGACATTTTTGATTGTCACAAGTCAGGCAGAGTTTAATGTCAAAGCCAGGTTTGTTAGGTGACATCCCATAACGCACAGGACAGCTCTCCATAACAGAGAATTGGTTGGTTTAAAATGTCAAAACTTTTAGGTTGAGAAACCCTGCATAGTTAACCCTGTCTAATTTGTAGAAATTGGTTAGTAGAAGGTTCACGGAATCTGAAAAAGTGAGGCTTGACCTGGTAGTTTGGGGAGACCCTGGAAGACAAGGGTCTCTCCATTGCAAATTGTCACCTTTCACCTACCTCACCCTAGGCTTCTTGTGGTGCTATGTAGAGCTGGATATGGATTTGACTTGGCTGGGAGAGCAGAGGCCAGTTGGCTGTGGTGCAGGAAACTACTTAGTCAGAACAAGGCTGTTGAAATGAAGCCTAGGAGAATGGAGAGACAACTGATTTGGAACATAAGATTCCAACCGTTTGCCACACACCATTTTAGAAGACCCAGTCTGGAAGCGCTGGGGTCCAGCACGACATTCCATCCCATTCCTGTTTCCCCAGTCTACAAAGCCGCTTAGAGCTCAAGTGTTCCGGTCACAGAATGGACAGGCGAGGCTGGTTACCTCCTTAGTCCTGGGCATCTCCTGTCTCTCCACCTGGGATCTTACATTCCCCAGGTGTTGGCATCACGTGCTCCCTCCTGGCACACAGGTTTCTGCTCAAAACCCAGCTCAGAACAGTCTTCCTGATCTTAAAATAATCTTCACCCCATCACCCTTTCTGTTTCTTAGAGTTGCCTTACATATTTCTGCAGCTCTTTCTCAGATTTGAAGTTGCTATTTATTTATTTGCCTATTTGTCTGTTCTTCCTACAGAAATTTAAGTTTCACTGGAGAAGATTTTGCCACTGCTTTGTTACTATATTGCAGAACCTTAATCAGTATTTTTAAGTTCAAATGAAAGTATGAACTCACTTCAAAGAAACAGAAAGTTTGAAGGGGGTCAAGATTGTTTTAAGATCAGGATTTTTCTGAGCCAATTGTTGAGCAGAAACCTCAACAATCAGTTATGAGGGAGCTAGTGCTGCAAACACATGTGGAATGACAGGGGTGTTTACGGTGTTTGTGTGTGTGTGTGTGTGTGTGTGTGTGCATGTGTGTGAGATATGTGGACAGTGTGTATGTATGTGGTGCATTTGTGCATAGTGTGTGTGGTGTGTATGTAGTATGTATGTGGTGTGTGGATGTGTGTACTTGTGTGAAGTGTGGTATATGCATGTCTGTGAGGGATGTGTGTGTGTGTGTGTGTGTGTGGCATATGCCTGCATGTGTATGGTGTGAGTGTATGTGTGACTGAGTACACCTTGTAGGACCATAGAGTTATGTAATTCCAGGATTTCAGCAGATCTGGGTAAGATGAGCAAAATCTTGAAAGATTACTTGTCACTTGAACAGGTGCTGCTGTGAGCATGGCCCATGCACGGCTCATGAGTTCTCGTGATGTCTTCTTAAGAGTGGACAGAAGTGATTGGGCTGTGAAGGCAACGTAGTGCAAGACTTCTGAATGCCTGGGCTGGACCAGTCTTTGTTGAATCCACTTTGAGCGTTAGACTAGGCAGCATTTGATTTGGAGTTGAACAAAAACTCTACTCAGACCATCTGTTTCAGTAACTAAATAAACAGAAAATATAAATTTAAAAATAATTAGGAAGACAGCACATTGGGCAATCACCCATTTAGGAAAGACAGAGTGATACAGTGTTATGCTCAAAGTATCTCAGTTATTCCTAATTGATCAAAATACCCTGATGTTTATAGCAAATGAGAGAGTGACTCAGAATGAAATGAAGTCAGCGAAATGCCAGAAGTTTTTACATCCAAAACAGAGACATGGTCCATATGTTCAGAAATACTTTTGTCCTTAGGAAATGTTTATGGAAAAAAAAAAAGACTCTTTTTTTTTTTTTCTCACAAAAGAGTCTTAAATAATAGTAACCGGATTCAGATAAGATAAGCACTTTTTTCATTAGGATCATTTTCCCTTTTATTTGCTAATTGACCCACCAGTGAGTTTGACTGCCCATTAAGACAGTGAAAGAAAAAAGTTGCCTTTATGGTATCTCTTCATGTGCAAAAATTTCAGGAATTTGAAACATTTTCAGAAGGATTTGTATGGTACCATCCATCTATTGTTTATGGACAAAAAAACGTGATACAAGATAAATACAATTGTCTCAGGATATGCAAAATATATAAACACCTATGGATCCACAACTATAAATCTGTGATCTGTACTCCATCTCATAAATTTGTTTTGGGGGACAAAGAGAACTATAAGGCATTAACCAAATGATGCCTTGTTTTTTAAATTAAAAATATGCTTAAATAGTGCTAAATATGGGTATGACTAAGATAAGAAAAGGCAGGTGATTGGTGCCTGGCTTCAGGCTCCCTGTGGCCCAGGACAGTGGCTGCTGATTAACTGGGAGAGCCAGCACCGGAAATCTCTGTTGAAAAGAGAAGTTCAGAAGGATCTTAGGAAGATTAGCCAATGGGGGTCTTATCAGTAGAGTTACCATGTATTTTATCATCCAGACTGGGGCACTGTGAGAGCATAAGAGAGTATTATGGACAACCGTGCTAGGGTACGGGCTGTGCATTGGAATCACCCACTCGTGGTTCTTTCCACGTGTACAAAGTCACTGGTGTGTCTATTACTATTTCCTACAAAGCCAAAAAGAGTTGTGGAGGCCCTCTAACATGGCTCCCAATGACCTCTACCTCCTTGGGGGATCCTTTCCTCCTGAGTTTGTGCTAGACCTAAAGACTTGCTTTTTACAACTAAAATACAGAAGGGTGATGGGATGTTACTTCTGTATTTCTGAGACTCGCTTCTAAAGTGACTGCGACTTCCATCTTTCTCTCTAACTCTCACTTTCTCTGGGTCCCATGCTCTGGGGCAGCCATCTATCATGCTGTTGAAGTGCGCTTTGGGGAATCCCAGCAAGCAAGGTGTCTGGTCAACAACACTTGTTGGATCTTCAGAAACAAGGAGATGACATGTGCTTGCTTTTTAAAGCCTATACATTTTGGAGTCATTGGTTATAAAGAGAAAACAAACAGAGACTTCAAAATGAGGCATCCTAATTAACTTTGTTTTCAGGCGTTATGTTGGAGACAGTTAACTATCAGCATAGTGCAGGCACCAAGCAATCAGGATGGACGTGAGCCGACCCACCTTCTGGGGACAGAACAGTGATTATCAGCCGTGGGTTTGACCCAGGTTCTGTGGACATCACCTTGCCCGAGATAAGACTCCCTGTTTTTAAGGGAGGGTATGAGGTAGATCTAAGCCTGTGCTAATGAATTCCAATATCTGCAGGAACCAGGTAGATACATGAGAGAATAAAGTGAGCCACATTTGAGATCCGACTTGGCCACTTGGTAAGCAAATGGGAAGGCACGGGAGGGTGGGGAAGGCAAACTCTAGAATGCAAGCCTATTCAAGAAAGAGCACAAAGAGCTGCATCTCAGACATTTTCTAGGTTCACACATGGCAAGTGCAATGTGGGAAATATAGCAACATTCAAACATTGGGAGATGTCACCTGCAAACCTGGAGTTGTGGCTTTTCATGCAATATGGGAGGAGGGAGAAAGAGGGGCTACCCATCAGAGGCCCCCCCTTGTCCTGCAGAGGGCAGTGCAGACATAGCAGGGACTCCCTGACTGTGACAGTGTGCAATGCTGGCTTTGTCTTTGTTCCCATTTCCCCACCCTTCCTCCTCTGGGTCAGGCACGGGTTCTGTTGTATTTTTTCCAGGATTCCAATGCGGTGGGAGAACTGGATGTGTGGATGGAGCCATCTCAGGGTATTGGTGAGGATTAGCAGTTTTGGACAAGCTGTGTTTTGATTGGTGATTTCAATGGAGACCAGACACATGAAGGGCCGTCCCATAGATAGATGAAGTCAGGGGCATCCTTGGTGATACTGGGAGTAAGTCTTCCTTGATTTGTTTACATTCTCATTTCATTTGAAGGAAAATAGAAACCAAGCTTTTGTTTCCCTATTAAACCTTCAATTTCCCGTTTTCTGGCCACTTACCCTTAAATGTCATCGAGTGTAGATTTTCATAAAATGTGGAAACAAAGAAAAATCAAGCCAATTGCACCGAGAATCCCTTCATTAGCAATCTGTGGTTTTCCAAGTGTTCTGAAATACATGTCCATTTTTTTTCCTGATTGTTTCACAAGATACATAGAACTTGGCTCAGTGTTCATGGTGAAATGGACTCAAAATTATTTGAAGTTAACACAGCAGGATAATGAATTAGGGAGAAAAAGAACATTATGTATTTTTCCCTTTCTCCCTCTGCCTGTTTCTCCCTCCTTTCTTTTCCTTTTCTTTTTCTCTCCCTCCTTCTCTCCTAACTCTGGAACTGCTGAAACTGATGCAGTTTTTGTTTTGCTCTTGTTTTGTTTTGTGCCCCAAGAGGTGCTCTTCAGAGGGTTTTAGGCAGGCACATCAGGGTTCTATTATAAGTGGCTGACTTTTCACCATGTGGAACGATTGAAATGGAATTTATTTTTGTATGCTTTATGCCTGATGTGTTTAAGGTGTGTAAGGTGCCCCGGGCCTCGAGGTGAACGCATGAAATGACAACAATTAAATGAGATCCAACTGAAAAAGTAGAAGCTAAAAGAATCCAAACCAGTGCTTGGGAAGGAGGCCAACTTGACTAGCCCGTCAGGATGGAAAGTCAGGGACCAGGGCTCTTGGTGTCACTACTCAGAGAGGAATCATGGCTATGCAGGGTGTTTTATAGGCACTTTATTCCAACTCCCTTCTATGCCAATGAAGAATGAATTGAGAAGGTCAGGTTGATCTAGAGCTCGGAACACCATGCTGTCGGTTTTCAAACTCCTTATCAGTCTTCTCTGAGAGTGCCTCTCCCAGGCCCAGGCTCAGGGAGACAGGAGGGGTGAATAATTCTTTTAACAGTTAACTTTGGGCTTTCCAGGTTTCAAAGAAATCTCCATGCAGTACTG
This sequence comes from Urocitellus parryii, assembly GCF_045843805.1. Classification (NCBI taxonomy): domain Eukaryota; kingdom Metazoa; phylum Chordata; class Mammalia; order Rodentia; family Sciuridae; genus Urocitellus; species Urocitellus parryii. Next base: position 81,421,919 of record NC_135532.1, read on the forward strand.
TATTGATTCTCCACAAAACCCCAAATAAGTATTATGATTTCTCTCATTTTAGACGGAAAAGCTAATGCCCACAGCTTGGCACCAAGTTCACAAGTCACCGTAACAAGTTGACTGAACACTAGCATGTGCCAGGCCCTGTAGTGGATGAGGGTAACTCAAGCCCCCACATGGCCAGTGATAAACTGTGTGAGTTTGGGTAAATATGGAACTTAGTTAAGCCTCTCTCCCTGAATTTGTGAAAACGAGGATAATGTTGTGTTTACCTTACCAGATCCAGGGGGAATCATCACCAATGTTAACAACTCTTACAGCTTAAGACATGGCCCAGGAGTTTAACTGAAGATTGACAGATGCCATACTTGAAACTGGCTTTTCTAACTCTATTGCCAGCATTCTTTTGATGGCAGAAGATTTTTTATACTTTCACCATCAACAACAATTATAGAATCTAAAGGAACCCCGTCCCTGTCCTTTTTTTTTTTTTAAAGAGAGAGTGAGAGAGGAGAGAGAGAGAGAGAGAGAGAGAGAGAGAGAGAATTTTTTTTTAATATTTATTTTTTAGTTCTCGGTGGACACAACATCTTTGTTGGTATGTGGTGCTGAGGATCGAACCCGGGCCGCACGCATGCCAGGCGAGCGCGCTACTGCTTGAGCCACATCCCCAGCCCCGTCCCTGTCCTTAAATGGCCAGAGAGCTGTAACCAGGACACAAACCATGTGGAGAGTGTGGAGTATGGGGATGAAGAGGGGAGAAAGAGTGGTATGTTTTCTTCCCATGTGTGAGTCATGGCTGAAGCACCTAGAACTAAAGACAGCTTAGGAAGAGAAAAGCAGACACATTTATTTGATATTGGTTTTGTGTGACATGGAAAACTTCACAATGAACGACAGACCTGAGGGAATGGAAAGCTGTGAGTTTCCATGCTCAGATTCGGTGAAGAGTGGACAGTCGTGCAGACGTGTGATTAGACAAAGGGAGTCTGACAGGAGGAGTTAGCAAGCCCTGTACATTCAGATTCTTTCCTGTGACCCTGTGTCTTCAGAGGATAAGGGGAGGGTACCTCTTATGGCCTGCTTCAGGGGAAGGACATAGAGACCTCCTAAGCGGTTTTCTCACATGGCAGAGTGCCATATTTTGGGGTGATGTGTCCTGAACCCCTTCAGGGCAATAGTTTCTTCCCTAACAGGCTCTATTTTAGTGCTGGAAATAACTGTAAACAGGTGGCTTTTAAAGACCAGTATAGAGGTACTATGGTTTGAATATAGCTTCTCTCCTCCAAAACCCATGTCAACATATGTTGTGGTGGTGTGTTGGGGGGTGGGGCTTTATGAGGTGATTTGGTCTTTAAGAAGAGAAAATGTCTTTGGTTTGGACTGGTTTAGTTCTTAGGGTAGTGAGTGAGTTCTCACCTGAGAGGACTGGATGAATTCCCCAGGGGGCAGCAGTGATAAAGCAAGGCTGACCCTGTGTTGTGTCTTCTGTACACACCCACTTCCTCTTCTGAAGCAACATGGCACTCCAGAAGCCAAGTAGATGCTGGCACCATGATCTTGGGCTTCCTAGCCTCCAAAACCATGAGCTCCATAAACCTCTTTCCTTTATAAATCAGTCTGTGGTATTCTGTTATAGGAACAGAAAATAGACTTAGATAAGAATCCTTTCTTGAGGCTTTCTGACTTCATTTTAGGTGAATCTTGATAATTCAATATTGTGGAGAGATCCAGAGAACAATCATCACTGAAAGATCATTAAAACCAGAATCAGAATTTATGGTAAAGAGGAAACAGCAAGATGTCTGATCCAGGATGGGGGGCCTCTATCTGGGTACAAGTACCAGCTCTATGTCAGGGTTAGCTCAGTACTGCTGCTGAATGGTAGGGGTGCTGTTCCCCAAATCAATCATGCACTCTTATTTTCAGCCCCTAAAATTGCCTGCAGAAACAATAGTGAATAACAGTGTTTGGTGTGTAATTTAGGGTCCATCATACTTAGGCTGTAGCCCTGCTCTAGACCTGGCCAGCAAAACTTGGGCTATTTCTTTTGCCTAGATGGGCCTTACTTTCCTTATCTGTAAATTGGGGGAAATAATAAGATCCAGACATAGGGTTGTTGTGAAGATGGAGTAAAATAACTCATGTGGGATACAGCACATAAAGCATGGTGCCTGGCTTCTAGTAAGTGCGGGTAAGTGACAACCAGTTAAGTATGTGGTACTTTACTGTGTGGTCCATCACTGATGAGCTAGGACAAGGAAAGACAAGTGTGGCCCTTCTTTCTCTCATTAGGATCAGAAAAGTCTTGTTCCTGTTGTCGAGTACCCAAGGCCAGTGTATGAGCTCCAGTACCAGTCAGTGGCTGTGCCATACCCATGTGGTAACGCTGACTGTCCCCACATTCTGAGACCCCCATTCCCAACTCAGGCTTTTCCACAAGTGTTTGGTGGACAAAAAGAACTGAAAATGATCTGAAACATTTGATTTTTTTTTTCATCACATTCAGAAAGGGGCATAAGAAGCGGGTAATAGCATTGGAAGCAAGTGGTTGAAGAAAGGAAGAGAGAGATGCTGGCATCTGGTGACAAGTGTTACTATTTGGTGCCTGATACACGGTGGGCATTGGATAATTGTAAACTGAGGATACTGCCCGTGCTTTTCGTAGAATTAATACTGTACTCCACAGGACATCTAGATAATCCATATTGAGATGTGAACATATGTTGAGAAGTTGTGTGTCATAAGTCAAAAGCCAAGTTACCTATTTCTAAAAAACTATATTTTTATTTTTAATAACACATTACAATGATACATGTTTTTACTTATTTATGGGTTGCTGCATGACATGCCCACACATGTATGTATATGGGGTAATTGGCATGTCCATCACTTCAGACTTTTATCATTTCTTTGTGCTAGGAACATTCAAAATCTTCTCTACTGCCTGTTTTGAAATATTCAATTAATTGTTATCACCTATAGTGCTACAAACACACATGCACGCGCGCGCGCGCGCACACACACACACACACACACACACAAGACATTCTATTTTCCACTTATTTGAGATCAACTTCTTAGCTTCCACATATAAGTGAGAATATGTAGCATTTGTTTTTCTGTGCCTGACTTATTTCAGTTTATATAATGTCCTCCATCCATCCATGTTGCTACAAATGATAGGATTTCATTTTCTTTTATGGTTTAATAACTTTCTATTGTATGTGTATGTGATGCTGCTTTCCTGGCTGGTCCCCAGTCTTATTGATCAACATTTTATTGACTTCCTCTTATCTGGTCAGGACTGACATTTCTTGATTGATACATTTCTTTCAGGTACAGGACTGCATCTGAGCCAGGTTGGTAGGACAAGCATTTTATTATGTATTTCAGAGGTGTGAAAAAACTGAAGCTCAAAATAGTTAAAAGAGGGGACTTGAATTTAAGCTTATGTTTGGTTGGATGGAGGAAAAAACGAAAGCAGAATTTTTAAAAAATAATTTTTGGAATTGCTTGTGCCACTTATGTAAAAAGTTGTGGTTGGCAGGTCCCCTGATCAGTGGCTGGGTTGGGGGCTGGCAGCCTTCCAGCGGGCAGGTCACCCCTGAGGCCATCACACTTCCTGGTGGGTAATTTGTTAGAACTCTTGTTAACCCTTTGATAGCTGCAGTTCCTGACTCCCCATCCAGCCTCCTTTCATCTCCAGGTTCCTTTCTCATCTATTACAAATGTCTCCAGGGGAAGACCTCATAGTAGATGGCAGCAGTGATCCTAATGGCTAATTGAAAAATCATGGGCTTTTAAAGCTCAGAAAGGCTTTCAAAAAGATTGATGATGGCCCATGGATGTGGCCTTTACCTTCTGCAGCTCCTTGGGTAACTCTTGTTTCTTTCTTGAGGATGAAAACTGGGCCCATCATCCTGGTGCTATCTCCCTCCCCCCATCTCTCAAATGACTGGATGTCACTGCCTCTTGGTATGTGGGTTCAGTGATTTTTCCCTTCTTTTTTCATTTGTAAACTTTGGAGATAAGAAGGCCTGGGATAGTTTGAGTTTGCTTTCCTTAAAAAAAAAAAAAAAAAAAAAATCCTAGGTGGAATCCTGGCTGTAATTTATCCCTGGGAAATGTGCCGTCTTTTCCTGAAGTGCAAAAAGTCCCTTTACCAATGAAGTGTCATGAGGTACTCATAGATGGTGATATATAGCATCACCTAATAAATAAAATCATGATAGTTTAGATTTTGTCTTTGCTCCCTCCCCCAAATCTTTGCAGTTATAGCCTAAGTCCCTGCTTCTGAGAGAAAGCCAGTTTGAATGGGGGTGGGTCTCATTAAGGGTGGGAATTCAGAGCTTCCTCCTAATTGTCACACTGTTATGGAAAGCTCCCCAGGGGAGCCTACATTTCCCTAAAGATGGGGCTAGTAGTTTTTTTCCTTCAGATTTTAGACTTTCATGTAGCAGTGAAATTTCCTAGAACATTAGAGGCGCTGATATGTTTGTCAATATTGAATTTGCTGTAAACCTAAGAACACTAGAAATATAAAAAGAAACAAAAACTAAAAAAAATCAAACTGAATCAGATAAAAAATAGCCCCCTTCACCAACCTGTAATGACTGCATCTTCCATTAAGCAAATGACATTTCAATACCAAAATATTTAAAGCTTAGGTAAGTCCCTAAAGTGTAAATACATGGGTCTTTTAAACAAATTAAATTTGTATTATGAACAGCTTACTACCTTTTGATTATTTTACCATGGGTTCATCTTATTTCTAAAGCCTCTGATAAAAGAGGGACAAAATATATGTTAGATTAAATACACCAAGGTAAACCTGGAGAATATGCTTACCAAAAGTAGACTATTGCTCTCTCTGACTATTGGAACCACAAAGGTAATTAAAATTTTTTTTTCTTATGTGTACATTCTAAAATTTGTAAAACATTAATATTATGAATAATAATAGAGTTATATAAACCATGTTAAACCTTCAAGTTAGATTTTTCAGGGGAAGAGGCAACTATTAGGAATATGTCTTGGGATATTAATACCAATATCAGATACCCCACACTGCATGTTTCTTTTTGCCTTTTTTTTTCTCCGTTTTGCTGCGGGTGCACTGCCATTTTTGCTGATTAGTGCACAGCCACACACAGTTTTCTATGAAGTCTCTTGTCTGTGTCTCTCCAGCCTCAATTGCTTCTTGCCTCAATTTCTTCTCCAGTCTCCTTTCTGCTTACCAAGGGCTCCCTCTTGTCATCTCATGGTCTTTGTCTACATTACTTTTCAGTTTCTGGGCTTACTGGCCTGGACACTCTTTCTTGTGACTGAGGTGCTCAGCTCTTGCACCCACAGAGCTGTGCATATACTGATGTTGTTCTTTTCTTCTGCATCCCAGGCCATTTTCAATTCAAATTCCTGAGAAAGGAAGACTCTGATTGGGCTTATTGAGTGCTGGGTGACCAGAGTCCCTTCTGAGGAGATTGTTAACTAGCTGATTGGGTGTTGACTGCCCCTGGGACTGGAGCAGGCTCTGGGACAGTCAGTTGTGGCTTGGGGTGTGTGCTTTGCACTTGCCACCTCACATGGGTTGTGGATTCCAGTGCTCTTAAAGACCAGGTATGTTTTTGAGATCCATCGCACATTGGCTATAGTTTGTATACTTGAAAATCTCTAAGATGGTAGTCTTTAGGTGTTTTTACAACCCCAAAAAAGGTACATGAGGTAGAGCATATATGAATTAGCCCCATTCAGTCATTCCACAACATATCCATATTTTAAAACATCATGTAGTACACCATAAATACATATAATTTTTGTTGATTAATAAATGAAAGGCCAAAAAATTAAAAACAGAACTACCATATGATCCAGAAATTCACTATTGACTCTATGTGCAAAGGAAATTAAATCAATATGTTAAAGAGAAAATGGCACTGTCAGGTTTATTGCAACACTTTTCACAATAGCCAAGAAATAGAAACACCCTAAGTTTCCATCAATGGATGAATGGATTATGAAAATATACATATACATATATACATACACACACACTATCACAAAAGCTTTAAGCAAACAAACAATTAATATAAATGTAATTTAAGTTCTGAAAAAAAATGCCCTGTCAGTAGGTGACAGTGTCAAGCTCACCTGAGCCCTGTGCTCTGGGAAAAGCAGCCTTGGTTAAGAAACCTCCCTCTGTTTTTGTGATTGGCTAGGCACAGAAGACCATTTTCCTGTTCTCAGAAGACTCACCCCCATCTGGTCTTTATGACTCCTGGAAGACTCTCAATTATTTTCTTACTTATTTTCGTTTATAAATCCCCAAGTTTCTCACCCAGAAACATTTTTCTTACTGCAACAGCCTCAATCAGATCACTTCCCTCATTGTCTGGAGCATTTTGTCCCTGACATAGGCATTTTTTTTTTGCTCCAATTCCATTCATGAGTAAACTAAAATCTGCTCCAAAACACGGAGACAGAAATGGCTTGTGTGCTAGCTGTGGAACAAGGCTTAAGAGCCCAGGTATTATCCTTACTGCCTCTTGGTTGTGTCCCATTATCAGACACCTGACTAGCTTTCTAGGAAACAGCTCTGAAGAGACCCATCCTGGCCTGGCCACTGTTCCCCCCGATGGAGGTGCTCAGCTCCTGCACTCACAGAGCTGTTCATTAACTGATGCTGTTCTTTCCCTCTGTGTCCCTGTGTCTCTCGGGGCTTTCCGAAGCATACACTCGGGTTCTTCAGCAGCATCAGTGTCGTTCATGGGTCTTGGCATGAGCTTCAGAGCCTCTGCAGGAGGCTGGCAATAGTCAGATGTGGAAACAGGCAGTGGGCTTGTTACTGCAAGAGAGCTGTGACGGGCTCCAGGCTTGATGCTCTCTATGGCTGCTGTGATGCCGAATGCTCTGGTCACTGTGACAGGAACCCAGGAGAAAGAGCATCTGCCATTTTTGTTGGCTTTTTATGCTATAGCTCTGTGTGTTCGTCCAGGACACAATGCTCCATAAACTTGTGTGTGCAAGATAGAACAAAACATAGGTAGCACATCCTCAGTTATGTTCCAAAGACCACCAACCTGCTGGGCTGTGAGAGCTGGTGCCCATGTGTCCTCTGTGGGGACCTCAGAGAGTCCCTGAAGTGGGGCCTTTCTCTGCTTCAAGTACTAATTAAGGGAGGTTTCTTTAAGGCAGAAAAATGTTTGACTCTTAGGTTGTGTCTTAGGCTCATGATAATAAAATAAAGTGGCAACCAAGTGGTGATTGTCACTACAGGTTGGCCATATAGATCCATCTGACCTAGGATTACTGAGTTATTTAGTGATCCTGAGTAGAAATTAAATAAATTTATTAAATACATGCTTTGCATATAGTTAAATCCGCCCCCCACACATACACACACGGAATGTCATAACAATATATATTGTTAATGTCAAATGGTGCCAGTATGTGTAAAGAGCCAATTGAAGAACTTCAAGAATTAAGTACTGTTGATCCCAACTTCTAGCTTAAGACTGAACACCCTCTATGGAAGATTAGTAATTCTACTTCTAGAAAGCAGACAAAGGGACCAGAACCTGTCCCCAGCATCTTGAACTGAGCCACCTGGACCCAGGGTTTGTGAGGCAGGGGATGAGTAGGCCCAGGAGAGCCGGTAGCCATCCCTGCTCTACATAACCCTGAGCATTAGCAGGTACTTTATTCCTGGCTTAAAAAATACGTACATTCAACCTCAGAATAGATGATAATTGTAGTAAATTCTTGGTTCTTTTATATCTCTACAGTATTTGAAATTATTTCCATCTAAGGCCAATTTATTCCTTATTTTTATAAACCCTAATGCTTTTATTTAATTTGAAAGTATAATACATGACTTGAGGTCTCTTTGAAACTTACATACAAGTAGGAAAAAATATGTTTCCAGAGTCCATGCACAACAAAAACAAGAGTGCTTCTCTATTCTTAGTTCTCCAAGGCTTTTGGCTTCACCTTAGAAACTGGCTGCTTCTATCATCTGCATTTAGGAAAAACAAAAACAATAAGCCACAGCCATTATTTCACACACCCTGGGATGAAAAATATGTTCATGTTCATACCAAAGAAGTCCTATTAAATAAGCAGGCAGCTACCAATGGTGTTTAAATGGCTTATTAAAGAACAAAGTGACAAAGATAGGCCATAGATCCATCTTTTGAACCTACAGCTATCCGTCCTATTTTTTTTCTTTCATCTTGACCACCATCCTTACCTAATAAACAACAACAACAAAAAACAAATAAATAAAGCAAAATCTCCAGGGCCTCTGGAATTCAACTATTCCACTTTCTGGGATCAGATCCCATTTCTGCCACTTATAAACATGTGCTAAAAATTCAGTTACCTATCCAACATGAATTTTGGGGTTTATTTGCTTTAAGGTGTGGATACATATTGTATAAAATTGGGGGGGGGGTGGTTGACAGTGGGGGAGAAATTTTAATTAAAAAAAAGTCTAACATTGCCCAGGTTAGCTTGTGTTTGTGCTACTTACAGATTACATGGGTAATCTGAAAGGTTGAAATCTGAAATGCTCCAAATCTGAAGCTTTTTGAGCACCAATATGATAATGCAGTTGGAAAATTGCGCAACATGAAGCTTTGTTTCATGAACAAGATTATTAAAAATATTCCATAAACTTATCTTTAGACTATGTGCATAAAATGTATAACATGTATATGAAACAAATGGATTTTGTGTTTATACTTGGCTGTCATCCCAAGCCAAGTATATTTGAGAAAAGCCTCAAATCTGAAATGCTTCTGGCTCTAAGCATTTCAGATAAGGCATACTCAAACTGTAATGGCTATTACCATCTGTTCCTCTTACTAGGACCAAGCTCCACTTATGATTACCATTGTATTTTATTATGATGAGCCCAAGACACAAACTGTCACCTTCTATCATGGTTACTGCTGGGCTCTCAGACTGACTGTCCTGCTCTGAGGTGAGGATAGCTTTCCTTTCTGGACTCCAGCAGGACCGTAACTCCCCCATAATAAGCCTGGTGAGCAAGAGCGTGTCCTGGCCTTCATTTCATTTCTAATGCTGGTATAGATTAACTATCCTTTATTGGAAATGCTTGGGACCAGAAGTGTTTTGAACTTTGTACTTCTTTGAATTTTGGAATATTTGCATGTATATGACAAAATATATTAGGAATGAGATCCAAAGTCTAAACACAAAATTCTTTGTGTTTCGCATGTGCCTTCTACACATGGCCTTCAGGTAACTTTATATAGTACTGTTGGAGCACTTGCCTTTTGACTGTGACCTATCACATGAGCTCAGGCATGGAATTTTCCACTTGTGGTGTCACATTGGTATTTAGAAAGTTTTTGAATTTTGGATTAGGGAAGCAACCTGTACTGGGTCACAGAGGTCTTGCAGTCAAGTATCATAGAACATATCTTGTTTCTCAGTGGTGGCATTACTGTAATAAGTAGGATAACACTGGAAGAACAGAAGCAAAATTCAAATTTGGGGCGGCATTGCCATCTGTGTTCTGCTTTCCTGGGTTTGTGGTGAGCTTCTTTAGATTGGGTTGTCTTTAGCCTGGTTAGTATTCACCCCCTGGGGCTGAGAGCAGAAGGTCCTGGAGTGAGGAATGTTTGGGGGATGAATCCAAGGAAGACAAAGCGGAGCTCCAGCATCAGCCAGCAGGGACATCTGGCCAACACAGAGACAGCCAAGGCGAGAAGGCAGGGAGCTGTTTTCTGAGAGTGTGAACAAGAGTCTCCAAATTAACTGCAATTATAAGAAAGCTGTTTATTGAGCTTCAAATATCTGACAGGCATCAGAGAACACCCAGAAGACCTCCCTGGAGATGTGGTTTGAAGACAGCTGCAGCTGCATGCTGTCAGAAAGAAACCACATTTGGCATGTGGATTGGATCCCAGGGTGTCTGCCCACACTGGTGTCCAGTCCCGGTGCTGACTGGTCTCAGAGGGATGCTGTGAATTTCTGTATCATTTCCAGAGGCCCTTTTGTGAACAGAAGATGAACAATCACTCTGCAGAGGAAGTCAGACTGAATACTTTGTATATCATTTTTGTACCTCCTGAAGTGAAGGTACATCTCTGAATGCCTAGGGTACTTCAATATCTGATTGAATTGGAAAACTCATAAGCAATAGTTAGACCTTGACCGCAAAGCCATTTGGAAGTGGAGTTGGGGGAAGAATAAAAATACCTAAGAACTGTATAGCCGACCTATATATTCTTTTACATTCTATAACTTTCTTAATGCTTTGTTACATTGTTATTGTATTCAATGGAAAAATATGTATGCTCTGAAAACTTTTGCTTATCAAAACAATCCAAAGTTGAATCTTAATATATATGGCAGAGCTATCTTTCTGTAGTTAGAGATATGCATCTAACAGAGGGAAAAGCCATGCCCCATTGAGTTAAGTCAGGTTTCTTTTACTTTAACTAAATATCTGAAATAATCAACTTATAAACAAAAAAAGGTTAATTTTGATTTGGTTTTGAAGGTTTAGTCTTATTGCTTTTGGGTCTGTGTGAGGTGGTAGTGACGTAGTGACAGGAATGCATTGAGGAGCAAACTGTTCACATCATGGCTGGGATGCTAATATTTTGTTCCAATATCCCCTTCAAGGGCATGTCCCAGATGACTAGAGAAGCTCCCACTAAGCTCCAGCTCTTAAAGATTCTATTATCTCATAGCACCATGGACTAGGGAACAAATTTTAACACATGCGCGATGTTGAGACACTTATCCAAACCATAGCACCCAGAGAGATCAAATCACTTCAGTTCCTTGCAACAAATACATACTGATCATCCGTTTTATGCCAAACAACCTGGAGTCATTTACCATGTACTCCCTTTTCCCAATGACAATATATCAACGTAGAAATAGAAACGAATAATTCTGATGTGCTCTACACTTGTACATATCCATGGCCCTACACGTGACATATGGACACCCACACAGTCAACATGCACAGAAAAAAGTCCCATGAAGACATTGTTGAAAGATTCTAGGGAGTATGTTGCTCCAATTTAAAAAGTTTCTGTAGGATTTTTTATGTCATGCGAAGTAGCTACTTTGATGCCTAACTGCTTCTGAAACATCCATGTTACATTGCTGCCAATGTAGCCATTGGCATATATAGAAAAAGTTTCCCTAAACTTTTTCTGTGGAAGTACTGCGGATGTTTTTTTTTTTCTCCAGTCATTGTACTCTGGTGATTAATCCTGTTTTGAGGTCTTCATTGTGTCCTTTGATTCACTTAAAAGCAGATATCTATTTTTTTCCCCCAAAGCTCATTTATTAACCCCTCTTGATAGATATCACATCGGGAGATATGCAGTCAGTGGGAAATTTTATCTATAATTGTCAGGCACACTCAGGATTTTCTTTTCATGATTTTTTTTTTCCTATCAAGGTGCCTGCGAATCCCAGATTCACCAGATTGGTCTTTAAATTCAGTCTAATCTCTGTCATGCTGCTTGGCAATTGATGTGAGTCATTTTGACATTTTTCAGACTGCAGAGTTCCCAGAAGGACAGCAGGAGAGAAAGTTTTATAAATACTTTGACCTTGAAGTAAAAAAGAAATTTCACTTTTCTCTTCCACATCTAATCAGGTGCTGTCTTGAAATTCAAGGGGACGAAATGCAATGAAGTCAGGAAACAGGAATTTATCCTTGTGAATCCACCTTGGGCAACTCACTTTTACCATTGAGATTTGTCCCATGTTTATGGTAATTTATCAGACAATTGGACTGAATTGCTAGTGAGGGCCTGAGGAGTTATAAGTTTTTCTTTGGTGGATGGAGGGAGCTTGGAGCTGGTCTACCCAGGAAATTGCTAAGGAAGACAGGGAAAATGGAAAGTTTAGAAATATAATGGAGCATCTTGGAGCTGAGTTAAGAAGATGTTTATAAGAAACTTATAGGGAAATAAAAAAGTAGGCTACCAAAAAAAAAAAAAAAAAAAAAAAAAGGTAAAGAGATCTCAAAACCAGTCAGAAAGAAAGGCCTAATGTTGACCTCCAGGATATGGTGATGGACCAGGTATTGGGGGCAGCAGGGAAGGAGCCAAGACAGAGAAATGTGAACAAGGACAGATTGTTCAAGAAGAGCCTGCTTACACTGTTTCCACATGTGCCAATATAATTCAGACATGTAATTTTCATATAAAATTGATAACTTGACATGATTTGGAAAACAGAAAATACCAATGGACAAAATAAAGTCTTTTTGAAAAGTCTTTTATTTATTTGATAATCAGTTCTTCGGTGCTTAATCATTTCAAGGGACATGTTGGGTGTTGAGGCTGCAATGAGCAAAACAACAACACAAAGCAATACAACAAAACAAAAAACCACCAGCGGTTATGGGTTACCTGTCCTTTTAGAATTCTCATTTAGCTGGGAAGAGGATAGGAAGGAAATGTCTTTAATATAGAAAACTGCAACTGCAAGTGTTAACGAACAAATTTTCTTCTTTTAAGCTTCTTGATAAAAAGTGTTTTAGGTATAAGCACAAGTTTGTCCTTATTTTGAAACTTTTTCATTTATTTATTCACTATTAATTGTTGAGGGTCTACTATATGCTGGGTGCCATTCTAGGCTGTAGGGATACCAGGGAGATTAAAAAAAAAAAAGAAAAGAAAAGTGCTAGGTCATATGAACCTCCAGGATAATTTGGAGATTTAGATAACAAAAATAGCAAAATACTTCATATGCCTGTGTTTGTTTCTCTCTCTCTCCTTCTTCCTCCCTCCCTTCCTTTCTTTATTTCTTCCTTCTTCCTTCTTCTTTCCCCCCTCCCTCCCTTCCTTGCTTCCTACCTTCCTTCCTTCCTTTCTTTCATTGTGGTGCTGGGGATCCAACCTAGAGCCCAAGAGCACACTGTTATCACACTGTTAAAAAATGGAATTTGAACCCATAGTTTCAAAGATGATATGCTTTCCACTGAAGACTGAGCAACAAATGTACTTATTCTCTTTCTTTCTAATAAAAGTCAATCAATATATTGCTTTCCAATGCTTCTGTCTTGAGAATGAGAGTAGGTGTTAGATGTTATGCTCTGCTTGGGAGAAAAGAATCTGTGTCCTCCTCATCCAGCCAATGTACTACATTAACATTATCCCTTTTTCTGCTTCTGACTGATAATCTTCCTTTGGCTTTGGCTCACTGAAATGGCTTACCATTGTTTCTGAAGGAGACCAGCCCTAACTGTTTGCAGTTTCAGCCTACATAGGCCCAGGAGTATATTATCTATATTTACTGGCAGAATTTGTCCTCTATCTCTTCATTCTCCTCTGCTCTTGGTAACCACAAGTCAATGAAAACATTGTTGTTAGTTTTTTTTTTTTTTAACTTAGAAAGCTGCACTTTCTTCTAAACTTTCTGTTTTAATTCAATAGTAAGGGCAAAGGACCAGCCAAGAGAGGAGGAAATGACACAGCAGAAGTTGCCTCTGCTGAGCACAGAAACAATACAAGTCTAAAAAATGGGGAAAGGGCAAAGAAAACAGAAATCTGACTGCATAGCATTGGGCCGCTGGATGCTTTTAAAACTTTGCTTTTGCAGATGATACATATTTGTGGCATCTCTGCAACAACACTGTGACATAGGCAAGTGTCATAGGTATTTTCATTTTAAGTATGAAGAAACTGAGACAGAATAAAGGGAAACAGAGAGAACAGGCAATCATAAGTCTTACTACCCAACACTTTTGTGTATTCTTAGCCCAGGTCTCTCAGGAGCATGATGACTTTTGGTTTCCTTTTTGAAGGTGATTATCCCCCCTCAGTATATATTCATCATTGAAAATTTCAAAAATGCCAGAGATGTGAGGAAATAAAATTAAAATCATATATAATCCTACTACCCAGGAATAGAGAACATTATGGTATAAATTCACCCTCTTTTTCTGTATGGACACTCACAGGAAAACATACTTTTTCTAAGTGGGGGGGGATCAGACTGCCCCACCTATTTAATAAGCTGAAATTTTTGCTTAAAATGATTGTGAGTCTTCTATGCAATCATGTACTTCCTGAAATATTGTTTGTAATAGGTATTTGTCAGTTTTGATGGATAACACATTTGATTAAAATGATCCCTTGTTGTTGGTTAGTTTGGTTGTTTTCATGAATATAATTTATATCTGAATATTTTGATGGAAAATTGACTTGGGGAAAAAAGGGAGCTTTTATTCTTTTAAACATGAATTTCTTTTCTAAAATAATCATTTTAATGAATTATTTGTTATACAGGTGTATCATTTTATTTTGTATTCTTGTTACACTTTCACCAATAATGTATGAGAGTCCTGGTTTCTCCAATTTATTAAAACATTGTTGTTAGTTTTTTTTTTAACTTTAGCTATCTAGAGGATATATAGTAGCATTTCATTGCATTTTTTTCTGTTTCCAAGAACTAATTATATTGAATATTTTCTCACATGTATCTTGATCATTCTCATATCTTTGTGAGATATCTGGTCAAGTTTTAAGCTAATTTTTAATTAAGATATTTATCTTTTAAAAAATGCCACATGTTTATAATATATATTTAAGATATATAACACAATGTTTATATATATAGTGAAATGATTACCACTGTCAAACAAATTTGCATATCTATAGCTTTGAATAGTTACTATTTTTGTGTGTCTTAAGAGCACCTAGAATCTCTCTTTGCAAGTTTTCAGTATACAATATGGTATTGTTAACTTACAGTCCCCATACTGCACATTAGATCTCTAGATTTATTCATCCTGCATAATTGTGACTTTGTACCCTTTGTCCTCTATCTCTTCATTCTCCTCTGCTCTTGGTACCCACAGTTCTACTTTTTCAACTTAAATTATTTTTTATGTATGTGAGATATAGTGTTTATCTTTCTTTATCTGGCTTACTATACACAGCATAATGTTGCAAATGGCAGCATTTCCTTCTTCTTTGTAAAGCTGAATAATATTCTGTTGTGTATAGATAGCTCAATTTCTTTATCTGTTCATCTGTCAAGGAGTATTTAGGTTGTTTCTGTACCTTGGCTATTCAAAATGATTCTGATTTCTTTCCCCTTGGATATATATACATACACTCTGCAGAGGAATTGCTGGGTCATATGGTTGTTCTATTTTTAGAGCAACCTCCGTACTGCTTTCCATAATGACTGTGCCAATTTACAATCTCACTTACAGTGCAGGAGAGCTCTCTTCTCTCCACATTCTCACCAACTCTTGTCATTTTTCTTTCTCTCCCCTCCCTCCCTGTATCTTTTTCTTGCTCTTTCCCTTCCTTTTCCTTTTTCCTTTCTTTTGTTAATAGCCATTCTCACAGGTGCAAAGTCATATCTCATTGTGCTTTTGATTTGCATTTCCCTGATGATTAATGATGGTGAGCACCTTTTCAGATGCCTGCTGACCATTTTTATATTTACTTTGGAAAAATGTCTGTTCAAACCCTTTGCCCATTTTCATTATTTTTTAAAAAATACTATTTTGCTATTGAGTTGTGTGAGTTTCCTTATAAATGTTGGATATTAGCCCTTCATCACATGATATGTAGTGTGCAAATATTTTCTCCCAATCCATAGATGACCTTTTGTTGACTGTTTGCTTTGCTGTGGCAAAGCTTTTTAGTTGATGTTGTACTATTTATTTTTACTTTTGTTGCCTTAGCTTTTGGTATGATATCTAAAATACAATTTCCAAGGCAGGTACCAAGTTGCTTTTTCCCCTATATATTCTTCAAGGAATTTTAGTTTCAAATCTTATGTTTAGACACTTAATCCAATTTGAGTTGTTTTTTGTGTATGCTGTAAGATAAAAAATCCAGCTTTTTTATCTGAATGCCATATTGACTTGTTACTGTCGCTTTATAATAAATCTTGAAATTACAAAATGTAATTCTTCCAACTTGTTTTTTTTGCTAAGTGTTCTAGTTAATCTAATTGTTTTTGGCATGTCATATATATATTTAAAAAGAACTTGTCAATTTCTGCAAAAAAAAAAGGCTTGCTGGGATTTTAATGGTAATTGTATCAAATCTGTGGATGAATCTGAAGAGAATTGGCACCTTAGCAATACTGGGTGGGTGTTTCAGCTCAGAAACATGGTATATGTCTTTGTTTAAATTATTTAAATCTTTTTATATTTCTCTAAGATACATTTTACAATTTTTTATTGTGTAAGTCTTGTACCTATTTTGTTAAATCTATTCCTAGAATTTTATGCTTTGAGTGTGATTTTAACTATTATGCTTTAACTGTAATTTCAAATTGCTTATTCATAATATATAAAATTATCATAGACCTTTTTGTAGTGACTTAGTATCCTGTGACATTACATTTATGAATTCTGGTACTTTTAAAAATAGACATATAAGAATTTTCTATATAAATATTCATGTTGCTTTAAAATAAAAGCAGTCTTATTATTACTCAATAATCTTTATATATTTTCTCTCCTTTCTTGATTTATGCACCATGATGAATAGAAGAGATGAGAAAGGACATCTTGCCTTGTTCCCTGTCTTTCAGGAAGAGTTTTATTGTTGATTGGTTTTTAGTAGATGCCCTTCATTAGATCAAGAAAAATTCCTTCTATTCCTGGTTTATGGAGAGTTTTCTTGTTTTGTTAAAATCTTGACTAGGCATTGAATATTGTTAGATATCACTTCTGCATCTACTTAGTTCATTGAATGTTGAACCAACTCTATATTATTGAACTAAATTCACTTGACTTATTAATGTGGAATTAAGGTTATTATTATTATTATATATGTTTTGGTTGATTTGATTAACTAGTATTTTGAGAGGAATTTTTTAAAATCTATGTTCAGTAAGTATACTGTATCCTTTGGGAGGAAGGGGTAATCATTTTGTTTGGTTTTGGTCTTAAGATTAACATTAGCTTCATAAGCCAAGCCAGGAAGTTCTCCCTTCTCCTCACTTTTCCTAGATTGTGCAATATTGACATGATTCAGTCTTGAATTGTTTGGTAGAATTCACTAACAAAGCTTCAGGAGTTTACATTTTGACTTCATTTTTGAAGAATATTTTGCTAAAAATTCTTGAAAATTCTTAAATACTTTTCCATCTTTACTTCTTCCTCCTTTTTTTTTCTCTGAATCTAATTGCACACATATGAGCTCATAGATTATTGATCCTCTGTACCTTTTTTAAAATTTTACATCTCATTTTGGATCTATCCTGTATTCAACTTTATTAATCATTGCCAATTTTTAAAATTCATCCAGTATATTTTTCATTTTAAACACTACATTATTACATCTAAAATTTCAATTTAATTCTTTTATTTGCCTCCTCAATATGTACATACTTTCCTCTATTTCTTGCACATATAAAACATAGTTTAAATCTCCTTGTCTGTCAACCATTATTACTGATATATCAATGTTTAATTTTCTCCTGATTATAGGTCATATTTTCTTCTTTGCATGAGTGATGGTAATTTTTGACTGCATGCTAGATATTGTGAATTTAAAATTTTTAGGTGTTGGACTTTCTTTTAGCCTTAAAATGGTGTTAGATCTTTTGGGCATAGTTGTCTGTAATCAATTGAATCTTTTGAGGCCTGTTTTATGATTTTTAGGATGGATTCAGAGTAGGCTTTATGCTGACTTTGCCCATAAAGGTTGAGAGAAAAGAGATAAATTGAAGAAAGAACTGTGAAGCAAAAATGATTATAGTTCATGACTGAAGGAGATATAGTCCAGTGTGGACTGAAGGAGATACAGGTCAGAATGAAAGTTCTGATTTGGGGACTTCTCAGCCTACATAGATTGCAAACCATGAGATTTACTATCAGCATGCTCTTGAAAAGGAGTTGAGAGTATGGCTGAGCAAACTTTTGCTAGTATTTCATAGGATTGAAAGTCAGAGTAGTTATTTACAAAAAATTCTCTTTAGTAATATTGATTTTCTGTTTTTGTTATGTGATATTGGGGTGTTTAGTAAGCTTTTTTTTTTTTTTTTTTTTTTTTTTTTTTTTTTTTTTTGCTGCTGTGACTAAAAGACCTGATCAGCATGATTATAGAGGAGGAAAAATTTGAGGACTCATGGTTTCAGAGGTCTTAGTTCATAGAAGGGTGGCTCCATTCCTTGGGGCTCAAGATGAGGCAGGACGTCATGGTGGAAGAGTGTGGCAGAGGGAAGCACCTCACATGGTGATCAGAAAGCAGAGACCTAGACTGGAGTCAAGATGTATCTTGCCAGATACAAATATATGCCCAAAGCCATGTCCCAATTCCCACCTCCTCCAGCCATACCCTACCATTTCAGTTACCACTCAGTTAATCCCTATCAGGAGATGAAATCACTGATTGGGTTAAGAGTATTACAATCCAATCACATCTCCTCTGAACTTTCTTGCATTGTCTCACACATGAGCTTTTGGAGGATAACTCATATCCAAACCATATCATGGGAATTGAACACAGGGGCACTTTACCAACTGCATTATATCCCCAACCCTTTTAATTTTGTTTCTAAATAGGGTCTCACTAAATTGTTTGTGGTAGCCTTGAACTTGGGATCTACCTGCTTCAACTTCCCACGTTACTGGGATTATAGTCATGGGTCACTGCACTTGGCTAGTAAGATTGAGCATATACCTGATAGATCCCCTCCTCCGTCTTGGCAGAATCCAAAACCAGATCAGATAATCTAGGAAGATCCACGGGAAAATCTCTTATTTAATGGAGTGAATATCTATGACATACTTGGGAGACCCACAATGCTCTTGAGAATGATATATCAGCAGGAACACTACTAGTGTGGACTGAAGGAGATTGAGGTCAGAATAAAAGAAGGTTGTCAGTTCCCCACATTCAACAAGTAAGAAACAAGCTGATAGAACTATTTACCTGTAAATACATACTACGTTTCATGAAAAAGGAAGGAAACTCAGAAGCCAAGTTTTGAGCCATAAAGAATCATTTCGAGGCTTTGAAAACACTTAGAATTTTCTTGGGGAAGTGTAATTGCTTTGGGTTGGCAATTTCTTTTTTTCCTTTTATTGTCTCTTCTTGAATCATAATGTCCATAATTCTTATACTTGTACTTGCCCCACTCTTTTATTTTGGAAGAAGATAGCTCATTTCTTAAATTTTGTAGGTTCACAAATGGAGAGAAATTGTGTCTCAGAGATGAATTATACATAATTCCTTCTCCGTATCTGGTCTATATGATGGAGATGATGGCACTTGCTTCTTTTGAGAAGATGAGGCTTTGTACTTTCATTTGATTCTGTAATTAGTTGAGATTTTTTGGGGACTTTGAATGGGATAGATATATTTTGCGTTGGAATACACATGTTTCTTTCCAATGACAAAAGATGAACTGTGACAGACAATAATGGACTGCCCAGAGATATCCATGTTCTAATTCCTGGAATCCACAATGGCTTTAGTTTATATGACAAGGGAGAATTAAGATGACTAATCACTCAACTTTAAACTAGAGATATTATCCTGGAGTATCTGAGCAGGTTCTATCAAATCATGAGGGCCATTAAAAAACTGGACAAAGGAGACAAGAAGAGTGGATGAGAGTGATATAATTTGGGGACTTGACCCACCATTGCATCTGGCTGTGAAGATGGGAAAGAAAGGGCCAGGAACCCAGGCTACCTTCAGTATCTAGATGTAGGAAACCTCACTGACCTGGGATTCACATCTCTGAGGAGGGGCACTGCCCAGTGGGTTCCGGGGATGCACAACAACTGTCCAATTTCCCCAAAGACCTGGAATCAACCCCTGCTTCCTGCCTGCGTTGTAGGTCTGTTTCTGGGCTCTGCTGACATGTGGAAAACAAACATGAGTAAGTCCATCTGTGCCCTTCCCACAATATTCTAGCCTTGGCTCCTCAGTGGTGTTCCCATTGTCAGAGGCCAATGTGTGGGGGGGCAGCAGCTGGGGAATAAGAAATGCACTTTTTAAAAAATATTTATTTTTTAGTTGTAGTCGGACACAAAGGTATTGTACCTTTATTTTTTTAAATTTATTTTTATATGGTGCTGAGGATCGAACCCAGGGCCTCACACATGCTGGGTCACAGCCCCAGCCCCAAGAAATGCACTTTTTAAGGGTGCTCCCCCCAGCAGAATCACAAAGCAGAATCTAGAAGGGAGATCTTGAGGCTGAGATGCAATTGCTTCATCATGAGCATAATCATCATCTGATTCAGTCTCTATGCAGTAGCCACAGTGATCTTTAAAATATTTCAATACCTTAAAAAACAGATAAGTATTTAAGCAGTTGGGTATTGCATAATGACATTTTGGTCAATGACAGACCAGTTACATGATGGTGGTTCCCATAAATATAATGGAGCTTAAAATTTCCTATCACTTAGTGGCATTGTAGCTGTCATAATATTCCAGCACATTGCATTACCCACTTGTTTGTGGTGATACTAGTATAAACGAATTCACTGTGCTGCCAGATGTATAAAAGTCTAGCGATGCAATTTTTTTTCATACAGTATCTCCTACTTGATAATGATAATAAATGACTATGTTTCTTATTTATACAGTTATTATACTATACTTTTATCATTATTTAAGAGTTTACTCCAATTTATGAAAAAATGGTTGCTATAAACAGTCTGTTGTATTACACCATTCGCAGCTTTTATGTACCCTATCTCTTGATTGCATTGAGAGGCCTCCTGGAGTGACTGACCTATGCCCTCTAGGTTTGTGTGAGTGCACTCTAGGGCATCCACATGATGAAATTGCTTAAGGATTTGTCAGAAGTACCTTAAGTGGCACATGAGTGTATACAGGATCATCTTACTTCTCTTCTAAAAACAAAACACACTCTCATGTTTTCCAATTGCACTTCAGATAACATAAAAGTCCTTAGTGTGGCTTCTTGGGTCCCTATGAATGGCCCTGTTCATCTTAACAGTCTTCTACCTGTTTCTTCCTTTCTTCATTCATTGCACATTAACCTTTTTTCACCTTCAAACTCTTGCATATACTTTTTTCCTTAGTCTGGAAGGTTCCTCTTTCTACCCTTCACGTGACTAAATCTTATTTATCTTCCAGGTCTCAACTCAAATGACCTTACATGGAGATGCCTTAGCTTAATTCCAAATGTAAATGTAAAAAAGGTCCCTCTCTTATATTTCCTTTCTAAGCATGTATCCTGGCGTGGAGCTACAGTTTTTTTTGTTTGTTTGTTTGTTTGTTTGTTTTGCAAATGTTAGTTGATTCTTTTTATTGTGTGTCTGATACTAGAATTGGGCAACAGTCTGGACAAAAAGGGTTCAGAATACCCCATCCTACCACATAGGAAGGTTATATTTCTAGCCAGAGAAAAGGAATCAAAGTACAGTACACAGAAGTGAAGTAGAGACAAGCTGATTGATTGTAGCTTGAACCTATCTTTTTGAACGTGGCTTGAACAGTTGACTGATTGTGGTTGACTGAGACTGAGTTGCTTGTTGCAAGAGTAGGTTACTATCAGTTTACACGACAGGTTAGGTTATCACTTACTACATGTGGAAAAGTCTTTAAGCCAAACTTACAGTATGTACAGAGGCAGCTGTAGGCTAAACAATTAAATTTAACATGGATAATTAAGTTTGTGAGTAACATACATGACTACATCAACACATAGGAATACATCATTGGGACAATTACTGAATGGTTTCTTTTTTTAATTTATTTTAATTTGTTATGCATGATGGCAGAATGCCATTCATTTCATATTACACATATAGAGCACACTCAGTCTTGAAAAATTGTGCTCTATATGTGCCATACAGTTTTGTTAATTTGTTGAATGACTGGTTCCTTGTTTGACTTGGAGCTAGCTCCACAAGGCAGAGCCCTGGCTCTTGTGCTCACTCTGGTCAGCCTAGTGACCAGGATGGGATCTGCCATGTAATTGGTGGTCAATCATTGATGCAGGAGTGACTATTTTCTTGATTGCTATTGATTACCAATGAAATAAGTGCTCAGAAACATTTATAGGATGGACAGAAAAATGCAGTGAATGAAAGGGTAGACAATAGAAAGGAGAATGAGAATTGATGGGGCTGAGGTCCTCTGGATTCAGTTTTTACCTTTGCTCTTTCCTGTAAATGTCCTATTGGGTGGTGTGTGGGAAGGCCTTTTGAGTTTTCTGGAAGAAATACTTTTCATTATTGTTTCAGCATCTTGGTCTGACTTGATGTTTCTCACACCAGCAGAATGTAATTTAGACAAAGAGAACTTTGGCTTCTCAGGAACCCGTGGAAGCCCTGGAATGGGGACAGTCCCAATATACACATGCCCACGTTACACAGTTCATAGAAATGTCTATTTTTGAGCAGCATAAGCCTGTTCTTTCTAAGTATAATTTTCATCTTGTTACTAGAGAGCTGGATTCATACAGGTCACATCTCTTACATCAAGACAACTGAGGGAGAAGGAGGCCAAAGGAGATGTTTTAAACTCAGTAGGAATTTTGAGAAAGGAAATGTGTGTAAAATATATGGGTTTTCAACAAAATTTGATGATGAGTTTCAACCAAATTTTACTTTTCAGAAAGGGGAAAGAGGTCAAGGAAAAATTTATGAGCTTCCCCTGGCGAGTCCAAGGTAGACTTAAGGAAATACAAAAAGCTATCAAGCCTAGTTCCCAAGCTTTATAATTAATTCATCAGTTCAGTACAGTTGCTAATTGCCTGCTGGGCCCTGCACATTGTGTGGAGGGCTGCTAGGCCACCAAGATCATACATCAGCGAGCTGCCTTCACCTTCATGTAGGACAAATGAATCCTTACAGCTCTGATCAGAGGGGGATGGTGCTACGTATGATAGAACAGACCCTGGTGGACCCCAAAGAGGGAGGTTCAGGCCAGGCTAGAAGGAAGCCCAGTGATGGATTTCCTCCTTTTCTCTCTCACTGGATAAACCAGGAAAGCTATTTTCCTTCAGGGAAATAAATAGGTTCTATTCTGACATGGTGAAGAACTTCTTTTCCATTCTTGCTCTACTGTAAATGTTCAATTAGCAAAGCACCTGACTTGGTGTTCCCTCGACAGTGTGATTTCCAGAGTACTGGGTTATTTTTCTCCAAAGCCATAATGTCCTTCTGAACCTCAGTGCTGAGTTCTCCACTTTCTTAATTTTGAGCTCTTTAGATGAAAGCTTGCCCCACTGTTTCCATGACAATGCCCTGTTGGAGAGCAACCTGGTGGAGTCTTACCTACCAGGCACTATTTCCTATGAGTTGGTTTTTCTTGTCACTTGCTGTGAATAAAATTTGGATCCACACAAAAAATGAATGAGTGCTCTGGGACCCTGACTTGTGGTGTGTGCAGGTGTGTGGGAGAGGGGAGAAGAAGAGGGGATGAGAGAATGAGGGAGAGAGGGAGTGAAGGAGGGGCCTTTGAGATGGTGGTGGTGGAGCTTACTAAGGAGGGCTGCACAAGAGGAAGAAAACAGCCTGGGAGCACTGAAACCTCCTTCTTAGTTTTTTAGCATAGTCCTGTTCATAGGACACTACATAATCATTATTTTTAAATGGAAGCTACAGTTTCTTCCATGGAGTGCTATGGTTTGAACGTGTTTTGTCCCCTGATTGTTCATGTGTGGGAGGCTTGGTTCCTTGGTCTGGTGAGGTTAAGAGAAGGTGGGACTTTAAGAGGTAGGACACGGTAGGAGGTCCTTAGGGCATCAGGGGTGCTACCCTCCAAAAGGATTGAGGAAGGTCTTATGGGACCTTGGTTAATTCTCTCTTGAGAAGAGTTGTTTTAAAACAGCAAGCTTGGCCCCTTAGTGCTATCTAGCTCCCTGCTTGCCCTCTGATTTCTCCTTCACCAATATGCTCCTGCTGTCGGGGTGCCGTCCATGATGAGTTCCTCACCAGAACTGAGCCGATGCTGTCACCATGCCCTTGATCCTCCAGAACTGTGAGCTAAGTAAACCTATTTGCTTCATAAAATACCCATCCTTAGGTGTGTTATTCTAGTATCAGAGAATGGACTAATACAATGAGGGATAGGTATATGTTCGTTTACATAAAAATCTTAAGATGTTGGAAATAAATGCCAATAAAAAATAACAGCATTGGTTTGTAGGAATATGGACAATTGGGCAACTGGCTATTGTAATATTCACATTTTCTATAGTGAGCCCACACTGTTTTTAATAAAACTTCAGCACACTGGAAGGGATCTTAGAAGTCTACTGCAGAGTCTTCATTTTGTGTGTGTGTGTGTGTGTGTGTGTGTCCTGTGGTGCCTTTCCAAGGTCCCTTTACCAAGTATGTCCTCTATCCATCCAACCCTCAAGGAGCACCTCCATTAGGCCTGAACCAGGTTGCATGAGGCCCAGAAGAGTGAGAGAGAGTACCTGACTTGGCTCAGAAGCTGCCTAGTTCAGATGCTCAATTACTCAGTGGAAACTTCTAGAGCAGAGCTTTGTGTGAAGAGCTAAGGAAGCTCCGTGGAAGGAATAGAGAATTTTGCCCCGGACAGGAGGGATATTAGGACATTCTCTCTGTTCACTTCGGTCTCCTTTGCTCTCTTTAGATGTGACCCTCAGTGGACTTCAGGACCTCCTTCCTCCTGCCCTTTTCTTTTTGACCTCATTCCTTTGCACAAGCAGGTAGTGAGAGATGAAAGGGCTGTAAATAGCATGCTGCTGTGATGGATGGGCCAGGAGCCTGAATGGTGGAGGGGTTGGGTTGGGCAGAGGCTGTTTCGTTTGATCTGCCTTTTACAGCTTCCCCCAGGATCCCACAAAGTCAGTAATTTTGAAAAAGTTAGTGAGAAAAAAAAAAACGCATGTTATGAAAGCAGTGCTGTATGCCATGTTATGCCAGTGCTGTATGGCTGCTGCTCGTGTTGGAGGACCCGCAGTATTGTGGACTAAATATTCACTGCCCTGATAGCGAAGCCTTCATTCCTGGAATAAATGCCTTGGACTGGGGGGAAAAAAAGCACAAAGGGAAATATACCTTGAAGTGTTCTCCTTCTGTTTTATGTTACTGTGGCCTCCCCCTGCAGTCCACAGCCCTGGCCGCAGACAGAACCTTCTCACACAAATCTCCAGGGTGTGCCAGAGTATATGAGAGACTCAGTGTTTCTCTCCTTTTCCCCAGAGCAACTAACTTTGTGGTTTAGAGGCCCCAAATGGTTCCAGGGCTCAGATCAAGCTGTCAAGTGCGGCCCTGAGCTCAGGGCCATGCGGGAGGGGCTGGGTTCCCAGAGCCGCTGTCTCACTGTTGAGCAGATGCTCGGCTCTGTCTCCTGCCCGGACACCAAACTGGTCAAAGTAGAGCCCCATACGCAAAGGTGGCATCTCAAGGCTTCATGCTCATTAGGTCTGTTTGCAATTTGGAAGTAGGCAACTGGGCACACCATTCGGCTGCCTCTTTTGTCTCCGGTGTGATTTGAGACACTTGTGTTCAAGTGGGTTCCCAAGCCTTAATGACAACGTAATCCCTCATTCGCAGCCCAGAGTTCTCTTGGCTACACTGCCTTTGACATTTGTATACCACTCGAATGGTCTATTAAAACAGCCATGCATTTCCCAGTTTTTATTAGTTGGAAAAAAAATATATATCAAAATACCTGTATATTTCATTCAGATCCTCCAGTGAGAAGTTGGAGGCTGGGTCTTTCCTGAAGGACTTTGTGGAGGAGAGAGACCAGAGGGAAACACGAGAGAGGTCAAGAAGGAAAGACACTAAAAGTTGGCCAACAACAGAATCCCGGGCTGGAACGTGGGCTGCCCTGGGATCTGAGTGCAGGAAGGCAAGACAGTGTCCCCACGTTCCCCACTGCCTGCCAGGAAAAGACCACTCATGGTCACCTTCATCTTCAGCTCAGATTCCAAGCCAGTCATTAAGACTTTCTCAGTCTGCTTGTCCACCTGGGCAGAGTTTGGAGTGATTTTTTTTTTTTTTTTGGTGTAGCTTGTCCTCTGTCTGCCAGCTCTTCCATACTGATTGCTGGCCATGGTGTCCCCTGCCTGTCTCCTCACTCGCCAGTTCTCCAGGGTAAGTCCTAAGTTCTGTTTCTTTCTGCACCCCTTCTTCCTGGAATAATGCCTGCCAAATAGTAATTTTGCCGGTAATAATACCAAGAATAAAATAGGGATGGGCTACATGTATCGAGTGCCCCTGTGCACCACTGACAAGTGTTAGAACGTGTATGAACTCATTTAATCCTCACAAAAATGCTTCGTGTTAGATGGTTGTGCAACTTATCAAAACTCACACACGAAACGGGCAGCGCCGGCCTGTCTAACTTCAAAGCTCGTGCTCTTGACTCTGTTAAATTGATGGAGGGGAAAATGAATGAAACCAAATGCTGGAAGTGCCAGAACTGAGCTAGAGATAAGAAATAGATGTCCTAGTGCCAGCAACAAAGGGATGGGCTTTATTCTGCTCCGTTCCATTGACGGAGGCCACTGCCATCATGTAGAATGTGTGTAATTTTAAAGACCTCTGATCCCTGAATCCTTCTACTTGGGATTTGGGTGTCCAGAAACCTGGATTGGTGTCAAGGTGGATCTGTTGGAGGATTAAACCTGCACCAGGCCACTATGCTTTCTGCTACCCTTTTGTTCTGTTTAGGCCAAGCCTCACAGCTGCTGTGGGTGACATCAGGAGCTAATGAACTTGAAACAAATAGCACAAAATATGCCAGAAATCTAATTCTAGCTTAAACCACTGCCAGTTATTTAAGGAAAAGATGGATGAGCTAAGAACACTCTGGGTCACTGCTGGGCAGTAGGGGTCTGTCTGCTGCAGCTCATGACTCTTCAAAGCTCTGGTAGAATAACTAGCTGCTCACAGAGAAAGGTTTCTCTCTCTTGTGAGGCACTAACCCTTCCCCAGGTTCTTTCTTTCTACAGGATGTTGGCTTAAACTCACACTTATCTGCAGGCAAGAAGTCTGAATGCCCACTGCAAATCTTTTTTATGGAGGTAGTTTTTTTCCTGGAATAATTATAGATGTTGGTTAGAGTTTACCTTTTCCTGGGCTGTGTTAGGTGATCCCACTGGACATGCAGCTATGTATAGCATGTAAGTGGCTAGTACTGTGTGCCTTTCCTGATGATAAAATGAACTTTAATTATTGAGTATTGTCTACAGTAACTGTAACCAACTCATATCAAGTCACTTGGCTTTGTTCTTGAAGCAGGAAATATAATATTGACCACATGGTTGGTAGTTTTATTAAATTAATACAGGACTCTTTCAATAGTTAGATGATAACACTACTGGGCTGCATCTGCAATGTACAAACCTATGGGATTCCACTGTGTAGTTTGAGAATGAAGAACATTTTCCCACTGTAATTACATACAAAATATTAAAAACCAACAATGATACTTGAGTTATCTTTGCAATCTCTGCATTACATCAGATCTAGAGAAAGTTGCTCTCATCTGGGCTGAGAGGAGTTTGATGCCATGAATTGATTGTAACTCTGCTATTGATCTGCCTGGCTTCCCACCTTTAGCCTGCACAGTTTGAAATTGAGTCCACTTTGCTACAAATCACGAGGGGAGTGCCGTAGTTTATTTTGTGAGTAATTCTAGCCCAAAGGAGACTGCATTCAATAAGACAGCGATCTGTTGAGCAATTTCAGGATCACTGTCATTTTTATGTCATTTTAGGTCTTGAACAGACCCTAGAAACTACCAGGAAACAAGTTCTATTGCAACACATTGGACATTTTTCTTTCTAGTCTTGGTAGTGGTGTGGAAAGCCACTGAAGTTGGTATTAATGGGGAGAGGGTGCTGTGGTTTGAACTTATGTTGGAATTTAAGCCCCATTGTGAGGTATTCAGAGGGTAGCAACAATTTGACTATGGTGTCTAGAGGTGGGTACTTTGGGAGGAGATAAGGATTAAATAAGGTCATTAGGGTGGAACCCCATGATTGAATTCTAGTGGCTTTAAACAAAAAGAGACAGAAACCACAAGACACACAGGCACACTCCCAGTCTCTTGTCCTATGATGGCCATCCCCAAAACATTGGGCAGCAAAGAATTGATATGAAAAAAATAATGTAAAATATTGCATTATGGGCTAGAGGTGTAGCTCAGTGGTAGAATGAATATTTGTCTAGCATGCCCAAGGTTCTGGTTCAATCCTCAGTATCTCTCTCTCTCTCACACACACACATACACACACACACACACATACACACACAGAATTGCTTCAATACTATTGTATATTGCTTATATACCTTAAAAGGGTATATTGGGTTAAATAAAATATATTACTAAAATTAATTCTATGTTTCTTTATACTTTTTTAAATGTGTCTACTAAAAATTTTAAAATTACAAATGTCATATTCAAGTTTCAACTGACAGTATTGATCTGGACCTACATGGTTGCCTTCAGAGGCCCAGCATGTGCAGAAAGCAGAGGTAGCTGGAACACAGACCTGGGCTGAGGACCAGGAGTGTTGGTATAAGCTCTATAAATTAGCATGGCTTATTTATCAGCCTCTCTTGACTTAGCTTCTGCATCTGTCATATGAGAATTTTAATCTAAAAATGGTTTCTCTGCATCATTTAGCTGTAGTGATTAGTGATTCCAGCACAGGGCACCAATCTGCTGCCTTTGGTTCTGATTTCTACTCTACCACTGAATCGCTGTGTAGCTTGGGGCAGGTGACCACAGTGGTGGCATCTGTTCATCTCCAGTTCTAGCTTCTTGGTTTTTGAAAAGAATGAAAGAAGATGAGTGCCATGAATGTCACCTTTGAACTGGAGATAAGGTAGGTTCTGTCAGTTCAGGATGACCAGAGTCTCTGCCATGGTTTACCTTGGCTCAGATTTGAGTGGATTCCCAGCTTGGATGGTAAAGGCAGTTGGTGGGAACAGCTGTACAGAGACAAACAGGTTTATGCTGTGGATTCTTCTAGAGCCACAAAGGCTCAGTGGAGTCAGAGCTCTATTTGACACCCAGTCTCTACTTCTGGTTGTTGGCTGGGGACCCTGTCATTATGAGTGAGAAGTTTGGAGCCCACGTGGACATACCTTGTGAGGTCCAAGGGTCAGTGGGAAGTGTCATTTGCTCAGCAGGCCCCTGGCACCAGCATGAGAGTGACAGAGGGCACCACCCTTCGTTGGCAGCAACAACCAACCCACCTTGACCTTTCTTCAGTGCTGTCAGTAGTGGCATGGCTCAGAGTGCTGTCTGTCCTCAAAGGAAAACTAGACCAGAAAAACTACAAGGAGAAAAAAGGCATCAGAAAACTAGAGGAAGGGAAACATTCCAAAGTATGATCAGGGAGGAAATAGCAAGTGAGATGTTGTATGATTTGAAGATGGAATGCATGACCTGCTAATTGAAAGTTGCCTATGAAGAACATTTGATATCAATACAATTTACTTAACCAAATTACTGTTGTTAGTAAGTAACAGTGACAAAGAATTATCCAACATCCACACTTTTAATTTCAGTGATTATTATTTATGCATGATTTATTACCCCCAGTGCAAAGCACAGCTGGAAGGATCACAGAGATGACTCATGATTTCCTGAGGCCAAATTTTTGTTTTGTTTTGTTTTGCCAAAATGATGGTTTTATCGAATCCCCAGGATGACAGTCTGCTCCTGATAGGTCCCTAGCACCAAATGCATTGGAGGAAATGCAGGAACATTGAATTATAACTTTGTTTCTGATAAAAGGTTCAACCTTCCCTTTGTTCTTAAGCAAGAAGCTCTAACTAGAGATCTTGAGAAGGATACAAATCTAATACTTTCTTTAAGACACTAGTTGCAGACTACAAAGAAGACATAGGAACACCATGTTATATTCAAATGGCTTGAAATGATTTAATTACAGTATTCCTTTCCTTTCTAGGAAGCCTGCTTTTCCAGGCCCTCTGAAAATACACGTAGCACGTTCTCAAGCCTGCACAAAAAAAGAATTTGCATAATTGTTATATTCGGGGAGCAGTGGGGCAGAGCGGGTCACATTCTTGTTCCTATATCTAACTCTGAATCAGGCAACACTGGCCCAATTGCTGGAGACCATCCTTTGCCTATTTCAGATGGAGTTGGACAGCAGTGGACAACATTTGCATTTAAATAAAGATATGCATTATAACATGAGCATTTAAATAAAAATCTCCTGTATAGAAAAATTCGGGAAATGGGAAGCCTAGACTATATCACACAATTAACCAAAACAACAGCAGTTAGCAATGAGGGTGAAATTGTTGGATTTTGATAAATTAAAAGCAGTGACTTGTCTCCTAAAGAGTCGCATTCACAGATTTTCTGATTGTCATGGACTCTGAGCAACCACTTTAACTGTGTCCTTTGGGCATCAGGAGGGGAACCTAATGCTTGGTCTGAGGCAGCTTGATATATCCATCTCTCTGAGAAGACTTTGGCCAACCCCTCCTGTCTGTGGGTAGGATTTTGAACAGAAATCTCCTCTACTTAATAGCCAGAACGGAAACCATTAGGCCACTGACAGGTCGACTTTCTTAGCTGCTGCAAATTTTGGTTTTAATCCATTGCCAAAGTTCTCATTTGTAAACCCTCTCTCCTCTGTCAACTGGTATTGCTGCTTCTCTTCCCAGATCTCTGACATTCAGCATCAGGGCAAATTTTTAACCTAAACACCCTCCGTGCAAATGAGTGGGGCAAAGTCTCCCATGGACAGGGCATAGATGAAGGGGTTGAGTGTTTTGGTGCCTATTTACCATAATCTCCATCTAAACACCAAATATACACCAATTTTAAGTAAAGGCCGTGTACTTCTGTGCAAATGAAGATACAAGATAACTCCTCTCCCCTTCCTATTTACAATATTCCAAGATGTTTTCTGGATCCCTAATGAGACTTTCTGAATGCATCCAGGAGAGTTTTACTATTAAACATCTATAATTATGTTCCAGTTATTTGGACAGATAAGGAGTGGCATTAACTCTGTCCAATATTCAGTGCCAAAAAGCATGGTTAGAAGGTTTATTCTTTATAATGAAGAGGGTCTTCTTCCTCCCTCTTCCTTTTATCTCCCTCATACACACATACATATAGAGAAACACAAAAATCCAATACAGCATTGGTCAGAACACAATAAAATTCCTGCTTCTTTCTTCTCCATTCTTAATCCTAACATATTTTTCCCTGTTTATTTTAAGATGAACCTCATTTAATAAAACCTTCTTGTGTGAACACCAAAGACCTAATTAATACAAGTTGTGTGTGTGAGAAAATGGAATTTTTATAACTTATAAAATAGGAATTCCTCATTTTTCCCTTTTGAGCCTTAGCACCTTAGATACTCCCGTTGAACATCAGTGTATCTGAGGGATGTGCCACACCCTTCATCAATTGATTATTATGGGCTTGATTTTCTAGTAGGGAGTGGTTCCTACCTTATGGGTTTCTTTCAGAAAAATGTAATTTTTCTTTGCTAAGGAAATAAGTTTTGGAAACAAAAGACTTTAAGTTATTTCATCATTTTAAAATCTAAGCTTTAAGTAGAATATAAATACATTCTGTAAATACACAAACAGAATGTACTAGTAAAAGAGAATGGGAACTAGTACTGGGGCTGGTACAGTCCACCATCAATTTGCACAGAGCATAGTCATTCGATGGTCCTTTCCCATTGCCCTCCTAGCTTGGTGGCAGTCTGAATCATTAACAGTATTTGTGAGAACAAAACAGTAAAATTCAGGAGACAAAGGTTGGTGATTGCTTTACATTTTAAAGGAACTCTATTTCAGTAGGACTTCAGAGCTATGTCCTGGAAGAAGAGGTGACTATAAAGTGTCATCAGACTCCCATCAGGTCTTGTGGATAGTTTAATTGCCATTGTTTTGCATATGATCCAATGGAACAGGATGGGTGAAGAATTGAGTATGCTCACCATTAGCCAGAGAATTTATAGGCAGCCTCCCTACTCTGTGATCTTTGGTCCCCCACCATCCACATTTCTACTGTGTGAAGCCCCATGTCACACATAGAAGCACATATTCTTATTCCTTTTAAGTTATGAGAAGCTGACTCGTCCAAGTTCAGTTTCCAATAGTTTCTGTGTTACCTTGCTCTCCTCCTTTTCCTCCTTCTTCCTCTGTCTTCATTAAGCTCAGGCCCTTGCATTTTTTGTACATTCCTATGTCCCTTCTTGTTCAAGGGGCACCTAACACATTGCTATAATCTTTACACACATCTTACCACACTTAAGACACTTTGCAAACAGTAGGTACTTAATAAGGTCTAAAAAAATATATTTGTGAATATTTGTGATATTCCCTACTTAGTTTGTCTCACATGGCCTTTCCTTGGTAAGCATATGCAGAAAAAAAGAATCAACAATTTCATTCTCTTTCTATAAAAAGACTAATACCATGAGGGGGACTCCACTGTCATGACCTAATCTGACTCTTAATCACCTCCCCAAATCCCATCTCTATGTACCATCACATTGGGGATTAGGGTTGCAACACATGAATTTTGAGGAGAAACACAGCATTTGGTCTGTAGTAAACTGGTGCTGTCTGTAAGCACAGTGCTCTGTGATTCAGGTAGGGTCTTCTACCCCAAACTATCGTTTCCTTTTGGACAACTTGAGTTCTCCAGTACCTGTGGGCAAGAGAAAGCCCTGCCTCCCACCTTTCCAGCTTCCTAAGCCAGGTGACCTTTGCCCAAGGTGTTCTCCTGCTTGGTGCTTCCAGAAAGGAAGCAAGACATGGGTCAGACCAAGCAGCATTTGGGATGGTTTTTTTTTTTTAGAAAAAAACAGTTTTGAATTTGTAGAAAAGTGGACAAAGAAGCTTTCGTCAGAGAAAAAAAATCATGTGAAAACTTTTTGATGTTGAGAGAGAAGATAAACAATAGGGAGGAATAAAAGGTGACACTGGCTGGTTGTTGAAGAGATTCCTGGCCATCAAAAGGGCAGGACTTTTCTCTGAAGACAGCAGGGACCTATGGAAGACTCAACCTTTGACTGATATTGAAAACCATTCTTATAAGGTAATGTGTATGGTGAGTCCAGTTTATTGCCCATTTTTGTAACTCTGAAATTAAGAAGTTTAATCAAAGTCTTGACCACAGATTTTCCCCAGAGAGACTTGAAGATACCCAATACACAAAACAAATCCCTTTTGAATATCGATATAGGATCATATTTTTTAGCATCTAATTATAATGTCTAACCTTTCTATGTGAGGTCTGCCTACAGGGTACAGTTATCTATGAATTTCAACTTCTATTTAGCACTCCCATCCTATCCCACCCTGAAAACCTGACAGGTCTCACTATAGTATCTAGAATGGAGAAAATGACCATGACATTGTGTAATGGGACTTACTGATCTTCAGAGGTTAATGGAGAAGAAGATTATGAACTTTCTGAACAATAAGAGATGATGTCGATTGTTCTTTGTGAATTGTAAATCATCGAAATGCTGATTATGGGGTGTATGTGTGTGTGTGCGCACACATGCATACACATGTAAGTATTGTATCCTAGATAATTATTTGAGACTTCTCAGGGAAGAGTAATTTTTTAATGCGTGCAACTCATAAAATGCATGTTAAGCCTTGGATACTAAATCCATGCCAAGATCTCAGCCTGCTGGAGAAATGGAGAAGCAAATAAATAGTGATGGGCTTACGTCACAAAGTCTATACCATGTGCTTCACACGTATATTCCTTTCCCTAAGGACATTCTGTGTGGCATAACATGGAGTGGCTCTGCAGAAAGAAATTTCATTTGGTGAGGACAGTGTCAAATAAATCTTACTAAAATGAGACGATTTTTCACCTTGGGCTAAAGCAAAGTGCCAAGAAATCTGATCACCCCGGCTACATCTCTACAGTTCATTTCTTTTCTGAAGTGGTCTTCATTTCTGGGTGTGGGGTGAGTTGTCTCATGAACTACAGGGGCTGTATTAGTCAGGGTTCTCTAGAGGAACAGAATCAACAGGAAGTATGGTTATAAAAAGGGGATTTATTAGATTATATTGTACAGCTGATGTCTCAAACAAGAGGGATCAATGATGCCACCCCAGTCTGAGACTGAAGGCTTCTGGAAACACCCTGGAGAATCACTGTCTGCTTTGGAAGAGTGGTTGTGGCAGTAATCAAGAACCCATTCAAAAAGAATCCAGCTTGCATCTGCTGCTGCTTCCTTGTTTTCCCAACTTTTATTCCATCCAATCCTCCAACCTTTTGGATGGTTCTGCCTACACCTAAAGAGTGTCTCCACCTCAGTTCGCTATCCCACATGCCATTCATTCCTAGACACACCCTCATTGACACATCCAGAAGCCTCCTCATCATTGGCATGTCTTAATCCGATCACATTGAGGATTCAAATTAACCATTACAGGGGCGATTGTAGCTACTAGTGATGAAATGTGTCCCTTGCTGCTGAAATGTAGTGTAATCTTGATTTGCTAGGAAATCCTTGTTTGCTTTCTCCCAGATTTTGCCAGACTTTGGCTCCAATTTTGCATACCGATGTCACAAAGACCATGAAAGCCAGGTGGGATTACCTATTACCACTATTACTATTATTAGCAAGGAATTAGAGCCCACTGTGGAAGAACACCTGATTATTCACACTTAGGCATTGTGGAGGAGTTAGGGAAGGAGACTATGTCTCTGTGTCTATATGTGCCTCTGTGTGTCCATGTGTGTGTATACCTGTGTATGTTTATGTCTATGTTGTTGTATATGCACTAGCTTGAGGCTAGTACAGGAAGCAGGCCTAGAAGAAAGGCATCCTTCTTTACACCTGAACTCTATGGGGAGCATCCTTCCTTTGCTTCAAGGGTAAGCAGCTCCCAGCTCTCCTTGTTTTGCACTTAGGGATGATCATTTTCTGTGTAGCTGGGTGTAGCAGGGAGCACTTATTGGACTTTGGAGAACTCATGTCTGATGCATTTGGACCTGTTTGTTTCTATAATGAAAAGAAAAATGCTTCTTCTTATGGATAATAACTTTTGACTTCTTGGGCAGCTTTGGTTTTGTTTACTTTAGCATAAAATATTCCACCCTCTGAAAATATTACTCTCTCTTTTATCTGTTCTATAATATTAAAAACACACCAGTGAGTTTATATTTAAAAAGGAGACATGTCAAAAACATTTTTATAGCATCTTTCTTTTAATCTTTGTTTACAGGACATGGAGGGGAAAAATAGCTTCTAGGTTATATTCTATTTTGTCCATTTGGGGAAGAAGTTGATTTTTCTATTAAGGTTTCTAAGACTTTTGTGTTGGACAGATGTTAAGGATAAAAAAAAAAGTATGTCATATCTCTGGCCTTAGTACCTTATAGTGTATGTTAGTATAATACTAGGATAATTAGAATTTTAAAAATTTTTCTAATTATATTTAAGTTTTTAAAAGCCATTCAGCTTTTGAATGTGTCATGTTTTAATATGTTCAATTTTTGTTTTTAGCTATTTGGAACATAACTTACCATGTTATATTTTAGGTTCCCGGGGCAATTATGAATCTTTACCCTGTATTGGATCAGAGGCACACAGAACATACTCCAGAGGTACTGAAAAGTGGTTGAGTAAGTTAAATTTCCTTGTGGTAGAAATACTTGTGAATGTCCCACTGCTTGGTGACATGGACAACAAATGCCCTTAGCTATGGGTAATTTCAGGCTGTTACTAATAGAAGCAATGACTATATAAAAGGTTTTCAGTTGTTGACAAAATAAACAGATGGAAATACCGGAAGGAAAAATATTCTACCTTGAAGAAAGTCAAGAGCTTTCTTCTTTTCATTTGGAAGCAATGAGTTGAGCACTTTGAAGAGTATAATTTGTACACAAATTAGTTATGCTTTATAGTTATGTGTGTGTGTTTTGGGCAAGGGAAAGCATTTATGGCCTTGCTTTATTCTCTCACAAAAGCTTATTAGTAAGATATAAACCCGTGATATCATGCAATAGACACCACAGTGACTGAACTGAAATGAAAGGATACCATTAATTTGCTAAAATTCTCATATTGAGGATCATTCAATCCATTACAATTACAAAGCTATGTCTGTAAGAGTCAAGTTAATATTATGGAAAGATCTAATTATCTGCAGTTAAATTTATTTCATTAATGTTTTATGGCAGCCTTGAATTTGTACATTTCTGAATGATGAAAAAAATTGTATAATCAGAGATGGTCTGGCCTTTGTGTTGACTGTTCCTGTAAGCTGAGAAACTCTTTAATGTCATTTCTTTATTTCTGCATCCTCAGTTCCTTGGAAATTGTCAGGACCACAGAAGAGACAATAAATATTATCTTAAAAGGTGCATTGTAATTTACAGTTTTTTGTTTGTGTCATTTTATGATATATGAAAAAAGTCCTCCAAGTGCACCATGATGCTCAAGGACAGTCTTCCAGTGTGATGTGCCCCTTCAAACCTCTCTCTCCTATAGGGCTTCCTAGGGAAGTTCCTCTCCCCTTATGATGTTGGTTATTCTGAGGGTGATGGATACAGGGCTCCTGGGATAACTCATCAGATATATCTTTCCACTCCTAAATTTAGTTTGTGTTCAAAACTGGGAGGTTGCAGTAGCTCTTGGACCAAACAATTTCAAATACCAAACATTGTGCTTGTTAATTAGTTATCTCCCAAGCCTAATCATATATTTTATAGTGTTCTTTGTGTCTCTGTAAACTAGTCCCCCAACAAATTATGAATCATAGGTGGGTCCAGAGATAGATAAAATTACTGTACCATGTACTGCTCTATCCCTGTATTACCTCAGTCTTCAGTATCGTACCTTCTATTGCTGCCCCCAGCATTGCTGGGACAGTGGTCACCTAGATTCTATTTTCTGTGTGTGTGTGTGTGTGTGTGTGTGTGTGTGTGTGTGTGTGTGTTTATGCCATTGATGGTTTTGACATTGTTGGTACAACTTCTTGGGTAAGGCAGTATTCCCTTCAACTTTTCTCTCATCATAGGCTGGTGGTACTGATTGGAAGTTCTAAATCCCATTCAGTTGATTAAGATATTTTTCAGATTGCAGATCCTACCCAAATTCACACTGATCACTTATATGAGATAGGTACATATTAATTTGTTAACTGAAAAATAAGTGAGAAGAATTTTTTTTTTTAGGATTCAAAATAATTGTCTTTGTATCAGGCAGATATCTGCACTGTCATTTTCTTAAAAATATAAAAAATTGTAGTATGTTTTAAAATTGGGTTTAAAAGGTTGGCCTTCTCTCTCTCCAGTGGGTGGAGCTAAGGTATTAGATAAATATTTATTTCTCCATCTATGTGATTGAAAGATAAACGTATGTACTTATATATCAATCTCATTATTGATTGTATTTGTGATGTATAAAGTTGACATAAACAATAAAGATTGAAAAAGAAAAAGAAAAAAATATTGGCCTTCTATGTCCATGGCTTGCACTATGGAGTAACCCTACAAGTGAGAAAATGCACCACAGTAGAACACAAAAGCAAATGTTGCCCCTTCATTGTTGCATGTTAGGTGGCAAGCACAGGTATTTGATCTCTCCTGGTGTTCCTGGTCACAGTGGATGTCTGAACTGGAATGCTTGATGGAGCAGTTACCACTCAGCCAGAGGCAAGAGCTTCATAGACTAAGAATCAGAATGGCAAACCCAGATTCCGGAACAGACTGTTCAGTTCCTTCTATCTTAGACACAGACATGCGAGGGGGAACTTTTAGCACCAATGGGCTGAAAGTCCCTTTAATCCTGTTTGTATTTAATGTGTAGGAGTCCTACATAATCCAGACACTTTGTTTGTTCCTTTGAAAGGTGAAATTGCTTATCTACTTCAAAGGCTAATTTAAAAAAAAAACTGCTTGAATTAATAGCCACCCTTCATTACCACACACTTTATTGAGGTATGCATAGTAATTTTATTTGCTTTTACTTTAGGGACTGTCACATCTTTATGCTCAGTTCCTTCTTTGTTCTTTCTGTGTGATGCCTATAACTCCAGAAAAACCTTTATGAACATGATATAGTTCCCCCATACATTTTTCTTCTTATTCCACTGCCTTAACACTTGATATGGATCTGTAATTCTAATTGAAATGCATACATATATGCAATTCTCTCTCTCTCATGTATACATATTTGCATTGCCTGTGCACATGCACACACCACATATGTCAAAAATATTGGAAGAAAATAGATAAACACATTATAACGTTAAAAATAATATGTTGAGTGGTAGGGTTATGGTAATTTTATTTTCATGTTTTAAAAATTCCTGTAACAAACATAAATCAACTTATTATCAAAAAATATTATTAAAATTGTCCTGGGAAGTTGAAATTAACAAATTATAAACAAGATATAGCTATATCAATGTGTGTTTGAGTGTGTATGAGTATACACGCATACCTTGTTTTTTGACCATCTATTGCAAAAATAATCTACTGAATAAGGACTGGCTGAAAAGAAAAAAAGTTTTACTTCATGTGATAGGCATTCTAATTTGGTAGCATATTTCACTGCCATTGTGTGGCCATCAGTTTTATGGTAGAAGAGCATTTGGGCTATGACTAAAACAACCCTTTATGACATTTTATTATTGTATATCCTAGTTACAGAGTTTAAATGTACATTTTAAAATTTGTAAAATGTGAACTAATTTTTGTCACACAACCTCAGAAAACAAAGGAAAAAGATGCACTGCCCGATACAATTTTTGAGGTCAAGGTGACCTCAGTACTGAGCCCTGACAGACATTGTAAGATGAAGAAACCGTAGAGCAGCATTTTACATGAACACAGGTGGATATAGAAATCCTTAACAAAATATTAGTAAATTGAAGATTGCAATATAAAAATGAATAATGCATAGTGACAAAGTGACATCTCATCCCTGCAAGTTGTAACATTTGAAAATTAATCAGTGTAATTTTCCACATCAATAGAACAAAAGAAAACATGATCAGCTCAATAGATGTTAAGAAGGCATGATAATACTTTATATGCTTAAAAAACAAACTTTAATCAAAATAGGAAAATAGGAACTTCCTCAATCTAATAAAAGGTATCTATAAAAATCCCATAGCAAACATTTTACTCCATGATGAAATACTGAGTATTTTTTCCCTAGGACTTGGAACAAGACAAGGATGATCAATTTTTATCATTCTTACATTATACTGAAAGTTTCAGCCAGGACAAACAAGCAATCAAATAAATAAAAAGCATAATGTTTGGAAAAGTAGAACTGTCATCTTTTGCAGATGACATGATTTGAGATTAGAAAAACACTTAGGACTTTACCAAAAAACAAACCTACTAAAACTAATGATTTAAGAAAACCATTGTATGTAAAAATTAACATACAAAAATCAATTGTATTTCAATAAACCAGCAGTGAGCAATTAAGGAATAAGAATGAAAATATGCTTTTTATAATATCATCATCATTAAATTCTTAGGAATAAAAGTAATAAAAATGGTTAAGACCTCTACATTGATTTTTGAGAGAAGTTCAAAATCATTTAAATAAATAAAAAGATGTAACATGTTTAGGGGTTGGAAGACCTAACATTACAATGTCTCTATTCTTCAAATTATCTGTAAATTAATTAATTTTCTATAAAATTTCAATGATTTAATGGAAATAAATTTCTATAATATTTAAAATTTTTATTGTAGTTTTTTTTTTATTTTTAGTTTTTTTGATGCTGGTGATTGAACCCAGGAACTTGCACATGCTAAGCACATGGTGTTCCACTGAGCTACCCCAGCCCTATAAATATTTCTTTTTTAAAAAAAAATATTTTTTTAGAGTGAGAGAGAGAAGTTTTTTTAATATTTATTTTTTAGTTTTTGGCGGACACAACATCTTTGTATGTGGTACTGAGGATCGAACCCGGGCCGCACGCATGCCAGGCAAGCGTGCTACCCCTTGAGCCATATCCCCAGCCCCCTATAAATATTTCTATGAATATGTTATAATTCTATTTAAATTCCTGTAAGTTTAATTTTTTGGTAAGCTAAAATTTATGTAGCTACATAAAGAATTTAGTCAAAAGCAATATTGGAAAGGAGGAGCCAAGTTGGAAGAATTATACTGTCATAAACAGTCACAAATTTAAAATATAGATAGAAAAATACATCTATGGGACAGAATATAAAGGTCAGAATTAGAATATAATATATATAGTCAATTAGTTTTTGAAAAGGATGACAAAACAATTTTTTTCTCAAAAATAGAGAATGGAAAGTCTTCTCAGCAAATTGTGCTGGAACAAGTATATAGTTGTATGGGGAAATTATTAAATTCTACTTAATAAAAATTAATTCTAGATAGATTGTAGAATTAATCATGAGAGCTAGACTTGTCAGTCTTTTATAAGACAATAAAGGAGAATACCTTCCAATTTTGGGATAGACAAAAATTTCTCCTAGAGAACACAAAGTACATTTAATAATAATAAATTGGTTTCCATCAAAATTATAAATGTCTGCATCAATACATTAAAAAGTGGTCAGTAATCCCTAGTCACAAGGAAAATGCAAGTTAAATGGCAATGACATACCACTTGACACACAGCTAGAAGAGCTAAAATCAAGAGCCTGTTAACTCCAAAGTTGACAAAAATATAAGTCAACTAGAACTTTCATACACTGCTTGAGGGATTATCAAATGGCACAGGGACTTTGGAAAACCAGTGCTTTTTTACTAAGCTAAGCATCCATCTCCCACATGATCCAGCAATCTCACTTTTGGGTATTTACTCCAAAGAAATAAAAACATAGGCCCACAAGGAGACTTTACAAAAATGTTACAGTGGCCTTATTCATGAAACCCTCAGACTGGACATAGCCTCAAAGTCCATGCACAGCATAATGAATAATCAAATTGTGGTGTACCCACACAGTAAAATGATACTTGGCAGAAAAAGGAAAATGACTGATAACATTCAGTGATGTAGATGAATTTCAAATGTGTTATATTGAGTAAAAGGTATAGAATACAAACAAGAACATATTCTATGATCCCATTTCTATGTCCTTCCAGAACAGACAATGCAACCATGGTGGGGACAGAAAATGTCTGCTCTGGGGGGAGGGTTGACTCAGAGGAGGATGAGGGAACTTTCCAGGTGAAGGGAATGGTTTTGGGTTAGGGTTACAGGGTGCATACAGTAGTCCCCTCTCATCTGTTCTTTTGCTTTCCACAGTTTCAGTTACCCAATGTCAACTGAAGTCCAAAAATATGAATGGAAAATTTCATAAACAAGCAATTTATAAGTTTTATTGTAGTATATTGTTATAATCATTCTGGTTTATTCGTAATATTGTTGTACTCATTGACCTCCAGCATTCTTTTCTGTATAAAGTCTTTTTAAATCTCTTGATCATTTTTATTGGCTTATTTGTATATTTTTCATCATTGACTTGCAATAATTCTTTATATCCTCTGGACACTAGGCTTTTTTTAAGCACTGAATAGGTATTGCAAACATTTCCTTTTGGCCTATGACTTTCTTAACAATGTGTTGTTTATGAGCAGAGATTTATAATTTTGATGAGAACCAATTTATTATATATATGTGTGTATATATATAAATAAAATGACATACATATATTATTAGTGTATATATATTATTAAATAATATATTATGTATATTAGTGATATATATATAGTTTTAGGCATCCACTGGGAGGCTTGTTTATGTCCTCCATGGAAAAGGATATACAGCTCTTGACTGTCATTGAAGTGTACACTAAAGATATGCACATTTTATTTTATGTAAATTTTGCTTTACATTATAAAATGCCCTTTCTCTTTCCTTATTTCTTTCTTTCCACTCATCTAATCCTCTGTTAATCTATATTTTTGTATGTAGACCAGTTCTGACAAATAATTGAAGGAAACACAGTATATTTTAAGAGATGTTTGACTGCTGTTGTCTTATATTCCATAGTATCATGTGGTAGATAGTAGTAAGCACTTTGGTAGGAGAAGGATTTCAGTGTACATTCTGCTCTGATTACTTATTAACTCTTTCTTTCAGCAAGTTACATAAACTTTTTCAGCCACAGTTTTCTCACCTGTCAATGGGAGTATGAATGCCTACATTCCAGAGTTGTTTTGAGGAGGAAGCAAGAAAATGCCTATGCTGACCCATAATGGAGAGGGTGGGGCATGGGAAGAACGGAGAAACTTTGGATTGGGCAAAGGGGAGGGAGGTGAAGGGGGCGGGGGGTTTAGGAAAGATGGTGGAATGAGAAGGACATCATTTCCCTAGGTACATATATAATTGCACAAATGGTGTGACTCTCCATCACGTATAACCAGAGAAACGGTTGTGCTCTCTTGGTGTTAAATGAGACAAAATGCATCCTGCTGTCATGTATAACTAATTAGCACAAATAAAATTTAAAAAATAATAATAAAAAAAGAAAATGCCTACAGGAACAGTGCTGGGTCTATATGTAGCAAGTGTTCAACCAACGGTGGCTGTGGTTGAAGAGGTAGTGAGAATGGCAGTTTTAGGAGTTGGGTTTGGATGTGTGCTCTGGTTTGGATCTGGAGTGTCCTGCAAAGGCCCATGGCAGGTCCTCAGCCTGGTGCTTCTGGGAGGTGGTGGAATCTTAAGATGGGAGCCTTGTGGGAGGTTTGAGGTCTCACATGTGTCCTGGAAGGGATTGTGAGACAGTGGTTCCTTTCTCTTTTTCTTTTGTTTCCAGCCTGGAGGTGAACAGTTTGCTACCTCCTGTGTTCCCTTCATGATGTGCTGCCTCACCACAAGAGACCTGGAAGCAATGAATCTGTCTAATTATGGACTGGAATCTCCAAAACTCTGAGCCAAAATAAACATTCTCTCTTTATAAGTGAATTTATCTCAGGTATTTTTTATAGCAATGGAAATCTGTAAATGGCAATGTGTGTTGCCTCTGCCTAGAACATTCTGCCCTGTACCCCTTTTCAGTTTCCCAGTGATATTTTACTCATTGAATCACAACTCAGATAGTCTTGACTCTTCTCTGTCTTCTTTCTACTCCCAGGTAAAGGCAGGTTTAGGTTCTTCCTCACACTTTTTAGAATATAAATCACTCTATCCATTATGATCCTATCTCATGAATATTTTCTCATTAGATATGAGCCTCTCTGCTCAGAGATTGGAACATCTTGCTGCTCTGGTGCTTTTCTCATTTTGTGGAGAAAGATACATATTTGAAGTTTAAGTGAATGCAGAAATCTGAAATGTGTTTCTTGGGGTCAGTCAAGCCACTCCTGGCTAACTGGGGTTGTCTAATATCATCAAAATTATCCAGTGTTCTAAGTTCTGGTCCCTCTTCAATTATAATTCATAAATATAAGAATGAGAGCCTTCTATACCTAACAGAAGCAATTGTCTTCTCTCAGCATTTGTATTATTATATGTATTTGTCTGTTTCTCACAGAAAAAGTGAGGTATGATAAAGCAATCCTTAATATAGCAAATTGTAAACTACTCTGATTTTCTCTGTGGTTTCTTATCAAAGCCACAAGAACCTTTGCCATATTCAAAGTAGGCAGCCACAATCCCCAGACTTATAGCCACAATCCTGTGACCAAATGGACTGAATGTGCTCTGTGGGAATGAGAGGAGGAAACCACCACAAGAAGGAAAGAAATTGTAAGATGAAGAAACTGTAGATCAGTATTTTCCATGAACACATGTGGATATAAAAATCCTTAACAAAATATTAGCAAATCAAAGGTTGCAATATAAAAATGAATAATGCATAGTGACAAAGTTATAGCTTGTCACAAATTTAATAAAGATCTTACTTGAAATGAAAATGTCAATCATGAAAAGAAATATATGAAATTAAAATGTATCTTATTGACCTATACCTAAAGTTTGTAGTCTCCAGACCCACTACTATCATCACCTTAGGGTGATGGCCCAACAAGCTCTCACCGAACACAGAAGTGCTAGTTGCAAGTTGGAAAAACACCTTACATTGTTGTGTCATTCTGAGATGACTGAAGAGACAGTAGCCAATAGACTTCAAATGAGAAAGTCTGTGGAAGGACAGACTGAGGATGATGTGATTGACATGCAGCACTTCATGAAGGTACTGAAAATCTAGAAGGTTCCTCCTGTGGCTAATTGAGCACTGACTCAAAGATCATGTGATAAAATTCTTCTGACCCTTTGTGAAAATGGAGTGTCCCTTCTGAGAATGGCGTAGATGATCTCCATGGCTCCAGGTTGCATTGCTCTGGGAATTCCTTC
Source organism: Urocitellus parryii (assembly GCF_045843805.1). Classification (NCBI taxonomy): domain Eukaryota; kingdom Metazoa; phylum Chordata; class Mammalia; order Rodentia; family Sciuridae; genus Urocitellus; species Urocitellus parryii. The sequence goes on from NC_135532.1 coordinate 81,466,151, forward strand.
CTCACGGAAATCAGATGGCTCGGCATGATCTTATTTTATTGATGGCTGCATGGGTTGGGTTATGGGAAGACTGGCATGTGAAGGTCACAGTGAGAGGCAGCTAAGAGCCTTTAGAAATAGTGAAAATTAGAAAAGGATGCAATTTAGCTATGACTTAATCAATGCAGAGGGCCTGGAGGATCAAACTAGAGGGAACTTCTGATTCTGTGCCAGACTTGCTCTGCTATAGGGATTTCCTCCTTGCAGGGTATTTATCTCACATCTTCACTTAGTTTCCAGACGAATGAAAATATCATTCCTCTGAACCTTGAGAAAGCACACAGCTAAAGTTGGAGAATGGTGATTTCTTTTAATAAAAGAGTCAGTCAGAGACAACGGCTTTTAATCTGAGGTTTCTATTTCCCAATTAATTTCATTAGCCTCCTTGGTTCAGGCTTACCAAAAAGGCACTGCCTTCAAAGCAAGGAAGCCTCTCCTCCTGAGTAGGAAGGCTTGCTGGCTCCCATCCAACGTGGGGAATTACATGTTGTGGCCTACCTTGATTCTCCCTGCTGTTCCAATTAGTCACTCAGAGAGTTTTTATTCCCAGCCCCAAGCAGGGACAGGGCTTCCTCTGCTGCTGGGAGGCAGCAAGCTGTTACCCCAGGGCAAGCCCAGCAAGCCCCCACTGAGCACCCAAGTGCTGATCTGAAACTGGTGAAACATCTCCAGTCCTTATGTCATTTCCAAGATGATGAATAGGCAGGGACACCCTCCCACTCTATTCTTATTAATCACTTCCACAGGGATGGAAGGTCAACCCCAGAAGGCTGTTGGACATTCAGACATCTGTCCTTTAGGGGAAATTATGCTTTTTTGTGTGTTCTCTGAGAAGGGGCTGATGTCTGACCACACTGTGAAGGTGAACTCCTGGGATATTCAGCATCCACTGTTGTCTGAAGGGCTTCTTTGTGTTTGCCAAGCGCAGAAGTCTGCTCTGTTCATGCAATCTCCCCTCACCGCTCACCTTGTGTTCTGTCTCAGCATTCTTCCTATTGGTTAATCAGCCAGACACAAAATACATTGTAATGAAAGTCTTTAGAAGTGCAGAAACCTCCAGAAGACCTGGATAAGAGGTCTTGGCTAAGAGAGGAGAATTGTATTCCAGCTTTCTTTCACATCAAGTATTTGAACACTGTGGAAGAGTGTCTGGGCTCTCGGACCTGGGAGATCCATGGCTTGGCAGCTGGATGGTGTGCAGAATGCAGTCTCGGTGCTGTGGGGCTGAGACAGGCCCAAGACCCGTGTGGATGCTCAGAACTAAAGATAATCCTGAGATATCAATTTCTCCAGGGAAGACCATCTCCAGTTTTCCCATCAGGCAGGTTTTCTGGGAGTTAAGGGCTTTAGAGGAGTTCTGTCAATGTGAAAAAGGAATAATCAGAAAGGAATGGGAGCAGATGGAGGTCTGGATCAGGCTGAAGTTAAAACTTGGATTCTGGACCTGATTGATCAGGTCAAAGAGCAAGTAAGTTGAATTTTCTGCAGGGAGCAGAGGATGCAAAGAGACCAAAGTGCTTCAAATGGGCTAATGAATGAGCTGAAAGGAGAAAATAAAAATCCAGATTTAGATATACACTGTAGTGAGAAAAAATATGACATCTATCTATCTATCTATCTGCCTACCTACCTACCTACCTACCTACCTACTTACCTACCTATCTCTGGGAATGTAATGACATGTCAGGATGACAAAGGTATTTGAATTGATGGTAATTTTAAAAAGTACAATTGTTAATTCAAAGATGGTATCATTCTCCAAAGACACATGCTTTTCTTTTTGGCAGATTTTGTATGACCAGATGTTATGGTCTAGAGGTGGTGTCCCCCAAAAGCTCACGTGTGAGACAATGCAAGAAAGTTTAGAGAAGACATTATTGGGTTATAAGAGCCTTAACCCCATCAATGAATTACTCCCCTGATGGGATTCATTGAGTGGTAACTGAAGGCAGGTGGGGTGTGGCTGGAGGAGGTGTGGCATTGGGGGTGTGCCTTTGGGTATATATTTGTATCTGGCAAGTGAAGATTTTTCTTCCTTCTTTCTGATCATCTTGTGATCTGCTTCTTCTGCCATATTCTTCTGCCATGATGTTCTGTCTCATCTTGAGCCCTGAGGAATGGAGCCAGCTGTCTATGGACTGAGACCTCTGAAACTGTGAGCCCTTAAATAAACTTTTCTTCCCCTACAATTGTTCTGGTCAGATCTTTTAGTCACAGCTGCAAAAAAAGTTGACTGAAACACCAAATAGTATGGCAGCCATTCTGTTTTGAGTGAGTTTGTGATTAAATGATTTTATCCATATGGGTTTCCAACCTATCTCAGGTTTCAATAAACCTTCTTGTGGGGGTTTCCTCCTCTCATTCCCACAGAGCACATTCAGTCCATTTGATCACAGGATAGTGGCTATGAGTCAGGGGATTGTGGCTGTCTGCTTTGGATATGGCAAAGGTTCTTGTGGCTCTGATAAGAACCCACAGAGGAAATCAAAGTAGTTTACAATTTGCTATATTTGGTTCAAAGAGGTTTTGGCAGACCTTTTGAGATCTGTTTACTTGGGTTCACCTTCCTTTGCCTTTCTTTATTTTTTTTATTTTTTTTTTTTATTGGTCGTTCATAACATTACATAGTTCTTAATACATCATATTACACGGTTTGATTCAAGTGGATTATGAACTCCCGCTTTTACCCCGTATACAAATTGCTGTATCACATCAGTTACCCTTCCATTGATTGACATATTGCCTTTCTAGTGTCTGATGTATTCTGCTGTCTGTCCTATTGTCTACTATCCCCCCTCCCCTCCCCTCCCCTCCCCTCCCCTTTTCTCTCTCTACCCCTTCTACTGTAAATCATGTCTTCCATTTGTATTCTCTTGACTTACCCCTCCTTACCTCTTATATGACATTTTGTATAACCCTGAGGATCGCCTTCCATTTCCATGCAATTTCCCTTCTCACTCCCTTTCCCTCCCATCTCTCATCCCTGTTTACTGTACATATTCTTCTCAAGCTCTTCGTCCCTACCCTGTCCTTGTTTACACCCCTTATATCAAAGGAGTCATTTGGTATTTGTTTTTTAAAGATTGACTAGCTTCACTTAGCATAATCTGCTCTAATGCCATCCATTTCCCTCCAAATTCTATAATTTTGTCATTTTTTAATGCAGAGTAATACTCCATAGTGTATAAATGCCACATTTTTTTTATCCATTCATCTATTGAAGGGCATCTAGGCTGGTTCCACAGTCTTGCTATCGTGAATTGAGCTGCTATGAACATCGATGTAGCAGTGTCCCTGTAGCATGCTCTTGTTAGGGCTTTAGGGAATAGACCGAGAAGGGGAATAGCTGGGTCAAATGGTGGTTCCATTCCCAGCTTTCCGAGAAATCTCCATACTGCTTTCCAAATTGGCTGCACCAATTTGCAGTCCCACCAGCAATGAACAAGAGTGCCCTTTTCCCCGCATCCTCTCCAGCACTTATTGTTGTTTGACTTCCGAATGGCTGCCAGTCTTACTGGAGTGAGATGGTATCTTAGGGTAGTTTTGATTTGCATTTCTCTGACTGCTAGCGATGGTGAGCATTTTTTCATGTACTTGTTGATTGATTGTATGTCCTCCTCTGAGAAGTGTCTGTTCAGGTCCTTGGCCCATTTATTGATTGGGTTATTTGTTATCTTATTGTCTAATTTTTTGAGTTCTTTGTATATTCTGGTTATTAGGGCTCTATCTGAAGTGTGTGGAGTAAAGATTTGTTCCCAGGATGTAGGCTCCCTATTTATCTCTCTTATTGTTTCTTTTGCTGAGAAAAAACTTTTTAGTTTGAGTAAGTCCCATTTGTTGATTCTATTTGTTAACTCTAGCGCTATGGGTGTCCTATTGAGGAATTTGGAGCCCGATCCCACAGCGTGTAGATCATAACCAACTTTTTCTTCTATCAGATGCCGTGTCTCTGATTTAATATCAAGCTCCTTGATCCATTTTGAGTTAACTTTTGTGCACGGCGAGAGATAGGGATTCAGATTCATTTTGGTGCAAATGGATTTCCAGTTTTCCCAGCACCATTTGTTGAAGATGCTATCCTTCCTCCATTGCATGCTTTTAGCCCCTTTATCAAAAATAAGATAGTTGTAGTTTTGTGGATTAGTTACTGTGTCCTCTATTCTGTACCATTGGTCCACCCGCCTGTTTTGGTACCAGTACCATGCTGTTTTTGTTACTATTGCTCTGTAGTATAGCTTGAAGTCTGGTATCGCTATACCGCCTGATTCACACTTCCTGCTTAGTATTGTTTTTGCTATTCTGGGTCTTTTATTATTCCATATGAATTTCATGATTCTTTTATCTATTTCTACAAGATATGCTGTTGGGATTTTGATTGGCATTGCATTGAACTTATAGAGAACTTTTGGTAATATCGCCATTTTGATGATGTTAGTTCTGCCTATCCATGAGCAGGGTATGTTTTTCCATCTTCTAAGGTCTTCTTCTATGTCTTTCTTTAGGGTTCTGTAATTTTCATTGTATAAATCTTTCACCTCTTTTGTTAGGTTGATTCCCAAGTATTTTATTTTTTGGGGGGATATTGTGAATGGAGTAGTTGTCCTCATTTCCGTTTCAGAGGATTTGTCGCTCATATACAGGAACGCCTTTGATTTATGCGTGTTGATCTTATATCCTGCCACTTTGCTGAATTCATTTATTAGCTCTAATAGCTTCTTTGTAGACTCTTTTGGGTCTGCTAGGTATAGAATCATATCATCTGCAAATAGTGATAATTTAAGTTCTTCTTTTCCTATTTTTATGCCTTTAATTTCTTTTGACTGTCTAATTGCTCTGGCCAGTGTTTCGAGGACTATGTTGAACAGAAGTGGTGAGAGAGGGCATCCCTGTCTTGTACCAGATCTTAGAGGGAATGCCTTCAATTTTTCTCCATTCAGAATGATGCTGGCCTGTGGCTTATCATAGATTGCTTTTACAATGTTGAGGTATGATCCTGTTATCCCTAATTTTTCTAGCGTTTTGAACATAAAGGGATGCTGTACTTTGTCGAATGCTTTTTCTGCATCTATTGAGATGATCATATGGTTCTTATTTTTAAGTCTATTGATGTGGTGAATAACATTTATTGATTTCCGTATATTAAACCAGCCTTGCATCCCAGGGATGAATCCTACTTGATCATGATGTATAATTTTTTTGATATGTATTTGAATCCGATTCGCCAGAATTTTATTGAGGATTTTTGCGTCAAGGTTCATTAGAGATATTGGTCTGTAGTTTTCCTTCTTTGATGTGTCTTTGTCTGGTTTCGGAATCAGGGTGATGTTGGCGTCGTAGAATGAATTTGGAAGTTCTCCCTCTTTTTCTATTTCCTGAAATAGCTTGAAAAGTATTGGTGTTAGTTCCTCTTTAAAGGTTTTGTAAAACTCTGCTGTATACCCATCCGGTCCTGGGCTTTTCTTAGTTGGTAGTCTTTTGATGGTTTCTTCTATTTCCTCTATTGTTATTGGTCTGTTTAGGTTGTCTATATCCTCCTGGCTCAATCTGGGCAGATCATAGGACTCAAGGAATTTATCTATGCCTTCACTATCTTCTATTTTATTGGAGTATAAGGATTCAAAGTAATTTCTGATTATCTTCTGTATTTCTGAAGTGTCTGTTGTGATATTGCCTTTTTCATCCCGTATGCTAGTAATTTGGGTTCTCTCTCTTCTTCTCTTCGTTAGCATGGCTAAGGGTCTGTCAATTTTATTTATTTTTTCAAAGAACCAGCTTTTAGTTTTGTCAATTTTTTCAATTGTTTCTTTTGTTTCAATTTCATTAATTTCAGCTCTGATTTTAATTATTTCTTGCCTTCTACTTCTTTTGCTGTTGTTTTGCTCTTCTTTTTCTAGGATTTTGAGATGAAGTATGAGATCATTTATTTGTTGGTTTTTTCTTTTTTTGAGGAATGAACTCCAAGCAATGAATTTTCCTCTTAGAACTGCTTTCAATGTGTCCCATAGATTCCGATATGTTGTGTCTGTGTTTTCATTTAACTCTAGGAATTTTTTAATTTCCTCCTTGATGTCTTCTAAAACCCATTGATCACTCAGCAACCTATTGTTCATTCTCCAGGTGATGCTTGCTTTTTCCTTTCTTCTTTTATCATTGATTTTCAGTTTCATTCCATTATGATCAGATAAGATGCATGGTATTATCTCTACCCCTTTGTATTGTCTAAGAGTTGCCCTGTGACATAGTATATGGTCTATTTTTGAGAAGGTTCCATGTGCTGCTGAGAAAAAAGTGTAGCTACTTGATGTTGGGTGGTATAGTCTATATATGTCAATTAAGTCTAGGTTGTTAATTGTGTTATTGAGTTCTATAGTTTCCTTATTTAACTTTTGTTTGGAAGATCTGTCCAGTGGTGAGAGAGGTGTGTTGAAGTCTCCCATGATTATTGTATGTTGGTCTATTAGACTCTTGAACTTGAGAAGAGTTTTCTTGATGAATACAGCTGCACCATTATTTGGGGCATATATATTTATGATTGTTATGTCTTGTTGGTGTATGGTTCCCTTGAGCAGTATGAAGTGTCCTTCTATATCCCTTTTGATTAGCTTTGGCTTGAAATCTATTTTATTAGATATGAGTATGGACACTCCTGCTTGTTTCCGCGGTCCATATGAGTGATATGATTTTTCCCAACCTTTCACCTTCAGTCTATGTATATCTTTTCCTATCAAATGCGTCTCCTGTAGACAGCATATTGTTGGGTCTTGTTTTTTGATCCATTCTACTAGCCTGTGTCTCTTAATTGGTGAGTTTAAGCCATTAACATTTAGGGTTATTATTGAGATATGGTTTGTTCTTCTATCCATATTTGTTTATTGATGTTACTAAACCTGATTTGTTATCCTCTATGACTACTTTCCCCCCTTTACTGTCCTACCTCCCATTGTTGGTTTTCAATGTTGTTTTCCATTTCCTCTTCCTGTAATGTTTTGCCAAGGATTTTTTGAAGAGATGGTTTTCTAGCTCCGAATTCTTTTAACTTTTGTTTATTGTGGAAGGTTTTAATTTCATCTTCTAACCTGAAGCTTAATTTCGCCGGATACACGATTCTTGGTTGGAGCCCATTGTCTTTCAGTGTTTGAAATATGTTATTCCAGGATCTTCTAGCTTTCAGAGTCTGTGTTGAGAGATCAGCTGTTATCCTGATTGGTTTACCCCTAAATGTAATCTGCTTTCTTTCTCTTGCAGCTTTTAAAATTCTCTCCTTATTCTGTATGTTGGACATCTTCATTATAATGTGTCTAGGTGTGGATCTCTTATGATTTTGCACATTCGGCGTCCTGTAGGCTTCTAGGATTTGGGATTCTGTCTCAATCTTCAATTCTGGGAAGTTTTCTCGTATTATTTCACTGAATAGACTGTTTATTCCTTTGGAATGGAGCTCTGTGCCTTCCTGTATCCCAATGACTCTTAAATTTGGTCTTTTGATATTGTCCCATAATTCTTGGATGTTCTGCTCATGGTTTCTTAGCAGACTTGCTGAGCTGTCTATGTTCTTTTCCAGTTGAAATACTTTGTCTTCATTGTCTGATGTTCTCTCTTCTAAGTGATCTACTCTGCTGGTAGTATTCTCAATTGAGTTTTTAAGTTGGTTTATTGTTTCCTGCATTTCTAGAATTTCAATTTGTTTGTTTTTTATTACCTCTATCTCCCTGTGAAATTGATCTTTGACTTCCTGGATTTGTTTGTCAATGTGATCTTTCATTGTCTGATTTTGCTGTCTCATGTCTTCCTTGAGACTCCAGATCATCTGAAGCATATATATCCTGAACTCTTTATCTGATATTCCATCTGTTGCAGCTATTACCTCTTCTAAAGTTGAGTTGACCTGCATTGCTTGTTGTCCTTTCTTTCCTTGTCTTTTCATACTGCCCGCGTTTCTTTCTGCTTGGTGCAACTGTTGTGTTTTGAAATTTACCCCCTATTTATTTATGTTGCTCTTGTATACTTGAAAAGTCTCCCTTGCAGGTGCGGGCGGCGGCTGTGCCCCTACTCCAATTGGGGTGACGTGTCTACCACGCTGGCGGCTCTCTGGGCCTGTTCCGGGAGTGGAAGGCGGCTCTGCTCTGTCCGTATTCCAATTGGGGTGTCGTGACTACAATGCTGGCAGATCACTGGGCCTCTTCCGGGCGTGGGCGGTGGGCTTGGCTGGTGGGATTCCACCTAATGGCAGTCCCTAACCTCCCTGCTTGCTAATTAATGGCTTCTCTGAGGCGCCACGCCTTCTGTAGCTGCGGGGCAGGCCGCGCGAATCAGTTGGCCTGGATCTCCGGGGTCCTGCTGCTGGCTGTTTTGATGCTACAAGCTGTTGGAGAGTGGTGGTGTATTCTTCAGCTTTCCCGGATGGTGGCCACTGACTGCCTGGATGGAGTGTCCGCTGTTTTGATGTTGCACTCTGAAGGAGAGTGGCGGTGTATCCTTCAGCTTTCCCGGATGGTGGCCGCTGACTGCCTCGGTGGAGTGTCCGCTGTGGGGGATGGGACTGTGCCGCTTTCTTCCCCTTCTGAGAACCCGAGCTCGGCCCAAGGGTCCGTGTGGGCTTGGCTGGTGGGATTCCACCTAATGGCCTTCCCTAACCTCCCTGCTTGCCAATTAATGGCTTCACTGAGGCGCCACGCCTTCTGTAGCCGCAGGGCAGGCCACGCGAATCAGTTGGCCTGGCTCTCCGGGCCCTGTTGCAGGCTGCTGGGATCCCTGGCACTCTATCACTTTGATTCTTTCTGCTTGCCCCTCCCCCAGCGCTGGCTAGCCAGGTTTCCTTTTGGCTGCTACTGGGAGGAGGGGTTGGAGGTCAGGTGTCTCTGGTTTCCCCCTAGCCTCTATGGAGGCTCAGCTTGATACTCCCTCTCCCGGCAAGCCTAGGAGAGATTTTATGCGAATTCCCGCTGTCTGGGGGGTGAGCTGAATGACACCGACCTGTTTTGATGTCGCACTCTGAAGGAGAGTGGCGGTGTATCCTTCAGCTTTCCCGGATGGTGGCCGCTGACTGGCTCGGCGGAGTGTCCGCTGTGGGGGATGGGACTGTACCGCTTCCTTCCCCTTCTGAGAACCCGAGCTCGGCCCAAGGGTCCGTGTGGGCTTGGCTGGTGGGATTCCACCTAATGGCCTTCCCTAACCTCCCTGCTTGCCAATTAATGGCTTCACTGAGGCGCCACGCCTTCTGTAGCCGCAGGGCAGGCCACGCGAATCAGTTGGCCTGGCTCTCCGGGCCCTGCTGCAGGCTGCTGGGATCCCTGGCACTCTATCACTTTGATTTTTTCTGCTTCTGCCTTTCTTTAAAAATGTGAAAATAACTTGGAAATTCCACGGCTGATTCTGCTGCCCCTGGGGTACTCAGTGTTTCCATCTGAACCTGTCAGGTAAGTGCACTTGCCTGCTCCTTCTAAAGGTTCACCTTCATAGGTTCTCACCCCGTGGATCAGTCCCTGAGAAGGCAGGAGAAAACTGGAAAACTAAAAACTGGAATTGGCTTGATGTTTTGTGACTACAGCAATCCACAGGCACCATCAAATTAATTCATGCTAGGTGTAGGGCATTGTGCAAGAATCAAAGATGTTGAATCCCATACTGATACTGACATTTCAATCAATGATGGTCCACATGTTAATGGTCCCCCAGATTATAACCGAGTTCAAAAATTCCTGCCACCTAGTGACGTCTCAGTTGTCATAATGTGGTAGCACCACACATTACTCACTTTGCTTGTATAAACAAAATTACGGTGCTGCCAGGAATATAAACACATAGCACATACAAAATTATGCACAGTACATTAGACTTGATAATAAAAACTGTGTTACTGGTCTATGCTGTTATTGTACTCTACTTTTTATTGTTATTTTAGAGTGTACTTATAAAATACCTCTTACTTATAAAAATGTTTAATATATACAGTACGCTGGGTTTTGCTGGCAGCAGCCTCCTGTGTCTTTTCAATTGTGTCAAGAGGCCATGTTTTGTGATTGACATAGACCATGTAAGCTTGTGTAAGGACACGCTAGGATGCTCACACAGCCATGAAAATGTTCTCAAAACTTTTCCCCTTTGCTAAGAAATGCTCAATGTTATAAATAAGGGTTCCTAGCCTGGAAACACTTCTAATCTAGTTGGAAAGGCTTATTGACACTGAGAAGGGCAATCTGAGTGCTATAGACCCTAAGAAGCTACTTAGCGTTACAAAGGAGAGAGCAGGTGCTATGGCTGAGATGTTTTGAGAAAGATGCCAGAGATAGAAGGGCTTCTATTCTATTTGAACAATCTATTTGTTCTATTTGAATAAGCAGAGAAAGAAAAGGAAGGTGCTTTGGGCACTGCTGGGCATAAAGATCGCTGCAAATGGACCAGGGACTCAGGTCAGAGGTAATGAAAAGTATCACGAGGAGGGAGGAAATGGTTCTTGGAGGTCCTGGAAATTCATGGCTCCTCCTTCAAAGTCCAGTCCACAGTGAGGGAATAGGCAGGGCTATGGTTGAAGGCTGGGGCATTTATTTGTCCTGGGTCTGTCAGCCATGGGGGAACCTATCAAAGATTTTCAGCAGGTGAATGCTTTCAGCACAATCTGGTGTGGGACAATGTGGAGGTAGAATGCCAGGTGCCATGTTATCCAGGAGACCTATCAGAAGGCCTGAAGGTCATAATTCCAATATTAGCCACAGTGTCACAGATGGGTGGTCACCAGGAACCTGCCAGTCATAGAGAACTGGCTTGGTTTCCCTCTGGCTACTCCTAGGAGATATTTGTTTTGGGGGGTCTAGGCTGAGCTTTTTTCTCTCACTTCTAATCACCCTCTTCCCCTCGTGGACTCACCATCATCCCTGCCCTGGAATCTAAGCTTCCTTTCTCTATGTCTGGGAGGGCCGAAGGGTCATGCCAGGGCAGACAGTTTCTTGGAATTTATTTTTTTCCCCTCGTTTTGACCCTCTGTAGATCAGAGACTTTAAAAAGAGATGGAAAATATGACAAAGTGAATAATAGGATGAAAATTTGAGTACTAGTGACAGCAGTGAAAAAAATTTAAGCCTTCTGGTAATGAGCAATTGCACCTTTCACAATGAACAATGCATTTTCTGAAATATATGTAAATTGCCCAGATTTATTACAATGTTCACTCATTTTTTTAATTTTTAAAAATTTTGAATGAAATATTACTTGTATTTATTTATAATTTAAAAATTTGTTCTAATTAGTTATATGAGAACAAAGAGAGTAGAATGCATTTTGACACATCACATGTATATAGAATATGACTTCTCATTCTTCTGGTTCTACATGATGTAAAATCACTCTGGTCGTACAACCATATACATACATAGGGTAATAATTCTGATTTGTTCTGTTATCCTTGCTACCCCCCACACCCCTTCCCCTGTTTTCATCCCCCTCTTCCTAATCCAATGTACTTCTATTCTTCCATAGCCCTCCCCTCCCTTATTATAAATCAGCATTACATATCAGAGAAAACATTCGGCCTTTGGTTTCATGGGATCAGCTTATTTTGCTTAGTATGATATTCTCCAGCTCCATCCATTTACTGGAAAATTCCATAATTCCATTCTTCTTTAAAGCTGAGTAATATTCCATTGTGTACATATACCACATTACCTTTATCCATTCATCTGTTGAAAGGCATCTAGGTTGGTTCCATAGTTTAGCTATTGTGAATTGAGCTGCTATAAATATTGTTTGTGGCTGTGTTAGTGTAGTGTGCTGATTTTAGATCCTTTGGGTATAAATCAGAAGTGGATATGGGTCAAATGGAGGGTCCACTTTAAGTTTTCTGAGGAATCTCCATACTGCTTTCCATAATGGTTGCTCCAATTTGCAGTCCCACCAGCAAAGTATAAGTGTACCTTTTCCCCCACATCCTAAGCAATGTTTATTGTTGCTTATATTCTTAATAATTGCCATTCTGACTAGAGTGAGATGAAATCTTAGAGTAGTCTTCATTTGTGTGTCTCTAATTGCTAGAGATACTGAATAGTTTTTCATATATTTTTTCATTAGTTGTATTTCTTCTTCTGGGAAGTTTCTGTTCAGTTCCTTCGCCCATTTATTGATTGGGTTTTTTTTTGGGGGGGGTTGTGTGTGTTTATTGTTAAATTGCATTTAAATTTATTTACACATATCCATGTTCAAGTTCATTGGTAAAAGGGACATAGTACATCCTGAAGTATATGTATAATTTTCTCTCAATTCATCTTATTACTTTCTTTAATGTTCAGAATCAATGGAATCTGTAGGCATTGCTACAAAGAGCTATTTTTTGAGTTTTATTTTTTTAAGTTCTTTTTTTCATTTATTTATTCTAATTTGTTATACATGATGGCAGAATGCAATTAATTTCATATTACACATATAGAGCACAATTTTTCAAGTCACTGATTGTACGCAAAGTATTTTCACACCATTCGTGTCTTCATACATGTACTTAGGGTAATAATGTCTAACTCATTCCACTGTCTTTCCTACCCCCTTGCCCCCTCCTTTTTTCTCCCTTCCTTTGCCCTATCTAAAGATCCTCCATTCCTCCCATGCTCTGCCCCCCCATTACCATTATGAGTCAGCATCCTCATATCAAAGAAAACATTCTGCCTTTGGTTTTTTGGGATTGACTTGCTTCACTTAGCATTATATTCTCCAGCTCCATCCATTTACCTGCAAATGCCATGATTTTATTCTCTTTTAATGCCGAGTAATGTTCTACTGTGTGTGTGTGTGTGTGTGTGTGTGTGTGTATATATATATATATATATATATATATATATATATATATATATATCTCAAAGTTTCCCAATTCATTCATCTACTGAAGGGCATCTGGGTTGATTCCACAATTAAACTATTGTGAATTGTCCTGCTATAAACATTGATATGGCTGTGTCCCTGTAGTATGCTGTTTTTAAGTCCTTTGGGTATAAACCAAGGAGTGGGATAGCTGGGTCAAATTGTGGCTCTATTCCAAGTTTTCCAAGGAATCTCCATACTGCTTTCCAGATTGGCTGCACCAATTTGTAGTCTCACCAGAAATGTATGAGTGTGCCTTTTCCCTCATATACTTGCCAACACTTATTGTTGTTTGTATTCTTGATAGCTGCCATTCTGACTGAAGTGAGACATTTCTGTATATCAGTGACAAATCTGCTGAAAGAGAAACTAGGGAAACCACTTCATTTACAATAGCCAAAAACCTTGGGAATAAATTTAATGAAAGAGGTGAAAGACCTTTACAGTGAAGACTACAGGCTAAAGAAAGAAGTTACAGAAGACCTTAGAACTTGGAAAGATCTACCTTATTCTTTGATAGGCAGAATTAATATTGTCAAATGACCATACTACCAAAAGCACTATACAGATTCAATGAAATCCCAATCAAAATCCCAATGGTATTCCTTATAGAACTAGAAAAAGCAATTATGAAATTCATCTGGAAAAATAAGAGACCCAGAATAGCCAAAGCAATCCTTAGCAAGAAGAGTGAAGCTGGTGACATCACTATACCAGACCTTAAACTATACTACAGAGCAATAGTAACAAAAACAGCATGGTATTGGCACCAAAGTAGACTGGTAGACCAATGGTAAAGAATAGAGGACATGGAGTCTGACCCACATAACTACAGACATCTTATACAAAAGTGCCAAAAACATACATTGGAGAAAGTATAGCCTATTCAATAAACGGTGCTGGGAAAACTGAAAATCCACATGTAACAAAATGAAATTAAATCCCTATCTCTTACCATGCACAAAAGTCAACTCAAAGTGGATCAAGTATCTAGGAATTAAACCAGAGACCTTGCACCTAATGGAAGAAAAAGTAGGACCAAATCTCCATCATGTTGGATTAGGCCCCAACTTTCTTAATAAGACTCCGATAGCACAAGAATTAAAAACAAGAATCAATAAATGGGATGAATTCAAACTAAAAATCTTCTTCTCAGCAAAAGAAACAATCAGTGAGGTGAATAGAGAGCCTATAGAATGGGAACAAATCTTTACCACAAACACATTAGGTAGAGCACTAGTCTCCAGGATATATAAAGCAATCAAAAACACCAAAACCCCACAAATAACCCAATCAAAAAATGGACCAAGGAACTGAACAGACACTTCTCAGAAGAGGATATACACTCAATCAACAAACATATGAAAAATGTTCAACATCTCTAGCAATTAGAGAAATGCAAATCAAAACTAATCAAAGATTTTTGTTGCTTTTTGAGTTTTTTATATATCCTAGAGATGAATCCTCTTCCTTAGGTGTGTGTGAAGATTTTCTCCCATTCTGAAGGCTCTCTCTTCACATTTTGATTATTTCATTTTCTGAGAAGAAGCTTTTTAGTTTGAATCCATCCCATTTATTGATACTTGATTTTACTTCTTGTGCTTTAGGAGTCTTGTTAAGGAAGTCAGGTCCTAAGCTGACATGGTGAAGATTTGGGCCTTCTTTTTCTTCTATTAGGTGAAGGCTCTCTGTTTTAGTGCCTAAGTCTTTAATTCATTTCAAGTTGAGTTTTGTGCAGAATGAAAGATAGCGGTTTAATTTCATTTTTACTACATATAAATTTCCAGTTTTCCTGCGCCACTTGTTAAAGAAGCTATCTTTTCTCCAGTGAATGTTTTTGGTGCCTTTGTCTAGTATAAGACAACTGTATGTATGTGGGTTTGTCTCTGTGTCTTATATTAGTACTGTTGGTCTATGTGTCTGTTTTGGTGCCAATACTATGCTGTTTTTGTTACTATGGCTCTGTACAGTAGTTTAAGTTCTGGTATCATGGTGTCTCCTGCTTTACTCTTCTTGCTAAGGATTGCTTTGGCTATTCTGGGTCTCTTATTTTTCCAAATGAATTTCATAATTGATTTTTCTAGTTCTATTAAGAATGTCATTGGGATTTTAATAGGAATTTCATTAAATCTGTATAACACTTTTGGTAGTATTGCCATTTTGACAATGCTATTTCTGCCTATCCAAGAACATGGGAGATCTTTCCATCTTCTAAGATCTTCTTCAATTTCTTTCATTAGTGTTCTGTAGTTTTTATTTTAGAGATCTTTCAATCATTTTGTTAGATTGATTCCCAAGTATGTTATTTTTTTTATGCTATTGTGAATGGGGTAGTTTGGCTAACTTCTTTTTCAGTGGATTTATCACTAATGAATAGGAATGCATTTGACTTATGTGTTTTGATTTTATATCCTGCTTTGATGAATTTATTTATTAGTTCTAGAAATTTTCTTGTGGAATTTTTTGGATCTTCTAAATATAGAATCATTTCATCAGCAAACAGTGTTAGTTTGAGTTCTTCTTTTCCTGTTCATATTCTCTAATTTCTTTCATCTATCTAATTGCTTTGGCTAGAGTTTTCAGGAGTATATTAAATAGAAGTGATGAAAGAGGGCATCCCTGTCTTGTACCAGTTTTTTGAGAGAATGCTTTCAATTTTTCTCCACTTAGAATGATGTTGGCCTTGGGTTTAGCATATATATACCTTTTGCAATATTGAGTTATGTTCCTATTGTCCCTAGTTTTTCTAGTGTTTGGAAATGAAGGGTTGCTGTATTTTGTGAAATGCTTTTTCTTCACCTATCCAAAATCATGGGAGCATAATCATATGATTCTTATCTTTTAAGTCTGTTGATGTTATGTTGATTTTCATATGTTGAACCAAACTTGCATCCCTGGGATTAACCCCACTTGATTGTGATGCACAATTTTTTTTTACATATGCTTTTTGCATGTGATTTGCCTGAGTTTTATTGAGAATTTTTGCATCTATGTTCACCAGGAATATTGGTCTGAAGTTTTCTTTCCTTGATTTGTCTTTTGTTTTGGTATCAGGGTGATACTAGCCTAATAGAATGAGTTTGGAAGGGCTCCCTCCTTTTCTGTTTCATGGAATAATTTGAGGAGTATTGGTGTTAATTCTTCTTGGAATGTCCTATAGAACTCAGCTGTGTATCCATCTGGTCCTGGCCTTTTCTGGGTTGGTAGGCTTTTGATGGCATCTTCTATTTCTTTGCTTGAAATTGATTTATTTAAATTGTGTTATTCTCCTGGTTCAGGTTGGATAAACCATATGTCTCTAGACATTTGTTAATGTCTTCAAAATTTTCTATTTTATTTGAGTATAAATTTTCAAAATAGTTTCTAATTATCTTCTGTATTTCAGTAGGGTCCATTGTGATATTTTCTTTTTCATTATGAATTTTAGCAATTTGAGTTTTCTCTCTTTCTCTTTGTTAGTGTGGCCAGAGTTTATTAATTTTATTTATTGTTTCAAAGAACCAACTTTTTGTTTTGTCAATTTTTTGAATTGTTTCTTCTGTTTTGATTTCATTGATTTTATCTTTGGTTTTAATTATCTTCTGTCTTCTACTGCTTTTGGTGTTGATTTGTTCTTCTTTTTCTTGGGCTTTGAGATGTAATGTTAACTCATTTATTGGTTGACTATTTATTCTTTTAATAAATGAGCTCAGTGCAATAAACTTTCATCTTACACTGCCTTTATAGTGTCCCAGAGATTTTGATATGTTGTAGTGCTATTCTCATTTACCTCTAAGAATTTTTTATTTCATCCCTGATGTCTTCTGCTATCCACTCATCATTCAATAGCATATTATTTAGTATCCAGGTGTTGAAGTAGCTTATATTTTTTTTATTTTATCATTGATTTATAATTTCATTCGATTATGATATGATAGAATGCAGGGTAGTATCCCTCTCTCTCTCTTTTTTGTATTTGCTAAGAGTTGCTTTGTGGCACAACATATGGTCTATTTTAGAGAAGGATCCATGTGCTGCTGAGAAGAAAGTGTATTCAGTCATGGTTGAAATATTCTCCATATGTCTGTTAAGTCTAAATTATTAATTGCATTTTAAAATTCTATAGCTTCTTTATTTAGTTCTAGTTTGGAGGATCTATCCAGTGATAAGAGGTGTGTTAAAATCACCCAGTATTATTGTGTTGTGGTCTATTTGATTCTCAGAATTGAGAAGGGTTTGCTTGATATATGTAGATCATCCATTGTTTGTAGCATAAATATTTATGATTATAATATCTTGTTGATGTATGATTCTGTTAAGCAGTATAAAATGTCCTTCTTTGTCCATTCTGATTAACTGTGGCTTGAAGTCTACTTTATCTGATGTGAGGATGGTTTGAAACCCCTGCTTGTTTACCTGATCCATGTGAGTGATATATTTTTTCCCATCAATCCACTTCAGTCTGTGGATGTCTTTTTCTATGAGGCAAGATTCTTGGAGAGAGCATATTTTTGAATCTTTTTAAAAAATACAATCTGCCAGTCTACGTCTTTTGATTGATGAGTGTAGGCCATTAAGATTCAGGTTTATTATTGAGCTATGATTTGTATTCCCAGTCATTTTGGTTTATTTCTGGTTTTTAACTTCACTTAGTTTCTCCTTTGATTGACTATTCCCTTAGTGTAGTTCCTCCTTTTGCTGGTTTTCACTTTTTTTTTTTCATTTCTTCCTCATGGATTTTTTTTCTAGTTGTGAATTCTTTTCACTTTTAATAATCATGGAAGGTTTTTATTTCATCTTCAAATCTGAAGCTAAATTTTTCTGTATACAAAATACTTGGTTGGCATCTTTTTTTTTTCCAGATTTGTATATGTTTTTCCAGGGCTTCATAGCTTTTAGGTTTTGGGTTGAGGAATCAGCTGAGATCCAAATTGATTTCCACCTATAAGTAATTTTATTTTTTTCTCTTGTAGCCTTTAAAATTCTATTCTATTCTGTTGGTCATTTTCATTTTAATGTGCCTTGATGTAAGACTGTTGTAATTTTGTACATTTGGTGTCCTATAAGCCTCTCATATTTGATTTTCCATTCTTCTGTTTGTTAAAAATTTTCTGATATTATTTCACAGAAAAGATTATGTATTCCTTTGGTTTGTATCTCTGAGCCTTCCTCTATTCTGATAAATTTTAAATGTGGTCTTTTCCTGTTATCCCATAATCCTTGGATATTCTGTTCATGGTTTCTTACCATCTGTACTATGTGGTCAACCTTATTTTCAAGGTTATATATTTTGTCTTGGTTGTCTGAGATTCTGTCTTCCAAGTGGTCTAGTTTGTTGGTGATACTTTCCATTGTATTTTTAATTTGATTCATTGATTCCTTTATTTCAAGGATTTCTGCTTTATTTCTTTTACTAAACTCTGTCTCTTTATTTTGATTATCTTTCACCTCCTGAAATTTATCTCTGATTTCACTCCTTACATCATCCTTTATGTCTCAGATCAGTTTAATTATTTATATTCTGAACTCCTCCTCTGACATTTCTTCTACTGTATTGTCAACGGATTCTATTATTGAAACATCTTGGTTTGTCTGGGGTGATTTGTTCCCTTGTTTTTTCATGTTGTTTGTGTGTCTTCCCATCTGGCAGTGTGGATCTGAGGTATTACTGTTTGTATCCTGAAGGCTTAGAGTGTCCCTGCAGGTATCCAGCACCTTGCCTTTAAGGGATAAATCAGTATTAATAGCACCCATGCAAACAATATACAGCCTTAGGCCAAATAGCTCCTATTGCAATGTTTATAGTTTTGTCATGATGAATAGAAATAATGTGTTCAATTGTTGTCTGCAATATGAACAGTAGGTTTGCAAAAGGGTTTACAATTTCTAATGGTGGACAAAGAGGGAACAGGAGTGGTGTAGGATGAAATGTTTATGAGGAAGAAGGAGAGAAGATTGAAGTATAAGATTGTAGGAAGAGTAAAAGAGGAATAAATATAAGTAAGCTGTTAGCAGGAGTAAAGAGAGAAAGAGAATCTAGGGAAACAGATATGTAAGAGGAAAAAATCCATATAAAGTAAAAGAATAAAATAAAAAAAATAAAAAAATAAGAAAAGAAAAGGAAAAAAAATAAAAGAATATACAACAATAATGAAATCTACTATTCAAACATCCCAGTTCTCAATAACCTGATACATGAAAAATACTTCATTTCAAAAATGGTGGCGATGTGAGAGCAGGGAAAGAAAAGAAAAAAATTCTAGAAGGAAAATTGAACAATTGTTTCTGTTGGAGTTCCAGTGCCTCTCAGCTTCCCTTCTCAGCCTGTAGGTAATGTTGTCTGGAGTTTGCTGGTAGCTCCACCCTCAAGATGGTGAGGGTTACTAGCATGGGAACTTTGTCCTGGAGGTGGAACTCCTGCAGGCAGAATATAGCAATTGCTGGTCCACACTGGAAGACTCTACCCCAGGAATCTCCTTTGGGTTCTCCTCCTATTAGGTGATACTTTCATCACCTGTGGACCCCACAATTCCTGTCTCTTACTTAGTTTCCAAACTCAATCACTCCTGCCCCTCCCCTTTTGGCTTTTGGGTCAGGTACCTCTCTCCCCAGTGGTTCTGAAGGCTGGGCACTGGGAGCTGTGCATCTGATGTTGTGGAGAGCTGTTCTCTATTGGGCAGATCACAACCAGGTGCTGAGAGCTGTGGGAAGGCCATGTACAGTGAGTGCTGGGCCTGGTTGGTGGCTGGAGAGGGGTGAATGGATATTGGGGAGCTGGAGGACTCTGTTTATTGCCAAACATGGCAGGACCAGGGGATAGGTGGAAGCAGGACTGGTGAAGGAGTCAGGGACAAGGCTGGTGTTGGGTTACAGTGAGTACTGGGTCAAGTGGGCCCCGGAAACCTGGTGGGTACTGGACTGGTTGGCTGGGTGAGGAGAGAGCAAGGTGCCCTCAAACCCTCTTCCAACCTTCTAACCCATAAAAGCCAGACCCATGTGTCTCTGCACTTCAGGACTTCCAGAGCTGGGTAGAGCCTGGCTCTCTCCAGCCTCTGCAGCAAGATGGTGGCTATTAGCACATCTACCAGGAAGACCTGATGTGTAACCAAACGTGCACAGCCATGGCTGGTATCCCTACATGGAAGCCATTATGTTTTGAGATGGCAGCAGCTGGGGGAAACCTGTAGGTACTTTGATGTTGGACTTCCATTCCCTGGCCTGTGTCCCCAGATAGAGGCTGCTGCATCTTGAGATAGTGATGGCGGGCTTATTGGTATTTATTTTTATAATAAGGATCCCTTTGTGGTGGGTTCATTCTTTTTAACAATGAGTTTCCTCTTGAATTATTAATTTCAGCAAAAGTATTCAATTGAAATCAAGTTATTAAGCAATAGTGCACTGTATGTATATGGGTGTGCCAAAATTATGACATACTTAAATGACTAAAGTTTATAAAATAATGCTCTAGAATAAGCAGGCTGTGTCTTCCTCAGTATCTGCTATTGAAGATGGTGAATATTAACTTATCTTCTGTTTTGTCATTTAGGCCTGTACAAAAACACAGGGAAATAATGATAGGAATCTGATAACTCTCATCAGAACTATATGTCTCACCATCTGTACACTCTGTAAACAACCAAGTTCCATCTCATCCACGTTTGTGTCTAATGTATAATCATCTAATGCCATACCTGTGTATATGAAGCACTTAATATACTTTTGCCAAAAGAATGAATCCATAGTCTTGTGTTGCACTAAGACTACCTCTAGAAAGTTTGTTTGTTTATGCTAGAACCAGCAAGCTGTAATTATATAAATATCACCAATGTGTCTAACTTGTCAGAAGTTTTAAAAGAATTGGACAACTTTGAACAACTTAGTTGTGTTCAGAAGACCTGTGGAGTTTGAATTCCCAAATGCCAACTTGCTGGAGCAGGTGTGAGGAATCATGAATAAAAAGCAAAATTAGGGCTACCTGGAGGATTGAGACTGGCTAGTCCCTACGTATCAAACATTTTCTTTCTTCTTGCACAAGAAAAAGATCCTTGGAAAAGAGACATGACTGGTTCTTGGTAACTGCTGGAAAAAGCATCACACTGAGCCCTGGATGAAGGCCATCATTTCCAGTGGAAACACTGACGCGCAGCACCACGGCCTATTGTAAAATCTAGTGAAATGTGCATAAAAATCTCGCATCTGGTTTGAGATTTATCTTTGCTACCAAGTCAGTCTGTCTGCATTTTTGACTGCACTCTGTGAGAAGGTTGTTCATCCAGGGGTGAGGGGTGACCTTAAGAGAAACTCAAAAGGCAAAGAGTATTTGGAAGAATTACAGACGATGAGAATTTCTTCTGCTATTACAATGGCTTATTTAAAAATTCTTCTTTAAACAACTGGTAATAGATTAAAAAATATTTAATGATGTTCAGGTAGTATCTTTTTCTGGACAACAGTGCTTGGCTCTGTTCAAAGTGAAATTCATTAAACTGGGCTTTTCCAATGCAAGTGATGTAGAAGTGAATGATACTGTGAGAAACAACTTTGCAACGGATGGCATTTGCTGTACTGACACTATGAAAGGCATGGCTCACTGTTTCTCAGCGAGTTTTATGTGAAGGCCCATGGGAGAGGGTTATTGTCAATGTAAATGCTGAGAGAAGCTTTGTTCTCTGTGAGGGATGGATTTAATTCTCTATAGAAAAATTCTTTTACAATTATGTTCTCTGTATCTGCTCATAGCCTGATTCACCATCAGTCTAGGAGCTTATGGCCTTTAAAGTAGTTTACTTTACCTATAAGGTAGTTTACTTTCCCACCTGGCATAGACACTCTATTCTAATTGAATTTTCCCTAATCCTGATTTTTAAAATTTTTAATTGCTATTTTGCCATCTGATGGTATGTGTTTCTAGTCAGCTGCTGCACATAATTTGTGGAATGAGGAGAAGTTTCTGCTGTGCTTAGGTGTTTTATCCAAAGGCAAGAACGTTTCCTTGCTTTGGTAAGAAATGTTGTAATTATTTATGCAAATATTAAATATTGACCACCTGTCCTGATGTAAACAATGGTAGAGGGAATATGTGTTCATGGCTCGACTTGGTTGTAAGACTATGGAGAACACATCGGAAATAACCAGGCTAAATGTCATGTCATATCTCAGCTTTATCTAGGATGCTCACCTGGTGTTGGGGGAGCTTCTGGCATTGGTCAGGAATGACAAGTTAAGAAATATCAGCTATAGAATGAGGTCCTGAGCCATGTCAGCTGCCTGCTGTTGCCTAAAGAATCTCCATTCTGGCTCTGATGGAAGTCAGTCCTTCCTTAACTCTAATTCTGTTTCCCAGCACCAATAAAACAAAACAAAATAGTTCACTAGAATTGAATTTCAGCTCCTATTATAATTGAGAACTGGTTAATTTTGTCTATTGGACATCTCAGAAGCTTCAAGGCAACTGAAACTCAACAGTTCAAAGTGGAACCTCAGTTCACCTCCCACCCTGTATTCTTTTGTCAGTGTGGGACATTATCTTCTTTTTTCTTTTCTTTTTGGCACTTGCGATTGAACCCAAGGGCACCTAATTAGCTACATCCCCAGTCCTTTTTAATATTTCATTTAGAGACAGGGTTTTGCTAAATTGCTTAGGGCCTTGCTAAATTGCTGAGGCTAGGTTTAACTTGGATTCTCCTGCCTCAGCTCCCACACCTCTGGGATTACAGGCACCCAGCTGGTTCTCATCTTTGATGCCCTTTCTCCCTCATATCATTGCCATACCTGGTTTAATTTCAATTACAAAATATCTTCAGGTATTCCTTGCTCTCTTCATCTCTCACACAAAATTACTCTTGTCTAACTATCGTTCTCTCTCACCTGGCTCATAAAAATAGTTCCTTAATCTATTTTATTACATCCATCCTTAGATCCCCTACTGCAGCCAGAGTAAATTTTCTTCAAGAAAATCCTGCTTTATATTCCTGAAGAGATTGAATCTCTCAATGTACACTCTAACTATGACATAAAGTCTACACCTGCCATGTACATTGCAGCTGCCATGAGGGTATTTTGAATCCACTTATTACCATATCATATACTCATTTTATCATACAGTTAAAAGAGTTGGACAAATATTTATGCCCATGTAATTACCATTGTGATCAAAAGTCAGAACATTTGCTTCACTCTAGGTACATTTTCCTGAAGTCCCTTTGCTGCCATATCATCTCACCAAGAAGTGATTGACCTACTTTATGTAACTGAGGATTAGTTTTGACTTTTTAATAGAATTTCATATACAAATGTGTGGTATTGTTAGCATTTTTTAAAAACAGTTGACCGTTCTAGTGGATATATAGTAGTATATCATTATTTACTTGACTCACCTGATGATTAATGAAGTTAAATATTTTTTTCATGATTTTATTGGCCGTTTGTGCATCTTCTTTCATGAGCATGTGTTAGAAATTGCCCATTTTGAAGATTGGATTGTCTCCTTATTAAGTTAAAAAATTTCTCCATATATTCTAAAAACAAGTTTTTTTTTTGTCCAATATATGTATCGCAGGCTTTTTCTTTTACACTGTGGGTTTTATTCATTTTTTCTTAATGACGTTTTTTAAAAGAAAATATTTAATAGTGAAGAAGCTTAATTTACAAATTTATGATATCATGAATTCTTTCTTTATCCCCTATAGTAAAACCTTGCTTATTCCAAATGTGGAAAGATTTGTTCCCTGTGGTTTCTTCTAGAATTTTATAGTTGTACCTTTAGAGTTTAGGTCTATATTCTATATTGAAGTGTGCTTATGTGTGGAGTGGGGGTGGGGGAGGAGGAAAGAGAGAGAGAGAGAGAGAGAGAGAGAGAGAGAGAGAGAGAGAGAGAGAGAGAGAGAGAAATGAGAGTTTTTCCTCCATACAGCTGTTTGCTCTAGCTCCATTTCCTGAAAAGGCTGTTGTTTTATCCATTGAATTTCATTGACAAAACAATGGCCAAATAACCATTTATATCTGGATGTTTTCTTGTCCCCTACCCTGCTCATTGATGAATTTGTCATCCTAACACTAGTCCTAAATAATTGTACTAACAATTATTGCTTTGTTATAAGTCAAGAAATCCTATGTATACTTCCTTCCAAATGGTTCTTTTTCATAATTGTTTGCTTCCTGGCTTTTTGCATTTCCAACCAAGAATCTGCTAGGATGCTATTTAGAATGACACTGATTCTAGGGCTCAGTTTGGGGTGAATGGTCATCTTGACAATATGGACTCTTCTAAATCATGAGCAGAGTGTGTCTGTCCATTTATTTAATATATAGTATGTATTTAATTTTTCTCAGTAATATTTCTTTGTTTTTGGTGTCCTGCCTATTCATATTTGTCAAATGTATCCTAAAGTATCTGATGATTTTGAACATTGTGTTTTTCAATACAATAGATTTTTAAATATTGACCACCTATCCTATATCCTTGTAAAATTTATTTATAATTTCTAGTAATTGTCTAAATAGATTCCCTAGGATTCTCTATATCTTGTTGTCTCTTTAAGTAGCAAGTTTTACTTTTTCCTCCTTGATTGGTAGCCTTTCTTTCTCTTTCTTGCTTACTTCCCTGGCTAGGCCTCCAGTACAGTTAAGTAGAGGTGCTGAGAGTGAAATTCTTGCCTTATTCCTGATTAGGAGGGAAGCATTCAGTCTTTCATCACAAGTGTGATGCCAGCTGGTTTTTCATAAATGCCATTTTTTGAGCTGAGACAGTTTTCTTCTGTTTCTTGTTTTTTTTAAATCATAAATGAGGTTGAATTTTATCAAATGCTTTTCCTGTTTTTTACTGAGATGATCGTATGGTTTTCTTCCCTTTTATCTTTTTACTAATATGATGAAATAAATTGAAGAGATTTGTAGATTATTTGTATGAATCCAAGTTCCTGAGGAATATAGCTTGACTACTGCTATTCTAAATAAAATGACATCTCCAACTTGAGCTTTTGGGACCAACTTATTTTTTGGGTGAGATTATTTCAACGAAGCAGCTGCATTGGTGTTTTAGAGTGCTGACTCTGCTCCAGAGTTTTCAATGCCAGCTCTGCCATGTACTAGCCATATGACCATAGGCAAGTTACATAACCCCCTGGGCTTCCATAACCTATTTCATATCATTTGAGAATTAGATGGGATAGTGCTTGTAGAGTGTCTCAGACAGAGCCTACATGTGAAGAATAATGTGCAATGTGTGCTTCTGATGTTTCAGACTTAGTTTTAAGAATCGACTGTGAATTGATATGTGTTGACTTATTCCATTGCACCACAGAGACAGACTGTATGTACTGATATATTAAAATATGGGTATGATTATTTGTTTTTCCACAGATGAAGAAACAAGACATGCAGGCATGCTGCTGT
Organism: Urocitellus parryii; assembly: GCF_045843805.1. Taxonomy (NCBI): domain Eukaryota; kingdom Metazoa; phylum Chordata; class Mammalia; order Rodentia; family Sciuridae; genus Urocitellus; species Urocitellus parryii. The sequence continues at coordinate 81,491,402 of NC_135532.1, forward strand.
TTGCCCAAGGTCCCGAGTGGACCAAGAGCAGAATAAACCCCTGCAAACTGGCTCTAGAGTACATCTGGTACCTGCCCTTACCATTGATGGCCACACCTTGTACTTGCCCTTACCATTGATGGCCACACCTTGATGTTTCAGCTAATGTTATACTTTACTATTATCCACACTGTAGCAATTTTGACATTTTACACTACTTAACTGTGGGGAAGGCTTGGAGTATGGAGAGAGATTTTTTCCCAAATTCTGTAAATTGTGCTTTAGTTTATGAAAAGACAACAATATTTTTCAAAACATCTTAATGCTATTTTATCATTTTTTTGGGGAAAAGCACACTACAAAAGAGGGTACATGAATTGTCCTATTTTTGAAGCTTGATTACCTCAGGAATCTGTGAGTTATTTGGGGGGAAACTACATTTATTTGGTTGTTTACCAAATCTGAAGGCTTTGTGCTGAAAAATACTTTGTTTTTGCTAATAATCTTTCATTTCAAGAGAAAATATAGGCGTAGAGAATTATTGTTTTCAAATGCTCGTTTGAAGGTTATCTAGCCAATGAAGCAAGATTTAAAGAAATTTCATAAACAAAGATCTATGTTTTCTAATTAACCTAAGATAGTTTTCACTATTTAACTTCTTTTATAGAATATAAACCATATGACAATACTCTGCTTTCTTCCTAACTGACTTGGAACTTCCCAACTGTATATACTAAGGCTGAGGTCTTTCTAGACACTTGAAATGAGAAGCACTTTCAGGACTTTTACTTTGGTTCTGGGAATCCAACCTGAGATTTTGTTCATGCTAGGCAAATACTCTACCTCTAAGCTACATCCACAGCTCTGGGAAAGACTCAAGCCAATTTCTCATTTGATCAGAGCTGTACACTCAGCAGCACACACAGAGCAACTCTCTCTCTGTCTCTCTTATTCTCTCTTTCTCTCTCTATAATTCTCTATTTCCCTTTCTTGTGTTTCTTTCAATTTCAGGTCATTTGCCATTTGTCTTTATAAGTTGTTATTTGTGTGTTTGTGTGTGCGTGTGTTTTGTGTGTGTCTCTGTGTGTGTGTGTGTGTGTATACAGGTGCACTGGACAAATTTTACTTTGTTTCAACTTTTTGTGCTGCTGAATTTTCTTGCTGTGTCATCATCCATTGATCTGAATTATCTAATGCTCAATTTTTTTTTCCTGAGAGAGTTATTTTTAAGATAGCATCTCCCCCGCCCCCCCTCCCCACCACTGATCTTTGCATCTCTTTAAGGTTCTTTCTCTTTTAAAGGAAAATGTTTCCCAGGCCGAATATGTGATTTTAATTTTTCTTGCTAACACAGGAATGATTTTTTGGCATGAATAGAGCAAAGATGAAAAATAATCAGCTAATGGAATCCTAGTCATTAATTAAACTCCTCACTTTTAAAACTGAGTTTATAGAATTCCTTCTGTGTTCAATGACAACAGAACCATCTGCACTATAATAACAAGGTAAGATCAAGGGCATCAAACAAGGACTGGGCTGAGAGCCCACTCTCGTTCTCCTCTGCCACTCACCAGCTAAGGAATGGTGGTAAAGCTCTAACCCTCTCTGTGCTTCAGTTCCTTTGTCTGTAAAGTTAAGATGTTTGAGTAGATGGTTTCTGTGATTGATATCCTTTAGTTCTAAAATGCCATCATCCTCTGGTTTCAATAGATCTTTTGGAGTCAGTGAGTTCTAGCTAATCAAAATCAAAATCAACTCTAGTTTACTATAGCATGCCAAGATGGTGTGAAAGAATGAGACTGGTTTCAATCTAGACTAATGATTTTCCTTATTGTGGGACATTAAATTTAAACTTAATTTGGTAAAACATTTTACCTATCTAGTGTTTTAAATTCTTAGGCTTTTTCTAAGGCGATTCCAAGCATGTTTTAGTAAATAAAGATGTATATCAGAAAAAAAGAAATTTCTGAGTTATATTTATGAGAAGAGAAATGTAGAAAGAGACTAAATTCACTGACATCTATCATTTTGGGTCTTTCATTGTTGTATGAGTTAGGAGGTCTGTGGTAGGGCATCAATATTAGAAAAATCATGACTGGGAACTGAAAGAGTATGTGTGTCCATAAACAAATATCTCCCACGGGGTTTTATTAGAGGGGAAGTTTTCTTGATTGATAACATTTTTGCCGTGTGAGTAATGGTACCCCATAGGGCACGCCTTTTAATGGGCATAAGGAAAAGAGAATATTAAAGAACATTAGTGCTGACCTGACTTTGGGTTTTTCAAGGCAGAAGAGAAGATGGACAACCACTGAGACTGCAGTTATAACAGAGACTTGGAGGAGAGGGAGCCAAATGGGTCACGGATATCAGTTCCAGCCAGGTGATGGGTGGGTTGTGCATCTTCAGGGTACTTTGAAGACTAAATTGAAGCAGAGATGTGTAAACATCACTCTTAATGAAATAAAATACCCTGGGAAGATGACTCTTGATGTAAGTAATATGCAATTGTTTGAATACGATCTGCCCTAGAAAAGTTCATGTGTTAGAGCCTTGGTCCCCAATGTAGCAGTATTGAGAGGTGGTGGAACTTATAAGAAGTGAATCTTCTGGGATGTGATTAGGTCACAGTGCACACCTGTCTCAGAAGTAATTAATGCTGGTATCTTGGGGGTAGATTAGATCTCTTAGAACTAGGGTATTAATCGAGGAAACCAGTTGTTATAAAGCAAGTTTGGCTTTATCCAGCTCGCTTTCTTGCTTCCTCTCTCACACACTTGTTCTTCCATACACTCAGTCACCCTTTTCACATTTGCTCCTGTCATGTGTTGCCATCCACCTTGTCATGTTGCAATATGAGGTCCTCACAAGATGCAGCAATCCGATCGTGAACTTTCCTGCCTCTAGAACCAAGAGAGCTAAATAAACCTCTTTTTCTCATGAAGTACCCAGACTCGGGTATTTTGTTATAGGAACATAAAACAAAGACACAATGTGAGGTAATTGGTAGTAATTAAACTACCTACAAAATTTATTTCCTAATTACACATACATTTAGAATGTAGATTGCTTTTGGATCTTTAAGTCTATGCCTTAGATCTGATATTAAATGACTGTGAGTTCTATAGGAGACTTCATGTAATTGATGTATGTTAGTGCCAGCAAGCCACTAATTTCCAGTCTTCAGAATCCTTGTGTCAGGACTTTCAGTGGGCACCATGAGTGAGAGAGTGTCAGGATGTACAGCAGCTGGTGCCCTACATCCTGTGCAAATATGACCAGACACTTGGCTAGTTACGTGGAAGAAATGGAATTGAATGTGATATTTTTTTATAAGCTAAATGCTAAACCTGTACTTGAGAACTGTTTTATAATTTATGAGTAGTATTGCATCTTTTCTCTGTCCTACTTTTCTCCTGGCAATGCATTTTCTTTGATTCATTGACTATTTAGGTCTCTGTTGGTGGGCCTGTATTCTTGGTAATTTTTCTCTTTTCCTGTCTCCTACCCACACGTCTCACTCTCCTTGTCTGCTGTATTTCATAATCAGCAAGTGATTGTGATTCCCTTGTGTTTCTTGGCAGTCTTCTTTAATCTGAGATTTCCCAGGATTGGTGCAGGATTTAAAAAAAAATCTCTTCTTATCTGGAATGTTTAAACTTCAGTTTATATTTGAGGTCTATTAGCTTCCCTTTCACCCAGTACCTTTCATTTACTCATCAATTATTTATTAAACACTCTCCATATTGGATTTTTTGTGGTGCCCTTTGCTTAACACTTTTACTGCATATATTATATTATGTTAATATTCTACTAGATTAGACTCTCAACAGGAAGAACAATGACATTGCATTACGGTACCTGGCAATGCCATTACATGTACTAAGGCCCAGTAATTTTTTTCCCCCTCTGATTCAGTAATAACATAAAACCTTTTTGGAAAGTTACATTATCTTGGTATCATTTAGTTAATTTTTTTTCAGTATAAAAATTTCAAAGCATGAAAAATATAGTAAATAATATTACTCTTGAATGATTAATATAAAATAAGATTAAGTATCAATCAAATATGGCATCTTCCACCAAGTTTTAAATCCAAAGTGTTTTGCTCTTTCTCCTGTAGAATTTTTACTATATTTAATAATTTCTGAAATGTTTTTTGCTCTTTCTCCTGTAGAATTTTTACTATATTTCATAATTTCTAAAATTTTATTGAGAGAGCATATTATAGGACTAGTTGAAGGCCCTTGGGACTCCTCTCTTACCCTCTTTATCTCCCTCATTTCCCCAAGGAAACCACAATCTGAATTTATGCTTTAATATTTCCACATGGATTGTTGTTTTTAGGTTTCTAGTCCCTCTGAATGCATTTTTAAGTAACACCTAATATTGTTTTGTGCATCTGTAAATGATCCTCTGTACACTTCTGCAACTTGATTTTCCCAACTGATGTCATGGTTTTGAAATCAGTCCATGTTTATGGATGTCACTTTAATTGCAGAATGGGATTCAGTTGTGTGAATAAACCCACCACTGTTAATCAGGATCTCTAGTGGTGAGCATTTAGATGTTTTTCTGTAAGTTTTCTATTATGAACAATGTGGGAATTAACATTCTTGTACATGCCCCCATTTGCACATAGGTAAATGGGAATTGCTGCATCAAAAGGGCACGTGCATCTTCCACTCTTTTAGATATTACAGAAGTGCATTTTGAGAAAAATCCTATCTGATTATTTTTGTCTTTTGACTGTCAAGTCCATTTTTATTTATTGTAATTTCTAATGTATTTGCCTTCATCTCTGCCACCTTATGCTATACTTTCTATTTATCCTGATTTTTTTCTGTATTTCTTTTCTCTTTTTCCCTGATACTGTTATTTTATCATTATTCTGACTTCTGATTTGGACTTTATCTGTTCATTCTCCTTCTATTCTTCTAGTAGTTACCCATACTATTTTAAGATGCACACTTGAATTAAACTCTAAAGTTAGTCAATACCTGTATTCTCTTCTTGAACAGTACAACATACAATACCTTAATTCTGATGAGTCTTTTCCTCTTCCATGTTATTTTCCTCCAGTATTTTAGATCTCAATTTGACATTTTTATCCACACTGAATAGGGATGAGTTAGATTTACCACGTTCGACACACTTGTGATCATCATTTCTTTTTAAATATTTGTGTTTCCATTTGTTTTATTCCCTCTTCATTGAATACATTCTTAAGTAGGTCTTTCTGTTGTTAAAATATTTTTTATGAACTAATATCAATTTTTATTTTTTTAATGTCTATTTGATGTATTTATTTTTTCTCTTTTTCTTAAAAAATCCTTTATGGGTTTTCCATTGCACTTAATATAACATATGTGGCCCCACATGAATTTGTGTCTGCTTTGCCTACAACCTCTTCTCACACCATCTTGTCTCTACTACACATGCTCCAGGTTTAACATTTAGTTCCTCAAGTGCTCCACTCCAGAACTCTTTCCTATATTTTTCTTTCTTTTCTTTTTTTAAAAAATATTTATTTTTTGGTTGTAGTTGGACACAACACCTTTATTTCACTTATTTATTTTTGTAGGTGGTGCTGAGGATCGAACCCAGGGTCTCCCACGTGCAAAACGAGTGCTCTACCGTTGAGCCACAACCCCAGCCCCTGTATTCTTTCTTAAATCTAGAATGTTCTCTCTTCCTACCACTCTCTACCTGGCTAATTCTTCTTCTTTTTTTTTTTTTTAAGTTGACAAATAACATTGTCTGTCTTTATTGTGTACAGCATGAGGTTTTAAAGTATGCATTCATTGTGGAATGATTGAGTCTAGCTAGTTAGGAGGTGTACTATCTCACCTTAGTTATTTTGTGGTAAGATGCAAATATTATCCACTGTCCTTATTTTTCAGGAATACTATATAATATTACTAACTATAGTCACCTTTCTGTTATAAAGATCTCTTGAAATCTATTCCTCCTACCTCACTCTGATTATGTATCCTTTGACCTGACTTCACACCCTCTTTCCCCTTAATGATTCTGGCTTCTCATAATCATCTTCCCACCTTCTACTTTTGATATCAACTTTTTTAGATTCCATATATGAGTGAGATCATTAAGTGTTAGACTTTTTGTGCCTGTCATATTTCACTTACTACCAGGTCTTCCAGGTTCATGTATGTTATTACAGATGATAGGATGCCATTCTTTTGTATGACTGAATAGTGTTCCACTCTGTCTATATACATATTTTCCTTATCTGTTCATCTATCGATGGACACTCAGGTTGATTCCATATCTTGATTATTGTGAATATTGTTGCACTAAACATGTGAGTCAAGGTATTTCTTTGAGATGCTGATTTCATTTCCTCTAGATAAAGTAAGTCTTTCAATGAAGGTTTGTAATAGTAAAATGACTTAGATTTTTCTCTGAGACTGTTTCATCCCTTTTCTTGAACATTTGCTTAACTGGGTAAAGAATTATAGGTTTACCTATTTATCTCAGTACATAAAGTTGTTCTTCTATTTTTTAATGTCTCATCCTTCAGTTGTAATGTAGGCTATCAGTATATGTGCCTTCTCTTTGTCTGTTTTACTCCTTGATTACTATTAAGATCACTTCCTTGTCTTTGATATCCTAAATGTACATTATGATATGTTTAGGGGGTGCATCTATTTATTCTGCCTTAGTTCTTCCATGATTCCTCAGACTGAGGATTTATGATTTTTTTTAAGTTCTGAAAACATTTTAGCCATCCATATCCTATTTGAATCTTGCCATTCTTCCTCTAATATCTACTTTGGAAGGTCTCATTAGGAAAGAAACATTAGTTTTGGAAACTCACCCTCAACTTCTATATTTTTCATTTTTTATTAAATATTAAAATATACAAAGATATAAATATTATAAGGTGTGAAGAATAATAGTAGTCCACATCCAAGTACCCAACCCTCAGTTTAAGGACTAGGAATGACCATTGTCTTCACAAGAGCTTCTGAGCCTGACTTTATCCTTCCCCATGCTAGAGAGCAGTCAGCCTGAATCATGAAGAGCCTCTCTGAGCTTTTCTTTATAGTAGGACCACACTATTTGTAGCCCTTAAACAGAGAACTGAATGGTTTTTCAAGACTTTTAATGTTTTACAGATGGATTCCTACTCTAAGATTTCCATGAATTTCTTTTTATGCTCAAGATAATTTTTACCATATCTTAATTATTTGACTATAAATCTTTTCAGTTGATTCCATCTATTCAATCAATTTAATCTATTGAATGTATTCAGTTGAGTCTATGGAATTTATTTCTAATGTATTAATATGATCAATTGTCTTGATTATTTTGAGCCATGAATTATTTTAAAATACATTATAACTAATAATATTTTCTGTTTTTGATTTTTAACCTTAATTTCACTGTGATCAAAGAAAATGGTCTGGGTGATACCAACCCTCTGGAATTTGTTGAGACTTGCTTTTTGGCCCACTGTGTGGACACAAGTAGAAACAATCCATGAATGCTTGAGAAGAGAATGTGTTTTCTCCTTTTTGGATCATGCTAGTTCATTGTGCTGCCCAAACCTACATACTTACTGCTATTTTCTTTTGACAGCTTGATCTATTAGTTTACTGAGAGAAATATGATAAAATTTCTGTTTAAATTGATGTACTTGTTTTGATTCTCCTTATGTTTTTGTCAATTGTATGTTGGTATTTTTTGTTAAATTTGAAGATTCATGCAAGATTGAAGCTATAGTATATTTCTGTTGAATTATTTGTCATCATTTTGTAACTCTCTAATAATGTTTTCATCTTAAAATATGATAGATTTGGAGTGGTAAAACAATCTTATCTGATAATCTTATCTTTTAGCTAAGTAATTTTTCTATTTATATATTTTGCAATTTCCTGATATATTGGGGTTTAAACTACCACTTTAAGTTATGTTTTCTATTAGTCTTGTCTCTTCCATTTAATTTTCTTTCTACGTTTTTCTTCTTTAGGTGGATTGAGTATTTTATTCCATTCCACTTTCCTCTCTTCCTGACGAGAAACAATACTTTCAATGTCCATTCTATAAGTGAGTAAGCTTAATCAGTAAGTAAATCAATAATTTTGTCCTTCTCCTGAATAGTTAAGGAATCTTAAACTATAAATCTTAACCTCACATACCAGCTCTGAGGTTAAATGCTTTGAGGATAAGAAACAAAGAAAGAAAAAAAGAGAAGGAAGGAGGGGTGAAGAAAGGAAGCTAATTTTTCTAAATAGTACGAAGAAAAATCTTATCTACTGCTACTTTGCCCATCAATCATTTCTTCCATCTGAGTTTAGTATTATTCTGCACTTAAAATTTCCTTTAGTAAGGATCTGTTGGTAATAAACTCTCAGATTTTTTTTTTCTCTTAAAATACATGATCCCATTCTTGAATGATATTTTTGCTGGATATAAAATCCTAAGTTAAAATTTCTGTTCTCTTAGGGTTTTGACACTCTGATCATTTCACATCTCTTTCTGTAATTGTTGCTGAAAATTCAAGGTTGGATTAATTATTGGTCCGTTATAAATGATTTCTGTTTTCTTTCTGCCAGATTTCACAGTGTTCATTCCATCACTGATGCTGCTAGTCTTCCTATGGGTCTGGGCATGTTTCCTAGGATTCTCGGGCTCCTTGAACTTGAGTATTAGGGGACTTGGACAATTTTGGAAAATTCTCATCTCTTGTCTCTTCATACTTGATTTCCATGATTCATACTCCCATCTTCTTGTGAATCCTAAGTAGCTAATAGGTTATAAGTTCTCACACGACACTTGATGTCTCTTAGACGCTTCATATTGTTTCTCTATTTATTTCTATGCTTGTGTTAAACTGCACCTACGACATTTTAGTTTGTAGGGGTGAATAAGTGATGATATGGAGAGGTCAGTGCCACTGAAACAAAAGTTCATTGTTCATCTCAGTTCCCTAGAAATGAGAGGCATGGCCTGAAAGGCAGGGCCACGAGGGGAAGCACCAGAGTTGATGAGGAAGTGAGGGCAGGAGTAAAGGGAAATCACAGACCATGGAATGGTCGAAGTTTCCATGCAGAGGCAGGCCAGAATCAATGGCTTCAGGTTGACTAGTTTAATAAGTCTGGCAGACTTCAGGGAGTGGGGACTGTTCCTAATTGTCTGGTATTTGGACTTGGGTTGAGTTAGGCTTAGTTTGTAAGAATAAGATAAAGAAGGTGGTTGGGAGTATGGACTTGGATGGTTGGTTTATATATGAAAGGTACATCGGCAGGAGAATTGCTTATTACCTCAAGTAATTCACTAGCCTTGGGAGTAGCCTCCTCTCTCCAGTCAGCAAGGCCTCTTATGATGTCAAAACAAAGTAAAATATATGATTAGCAAATGTTCCATTCTGGAAAATTTCTAAATCTTTATTTTCCAGTTTATCAATCCTACTTTCAAAAAAAATCTAAGCTTCTATTAATTTAATGGATTCAATACATCCATTGAATTTCTAATTTTGATTAGAATATCCTTTCTTTGAGTTTGCTAAAAATAATTTCTTGTTCTTGGCTCATACTTTACTTCCTTATTTTATTTACTTAAGCATCATCAATATGACTATTTTATGTTGGTGTGTGGTAATTCCAATTATTAAAGCCATTGGATTCTGCTGTCTGTTAATTCTGCCTGCTTGCTGGTACTGCCTTATTTCCTTGTGGATTTTGAGATGTTTACACTGTGAGAAAAAAGTGGAATTTAATTGTGGAAACTATCTGACACTGGAATGTTTGCGTATTCTTCAAGAGAGAAGATGCATTTACTTTCACCGGATATCTGGTCACAAACAACCTAGGATTACCATCTACATTTTAAAATCTGTGGTTTTCAGTCCATCCAGTTAGGGTGCAAACTTATATTATATCCAGCTTGTGGTTACAAATTATAGGGGAAATATATATTTTTTCTCTCTTTCAGTGTCAGTTTACTATAGGTAACTTTTTAGGGTTCCTGAGAATTTGGACATATACCATTTACTGTTGATTTGAAATCTGACATTTTAACTGTTTTGTGGTCTTTAATTAGTTTCAACTTCTGTTGTGCCCTTATAATTTTTCTTATGATCTTTGAACTCATACTGGCATCACTTTTAATAGAATCATTAGGCTGAATTCAGCTTTCGGAGCTCATATTATTTCTCTGGATCTCCACTTTCACTTAACTGTGTGTGTGGGGGGGACTTTCTTATGTTTATTAACTAATTCATGAACAGTTATATACTCTAAAAATGTTTCATGCTGCATTTTTTTTTTGCATTTTTTCTTCAGCGGGAGAGTTCTATCAAAATGAAAATCTCTCATTCTTTCTATATTTACTTCTCCAACCCATGTCTGCTGCTGGATTCATCAGTTCATGTGTCTACTTCTTTAACTTTTGTGCTGTTAATTTTATCATCTAGATATTTATTTTTGTGATCTCATCATATATTTAATAAAATGCAGACTACTGTGGAGTCTTTGGTTTTTTTATAGTGGAAGTCATGTTAGTTTATGTAGTTATCATTATTACAATAAATAGAAAGGTTTAATTTATTATTTAAATATAAAATGCTTTCAGATTTGTGTGTCATTTGGCAGACACCAGGTTAATATTTTCCTTATCATTTTAGTTTTAGTATAAATGCTACTGTACTGGATTCCATTCATGGGATCTTGACTATTTCATAAAAATGCCTTTCTGTTATAGCAGATAGTTGAGTGACAGTCTCTGAAATGTCTTGGCTGGTAACTTGCTGGTATTTCTCCTGAATTTGATTTTTCAGACTTGGAATGAGCTTAAAGGATGTAATAATGGCCAAAGGGAATTTATTTATAATACTGTGTTGATTTGAAACTTATTTATAGTTTTTCATGTTTAGTGATTCTTTAGGAAAATAAACTTTGATATGAGATACAATGACTTTCCTTCTGAATTTCTGAATTTCTCTTCAAATGTTTTCTACTGTAAAATCATATATTTCAAATATGGTCAAAACACCTCTCTGATACTGGGACTAAACCAAACACATTCATTGTTCATAGTGAGTTAGAGAGATAATAAGGTCTTAGGAAAAGGGTTTCCCAACCTGTCACCTAACATGACGTTGTTGACTTTACCACTTAGGAAACAAAAGTTGCTTTGAGAGTTTATTTTGGTGGTAAGGAAAGGGAACTGACATTGGGTCCAAAATTCTTGCTATTTACAATGTTAGTGTGACCTTAGGTCTGGACAATGTGATAAAGCATCCAGATTCTTTTGACAAACTTCTGGAGATATGCTGAACTGTACGGAAAATGATGGGAAGAAAGAAAGAAAGAGGAAACAAAATAACTCAGCACTGCTAGAAGCTTGGGAAAAGATATATGTGTATTATACATGATCAATTTCACTGCAAGTACTGGACTTGGTTATTGAATGATTAATTTCTGAAGGGATAAGTGAAGACCTAGGATGATCATTCCACCAAAAGTAGGAGCCTGAATGAAATGCTTAGAGAGTTTGGAGAGAGGCTTCAGATCAGTAGGATTCTAGTGAAAGATGACAATACACATGGAAGTGTGAGATCATGGGGGCCACTGAGTGCCAGGCAGATGAAATCTCACTTTATTTTGCAAACAGGGAAGAGATTCTAAATCTGAGTAAAGAAAGGTGGCCTAAAATCAGATGTTTATAGGCCATAAAGAGACATTGATTCTAGGCAAGTTTGACACAGGAAGATAATGTGTGTGTGTGTGTGTATGGGGTGGGATGGGGCAGTATTTAGAATTACCCAGGGGGTATTAGTAAAGAGAAGAAGAAAGATACCTCTTTCTTAAGGTAGAATAAAATATTACTATATTTGTTAAGAGAGAATGAACAAAATGACTCACAATCTGGAGTTTGAATGCTTGGTTTATCTTTGGGGAAAAAAAAGGGGGAGGCCTTAAAGTATAAAAGCCATTATTGCATATCCTCTTGTATCTGGCCTCAGGATGCATGGAAATTTCCACTGGTCCCTGCTCCATGGAGGGTGGTCAAAAGCTGGCATAGAACCCTCTTGATTACTACAAAATTCTCAGCTCAGGTTTTGCCAGGAGTTTGAGCACAGACTTCTATCGGTATCTATACTGGCTGTCTCTCTGGTTGACCACAGCTATAGAAACATCTTATTATCCTAGTCTTGGTTGGATGGAGTGGTTTTATGAGGGTATGTCCCATATCTAGGGAAGAACAGAACCCCTCCCTCATGTGGCAGTAAAGCTGACAGAGGGGATTGTGATGGAGACAACAGTGTATGGCCTGCCAACCTGGCTGCATGAGGGACATTGGCTGCTGAGTAGTCAATGGTCATCGTTTTAAGTGGCAGAAATAAATTCTGTTTGATTCAAGGTATTTTTTTTAAAAGACAATGGATTTATTTCTGGGGTCTCTGTTCTGCTCTAAAGTCTATATGTCTTTCTGCCAATACAATTCTGTTTTAATTATTGTAGCTTTATATTTTTAAATCAGGAAGTGTGATGCCTTCATGTTTGTTCTTTCTACAAACGGATTCAGCAATTCTGTAAATAAGTATTAGTATGTGGGGAAATTGAAACACTTACCCACTGGGTAGGAATGCAAAATTTTGTGGTAGCTATGGAAATGGTATGGAAAATCCCTCCATCCCTAATTAAAATGGAATCACTGTATGATCCAGCAATTCTACTTATGGGTATAAAAAATTGAAATCAGGAGTTCAGAGATATTAATTCATTCCATGTTCATTGAAGCATTATTCATAATATCCAAGGCTTGGAAACAATCTAAATGTTTGAGGAAAATGAATAGATAAAGAAAATGCGATATATACATCCAATGCAATTTCATTCATCCTTAAACAAGGGGAATATCCCACCATATGCAACAACTTGGGTGAATGTGGAGGAGATCATCCTAAGTGAAATAAGTCAGTCACAAAAAGGCATATAAGGCATGTTTTACTTGTATGTGTCTAAAATAGTCAGGCTCATAGAAGCAGAGAGTAGAATGGTAGTTGCCAGGATCTGGGTGAGGGAATTAGGGCACTGCTGTTAAATAGGAATAAAGTTTCAGTTATGCAAGATGAATATATTATAGAGATCTGTTGTACAACAGTGTGCCTAGAGTGACTGTATTATGCACTTAAAACATTGTTGATAGTGTATCATGTGCTAAGTGTTTTTATCATCCTCCTCCTCCTCCTCATCAATATCATCATAATATATTGAGTAGCTCATAGACTTTTTGAAATGGCCAGAGAAGTAGGCTTGTACGTGTCTCAACCAAAAATAAGGATATGATCATGCTGCACACTTTGGCCAGACTCTGGCTGGCACTGGATTACTGTTAAGCTGTCTTAGACAGTTGCTGGGGCTGTTGTAGCAAATTTCCCTCCATAGTGGCTGTTGCATGGATGCTTCTCGGATGCTTTTGGGGATGAGTGTTAAGCTCATGAAGCATCTTCTCTGAGAGGGAGTTCTGCCTCAGCTGACAGATTACCTGACACCAATAAGGGTGCCACTAGACAAATAGCAAATGTCCATACTGCTCAGAGGCAGAGAATGCCAGGAGGCTAGGTCCTCTGCAAAAAAAAAAAAAAAACCCAGAGAGCCATGTCATGCTGGGGAACTGAGAATCCAATGGGTATCCTGGTAAAGGGCCAACAAAGGTTTGTGTCATGATAAATTTGCTGCAAAATAGAAGTAGAACTTGGTTTTGTAAACAGCTTGAGACAAAAGAACTGCACTTGTTCCATTGTCATTTTTGTTTCATTTTCTTTCATTTCAGTACTTGGGATTGAACCCAGGGCCTTGTGCATGCTAGACAAGTCTCTTCCACTGAGCTTGTAACCTTTTTAAAATTTCATTTTGGGATGGTGTCTCCCTAAGTTGACCAGGCTGGCCATGAACTTGTAATCCTCCTGCCTCAGTGTCTGGAATTGCAGCATGGTATGTCTTTTAACAGTGTACTGAAGCATTAAGACAGCACCCCATTCACTGGCCATGCTGTTACTGTCTTTTCCGGATGTGCCTTCTTCACAGTCTCTCTAGCCTCCTTACCACCTGACCTGCGCTGTCCTCAGCCTGAGTCTTCTCAGTCTCAAACCCTCTGGTGTGTGCTCCTCCCTCCCTTAGTTTCCCTTTTACTGATTCCTTGGCTGGGCCAGCTTCTTTCTCTCTATGTCCTTCTATCATGCCTGAGATGGAAGTGCCAAAGCCATCAGACCTTCTCACATCTTCCCTGGACTTTCTTTTTTGAGTCTTTGTTGATGTCTTTGGCTTCAAATGTCATGTCCATGGAAGCAAATCTGAAATCTGGGTTTTGAATGTATTCTTCACCTGTTAGAGAGTTCCAATACCATCTAGTACATTAGGAATTCCTCCAAACAAATTTCTATTGTTTCAAATTTGTTCTTATCACATGGTATTTCCAATTACCTCTTATGTGTGAATCAGGGTTCAGAGTAGAGAAGCAGAAGCAACAGACTATATATGACTAATCATCAGTGTATCAATGTATTTATGTGTCTACCTACCTATCATCTATCCATCCTATCTCTACCTATCATCTATTTACTTACTTAGCTATCATCTGTCTTTCATCTATTATCAAGAAACACACAAAGAAAGAAAGAGACATACGCATAAGATGGGTGGAGATATTTATATTAAGGAAATGGCTTCTGTGATAGAGGGGGCAAGCCACTTCAGGGCTGGTAGAAAGGCTGTAATACAGGTAAGATTTGGTGTTGTAGTCTTTTTTTGGTTGTTGTTGAGAGAGAGAGAGAGAGAGAGAGAATCTTAATATTTATTTTTTAGTTTTCGGCAGACACATCATCTTTGTTGGTATGTGGTGCTGAGGATCGAACCCGGGCCACATGCATGCCAGGCGAGCGCGCTACCGCTTGAGCCACATCCCCAGCCCACTTAGTCAATTCTTGAGCGTTCATGCTAGCTGGGTCTTATTTTATTTCCTCAACCCAGCCATACCCTTCAGATAGTGACACTCAATCAATAAGTCATGTTCTTTCTAAAGGGCCGTGTCTTTTTCCAGTAGGATATGAGCACGGCATGTTAAGTAAAGAGAGTATTTTGACTTTGAGTTTAATTATAGCTTCTCTCTAGCTCATGAAGCTGGTCTGTAGTCTATTGAGCATGAGGAAGTGGAGCTTGACAGCTTGCCAGCAGACAACTTATCTTTCTAAACAAAAAGCTGAGGTCCCAAGAGGACTGATATCCTGTGAGTTGGCTCGTAGGATGGATGGAGAAGGAAGGCTCTGTGCTATTTCCATATGTATGACATGAAAATGAGCTGTATGGCATAATTAACTGCCACTTCATAGTAAAAGTTCCTTTGAGTCCAAGGATTCATCTTTCTCACTTATTGTTCTGACTTAAAAATATTGGTTATTATGATTGCTAATGCTCATTGGATGTGTATTATGTTAATTGCTTTACTTCACTTGATCCTTGAAGCAGTCCTATGATAGAAGGACTATTACCATCTTCATTTTCGCCTTGAGGAATCTCAGACCTTAGAGTACTTCAGTAGCTTGTTCTGGATACTCAGTTTGTAAAGGGAAGATCCAAAATGAGTCGTCATTTTGGTCTGGCCCTACAGAACATGCTCTTAGCCATCTAGTTACATTCCCTGCTTCTTTATGAGAAAGATTTAAAATGAGAAGACTTGGACTTTCCTATATGGAGTATTAGTCTGTTTTTTTGTTGCTATTGTAAAATGCCACAGGTAGTGGGTAGTTTATAAGGAAAAGAAGTTTTGCAGACTCAAGAGCATGGAGCCATGCTTTGGTGACATTTTGGCTTTGGTGACATTCTCCTGGCGAATGCCATCACCAGTGGGAATCTGCAGAGAAAAACAAAACAAAACAAAAAAAACAGAGACATTCAGGGGTCATCAGGCCTGCTCTTTTTATAATTCTCCCTTTATAACACTCCCTTTTGTGAGAATTCACAGCATCAACATTATTCACAAAATCGACATTATTCTCTTCTGAAGGCGGGGCCTTCGATGACCTAATCACCTTCTACCAGGTCCTACCCACTAAGGGTTCCTCAGTCTCTCAACATTGCCACCCAGGAGACCAAGATTTGGTTCCTACCTCTTATCACACATTGGATACACTGGAAATGGAGTGCTACCAAAAATGGCTCTAAAGGCCTTTGGTAAACTGAATAATCACAGCCACAATATAATTTCCAAAGACTGGTGTGCTCATTGTGGTTAACCTCAGGATAAGGCCCCAGGAGAAGTTAGGGAGCTGAGTATATTATTCAGCTTTATATTATAACAAGAAAGTACTGAGATAGGATATTAGTGAAAAAAAAAGGTTTAGTTTTCTCATAGTTTTAGAAGTGCAAATCCAATGGGTGGCCCTTGCTTTGGGTTTCTGGTGAGAATATAGATAGTCTTGATAGGACTTCATGTCAGAGCAAGTGGCCCCATTTCAAGCCATAAAACAAAGGGGAAAAGGAATGGGCAGGGTTTCCAGAGAGATATGGATGTTCCATAGGGTTTACTTCTTAAAAGGTACACTGTACCTCCCGACACTGTGCCTTGGACCAAGCCTTTACCTAGGGATCTCTGGAGGGCACCACCTATACTCAGACCATACCAGTGGCCAGTCTCACTGAAGTTTCTTTCAGCACTGAAGAAAATTTTTCTTAGACCTTTATCTCTGGAGTGAAAGGTGCTAGGAATGTACATTCTCATCTTCCAATTTATGGGAAGATTGTGCATCTACAAGCAACAAGGAACGGAAACTAGGTGCCCTGAACTTGAGTTGTGGATGGGAGAATTGTCTCCCTATCTTTGTCCCCAATTAGGGGAGAAGAGGATCTTTTGAGAGGTGGGCCAAAATATCATACTAACTGGTGTTTATTGTTAGGCAAGCTCTGTATGATTGTCACTATATTTTCATAGTTGTACATACATCATGCACTTTACACCTACAAGTGTATTATGGAATACATATCACTGTCCCTTTTAAAAGGCTTAGAGAGGTGAAATACCTTGGTGAGTCTACTTCCAGAGGTCAGGCTCCTAAAAACTAATTTTATTTCCCTTTTATTTCAATCAGAAGTTCTTGAAGTCAGGAAAGTCCTCCGTCTTTTTTGAGACTTTCACATTAGCTTCTGACCCTCTTTCCAGAGTGATGTGTCAACATGCAAGCAGTGTCAAGAGATTCAATGATCTTTTAAAATCATTCCTGGAAGACAGGTAATCTCTAATAAAAGCAATACAATCTTACCCAGAGGAAAAACTGTGTTCTGACTCAGAAATAAAAGCTGGAATTTTGGAAGAAAAAAATTGGGTCCCATGAGATTCAAATTACCTTGTTCTTTGAAATCAAATGTATGACTGGTATAATTCCATCTCTCTGTTATTCCCTCTCTTCCTCTCTGACTCTCTCTCTCTCTCTCTCTCTCTCTCTCTCTCTCTCTCTCTCTCTCTCTCTCTTTCTCTCTCTCTCTCTCTCTCTCTCTCTCTCTCTCTCTCTCTCACACACACACACACACACACACACTCCCAGATCCACATGTTTTGGAGTGGCTGATCTTAGCAGTGGTTCCTGATCATAATTAGGTAGGGAGAAGCTCAGTTCCGCATGATCTTCTCGTTTATTGGAAGCGATGGACCACAAAGCAATGGTGGTAGAAATTGTTATGAGGACATTTTATTTGAGAGGATCCCAGTTCTTTCTCACTGAATCTGTCAGATGTGTGAAGGAAGCCTCCTCTCCAGGCATTTGGCAAAATTCAAATAGGTCAGGAGCTCAAAAAGATTAATTAACCACAGGAACTGTTTCTTGGCTCGGGGTGCACATAACCTATTATTCCCTTAATAAAGCAGTTTCTTCAGTGATTCATGGAAGCCTGGACAGGCTGAGGAAGAAAACAAAAGAACATTTTCACTAATGCATCATGTGACCTTCTGTCCTAACGTCTGTCTATCCCAGAAATTTTGTCATCATCTTAAAAGGGACTAGCTTAAAGCTCTATGTGCCCTTTATGCATAATGAATATTGTTTGACTCCAGTCTTACAAAACTAGCTGTGCAAAATAGATGAAACTTCCTCTTACTGAGTCATGTCTAATGTGGTGACGTACCATTATGACTTGAATGACAGTGAACAAATAATGGCTGTGATAAAGAAGGACCATCCTCTCACCTGGTAAAAATTCAATAATGTCAGATAAATGAAACATCTTCAGAGAATCCCCTGTGTATTCTGGAAAGAGTGTTTGGATATTTTTGTCATTGGCTATTCATTTCAAAGAATGAAACGGAACACTTAGAAAGAAAAGAAGCAGACAGAATGTTAGCAACGCTGCATTATGAATAAAAGTCAGGTGAAGGAATCAATTAATGGATTGATTCCTTAATCAAACTGTCTGCTTGTGTTTACAGAGTACTTGTGATATGCCAGTCATTGTGCTGGGTCCTAAGGACAGAGCAGCACCTAACACTGACATGGAGCTGTCTGTCCCTCATGAAATCACATTAAGCATACACAGGATAGACTTCCCTGGCTTTACCCAATGGGCTTGTAAGATACTCTGGGTCCTGAAGCAAATTTTGGTGAAAACATATCACTTCTTCAGGAAATAGCTCCCTGAAAAAGTAATTTGCGTTCTAGTATCTGGAGAAGGTGTGTAAATTATTCAGGCTAAAACAGGGAGGAGGGTAAACAGGAGGAAGTATTTCTAGGCCAAATGAACTGAACAGCATCTATAAAGGTTTTGAGATTGGGAAAAAAATGGCAAAGGTGGAAAAAAAATGTCAGAAGTGGAAAAAAAAGGTCCAATACCCTGGGTCACAGTGATTGAAGAAGGAGGGAATAGGGAGGGCTAGGGCTGGGACAACCCTGTGGCTCTGACCAGGATTTTGAAACTGAGTCTGAAAGACAGGTTTCAACAGGGGGATGACATGATGAGGTGGTTGTATTGAAACGATCATGTAGGAATTAGTGTGCACAAGACCAGAGTGTTCACAAGAGGACAAACTGTAACTCCAAATGACCATGTTTCAGTGCGCAATGTCTCTGCCTTCGATGCGGAGACATTAGTACTCACGGGAGTAGCAAGCAGTGGACACCAGCAAAGGATGTTTAAGACAGAGCATTGATAGGCTGCAGAGATGAGGGCTGGTTGGATCACAGAAATATGTGTGTTCAAGAGAAAAAAGAGGATATAAAAAGCCAAATGTTGTGCAGTACAGTGATAATCCCAACAAACACTTACGATTTCCCATGTCTCCAGTTTTGAACTCTGCAAGAATTATGTAATTCATTGCATCAAAAAGCAATTATTTTATGATTAAATAATTTTCAGAAAACCTCCTCCTAATCTCTTCAAGGTCATTGTCTCTGTTCTCACCCTGAAGAGGAAAAAGCAAAAGTGTGAAGTGGTTTGCTCAAAACTGATTCTCGGGTGCCCTTTGCTGAGGGATCCTGGAGGTGCTGTCATGGAGACAAACTCGGGTCAAAGAGAACAGCACCATTGCTTTCAGGAAGTGTGTCCTTTAAGAGGGAAAGAAGGACTCAGTGACCCGCCGACAGTGAGGATACTTTAATTGTAACAGGATGCCACCCAGAGGGGCTGGAGGACCTCGTGCTAGGTCAGGCCTGGGTCTGCTCTGAGAGGGAGAGGAGTGGGGAGGGCTTTCTGGAGGAGTGGAATATAAGCCAGGTTTCTTCTCTTTTCCTACATAAACTTTCAATTTCAGAATAGTCCAGATTTATAGAAAAGTTACCAGGATGGTGCAGAGGGTTCCCATGTGTGCCCCAGAATTCCCCTATTGTTAGCATTTTACTTTACTAGAGTACATTTGTCACAAAGGATGGACCAAGACATTTGTTTTGACCAGAGCCCATACTTTTTTGGACTTAATTAGTTTCCCCAAATGTCCGTCTTGTTTCAGCATCACGTCTAGGAGACCACGTGAAATCGGGTCATGTGCCTCCTTAGACCCCTCTGGGCTGTGACAGTTCCTCAGTCTTCCCTTGTCTTTGACAACCTTGATCAAGGTTTTGAAGAATACAAAATGGGTGTATTACAAGATGTCTCTCAGTATGGACTTATCAGATGTTTCTCGTGATGAGACGGAGGTGATGGGTTTGGGGGAGGAAGATCACAGAGGTGAAACACTCTTATTGCACCGTATTAAAGGCAAATCCATGTTTTTGTCACCATTGATGTTGACCTTGTCTACTTGGTTGAGGTAGCGTTTGCCATGCTTCTCCACGAAGTTACTCATATTTTGCATTTCTATTCTGTTTTCTTTGGAAGGAAGTGAATCTGCACAACCAACACTTAATGTTGGGGAGTGAAGCTCCACCTCCCTTCCTGTGGGTGGAAGAGCTACAGACATTATTTGGGATTCTACAGCATGGGATATTGTCTATTTTTAAAGTTTGTTTGTTTATTCAATACTTGATTTATATTAATATGGATTCATGGGTATTTATTGTATACTCTGGGTCATATTCCAATACTGCCTTGTTTCCTTGATTGCTCAAATTTATGAGCTTTGGCCATTGGGAGCTCTGTCAGTGGACTCCTGATTCCCTGTGGGCTCCTAACTCTCTGACATATGGATCAATCACTGTGTGTGTGTGTGTGTGTGTGTTTCTGAGCACTTCTTCACTTTCTGGCATTATAAGATGCTCCAAGATCATCTTGCATATTCCCTGTTCCAGTCCTAGTAGCAGGCATTCTACAAGGAGCTGCGATTTCTTTAAGGTAACGTGATATGAAGAAAGACCTGGGCATTGACTGTGTAAGCTGGGTTTTAGAGGACAGTGGGCAATGAGAGAGGAACACGAATGACATTTGGAGTCGCAATCCTGGCGATTGCAAATTTCCTGAGAATGGAAAAAAAAATGATTCTGTGTGGGGAAAGGCCTACAAGTAGCTTGAAGGGTTTACTTTGGTGAAAAGAAAAATGTTCAGGCTTTGGGTTGAAACGAAACTATAATCTTCTCCCCGCCCCTGCCTGTCCTGAGCCATTTCTTCTTACTCTCATCTCAGTGCAATAACTTCACCTTCTTACTTGTTAATACTAAAGACCTGGAAGCTGCTATATTTTCCTCAGCTCTCCCTTTACACCAGAGTCCAATCAATGAGAAAATTTTCTCAATTCTGCCACCTAATAATTTCATAGCCTGCCTTCCCCTTGTCCCAAGCCACAGCTCCTGGTCAGGTATCTTCAATGGCTGCCATACTGGTTTCAACATCCCAGGGTTCTACCTTCTCTGCAGCAAACTCAGCACATCTGGCATGTCATTCTACCAGCTCAAGACCACTGGATATCCTACTGTGTTCAAGGTGAAGTCTTATCAAGGCTGACAGACAGGGTATGACCTGTCTCTCACATACTTCTCTAGAGTTGACTTCCTGTGTACTCTTGAGATACAGAAACAGGAATTTTGTTCAGTTCTTCAAGTAAGTCTACTAGAAAGGCCTGAGGTAAATAGGTTCTTACCTGGATGCTTTCTTTCCTCCTACCCACTATGTATAGATACGATCTTTTCATTTTTGCATTACATAAATGTCACTGTGTTAGGAGGACTTACTTGGGAGGACTGGATGTTCATGTAAGATCCTCAGTACAGGTTTTTATCGCATCTTAAACTTTCCTGAGGGTTTACATCCCCATGTTATTGATTCATTTGCTTATTTTTTTATTATTCATTCAACAAATATTTGCTTGGCATTTAATTATGGGACAGAATAGTTGTTATGGATTGGATCTGGAATATCCAGGTGTTGAAAGCTTGGTCGCCAATGCAGCAATGCTCAGAAGTGGGGCTTTGGGAAGTGATTGGACCATAAGGACTCTGACCACATCAATGAATTAATCCATCAAGGGATTCACAGTTAAATGGACTACCAGGAGGTGGTGAAAACTGTAGGTGGTGAGACCAAGTTGGAGGAACTATGTCACTAGGGGAATTTTCTGGAATGGTGTATCTTGTTCCTGATCCTCCTCCTCTTTCTCTTTTTCTTCTTCTCCTTCTCCTTCTCCTCCTCCTCCTCCTTCTTCTTCTCTCTCTCTTTCTCTCTGCTTCCTGGTTGCCTTGAGGTGAGCAACTCTGCTGCGCAATGCCCTCTCTGCCATTATGCTGTGCTTCACCACAGGCACATAGAAATAGTATCAGCTACCATGGACTGGAACCTCTATTAACAAATCTTTCCTCTATTAAGTTGTTTTCCTTAGGTATTTTGTCACAGTAATGAAAACCAGACTAACACAAGAGTGTTCAGGTGCTATAGATAGAGCAGCAAATGTGACAGAGTAAAGTCATCTTCCACCTAGAGTTTATAGACTGATGGAAAAGACAGAATAATAAATAAGTAAGTATGATATCTAGTATAACATCCTTGTAAATACCAGAAAGAAAAAAAAGTGAGTAAGAAACAATCAATAGGGTGTGCATGGAGTTGGGGAAGTTTTCAATTTAAGTGGGATAATCAGAGAAAGCCTTGCTAAGAAGGTCACACATAAGCAAAGACTTGAAGGAGGAGAAGGAATAACCCATGCCAACATCTGGGGAAAGAACATTCCAGGTAGGGATCTTGATTAAAGTAAATGCACAATAAGTTTTAGAACTGTAAGAAGGTGGAGTTTGAGGTGACTGATACACAGAGTTCTGGAAACCAAGTAAACAATTTATACATGATCTCAAGTTTAGGTAAGGAAGTTTCAAGTTGGAATTGGGAGTGGTTAGCATACAGACGATATCTGAAAACACACGGCTAGGTGAAATCTCAGGAGGAGAGGTGCTTAGTGACTAAGCTCTGGGCCCTCTGCATTCTCCAGATGACCAGCAAAGGATACTAAGGAATATGAAGGAAGAAAACCTGGCAGGTCTAATATCCTGGAAACCAAATTAATGAGTGAGTTGTGAGTCTTATTTGGCATCACTAGCTCTACTACTTACATGGTGTTTAAAACGGGCCAGTCACGGTTCTGTGCCTTTTATATACATTAACTTGTTGCATCTTTATAGTCTTCCTATGAGGTATTCTCATTTATTTTTCAGATGTAAAATAAAGCCCAGAGATAAATAAGCTTGCCCATTCCTATAGCTCATAAGCACCAGAGCTGGAATTCGAACTGAGACTCTCTGGTCTCAGGTTTCTTGGTCTTTAACACGTCATGGGTTTCTCCCAAGTGTTGCAGGTGGCTAAGCTTAGAACCAGGAATACCAAGCAGGGTAAGCAGTGTACACATCCTTGGTGAGCTCAGAAGAGCAGCTTCAAGTGAGTTGTGGAAATAAAAGAAGGATTGTAGTGGGGTCAATGAGAAACAGGAAGATGAATGCTGAAGATAGAAGATATAGACAATTCTTTTTTAAAATTTTTATTATTAGTTGTTCAAAACATTACATAGCTCTTGACACATCATATTTCATACATTTGATTCAAGTGGGTTATGAACTCCCATTTTTACCCCGTATACAGATTGCAGAATCACATCGGTTACACATCCACTGATTTACATATTGCCATACTAGTGTCTGTTGTATTCTGCTGCCCTTCCTATCCTCTACTATCCCCCCCCTCCCCTCCCCTCCCATCTTCTCTCTCTACCCCATCTACTGTAATTCATTTCTCTCCCTTGTTTTTTCTCCTTTTCCCCTCACTTCCTCTTATATGTAATTTTGTATAACAATGAGGGACTTCTTCCATTTCCATGCAATTTCCCTCTCTCCCTTTCCCTCCCACCTCTCGTCCCTGTTTAATGTTAATCTTCTTCTCATGCTCTTCCTCCCTGCTCTGTTCTTAGTTGCTCTCCTTATATCAAAGAAGACATTTGGCATTTGTTTTTTAGGGATTGGCTAGCTTCACTTAGCGTAATCTACTCTAATGCCATCCATTTCCCTGCAAATGCCATGGTTTTGTCATTTTTTAGTGCTGAGTAATACTCCATTGTATATAAATGCCACATTTTTTAATCCATTCATCTATTGAAGGGCATCTAGGTTGGTTCCACAGTCTAGCTATTGTGAATTGTGCTGCTATGAACATCGATGTAGCAGTATCCCTATAGTACACTCTTTTAAGGTCTTTAGGGAATAGTCTGAGAAGGGGAATAGCTGGGTCAAATAGTGGTTCCATTTCCAGCTTTCCAAGGACTCTCCATACTGCTTTACAAATTGGCTGCACCAATTTTCAGTCCCACCAGCAATGTATAAGAGTACCCTTTTCCCCACATCCTCGCCAGCACTTGTTGTTGTTTGACTTCATGATGGCTGCCATTCTTATTGGAGTGAGATGGTATCTTAGGGTGGTTTTGATTTGCATTTCTCTGACTGCTAGCGATGTTCAGCATTTTTTCATGTTCTTGTTGATTGATTGTATGTCCTCCTCTGAGAAGTGTCTGTTCAGGTCCTTGGCCCATTTGTTGATTGGGTTATTTGTTATCTTATTGTCTAATTTTTTGAGTTCTTTGTATACTCTGGATATTAGGGCTCTATCTGAAGTGTGAGGAGTAAAGATTTGTTCCCAGGATGTAGGCTCCCTATTTACCTCTCTTATTGTTTCTCTTGCTGAGAAAAAACTTTTTAGTTTGAGTAAGTCCCATTTGTTGATTCTTGTTTTTAACTCGTGTGCTATGGGTGTCCTATTAAGGAATTTGGAGCCCGACCCCACAATATGTAGATCGGAGCCAACTTTTTCTTCTGTCAGATGCAGAGTCTCTGTTTTGATATCAAGCTCCTTGATCCATTTTGAGTTAACTTTTGTGCATGGCGAGAGAAAGGGATTCAGTTTCATTTTGTTGCATATGGATTTCCAGTTCTCCCAGCACCATTTATCCTTCTTCCATTGCATGCTTTTGGCACCTTTTTCTAATATAAGGTAGTTGTAGTTTTGTGGATTGGTCTCTGTGTCCTCTATTCTGTACCATTGGTCCACCCGCCTGTTTTGGTACCAGTACCATGCTGTTTTTGTTACTATTGCTCTGTAGTATAGTTTGAAATCTGGTATTGCTAATTGGGCTAATGAGGAACCAAGAGGTGTTTGAATGGTTCTAGGGAGACGTGGAGTCAAGGGGAATTGTTTTCAAATAGGGAAGAAGTTATGATATATTTGTAGGCTGGTTGGAACAAACAGCCTGGTCTTCCTCCTAGAAAGAAAGCAATGAGTGGTGTCCTAGAAAGGGAAGAATTTTAATTCTGCCTTTGTGACTAAATAATCATTGGCTGAGCTGCTTTAT
Organism: Urocitellus parryii; assembly: GCF_045843805.1. Taxonomy (NCBI): domain Eukaryota; kingdom Metazoa; phylum Chordata; class Mammalia; order Rodentia; family Sciuridae; genus Urocitellus; species Urocitellus parryii. Next base: position 81,516,641 of record NC_135532.1, read on the forward strand.
GTCTCTGTTCTCTGCTGAAGTATGTGCTTCTCCGTGGGGTCGTCTTATATTTTCAAACTCCACCATGCCCCAGGTGCCCACCTCAGTGCTTGGTGAGTGCATGAGGAATGGTCTACTCAGGAAGTTGAAAGGAGAAGCCCGCTGCTTCAGCACTCCATACCTTCCTGTCCAAGAGTCACCTGTCTGCACACCTAGCACTCTGCTCTCACCTGGCAGGAGGCCACCTGTTCATATCCTCCTCTGACAATCCAACTCCATAGCCACCAGGCCTGGCTGTTGGCAAAAACCATCAGGAGAAGTCACAGTGAAACTCCCACCCACAGCCCTTGAGAATCTCCTGGGGAAGCTGTGTCGCCATGCCTTCCTCCAGCCCCACACCCTATTCCTTCCAGCTGCCTGGGCCCCACCCCTACTCCCTTGCTACACTGAGAACAGATCCTAGGCTCTGTTCTCACTGCCCTTCATTTTCCAGTATCAGGGGAGAATGACTGATTCCCCTCCACCTGTGCACTTTGGGTAGACGACAAAGGGCACCAAAGCAGATGGGAAATGTGTTTCATCCTGCCCATCCCTGGGGATATCACAAAGCTTCAACTTGAGGTTGGGGAGCTGAGCTAATTCAGCTGAAGCACTGGGTCTCCTCTAGCAGGAAACCAGGACGATTTTTAAGGCATCAGCTCAAGAGTGAAAGAGTGTTGTTTTCCAACCTCAGGTTCTAGGACAGTACCGAATGCATGTTGATAAAAAAGAAAAGGCAGAAGAATGGATAAAACTGATGTGGTCTGTAAATAAAATGAAATAGTATTCAGCCAAAATAAAGAATGAAATCTTATCATGTCCCACAGCATGGATGGAAAAGGAGAGCGTTATGTTCAGTAAAATAATCCAGAAACAAAAAGTATCACCTAATCTCACTCCTATGTAGAATCTGAAACAGGAGATTTTATAGCCTTTATAGAGAATAGAGTCTCAGTCCCTAGAAGCTGGGATGGGGAGGGGGGAGGAGGGATAGAGGAAAGCTGGGTAATGGTTGCCAAAATACAATTATGTGGAAGGAATAGGTTCTAGTGGGTGACTACACTTTACCCCAATTTATTATGTATTTCATAAAGAACCAGAAAAATGGAATTCGAAATTTCCCAGTACAATTGATAAATGTTTAAAGAGATGAAAATGCTAATTACCCTTATTTGATTATTGATACATTCTATGAGGTATCAAATTATCACACTGTCCTCTATAAATAGGCACAATTAAAAAGTAAAAATCACAAAGGCCTCCTATACCTTTCAAGATATCACCCGTACACCCCTGGACCATGCCTCTCTCTCTGTCTCTCTCACACACCTCACCCATGCAGGGACTCCTACTTAGGCTCTTGTCTTACTTCTCCTTCCCTCCCCAAACCAACCCACCTGCCAGAAGCACAGTCAGCAGTACCATGCGCCCATGTGGGCCTGACCTGCCTACACTGGTTGCCTAAAATACTTGGGAGTATATATACAGCATGGTACGGAACTAATTTTTGAAGCAAGTGTGGGGGCTCCAGGGCACTCTGCCATTTCCTCTTGTCCCTAAAGCTGTTAAACTAAATTATAGGGCTGGGGGAACGAGAGGCCAGCTGTGCTTCAGCTGCAGGCTCCAGTTGTTGTGACAAAGTGAAAAGTGTGGGCACCAACAGATCATTAACTGTGTAGCCAAAAATAGGCTGATGATTGGATTGCACACTCGGCTTGGAGGAGAAAGTATGGACCCATCTCAGGCCAGTGCTGATTCTAGCCCAGAATGGTATCAGCCCTTCAGCCAAAAGAGAATTGGCCATTGTCCCTAAAACACTTCTTCACGTTCTTCATATTTTATTACATTGGGGCAAGTTTTATTTTATTTTTCTAAACTTTTTTTTTTTTAAATTGACAGGGTTTTTGTCTCAAAACTGTTTTGGTTTTGTTTTTAAAATTTCCCCACAATTTCCTGTAGCGCTGCCTCTTTGGCTGAGTTCAACTTTACTGTTGACTATAATTACTGTGAGGCTTGTGAAGAGAGTTGAAAAATCGAGGTTGACATTAAAGGTGCATTACACTTGAATAAACCCAGAGACAGAATATCGCACATTGGTTTGGAGTTGCCCCTGTGTTTTGTCTAGATTAACAAATTTAGACGGCTCTTGGTTTGCATAGCATTAATAACCGCTGGGGCAATCTCTGGAACTTGTAAACACTGCTCATAAATAGTTGCTAAAGTGTGAGGCTGAATAAACATTACCTCGATCGTTTGGGAAGAATTGGCCAGAATGGAACAAAACTGTGCTTTGAAATAGGACCTTTCTCATTTGAAAGGAGTGGAGAAAGAACAGGATCAGGACACTAAGAAGTGGCTACTTCAATCCCTTGGATGTTTAGCAGTATGCAAGTGACCATAAACAGTTGACATCATCTTGTGGTACCTCTGTTTCTCTCTCATTATCTCTCAAATGTTGATAATAGTCTTCACTACTAACATTTCATGCACTCACTTATTCATTTCCATGATGGAAGAAGAGCTGAGAAGATTTTTTTATTTTTCTGTAGCTGAGTTGCATGCACATATATATTTTAACCTTGAAGGATCCATAGGAGTCTTCCAATTCAGCATTGTTTTACAAATCTCAGGCCTGGAAGCTCTGCAACAGCCCAACTCAGGTCTATCATTTCTCAAGACTTCTCTGGTCTGTGGCTGTCAGCTTCACCATTATGACCTTTGATTACCCACTGAGAATACAGTACATATTCAGGGCAGATACGGACTGGCATGGACAAGGAGAAGGCTTGGTGGGGAGATGTTTGCAGTTGAAGATAGATGAATATGTCGTGAGGGGACTCAAAATGTAAACTTACGTAGAAGCCAGTGTTTAATCATCAACTTAATTTTTCCTTAGAATATTCTTCTTTTCATACATTCTAAAATATTGTTTAATAAAGGGAAGCAAATATCCTGGAATGACATGGGTAAATACACTTGATCAGGCAAGAACTGTCTTATTCATAATGAATTGCAATGGCAATGATGTTCACTGGGTGCTTACCACAAGCTGGGGTGTTTGTAGCATGGTATACTATATAAAATCTTCTCATTTAGTCCCCAGAAAGAGTCTTGTGGTAAATACTATTGTTACCACTATTCTAAATGTAGGAAAATTTTTACAGAAGGTAGTGTATTTGTCCAAGGTCACGTGACTAATGGTATAATTAGGATCTTGAGCAAAAGATTCTGACAACTCATCTCATTTGCTGTTATCTCTGAGTCAGTCATTGAGATGCCAGAACTTTTCAGGTGTCATGCAAAGGCTCAGATTGTCCAGTGCTGGTGATTTTTTTGTTTTGTTTTGTTTTTGTTCGTTTGTTCAGAAACACTTAGATGATTAATGGGACTTTTTGCTTCTTTTTGTGAAATAAACGTGTGTTGAACACCCGTGGTCAGGATCCATAGAAGGCTTTTAATGAAGGGCACATATTTCTCCCGCATCATTCTGCTCTCATGGGTTTAATCAACAGGAACAAAGATGGGTATGTGGAGGCTGTGCTTTAATGAAATACCCCAGCCAGAAATGACCTGCTTTCCTAAAGCTGGGATACTCTGGGTTGAAGCAAAAGTTTTGGTAAAATGTTTCTCTGATTGCATAATAATTTAATGTATGACCAACCAGGTTTTTCTTACACATTTATCATCTTCGGTTCTGTGACAATGGGCAGATTGTCGGTGACATGGCTAAAGCCCAACTCCAATGCTGTGGTCTCTTAGGAAGCTCCTCTAGTTCTCACTCCTGCTAGAAAACAGTGGTCTCTGTAGCATCATGACGTTTGCTGGGAACATCCTCATAGTCCTGGTGTGCCTGGCCCCATGTCAATCGTTTACCCTTCAGAGTGAAAGGAACAGGGGCTACACAGACAGGATGCCTAAGCCCAGCACTCATTAGCTGTGAGGCCTGGAGGGGTTAATTCCTCTCGTGTAACTTTCTATTTCATTACTTCCATTCCATAGATAATGGAAGTAAGATTTGTCCTTGGAGGTTTGGAATGAAGAGTAGATGTAAAAGCAGGTTAGGTAGTAGCACGATGTCTGACACAGAGTAATCCACAAGTGGCAGCTATTATTATGACAATTATTAGCAGAGATGCTTAAACATATTAAATACATCTGACAGTTTGCATGCTTATGGAGAATAAAGCCCATTTGTTTAGTATTAGGTTATATCCATCAGTTCTTATATACATTTTAGACACTTGCTAAATGGCCCTAAAATTAAAATGAATATATATATATATATATATATATATACATATATATACACACACACACATATCTGTGTATGTGTGTGTGTATATATATATATAATGTGCACATGTATATACATATTGTACATTCCATCACTAGAATCAAATAAATACATAAATATATATTTCATACATTGCATCTTGGAATTCAGATTTCACCTGCCATTTTGATTATCCTTAATCACCAGCTGGTTAATAATTTGAAGACTAATTTTACAACAGTTTTATGGTCTCATTGATGGTAGGGTTGCATAAGATCTTTATGTAAATTCAGGGAGGAAGCCAGGGCTCTGAATTCTGGGTCTGGACTCATTCCTGTGGGCCCCCGGCACTGCAGGTTAAGTGAGAGCATGCGTAGAGTCACACCAATGCACCTTGACATAGGTTATTTATTACTTACTCCCCAACTCCTTATTTGTTCCTCGTGTCACAAAATCTGCCTGTGAAAGGAGGTTCACTGTGCTGACCATGAGCAGAGGGAACAATCCCCATTTGTTCCTTGGGAAACAAGGCGGGTGATTGACCTGGCCATGTCTCCCCGTGGGGAATAAGCCAGTGAGCCAGGGTGGGGTGTTAGGGGGCGAAGACCTGGATCAGGAAATGTCTCACACCTTCCCACTTCAGGATACTTTGGCATGCACCTAATTTTTTTTTTTTTGTCATGCCTTTTGTTCTGGTGAGGCTTTTGCTGTCGGGGAGATTATATAGACAGCCCTAGCACCAAACATTTATTTAAAGTGAAATAGCACCAGCTGCCATTTCTATGTCAGTGAAATAGATTCTTGGGGGCCTTTCTCTCCAGAGTCTGTCAAGGCAGACAAAGATAACAGGCTGCCAGGACTCCATCCACTGCAGAGGCGTCACTATTAAATCCCAGGAATGTGCTCTCAGCTCCTCCTCTCTCCTCTGCTTGCCTTTGTTTTTTCAAATGAGCAGGATCTTGGGTGGGCAAGGATCTTAACGGGGAGATCTTAACTTAGCATTCCCTCTCTCAAAGCTCCAGAATATCTTAATTCTTATCCTTGGTGCCCAGCATTTAAAGCACATGAAAAAGAAAACTTGAGATTGGAGTTGAAAGAAAATACCAGAAATGGCATTTGGAAGCCATGAAACATGGCACTCGACAGATGAGACAGGCCATACTGCAGTATTAACCATAGGTTTCAGGAGCAAATCTCAGTTGCATGGGCCATTAAAAGCAAAACAAAAACCATAATTGCCCTTAATCTCTATTCATCCTGCATGTGAAAATCCCGTTCAAAGGGAGATTTTGAAGGAGAAGATCAAGAGAAAAATAAGCACACATCTTTGGACAGTGCCAGATTTGATCCCCTTTCTTTGAAGACTAGTTAAGAACAGGACAGGATCCAGAGGTGGGAGCCCTCCTTGAGCACTGAGCTAGGTGACATGGTTTAAAACACTGGACTTGGGTGCATTGTCTTTGTCAGTCCCATCTGTGTCCATAAACCCTTTTGTGTGGGTTACATACTTCCATGGTTTGGACTCAGAAACTGAGCTAGATGATCATGCCTCCTATGTGCTCTCTCTTGACCTTCCTTAAACAAACAAACAAACAAACAACTGCTTAAAGTATAGTGAAGTTAGTTGCATGGCCTAGGGTACAGGTACAGATTGGGAGTGGAAGCCAGAGAGAAAAGAATGGCCAACTTAATCAAATTATAGACTCAGGAAAAGCATTCCCCCAGTAATTTATGACTCTCTTCCTTAGTTCTCCCTCATCAATTCCCTGTGCCTTATTTATGCTAATATTATTTTAGAAATGGGAGAAAATTTAATGTAATGATCTTGATTTTTAATCAAAGAAATTTATCATTTTCTTGTTAATAAATAAGATTAGGATGTGGAGTACTCATGCTCTCTTGTGCGCAGATATCATGATCCCACTTGAGAATATTTTGTATAACATATGACCATTAAGAATTAGTATCATCTATGCCTTGCATAGGGCATAATAGGGTAATTTGCACTGCCATTAATGCAGGCACACACGATGAGACAATAGAGTGACCATAGCCACACATCTTATTTATTTTCAGATCTATTAAAAAATGAGATTGAGTTACTGTGTGACAGGTAAGACATTTGAGAAATTCTTCCCCATTGCCATTTCTCCTTTCTCCTCCTTTCTTTTCATATGTACAACAATTTTTTTTTCCAAATGAAGGTCATTCATTTTCATAGGGACATTTCTTTAGCCACAGCTCCACTCTTAAAGTTGCTTGAGTTTCTCTAATTATCATGTCATATTCCCTTTCTCCCCGTAGGTTTCAATCAATGGGTACTTACCCCCCTGTTTTAGGAAATTGGTTTGGACTAGTGTTTGGTCTCCAAATAAATGAAGAGTTTGAATGAAGAGGAGGTTTCTTTCTTTCCATAAAATCAGAAGTCATGAATACAGAGGAGGAACCACTTTTGATCTGACTGGTGTTGAGGGGGAAAAGTTTTCTTTTAATTGAATTTAAGATTCTATTGTTGTGGGTCTGTTTGCATGGGCTCTTATTTTCAGTTGGAAGCCATAAAGAAAGCAAGCAAGCTTCTTTTTCTTTACTAGGCAGATAACGTCACTTTTGGATTTTATACTGACCTCTCGCTCTAAACCTTTGCCTGGGACCCCTCTGTAATGGATAGGCCAGCGAGAGACTCTGACTTCTGTACATGATGCCACTTTGATCAGTTGAACTTTAAAGGGTGGTTTCTTCAAAAGATGTTGAAAGCTGCTTTAAGATCAGTGACCTCATAACAAACACTAAGCTGCTACTTCTCATCAAATTTCCTCTTAAAGAAGCATATGTAACTCTTCAAAACTTTCCTTTATTCAAATTGTCACACGGAACCAGAAGCCCATAACATGAGAAAAACAGCCCATCAAAATTACCATCTCCTTTAGAAAGTGAAAAATTATGCTTTAAATTATTGTTCCATGAGAAATTACAATTCCTGGTGTCATAGATTGTGACTTAAGCCGTTACAACGGTTCTTTATGAACTCAGGATGGAAAGGAATTGGAAACCTCTAAAACCCATAGCTTTATGCTTGCATATGTTTCTTAGCCCAGAAATGGATTTTTCTTGGTAGCTTTTGAAAAATAATGGGAATATATGCAAAATATATTGTGTTAAAGAATAAAAGCTTAATTTTCCTACAAATAACTATTTAAACAAATATGAATTTAGGTAAAGCTTATATGAGATAATTAATAAGAAGACATAGGCACATATTTATATAATCTCTTTATGGGAAAAACTTTCCAAAATAATAAGCAATTAGAGAAATCACAAAGGAAGAGAGTGGTAGATTTGTTCACCTAAGACTTTAAAAATCTTATTAAAATTTATGTTTGCATTTTATTTTGGTTCTATGATAGAGAACTATTTAAGAATCAATAATATTTATGTGTATTAGATTAAAGATTGAGCATTTTAAAAAGACTTTAAATCCTTATATATCTTTATGTATTCTTATTGACTGCACTCCAATTATTGATTTGCTTGAGTCACTGTCCTTCAAATTTAAAGAACTCATGCAAATCAATAATTGGAGTGCAGTCAATAAGAATACATAAATTATATAGGAGGAAATTAAATTTTCTGATTAAACCATAAAAATACTGTGTTAGTAATCAGCAATTGAAAAGATCGCAAAGAAAACTAAACTAACATCAAAGGATTAAAAGAAATGCCAATTGCTGACAAGGACATAGTAATTGGACATTTCTATATATAACTGGTAGAATTGTAAACTGATATGACCTATTGGAAAGATAATTTGGCACTATGCATTAGGAAAATTCCAGTTGTATGCATAAAGTCATCCATTACAGTATTTTTGTGCCTACTAGAAAATTAATTAGAAGTAATCAAATGATCAAGAAAATTCTTGCGGGTTCTAGGATATATAAAACAGACTCATTAAATGGTTACTCATGGACAATTTTTAACAGAAAAGAAAAATGCACAGGTTGATTATAAAAAGCATACAAAGTTAAGCATTCAGTATGCCAAAATAGGTAAAATTCTGTTCACATTTAAAAATGCATACATCTATCAAAATATGGAGGCAATTAGTTCTGGATTTTATTCTTCATGCTTCCTGTATTTCCCCTATTATGAAGTATTTAGTATGTTTCCAGGAGTGTCCAGAGTTCCCAAGCAATTTTTACATATGGGTATGAACCTTATGGCTGATTCAGTTATCTCCATGGAGGTTCTTAAAGTGTGTATTTATATAAAATCAGTGTATATATTGTTGATATTTATAGGTTAATGTTCTGTAGTAATGTATGCATAGTATTTCATATGAATATGTTAGTATATTAGTGTTAACATTAATACTCATCAACTTGCATGATTTTAATAATATATTAATATGACATGTAGCATAATATATCAACATATATACTGCACAGTAGCAACATACATTGATATAGCAATATTTATATATCTTAATTTACATAAAATAGTGAATTTCTGTCTATAGCAAAGGGCTAATTGCTTTTGAACTTAATTTGGAGTTGTCTTAACAGATCCTACATCATGATTCCCTCTCTAATGACACCTCCCACATACAATTCCTTAAACCAATCTGAGGCCCACTTGAGGGCTCTCATACTTCAGCAGCATGTGCCACAACCAATCTCCATGCAACAGAGTCTTTTGGACAGTGCCCTGCCTCCTTTGTAATAGAGTATGACTTTTATAAGGTGTTAAGAGTTGCTGTGAATGGACATTGTCACCCATAACTCCGGTGCTCAGATTAGCTAAATATGTTGCCTTTGAAAAAAAAGAATTAAGTTGATCTTCAAGAAAGGACAAACACATGGGAGAATCAAAGGGCTCTTTCAGATTTGTAAACCTAATATCAAAGAATTTAGAAGTCTAACCCAGCCTTACAGGTGTCCTTTGCTTTGATCATTAATTAAAATGTGACTTCTATCCACAGTGTCACTGTGGGAGGACTTGACAAAACAAAGTATGTCAGGTACCTGACAATTTCTTATAATGCCCTGAAAGACAGGTGTTCATTCCTGTAAAAGCTTTGAAGCTAAAAATAAAATAAAACAAAATTTAAATTAAAGGATATTCCCAAGCACATAGTAATCATCTTAATACGTACATTTCAGGGTCTTTTTTTTCCTCCCTGATGATGGTGGTGGTAGGTGGGGGGGAAGGGCGGTTGGTGTTAAAGACGGGCAAAACCCCTGGCTGGAAAGGAATGCAGAAAATGGGGTAAAGTAAAGCCTTGTAAGTCACTTGAGATCAATTGTCAGAGAATGTGTCTCAACGGTGTCATTATCAGATTAATATTTGAGTTCCAATTTAAGCTGGAATTATTTGGATAACAAAAATCAAAAGAAAAGTTTTTACAAACAATTTTGCCTTGGAGCAAAAGAAACGTATCAGAGATGAATTTTTGTGATTTTCCACCACACCTCTCAAATTCCTGTAAGCTTGTGTGTTTCTCCGTAAAGAGTCATGGACATCCTTACCTTCACAGCCCTGGTTTGTTTTATTTTGAGTCAAAATTGGAGAAAAACAAAATTCTTGTCATTTCATATGAGTTTCACATGGACTACAGACTTCAGTGCAAAACAATCACCAAGGTATGTCTAATCATTGTGAAAGCATGATTTATTTGATAAGTCACTCTAGGTTGGATGTAAGAAGAGACATTTTAGTCTAGTAGCAGTGCTTGTCTGTAATCCCAGTGACTTAGGAAGCTGAGACAGGAGGGTCCCAAGTTCAAGGCCAGCCTGGATAACTTAGTGAGATCCAGCCTCAAAATAAAATAAAAAGGACTGGGAATGTAGCTGAGTAGTAGAGTACCTCTGGGTTCAATCCTTGATACTGGAGGAAAAACAATATAGAAGAAGAGATGTCTCCTTTGAGATAAAAGCAAACTTTTGGTTAACTGATTTCTCCTTTTTAATTTCTTCATCGGCATTTACTAGAGCTAGGGTCTCTACTGTAAGTTTATGAATAAAATGCTCTGAACTTTGAAGTAATTTACAATGTAATAGGCAGAGCTATAAACTGAAAGCAATCAGCAAATTAAAACATTCAATGAAATGTGTAGATGAAAAAACTAAATAGAGAAAATGGAAAGAAAAGTTGAGAAATGAATTATGCATAGTGTTCAATGAATAGAATATAGCTTCATGAAAGTGTTGGCAGGGATAAGGGCAGGGACGGTATGCCAGTTTACTCAAGAGGAAACTCCTAAGGAGCTAGGATTCCAGAGGTCCTCTAAGAAAGGGGTTTAGTGTAGTGGAGTGGTAGGAAGGTTGCAGATGCAGATAACTCTCTGTGGCATGGTGCTTTTGTTCCTCACTAAGGACAGGCTGAGGGTGAAGAAGCCATGTATGGAGCTTGTGAGTTGGGGATGACTGAGAAGATTTAATATGGGGGTGAAGGACTTGGCTGAAGGGTAGCTATCATAGGATTAATATGATCAATAATTTTGGTGGAAAAATTACCCTGGTTGCAGCCCAGGATGCTTAGTGAAAACAATATGCATCAAAAGCAGGCAGACCGTCAGAGGGGGTTCTGTTCAGACTTCAATGAGGCTATTAAATTCAATTTGTAGGTGAATATTGACAAAGAAAGATGTTCAAAATGGGTCTATATAATATTTCCATTTTTAAAAACCTGTATTGGCAAAGAAGAACCAAACTGAGGACTTTGTTCTATGTTCTGTAGTTTACAGCTCATCCCTCCTGAGCTTCAGTCCTGTGTTTGGTTGTAGAAGTTTGTTCTTTGGAATAAGTTATTCTAAAGCATTTTTTAATTTTTAAAATTAAAATATGGATCCATAATGATTGTACATATTTATGGGATAGTGGGATAATTCAATATAGATAGACTATGTGTATTGATCAAATCAGACTAATCAGCAATTCCATTTCCTTAAAAATTTGTAGTTTCTCTGTGTTGGGGAGCTTCCAATGTTGCTATTGGGTTTTCATGGGTCTCATCTACATTATTCTATCTAATGTCCAAATGGATGTGAGACCATTCCTGGGGAAAGTTATATACTTGCTTATTTCACTTCTAGAATGAAGGTTTTCAGTGAGTTTTCCCAAACATCATTTTCCTTGGAAAGTGTTGAGTCTGCTTGATCAAGGAGCCAGCAACTGACTTCTCCAGGGAAACTCAGGAGACCTCAGAGAATTTCTGTCGACAGACAAGGCTTTGACTTCATGCAAAATCAGTTTCGTTCTTTGTCAGATCCAAATCCATCTCTGGTACTCTTCTGTTGTCCTTTCATTACAAAAATAACCATTCTGAATGATGACATGGGTCTTGGAAATATGACACTATGCTTTGAATTGTATATTATTCATCTCACTTAGGTTTCCCAGCAACTCTATGAAATAGCTATTTTGTGACTATTTGACTAGTAAGAAAATTAAGACTCAGAATCTGAGTGAGTTCACACAACTAGAAAGTGGCAGACATTAGGTCACATTTCTCTGTCTTCCATCTGTTTTGTAGATGAGCATAGGTCTTATGGAATGCACATTCCTTATTTCAGTATTTGTAAGAGGTACAACATACTTAAAACACAGTGTCTTCAATAGTATTTGTTGAGTGAATAAGTGAAATTTCAGGAATTACCATCGTAATTTTATAGTAAAGTCCAAAAACTTTTCTTGCCCTGCCTGTGGTAGGCTCTGATGTTCCTGAGAATTGAGTGTGGAATCCTGCTGTCCTTCTTAGATGGAGATCCATGGAAATGAGTTAGAGAGAGTGAGGTGAGCCATTCATTTTTTATTCAGCATATTTTTTTTGTTGTTGCATGTTGAGTTGATTTTACTAAGTGAAAACCATTTGAGCACCTTATTTGCACAATATGCTGGGATGATAAAGAAGATATTATAATTTATACAAGCTAGTTGATCAAATTACTAAGAAAATATTTTTAATTCACTTTCTCTCATTCCTTTACTCTAATTCAAATTGGAGCTTCCAAGATAGAAGTTTAAGGATGTTCAGGAGAGTGGTAGTGTAAATTTGGTGGGAAAAAGTCCTTATCAAAGCATCAGAATGGAGTCCTAAATACCACCAAGTCTACTGATGTTTCTCATAGAAATAAGTCCAAAGGTGGTGATTAGGGTTCCGTCTTCCAACAACAACACTATGTCTCACAAGTTGAGCATTACAATGTCTTGATTCATTAAAATGAATTATGAAGATTAACCTGAGTTCCTCAGAAGTTTGGAGACCTGGGCAAAGGTAGAAAAACAAAGGTTTTGGGCTGAATTAGCTTGCCACTGTGTCTGTTATTATATACTCATTTTCTCTTTTTCCCTTCTACTTTAAAACAAAACCAAACAATACTTCTTAAAGATAAAGAAACTCAACCCAATGGGAAACTTTTGTCTGGCAGATTCTGTCTCTCCCTGAGCAGCAGGATGCATGGCCATTCCCACAAAGGCCAAGAGCTCACTCATTTGATTGGCTAGTGAGGTGGCAGTGATAGCACATAATGAATTTGTAACATGTTAGAATGGCCTTTTTTTTTTTTTTTTAAACTTACTGTTGATGAACTCTGGGCAGGTATGTAGTTTTAAGCACATGGAAGGATTTTACATTACAGTTGCCAGAGCTTTTATGGAATACAGGAAAATATTGGAATCCTTACTTATATCACTGTTTCTCCAGGAATTATAAAATTTCTACAGGTAGGCAGAAACTGTTGGCTTGCTCATCTTTCTTATAGATGGTCCACAGTGTGCATTTAACAAGTTAAAGCCTGGAGGAGTTTCTAACTAGAGAAAGTATGTACATTTGTTCAAGGTTGCCATTAATTGATTTATGGGGTGACTGAATGCAAAAAAAAAGAAAAAAAAAATGGAAAGAAACAATTGCAGACAGCCTGAGAAAATGTCCTTTATCCTTTCCAGAATATTTCTGATTTTTATTGTCATTAACATCTGAGCATTTCCATATAGTTTGCATGTTTTAACAGTCTAAATGGGTTTTTTAAAAAAACTGTCACTTGTAAGTATTGACTAAGTAATTTTATTCATTGTGGTAATGGTGAGAAAGCAACCTGGTTAAGATCAAGTTGTCAGCCTTTCATTCATTTAAAAATGGAAATATAGTTAGGAAACTTTTCCTCCTTGCTTATTCCTCTCAGTTGCCCATCCTTAGGCCTGATGGGTTAATTCTCCTCTAGGGTAATAAATTTAAGGTATGATGTCTACTTATAGACTTTGAAAAATAATGTGCTACGTAGATTATTTTTCATTTTTGCATTTATACTTATTTTATTTTATGGTTTTTATTGATTTGAATACTTCTAGATTAATCATCAGGACACAATCCTAAATTTTATTTCATTGTAGGGATAAAAATACCCAGTGATAAACCTTACCTTTTATAAGCTTCCTAAATTCAAATAAGACTTTTTTTAAAAGTTTGAACTTAGTTTAAAAAATAAAACAGCCTTAAAATACATCAAATCCCATGTAACTGGCTGATTTAAAATTTTCACATTATATTTGATAGTTTTGTTTTTGATAAATAGTCTTAGAGAAAAAAGGAGGTACGTGTACATTGAAAGTTTGCTCTGGTATATTTATTATTATGGACATCTTGTTTACAACTATTTTAAGGAATGAAAATGCAGCTCCTTAATTGATTATCTGTCTCCATACAATGTTATAAATTGGAAGTATATACCACTTTTACTCATTCATTTATTTCAACAAGTATTTATGAGACACTGTGTGCTGAAAATCATACTGATTTAGAAAAACCAGCATGATTAGGACAAAGTTCCTACTTTTGCATTAGACACTGAAGGATAAAGGAAACTGGTGACCAGTCAGCTAATACATATTGAACACCATCTGTGGTACCCATTTTACTGAGCTCTGAGGACATAGCAGGTAATAAGCCAGGTGTAGTTTCTGCTCCAGTGGAGCTTGGGAAAAAGAAGCCATCCTCAAACACAGTATCGGGGGTGTTAAGCCCCAGGTCCTAAAGGATTAGATATAGGAAAACTTACTGGTCAGGGGTGTCAGAAGAGAGTTTACTAAGGAAGAATTGTTTCAGTTGAATTCTGAAGCAAGAATTATAGTCAAGAAAAGCAACTCAGAATTAGGGAAATTCAAATTAAAACTATTTTAAGATTTCATCTTACTCCAATCAGAATTGCAATTATTATCAAGAATAAAAATAATAAGAAATGCTGGCAAGGATGTGGGACAAAGCTACACTCATATATTTTTTAGTGGGACTGAAAATTAGCACAACCATTCTGGAAAGCAGTATGGAGATTCCTGAAAAATCTAGGAATGGAAACACCATAAGACCCAGCTATCCCACTCCTCAGTATTTATCCTAAAGAATGAAAATCATCATACTGCAGTGATACATGCCTACAATGTTTATAGCAGCATAATTCACAATAGCTTAATTAAGGAATCAGCCCAGATGCCTGTCAACAGAGGAATGGATTAAGAAGTTGTGGCATATATACACAGTGGAGTTTTTTTTCCAGCCATAAAGAATAAAATTATGGTATTTGCCAGTAAAGGGATAGAACTGGAGAGTATATGCCAGGTGAAATAATCCAGACTCAGAAAATCCAGTGTTAAATGTTTTCTCCCACATGTGGAAGTCAGAGCAAAATAAGGGAAAAAAAGCGGGTGAAATCAGATATCATAAAGATATAGGGAATATCAGTGGAGTGGAAGGAAATTGAGAGGGAGGGAAGGGGGAATGGGAAAGAAGAGGAAATGAATTTATCAAAATCATGCTATGTGCATATAAAAATATAACACAATGAATTGCACCTTTAGGTATATGTAAAGCACCAATCAAAAATAAATAAATAAACAAGTGAAAGGAGAGAGAGGAAAAAAAAAAGCAAAACTGCTCAGTAATAGAGGTTGGGACAAGACAAGTATTCCAGACAGAGGAAATAGTTTGTGCCAGAGTAGTAGGGTGGGACAGAGTGGGTGCATCTGGGAAACATGAAAAGATAGGTATGTGAAGTGAAAGAGACAGGGAGGGAGTGGAGCCAGCTGAATTTAGTGGTGCCAATTCAAGTCTCCTAGGAAGTGGCATGCAGCTGAGTTCTCTCTAGGAGAGTACTGCATCTGCAAGTGAGTGTCACCACCAGCTGCTAACACCATGTGCTACCTGCACAAACAAATCAACAGACCCAAAGTGTAAAGTCTCAAGATCCATCAGGCCAAAAATCATTACCTCAAGGAATTTGGTACAAGACCTCAAAGCTTTTTAGTTTTACAACCATTTACCAAAATAAAACCAGTGCTAATGAAATACCAACTTTCAATTTCTGGCTCAGAGTTCCCCTGTCTTCAGACTTTTTTTTTTTTTTTTTTTTTTTAAGGTGGTCTAAATTTCAGTCATGGGTTTGTTCCTCTCTGGTTCTTTTAGCAAACCAGGTGTTTTGAGATTGCTCAAGTCAGAGGATTGGAAAGATTCCAGATATGACGCACATCTCCTTTCAGGATGTGGATAAAAGCAATGAACAAAAGTGGCTATCAGTGTGTAAGAGTGAATCTGTGAGAAAAAAAAAAAAAGACAGCACAAAACAAAACCCTCAAACTTCAGAGCAGTAAGGTCATTTTGGAAAATTTTCCCACATTGAGCAATAGGTCCATATCAGAGCTGAGTTTAGTAATTATTTGCCTTGGACCAGTTGTTAGAAATTAAAGATTTATTTATAGAGGAAGATAACAATTTGGGGAAGAATCAGTGTGACTTAAGATTTTTGAGATGAAAACAGCACACTCAAATCTCAACATCATCTGCAGCTATCATCTTATTTGATTCTCTTTCCATCTCCAAAGAAAAAATAAATAAAGCACATTCTCTGGATCTTTTGAATTACATGCTAAGTATAATTAATATGTCTGTTGAATTTCCTGTGTGGGTGGCACTGTATAAAATATTCAGGGGGAAAAATGTTTCTTTCAACACTTTGAGCATCACCAGTCATTCAATTCAGCTCTTTTGCATGACCTTTGCTCCATGAACTTGCTTTGTAGTAAAAAAAAAACTTTGCTTTGTTTTAAACACTACTGGGTGTATTGGGGTCTATTGTTCACAAATGTCCCACTTTCTGTAAACCACACATATTGGTGAGCTCTACAATGTGTAAATATCTATTGCATCGAATGCTCTGTTCCCCCAACTAGAACTCTCCAAAGTAGATACATGTACATTCTCTTGGGATATTTGTGTTTTTGTTTTACTTTGATTCAAATCAGAGTACCTTTCATACCTCAGGCAGGGTTTTAGCAGTGCATTCATTAATATTTACCTTTGTTTCCTGTTTGACTACTAAGAAATCATTAATTCTCTGGAACTGTGGACTACAAGATAATGAGATTTTCATGAATTGGAAAAAATGGGATGAGAAACCATTAAATAGGGTAGAAGTACAGTTAACCTAGACAGATAAAACAAATAACCTGAGAATAAATGGAAAGAAAACATAATAGATTCAGATTCATTTGGCTCTAAATCTTGTTTCATCATTTATTTTGTTGGCCCTTAAGTCAGTCATTACACTATGCTAATTCTTGATTTATTCAACTCTAAATGAGTATTATTATACATGCTATAAAGGTGATGAGAACTTGTGATAATACACATAGATCATTTCCCTTGTGCTTGTCTGTTGAGGAAATGGGCACCTAATACATCACAGTTGTTATTATTATAGTTGGCTCTTCATATTCATGGGTTTTATAGATTCAATCGATTATGTATGGATTAGAAATATTTGGGGAAATAGTGTGTCTGTACTGAACATGTACACTTTTTTCTCATTATTCCCTAAATAATAAGTATATTATTTATTTACATTGTATTAAGTATTATAAGCAATCTAGAGATTATTTAAAATCTGAGGATATGTGTGGGTTTTATGCAAATACTATGCTATTTTATATAAGGACTTGATTATTTGTGGGTTTTAGTTTCTGAAAAGGGTATTGGAATCAGTCTTCCATCAATACTAGGGGATGACTGTAATCAATAATAATTATAGTATTAATACGTACTCATACAGCTTCATCATCAGAGCTATCACCTTCAGCAAAGTAAACATAGTAGCAAAGTATTGCCCTGAGATCCAGGCTGTGCTTGACATTAAATAAGAATTGGAGTTGGAAAGCTACTGAGATAAAAGCAAGGAAAATCGGGGGAGCAATAGATGAGACTTATAGGAGGATGCATTTCAGTTGCATTAATGGATGGTTTTAATGGTGAATATAGACATTCTAAGATGACTGAGGCTGCTTCATGAGGCCCTGTGCTCTGATCTGAATGTACCCTAGCAGAAGGCACTTGTAGCCGTGGTGGGGAGTACAGATAGATAATCTTGAATTTTTTTTTTGACTCAGATATTCCATGATTCTGTGGCAGGAATGGACATGTGGTTGTATGACTTGGAAGGGTAGGAAGGCCTTTGACTCGAATGTTTGAAAGAATTATTTCCAAAGACATTTTTTTCCTGTATATTCAATTCTGGTGGATTTAGAACAAAGAAAGCAATAGCTAAAGTTCCTTGATTATGAGGGTAGATTCACACAAGTCACCAAATCTAGCCTTTCACTAACTATCCCATTGGGTTCCTATGATCTCTTCTAGGGCCAGGAGACATAGCAAGATTGCCCATGATGTAGTTGTAACATTCTAACTTTTTGTAAATCCCTCAGTTGTTCCCTTGACACCATGAGAGATTGCCACTTCCTTACATAAGATGATGTAGTATTTTAATAGTATAAGGATGAAGCAACTCCATTTAAACTCCAGTCTCCCCAGGAATACCTAACGGAGCCCTCCAGTATGACCCTCAGGCATGAACAAGTCACTTCTCCCCATTCTGTTAAACTCAGATAGAAGCCCCTGGTATGCTGTCCTCGCCTGATGAGGGGGAAAGGCGAAAAGATCAGGGTGGGGACCACCAGATCGTCTGTTTTAACCTCAGAGTAAATGATGTCACTGAGAGACCCTGTGGCAGGTGATAGGGATTGAAAGGGGGGGTCAAAAGCTCCCAAATTTGGTATAAATAATGGAGCAAATGCACACACATTCAGCCAGCCGACATGGATACACACAAGCCCGAGAGCCTGATGAAGACCTGGACTGACATCCCCACTCTTCTCATCTGCCTGATCACTGCTCTCCGACTCCACAGCAGGCTCTTTGACTCTGGTGAGAAAAGGACTTCTCCCCGTGACCGCCCCCTCAGCCATCCTGACAAATAGAACCTAGACAATCCTCCGGTGGACTTTAAATAACCTCTAGATGACTTACAAGATCTCGTACAATGAAAATGCCATGTACATAGTTGTGACCCTTCATTGTTGAGGGAGTGATGACAAGAACATGATCGTATCGTACATGTTCAATACAAACACACTTATTTTGTCTTTTGAATATTTTCAATCTGCACTTGGTTGTATCCATGGAGGTGGAATTCACAGATAAAATGCTGTCTATATACCGAGTGATAATGCATAAGTTTTACTATTCGTGAAGGATAAATGAATTCTCCAAGCGAGGACTTTGGTAAATTCACCAAGTAGAAGGTCTCTTGGGAGACTGTTGATGGTGTAACACCCCCCCCCCCCCCGGGGAAACTGTGTTACCTCATTGATGAATGCCTTTGGATAATCGGAATGTCCCAAATACCGCACCTTTTTTTCATGATCTTTTAGGTATTCATGCCACTCTGTTAACTCCTTTGGGGTTCAGTTAATCAGAGTTTGTGTGAAGGTATTTTACATAGGAAATGCATCGTATCAAGAATCTTAAATGTAAAATTCTTATTTGTTTTGGTTTCATCATATATTTGTTATAAAATATGATTCTGTCATCTAGCCCAGGGGTTAACAAAGTACAACCTGTGGACCAAATCTGGGAAGCTACCACTTCTTGTAAATGAAATGACTTTCTCTTCTTTCAAGTGGTGTGTCATCTGGAAATTAGGGCAGCATTTCTTCTATCTATGCTTCCAATTATGTCGTTTATGAAAATATTGGGATAACAAGGATAAGAAACATCTAACACAAGATTTATTGCTGGGAGCAGTGTAATCCCATCAGCTTGGGAGGCTGAAGCAGGAGGATTATAGGTTCAAGGCCAGTCTCAGCAACTTAGGGAGGCCCTAAGCAACTTAGTCAGACCCTGTCTCAAAATAAAAAAATTAAAAGTGCTGGGGATGTAGCTTGCTGGTAAAGTGTTCCTGGGCTCAATCCCTAGGAAAAAAAAAAAAAACTGAACAAGATTTATTAGTAAAAGTGTTGCAGACACTACCATCACTGTACTTTGCTTGCAATCAGAAACTGCCAGGGATCACAGTTATCCATGCTCTCCTGGACTTCCCTTGCCTATCACTAGACCTCATTTCCCACCTTGCTTTGCAACTAGGGGTGACCCTGGGACTAAGTTCTGGGCTAATGTTGGCAATGTTGTGAGCCACTTGTAAGCATGGTATACAAAAGCCTCTCATACTTGGTCCCCTTTGTCTATCCTTGTCCCCTGACTCCATGGAGGAGACTCCAAAGAGCTAGAAGAGGCAGAGTCACAAGGTGAAAAGAGACTAGAAGCATGGTGACATCCGTTAATGCCCCTCACCTGACCCACACTGCCTTGTGGTATAAATGCCAATACGTGTCCAGACACTGAAATTTGATGGTTCAATTATACCCATCGCTGGAATTTGAAGGTTGTTTGTTAGAGCAGACAGCCTAACCAATACCATAATCAAACCAGATTTTATTCCTCTTGTATACAGGACTCTCAAATGAAGCTTGTGAGATGTCATTTGGAAATTTAGACACAATACATTCACGATATTCCCTTGAATGAACACTGAATATTTATAAAGGTTAATAGCTGCCCCTTATAAATCTTTGCTTTAACTTTTTACAAGTTATTTGTTAAATCATTCCATCAATATTTTTATTTGTGTCACTCTCCCCACCACCACCACCAAATTTGGACATTAGTGGATTTTCTGATATCTTTCTTTTTTCCACTTGTGTTTCCCATCTGCCTTCTATTTTGGCCATGTCTCTCCAATCTTTTGGGAAATGGCTAGACTACTATAAAGAGTTGACTTAACATATTAAGTGGCTTCTTACTATTTATCCACATGACTTCTTAATTTTTCCTTCTCTTCCAGTGGTATTAAATGCAGCAGAGCTAGCTTAAACCCTCAGGCATCAACAAACTTTGCAACCCATAGCATATCTGCAACTTGGGTCTTTCCCCATTTCTCTTGAAGTACTTCAACAGAGAGAAAAGGAAATTCCTCCATCTCTCCCATCCTGTCACAGGACTCTTAACTTTCAATAGCTATTTTTCGTTATATGGAATAATAAAAATTGCAAAGTTTTGACTGTAGTGAAGGAATGAACTGTATGTATTTTTTCCTCAACAGATTATACCACTTTCACTCCCCTAGCTAAGTTACAAGAGAAAAAAAACCTCAAGAAACATGTGTAAAATGACTCTGAGATTATTTCCCAAGTTGCCGAAAGCTTTTATGAAGTTGGATTTGCTAAGCAACTGGGTGTGAATTCAAACACAGGCAGAAACAATACTTTCCTAATTAAAAGATGATTTGAGATATTAAGTGATATTCATCAGCACTGTCCAAAAAACCTCATTGTAGAAGCCCTGACTTGCTACAGTGGCTTTCGTCCACTCTGACTGCAGAATCTCCTGATTGAAACTGTCATGAGGAAGCTGCTGTGCCCAGATAGTCTGTTCAGAGGGAAGACCTTGAAATTTCTTCTGTTTGCCATTGGCACATAAACCAGGGTGAGATGCCAGCTTTGATCTTCAAATGTGTGGGGTTTATGGAAAAAATTATCTCGCTTCCGTTCACAGTATGTGAGTTTGAACCATCTCACATACAGGATGGCGAGGGATACAGGAAGAGCTGGATGTGGGGATATAAAAAGTCAAATTTGAAATTGCTTTACTTTCAAAGGTTCACACCCTGATGAAAAAGGACAAGGTGGCAAATTGAGTGACTCTAGCCTTTGGGAGAGGCAGCTTGATGGGGAGGAAGAAGCACAGGGCATAGAGGCCAATCTAACTGCCCCTTTTCTCAGGCTGAATCAGTTTCCCAGTCTAGAAAAGGCAACTTGCAAACCCTATTTGCCTTTTGGGGGTGTTATGAGGATCAGATGAGATAATGATTATAGAATCTCTTACCTATCTTTGGTGAAGAACTAAATGAGTAAACCAACAGAGGCATGGTTTTCATTTTCCTGGAATGGTTCAAATGGGGCTTGAGATTTCCCCATCTGCTTTCAGGCCTCCAGCCCAACTGATCTCTTACATAACTGCCTGTTGCATGTGTTGCGAAGATCCATCCTATGTCTGAATTGATGTCAATCAAATCCTTTAATTTAAAATCTCATGAACTTTAAAAATATCAATTTTATAAATTTTTCTAATACCTAAAACTTTCAAGGGACCTAGGTCATGAGAGCTCATTTTGGCAGATCATGTTTCCCTTCATGGAACCCAAAGATTTCATTCACCTTCTGGTGCATTTGATCACAGCTGTGCATTTTGCAGATGCTTGTGCATCAATCCAGGTGTCTCAATGAGCTTAAGAGCATAGCTTCAGTTATCTAATAGGAGAGCTTGATTTTCTAAACTCCGTGATGAGAGTCTATGTGGCTGCCTAGTTTATAAGTGTATGCCCCTGCAAAGAGCAGGCCCCAAGGAAGAATATGTAAATTCAGCCCTTCTTTCAGCAAATATGTATCAAGCCCTGTCGTGTTTCATGGCTCTGTTAGGTCCCTTCCCTCACTCAACTTAAAGGATAGAGGTAGAGACAGACCTCACCATAAGTAATTACTACTGTGATGAATGTTATAAGGAGAAAATGCATGGCTCAGGATACATCCATCAACCAACTCTATTTGAAAAATAAGCCATCGATATTGGCATTATTTTCATGTATAAAATCCATGTATTATTATTATATTTATTATTCATAAGACTTAATTTCATTTCTATCATAAACTGAGAATATTAGTATAAAGAGCAAGAATTTGTCAGGCATAGAGATGCATGCATGCCTGTAATCCCAGCTCCTCTGGAGGCTGAGGCTAGAGGATTGCCAGTTTGAGGGCAGCCTGGGCAACTTAGCAAAGCCCTGTCTCAAAATAAAAAGTAAGAAGGTCTGGGGATATAGCTCAGTGGGAGAATGCCCTTGAGTTCAATCCTCAGTGTCACCAAACCAAACCAAACCAAACAAAAACAATAACAACAGAAAGAACAGCAAGAATTTGGTGCTGTTCAGGAAAAGAGAAAGAGAGATATCATTTCCTCATTGTAATTGTTGCTCATCGTCTTCTTGAAAACAAATCTGCTGAAGTGAGGTGCTATTTCATTTTAGTCATTGTCAGTCGTGGTCGACTGTGCTGAAGCCATGCCAGTCTGAGCACTGATACCAGGTGCCTGTCCTAGCAGAATCCAATATCACACCTGCAGATAGAGTGTAAGATTACATCATGGGTCGTGCCTGAGCACCACCAATGACTCTATACTTCATCTCAAATAACATTATAATTTACACTTGGAGACTTCAGACTACGTAGGCTTGGCCAAATGAAAGTTTTTGCAGCCAAACACATCAAACTCAATATATTTCATTGCGCCAATGGGATTGGGTTTTTTTTTTCTTTCTTTCTTTTTTGAGAAAATTGAACATAATTAAATCTATCAATAGCATTTCAAATAAAAAGTATCTGTCCTGGAAAGGTAAGCTTATAAACATCTAGCTGTCAGTTATGAAGAAGCAATAGAGTTTTGTGCTGGAAACCAGAGAAAAATGAAAAAAAAAAAAAACTCCAGTGTGCTGCATGCGTTAAATGAAAGTTCACAGATGAAAGGAGCAACAATGAAATCTTTTGTTTTACAAAAATGTCATAGTTATAAAGGTATAAATTTAAAGTCGAAGAATCATTTCAAGCAAAAATGAAATACCTCCCAATTCAAACAGTTTCCCAGATCCCGGACATAACCTATGGTCGTCTTCTTCGAACTTTTGGAAGTCTTGTGTGGATATTTCAACACTCACCCCCTACGTTCAAATTCTCACCTTTGCTCTGGGTGCTTGGCAGCCTTCTCTTAGAAAGCAGTCAACATCACCTGCTCACACTTTGATCCGCTGATTGGAAAGCAGCTGTGCTTTGCGCAGAAAACCATTGCAAATGTTGACATAAATAGAGCAAGGGAAGAACGTCCTCATTCCCTTTCTTCCCCCACCAACATCTTCAAAGGCTTGGAGGAGGTTTTCACCTCCATATTGGGTTCCTTTGACTTTGGATTCTATGGTTCTCATAGTCTCTATGGAATTGTCCTAGCATTTAAAGTCTTTCAGACAAGTTTATTTTATGTTTAAAACTGGTTAGCCCATTGTCTCTGTGGCCTTGGGGGTATTGAAGGGATGTCAGAAGAATCTTGACTACCCCAACAAAAGCAACCTCCTTTTAATCCTCTTAATTTTTTAGTATTTACTTGATATTTTAGAGAATATCTTCAAGTCTTGAGGTTCCTTAACAAAGTGTCTATTGAAGACATAGGACATGGGAAGTGAGAACGTTGCTGTGGTCTGTGATATTATATAATGATCCCAGATAGATTAGAAGGGTCCCAGATTCTTTGAGCAAAGATTGTATGGAGAAGAATTTTGAAAACAACAATAGGAGAGCTGAAGAAGCAATAAATGGAATCTTGTTTTATATCATTGTTCCATGTTCTATGACCCCAGTCTACGAGGGAAATTTGGTTACATGGTTGTGGATAAGTTAGATAACACGGAGAAATGTGAGTTGTATTTTGTGTGGATAACAACACCCATCTCCTCACCACGCCTTTATAATCAGTTTTTACTTGAACAATACTGTTCATGTGTGAGACAATGCCAAAATGTTTAGAGGTGAAAGACTGGGTTATGAGAGTCTTAACCTAATCAGTACATTATTCCATTGATAGGGATTAACTGGGTGGTAACTGTAGGCAGGCAGGGTATGGCTGGACCAGGCTGGACGAGGTGGATCACTGAGGGTATGCCTGTGGGATATATATTTTGACTTTAGTGAGTGGAATGCTCTCTGCTTATTGGCAGACATGACCTGAGCTGCTTTTCTCTACCATAGTCTTCTGCCGTGACATTCTGCCTCACCTTGGGCCTAATCCATGGAGTTGGCCATCAAGTGGACCTCCAAAACTGTGAGCCCCAAATAAACTTTTCCTCCTCTAAAATTGTTCTTGTTGGGTCTTTTGGTCACAGCAGCAACAAAGCTGACTAAAACACTTTTCTACAAAAGTATTTTTATTAATCCCACATCAGAGAACGGTATAGATTAGGTGGCTTTTCTGTAGAAACGAACATTTCCCAAATTTCCGCGGTTTCTAGTAGTGCTCACTTCTGGATATTTCATATTGGTGACTACAGTTGGAAATGGCTGCCATAGCTTCATTTGGATGTTTGAAATTCTTTTAAATTATCTTCATTTTATTTACAGTGGAAAAGGCACATCTCTATAATGAGTGAACCACTTAGTGAAACCATATGGGACAGAAAGCAAAGAACATCCCATTTGACCAAACTTGCAGGAGTAACTTAAGAATTCAGAAAGTTATTATCCTGGTTGGAATATGACCAGGGAACTATCTTCTCATCCTTGGACCTGGGCTGATGGAACAATATCTACCTGAGGTAAGCCATCCTGTAGAAGAATAAAAATGGAAGACATCTGGTGGAAACATGCAACGATTCTGCACAGAAGCCCTGATTCTCTCATTCCATTCCCTGACCCATAAAGCCGCATGGCCAAGCCCTACAGAAGCATGGGGAGTTGTGTTCTGCCTACAGGGAGGCACTACAAGCCACAGAGGAACAAACAGGGTGGATGCATGTCATCTTACAGGAAAGGGGATGGGAACAATAATATGACCTGTCATAGCATGTTGTTCTTATGCTGCTTCTCACCCAATTTCATAGAATTCCCAAGTAAATTCAACTTTGAAGATTCAGAAGTGCTGTTGTACATACTGACACACAGCCTCTTAGAGTTCTTGGGTATTTACTCATATCATGTCCTATTCTGCACACTGAGCACTAATGTTTCCCAATGTATCATTTGTCAATTGTACTTCTTTTTTTCCCCCCAAATTTCTTCTAATAAGAACTAAGCTACACCAAGGGAAATGAGTTTTCCTATATTTAAGTGATTTTCTCTTGAGTTTAAATTTTATTTTACTATTGAATTTATGAGGAGAAATGTTCATATCTCAAAGTGGGCTCCATATAAACAATTGAGGAGTTAAATTAAAAAATTATTCACACAATTATTCACAAGTAGGGACAGTAATTTATATGTAATTTTAGCCAGAAGGATGTTTCTGTGTCTAGCTCCTCTGATAATCAGTTGCTTAACACATAAAGCCATTAGGTCATTAAAGAGTTACTTGGCAATTTATCTAAAGGCTTTGGGGTGTTAATCCTAGTTTCCTGGTCACATTCCAACCAGGGTAATGACTTTCTAACTTCTTAAATTACTCCTGCAATTTTGGTCAAACGGGATGTTCTTGCTTTCTGTATCATGAGGTTTCACTAAATGGTTCACTTGTTGAAGATGTGCCTTTTCCATTGTCAATGAAATGAAGATAATTTAAGAGAATTTCTAAGAGCTTCGGAGCTGCAACTAACTGTGTGCTGAGGTTGGTCATGAAGCTAGATGTGGTGCCTCTCCTGATGGAGACCTCAGCTGCGACTGAAACAGGTGTTCACCTTCCTTTCTATCATTCGCTTAGCTCCTGGATTGTCCCTGGGTGAGCTCAGCCTACACAGAATACCCAGTGAGCAGACCCTTCCTGGTCCTGCCTCTGAATGAGGAGTGGAGTGATTCTGAGGACCAAAGAGATTTCACATAATCTCTTGGAAAGGTTGGAGAAACAATTTAGGATGTGCATCAAGTACTATTACAATTTTTAACAGTATTTAAAAGCACACTTATTATTTATTCATTAAAACATTCACTAATATAACCTATTTAGAAAAATGTGAATATATGTGCACACATTTTTAATACTATGAATAATGTTAATCCTATTTTTGTGATTAATAGGGTATGAAGTGACTTGCACCAAAATATAAACAATTATTGAAGGGATATTTAATTATAAGCTTATGTTTTGGTTTCCCAGGAGACACACTAGTTTCTAACATTTTCACCAATTAAATTAAATTAAATTTTCATTCATTTAGTTTTTTCCCTGTTTATTCTAAAGTAGAAAGATTTTTACCTCCTAAATGAAATATAGTAAGTAATAATTAATTCTCTCCCTTAGTTTTTGATGTCTGATTATCCAAGATATAAATAGCTAGTAATCAAGTTACTGGTCATCTTTATTAGACTGCAAACTCCTTGAGGGTAGAAATGGGTTTTTTTCTTATTTCTATCCTCAGGGCTGAGCACAGCAACTAACCCAATATGGGTATTTGTGGATCATCATGGAAGCAAAGGAGTGAGAGAGGAGAGGAGAGAGAGAGAAGGAAGGAAAGAAAGCAGGGAATAAATAGAGAAAGAGGAATGAGTGTTGCCTTGTTAGGTAGATATAACTCCAGCCTCATATAGAGCAATGAGGCATTTATCTATCATTGAAGATTTGTGTGTGTGTGTGTGTGTGTGTGTGTGGTGTTCAACCT
The DNA here is from genome assembly GCF_045843805.1 of Urocitellus parryii. Classification (NCBI taxonomy): domain Eukaryota; kingdom Metazoa; phylum Chordata; class Mammalia; order Rodentia; family Sciuridae; genus Urocitellus; species Urocitellus parryii. The sequence continues at coordinate 81,543,706 of NC_135532.1, forward strand.
GTTGTAGACTGGCCACATAATTGGCTGTTTATTAAATACACTTATTAATTTTATTCCTTTACTGCTTTTTAAAGTCAGCTATTTCCCTGCTGTGATTAAAGGACCCAGCCAGAACAACTGTAAAAAGGAAAGGTTTATTCGGGGGCTCACAGTCTCAGAGGTCTCAATTCATAGAGAGCCAGCCAACTCCATTCCTTAGGGCTCCAGGTGAGGCAGGAACAACATGGCAGAAGAGTGTGGCAGAGAGAAGAAGCTCACATGTTGATCAGGGAACAGAAAGAGAGAGGTCTCCACTTGCCAGATATATATCCCCAAACCACATCCCCTATTCTTACCTCTTCCAGCCACACTCTACCACTTCAATTACCACTCAGTTAATCCCCATTAGGGGATTAATTCACTGACTGGATTAAGACTCTTATACCCCAGTCATTTCTCCTCTGAACCTTCCTGCATTGTCCCACATATGAGCTTTTGGGGGCCACCTCACATCCAAACCATAATACTGCTGTAATCAAAATATCTCCTTTACCTAAGTGTTTCTCTCTTGCAGCCAGATTAACCTGTCCACTTGGATGTACGTATGGGTGTTGGCTTTGTATGGCTCCAGAGAGCAGCCGAAAGTCCATTGTTATAAGAATAACCATAAGGAACAACAGATTCTGTAAACTAAGAGCTTTCAAATTGCCTACAGTTCACCTTAAGTAAGTAAAGTCATTGTTTTTGTCAGAAATCCTCAAGATTTAACTGATTTAGGGTCAATAACTATATACATCCAGTTGAGTAAGTTTTGTAGGCAATCAGTTTATTACTTAACATTTTATTTATTATCAGTTTATTTCAAAGTAGAGAATAGGGTTAAATACACTATTATTTCTTTATGAATGTTTTTCTTTGTCTTTTTTTTAAGTTAAGGAAATACCTATTTTTTTCATTAAAATAATTTATCACTATTCAGCATTTGCATGAATCAAAACATTACTTCATACCTCTTAAATATGTACAAATATCAAATTTCAATAAAAATAAACAATTCGAAAATATTTTTTTAAAGTTATTTTGGTCCTCTTCTGAGGAGGAGACCCTGAATGGGTGAGTGGATGGGGAGGTTGAGGGCCCTTTATCTGTGAACTAAGATGTGCTCCAACAATGTCTTGAGAGCTTCGTGGTCCTGCTACACTTGCTGAACTTCTCTGGGGATTCCACCTGTACCATGAAAGACACTGACCTTCCTTTCAGGGGCATTGCCTTGTCAGGACACTTGTAAAAAGAAAAAAGACACCATGGCCTGAGTAGAAGACACAAGCTTGAAGTGTTATTTCCCTTTGAAAGTGGCTTTCCTCCAGTAGAATCAGCAACATGGGTTCAATCGGATGCAGACTCTTCTCAGGAATAAAACTCCAAAAGCCTTGATGTAATGATTAGCATGGATGAGAGCATAGAATATTCTTTAGTTTTCCTAAGGATGTTTGCACTGAATGCCCTTAAACCATCCTTTCCCAAACTATATGATGAGACCAGCAGTCAAATGGAGCCCACCGTTTTCCAAATGTTTGACCAAGGAACTCTTTGTTTAGAGAGGGGAGTTTGGAGGACAGCATTATTTTGGCCCCAATGGAGTTTGTTTTTACGGAAATCCATTTGGGAGTAGTGCTCTTGGAAGACACTCTTACCATCTCATGAAAGAGATTGGTGAATCTCGTTGATGTTTGTTGTACAAATATTAAGAACATATTCACTTTTTTATTTTGTGATTTTTTTTAGGATTTACAATATTTTTTAAATTTGTTTTAATTAGTTACACATGACAGTACAATGACCTTGACATATCATACATTTGAATCAGATGGGATATAATTTCTCATTTCTCTGAGTATATAGGTTGAGGAATCACATTGGTCATGCAGTCACATATGTACACACAGTAATAATAGAATGAAACAGACATTATTATTATTTTGTGATTTTTTAAAAAGCGAAAATTCATAAGAGAATTTTCTCTTTTTCTTAAAGTCATATATATTTATACTTTTTCTTAGAATTTTCTGTAACATCATGGTCTCTCACAACCATGTGACTGATGGTGTCCCTATGTGAATCAACTAATAATGAAGTTCACCGAGTTTCTTCTTTCCACTGGAAATTCAGGTATGTGTTTAAGTGAAGCCAAGACCATCTGTGAATTCTAGAAGTTCAAATAAACATGGAGCCACATCCTATTTGAATTGTCCAGGTGGATTAAAGTGAACTGATATGTTGTGGAGGAAGACCATGAAATAAGTGGGAAATCTTTAACAGACCAACTGGGGGAAACTGATAAATGACAGCAACTGGGGAGATTAAAGGTGGTGGAGTAGCATGAAATGAGATGCAAACAGTTTTTATGTGAACAAAAAAAAAAAAAAGACTGAGTAATAATATTCTGGAACCGGTAATGGTGATTAGAGGTGTTCTTCACCTTTCTATGACTCCTGTGAACTGTGGGCATAGGAGACTCCAGATGCCAACAACCAAAAAAATACAGTCATGAATTGATTAGCAAATTCTGAGAAGTGTGTTGTTAGGTGATTTGATTACTGTGTGAGCATCCTAGAGTGTACTCATGCAAATATAGATGTCCTAGGTCAATCAGTTGGCACAACTTTTCTATGCAATCTAGAGATATGGTAAACACAGATAAGTGAGACTTTTGCTGGCAAAACAGGACATACTGCTAAACTATTTTTAATAAGTAGAAGAAGTACACCCTAAAATAACAATAAAAAGTGTAATAAAGATAAAAACTAGTAACATAGTTGTTTATTGTCATTATTAGTAGAAAGCAGTAGGCTTGTTTATACCAACACATGATGATGCATTGTTTCTGACATTACTAGGCAGTAGTGATATTTTTGGTGTCATTCTAATTTTATGGCACCATTATGAAATATGTGGTTCATCTCCTGAAACATCAAGTGGTGTGGCACACGGCTGTAATCAGATCCAGCTCACAACTTCAATTCAACTGGTTGCTTCCATGTATGTTTAGTGTTTTAGTCAACGTTTTCATTGCTCTGTCCAAAAGACCTGACAAGAACAACATAGGGGAGGAACAGTTTATCTTGGCTCATGGTTTCAGAGAGGTTCAGTCCATGGTCAGCCAACTCCATAGCTCTGGGAGTCTGAGGTGAGGCAGAACATTGTGGTGAGAGGGTGGTGGAGAAAACCAGC